>NC_083718.1:174062998-174694135 GCF_028564815.1 Eubalaena glacialis
GCTTCTCACTAGTGCTGAGTTGTCCGATGGTTCAAGAATTGGAACCTTTCTCCCTCTCTACCCCCACAAGGTTTTCCTACAGCAGTGATCTGGGCAGTTAGAGATGCTATTCTTGCTTGTCCCTGGGCTAGAGGGACCCACTCTCCTGTAGGAGGCCCCCTGCTCATAGCTCTAGGAGGACTGGTTTTAATTAAGTTCAGCCACTTATTGGCTGTGTGACCCTAAACAAGTCCTTTGCCCTCTCTGGGTCCAGAGGATTGAATTAGACTCTGATCTCTCCAGCTGCAGCTAGAGGGCCTGCATCAAGTGGCTCTGGATTCAAGTTTTTTAAGCCTGCTGGCTGACAGCACCTATGGTCTCCCTGCAGGTCTCAGCAGCAGCCTGGGAGCAGAGTGGTTTGGGGGAGGGCCTTGGCACAGAAGAAAGGAAGGTGCAGCCACTGCCCCCTCCATGGCTGGAAAGTCTGATTCAGGAGGCTCCAAGCTGCCCTGCAGTCGTTGGGTGTGGCGGTATCTGGGGACTGCCTGCCAAGCTGGCTGTAGTCACACCTGGGAAAGAGACAACAGCCGCTGGCTGGTTGGCTGACACGGCCGGCCCCACGGCCTGACACAGGCGATTTAACAAGGGTACTCCTACCTACTCACCAGGCCAGATGCCATGCCCTAGGGTGGGCATCAGCCTGGGAGCAGGAGCTGGCGCTGAGTAAGGCCCAGTCAGCTCTAATGGGACTTGGAGAGGGGGCTGGTCTACTCTGCAGGTCTGCCAGGGTCCTTAGGACAAAGTCTTTGGCCCAATTCTCCCCTTGGCCTACATGGGCACAGCTGCCAGCTGCCAGAGTGTGGGTTAGAAGTCCCACAGGCTGGACTGCAACAACTGGCCCCTTACTTCCAGCCTCCCCCGTCTGCCTGGCCAGGCTTCCCCAACCCCCACCCTCCTGCTCCCTAGCTACTCTGGCCCTGGGCTTCAGTGATTGGAGGGTTGCCCTCACTTTGAAATTTTGAAAGGGAGAGAGGATTAGAACCCTACTTTCTGGCCTCTGCTCCTTCCAAACCCTGGGTTGGTAATGTGGTAGAAAGAAGATAGACTTTGGAGTCAGCCATACCTGGATCACCTCTGGGTGATCTTGGGCAGGTAACTTCACTCCTCGGTTTCCCCATCTATAACTTGGAGATTTTAAAGATCTATTCCCCATAGATTCTGGTAAGAAGGTCCAATGCCTGGCACCCAATAGGTGCCGAGCCAATATTCCTCTTCCCCTGCCCCAGCTGCCTGGCCCCGCAGGTCCCTGATGGCCAGATGTTTCCCCACCCCCCATAGTCACGATAATACCTTCCCCTAGTCAGGGTCCTCCTCCTGGAAGCTTTCTGGAGGGAGCCGCCCGCCTCAGATTGCCCCACTGCAGCTTGCCTCCTCAGCACTTACGTGCATTCTTTGTAGTAATACCCTGGGAGGCCAGAAGAGCAGCCGGGTCTGGAGCTGACTTGGCAGCAAGGCGGGGTTGCAGAGTCGCTCAGGGTAGGAATGCTGCCTGGTCACTTTCGGTGTGTGAAGTACTCCGGGCTGCTGAGAAAACTGAATGTCCGGGTCCAGGGATTTTGACCCATCCCCTCACCCAAGAGCAGGAAGAGTTTGGGTTTCAACTTCCAGCCCTGCCATTTCTGAATGGCTTCCTCTCTGAGCCTTAAGTGTTTTACCACTATAAGCCTCAGTTTCCTCATCTGTAAAATTAGTCTAATATTTGCCTCACTGTGTCCTTGTAAAGGTAAATGAATGTGTCATAGTCAAAAGAGCACGCATGGACTTGAGAATCCAACTGTCCTGGGTTCTAGTCTCAGCCCGACTACTCTCTGACTTTGGACATGACCTCTCTGTGCCTCAGGTCCCCCATCTGTAAATTGGAGTAATAATACTCAAACAGGATTATTGTGAGCATTAATGTAGTAATGCATGTGAACAGCCAATTACATTCCCAACACATTTGAGCAGTTTGCATCATGCCTGGCACAAAATGAAGTGTTTTACTTGCAGTTTTAGAGAGGTGGAATTGCATACTGGTTAAGACATGAACTCTGAGTTTAATTCCCAGCTCTGCATTCACCAGCTGTGTGACTTTGGGCAAGTTACTTGGCCCCTCTGTGCTTCCATTTCCCCATCTGTAGAGTGGGAGTAATAATACCCACCTCATAGAGTCACTGTAAGATTTACGTGAGTTTATATCCTAATGTATAAAGTGCTTAGATCAGGACCTGGCATTTAGTAAATTCTATGCACGTATGTGCTATCATTATTGCTGAGTCATTCCTCCAAACGGGCCACTCTCTAGATTAGGAAATAGAGGCTTAGGCTTAGAGAATTAAATGATTTTCCAAAGGCACAACAGCTGATAAGTGGTCAACAGTGGTTGATGTCACTGTGATTATTACGTGGAAGCCCACAGCGGACCCCAGGGGCCCTAGTCGCTGATACCTCTCCCTCCTGCCATCCCCTCTGCAGGTCGTCCGCAGCAGCCTGGAGGAGCAGGGACTGCGTGTGCACGGTGTGCGGCTGCACGGCTCGGCCGCCAGCCACGTGCTGCACCCCGAGAGTGGCCTGGGCTACAAGGACCTGGACCTGGTGTTCCGCGTGGACCTGCGCAGCGAGGCGTCTTTCCAGCTGACCAAAGAGGTGGTGCTGGCCTGCCTGCTGGACTTCTTGCCGGCCGGCGTGAGCCGGGCCAAGATCACACCCCTGACACTCAAGGAGGCTTATGTGCAGAAGCTGGTGAAAGTGTGCACAGACACGGACCGCTGGAGCCTCATCTCGTTGTCCAACAAGAGCGGTAAGAACGTGGAGCTCAAGTTCGTGGATTCGGTCAGGCGCCAATTCGAGTTTAGTGTAGACTCCTTCCAGATCCTCCTGGACTCCCTGCTGCTCTTCAGCCAGTGCTCCTCCACACCCATGTCCGAGGCCTTCCACCCCACGGTGACAGGCGAGAGCCTGTACGGGGACTTCGCCGAGGCCCTGGACCACCTGCGGCACCGCGTCATCGCCACACGCAGTCCCGAAGAGATCCGAGGGGGCGGCCTCCTCAAGTACTGCCACCTGCTGGTGCGGGGCTTACGGCCGCAGCCCAGCACCGACGTGAGCGCCCTGCAGCGCTACATGTGCTCCCGCTTCTTCATCGACTTCCCGGACCTGGCGGAGCAGCAGCGCATGCTGGAGCGCTACCTCGAGGCCCACTTCAGCGGGGCCGACTCGGCGCGCCGCTACGCCTGCCTGGTCACGCTGCACCGGGTGGTCAACGAGAGCACAGTGTGCCTCATGAGCCACGAGCGCCGCCAGACGCTGGGCCTCATCGCCACGCTGGCGCTCCAGGCGCTGGCCGAGCAGGGCCCGGCGGCCGCGGCCGCCCTGGCCTGGCGCTCCCCAGTCCCTGACGGGGTCGTGCCTGCCACTGTCAATTACTACGTGACCCCCGTGCAGCCTCTGCTGTCCCGGGCCCACGCCTCCTATCCCACCTGGCTGCCTTGTAACTGACTCAGACCCTGGCCAGAAAGGACTAGGCCTCTCCAGATGGAGTGGGGCCTCCAGAAGTGCATGGAGAACATGACCAGAGACAGGCAGCCCGTGCCAGGTAGCCCAGCACTGCTGCAGGGTTGGGCCTTAAACTGAACAGACCAGACTCCTCCCCCGAGTGAAGCCCCTGTGGGCTGAAGGCCAAGCTTAGGTTCTTGGTAAATGGACCTTTTGGTTATTTGCACTACACTTTTGGACCAGCATGATTGTGGGGTGCAGGGGAAATTCGTCTTGGGGGTCAATTGCCTTCAGGAGACAAAGAATGTTTGGGATGGTAGCTTCAATGCCTATCATCTCAGGTTGATTTCTGTGGCCTAGAAAGGGTCTTTTTTGCGTCGGGCCAGCCCACAGTGAAACCAGCAGCCTCCGAGGGCCTGCAGCCCACACAGTGGCTAAAATATGGTACGTTATGGGAACTACTCACTTTGGGTCGGGCTGGGCCACTAACTAGGAGGAGGGAAACTGAGGCATGAGGCAGATACCTAGGTTTGGAAAGGGATAGGTTTAGCTCAGTCCCCTAACACCCCTACCCCGCGCTGTCGGTCAAGGTGTGCGGTGGACAGGAACGAAGCAGCCTGGGGTGGGACACAGCCCATGCCCCTGCTGGGGTACAGCTCCCTTCGCCCGTGTCCTGAGGAGCCCTCCTGCCTGGGAGCTTGTTCTTCAGAGGGTGCTGGGTCCAAAGTAGCCACAGTCAAGTGCTCCCACCCCACTGGCCTGGTTACAGGGTCCTTACATGGGGGAGGAGAGCCACGCCCCACTTCCCTTCCCATCCCTCTGTATTTGCTACTATTTAGCACTCTTAACACCTGCCAATAAAGATTGTCTACACTGAACCTAGTACCATGCTTTCTCCTGGGAGAAGGACCTTCCACAGTCTGTGGGATCTGTGGCTGCTTCCCCCAGCCTGAGTCTGGCTTGCATTATGGGAGGGGACATTTGGAGGGCAGGGTCTGAGTCCTGGGCTGTAGCTGGGGAATGCTCCTCCTTCCCCCAACACCAGCCCAGCTTGGCAACTGTCCTAGGAGCCCCTGTCCACACAGGTGTGACTTGCCCCTGGACATCACCTCAGCAAGTCTCTTGCTAAAGAGCAAATATTTCGGGCTTCCCTGGTGGCGCAGTGGTTGAGAATCTGCCTGCCAATGCAGGGGACACGGGTTCGAGCCCTGGTCTGGGAGGATCCCACATGCCGCGGAGCGGCTAGGCCCGTGAGCCACAATTACTGAGCCTGCGCGTCTGGAGCCTGTGCTCCGCAACAAGAGAGGCCGCGATGGTGAGAGGCCCGCGCACTGTGATGAAGAGTGGCCCCCACTTGCCGCAACTAGAGAAAGCCCTCGCACAGAAACGAAGACCCAACACAGCCTAAATTAATTAATTAATTAATATTAAAAAAAAAAAAAAAACAAATATTTCAATGTTTCCTACCTGGAGTCCTAATGACCCTGGACCTGGCCTCACACTCCAGTGCTCAGGGCTGCTTGACCCCAGCCCTGCTCACCCTTCCCTAACCCTTCCCAGGAAGCAGGTGGAGAACAAGCAGGGTGAGTCTGGACTGGAGAACGCCCCCCTAGTGGTGGCAGCTGGGACTGGGGGGCTTCTAGGGCCCCCAGAGCCAGAGCTGAGGCTTGGCCTCCCTGCTGGGAAAGGCTCCCTCAATGCTCCAGCTTCCTCTCTCACCCCCTACTGCTGATGGACACGCTCTGGCTTGCTCTAAGCAGGTCCCCCAGAGGGGCAGGGACTCTCCTTTCCAAACGCAGCTGGGGCCATGCCTGGCTGTCTGGGAGTGAGTGCCAGCTGCCAGCCATAAGCTCTCAGGGAGGCTGATGCCTCAGGGCATCAGCCAGTCACAGGCATGGACGCTGCCCACTGTTTACCCAGCCTCTTTGATCCAAGGATTGCAAAGTCCTTAACATATTCAGCCTCATTAGTGGCCTCTGAAGTGCTGGCTTTGATGGTTCCAGCCAGGGTGGAAAAAACAATGCCGCAGAGGAGGCCCCTGGTCAGCTGGGTGAGTCCAGCCATCTCACCTGCTCACTGGGTCCCTGCTGGGCTCAGAATGGCTGGAAGGATGAGTGGAAAGGCTTTCTTTGCTTGGTGACTGAAAGCAGCCTCCCACCCCACACTGGCCGTGCCTACCCAACTAGGGTCCTGGGATGGGGGACTAAATTTGTCCCAGCTCCTGCTTTGGGCATGAGGGGAATGCTCACAATGTAAGCACACAGGCCTAGCTTGTTGGGGTGGGTGGGGAGTGGGGTTCACCTGGACGTGCTCGTTTCAGAGGGGAGAGAGCCAGAAACCCACGGCATATGCGTGTATGCACTGGATTCAGCCCACGTGTGCCAGCCACCCCTCCAGGGGTGGGAACACATCAGCAAACAAAGGACCAAGATCCCTACCCTTGTGAGGATTACATTCTAATGGGGTAGAAAGAAAATAAACTAAATTATATAGTCTTAGAAGGTCAGCAATGCCTAAAAATATACATAGCAAGGCAAAGGATTGGAAGTGCTGGGTTTGCAATTTTAAAAAGGGTGAACCTCCTTTAAAGGGTGACATTTGATTGGACAAAGACTTAAAGAAAGACAGTGTGAAGCAAGCCATGCGGATGTCTGGGGAAAGAGCATTCTGGGCGGAGGAGACTTGCCAATGTACACATGCTCCTGGCAGGTGTGTCTGGGGAAGGGCACATGCGCCTGATGGTGTTCTGCTGACCTTGTGCAGGCGCGTGTGCTCCCCATGAGACGTGGGAGACAGGAGTTTCCCACTAATAACTATCACTTTGCTAAGTTCTCCCCGACCACACCCTCTCAGTGCACCCTCCCAACATCTCCACGAGAGAAGAGCAAGAATTTCCATTTTACAGACAAGGAAACTGATGCCAGAGAGGTCAAAGAGGTTTGTCTGCCCCCAGAGCCATTGCTGTTAACCCCTGCACCATCCTGCCCCTACACTCTGATTTCACATGGATGAGCGTGACAGGATGTCTCCTGTACATACATGTGACAGAGAAAAAGAGTTTGCATTACTGTTTGCCAAGTTTGTACATTTTCTTAATGCAACTGTGACACCAGCCATGGCTTGTGGTGACTATGTCAGAGGCCCGTGTGGCAGCAGGTGTGCCCGGGGGTGTGTTTGGGAGAGGTGTAGTGTTTCCGGGTGTGAAAAAAACACTGACTCAGTGGTTGGCATTGTTCTCTCATGGACAGTTCCTGCAGCCATCTAAGATGCCAGGACAGGAAGGAATCAAGAACTGGGAATCAGAGCCACAGAGGGGAAGGCTGAGGGAGTAAAGACCCATCCCCCATCCCCAACCCCACAGTGCTCTCCAAGCAACAGTCCACTCTCCCCCTGTGACCCATGGTGGGTGGGGGGAGCTCCAGAGGGGGAAAAAGCCTTGCAGTGAACTTTAGGGAATGGAAGATAATGCCCTCAGGCAGTTGCATGATATGTCAGCCCTTCCAGTCCCACTCTCCGCCCTCCTTCAGGCTCTGTGCCCTTGGGAGGCTGACCTCTACGGACTGTGCATCAATGGCCCCCTTGTTCCCTACCTCTCTGTTGGGTTCAGCCAATGAGAGTCCCCAGCAGGAGATACTGGAGGAAGGAGGAGAATAAGGTGTTTATTCCCCCTGCTCCCTTCCCATCAGGTCACCGTGGTTGCCTACATCTCTCAACCAAAGACCACTGCTCCTGTCAGGGGCCCCCTCCACACAGCTGCACTCTCCGGGTCCGTGTGCCCTCCCCTCCCCTCTCCTCTCTTACCCCTTCAGGCCCAGGAGTTGTAATGGCTTCTCCCTGTTGCTAGCCCTGGAGAGCTGCATATACCTTGTTAGTTTCTTAAGCCCAGCCCCCATCTTTGGAAATAGTCCCTTTTTAAGTCTCTGCCCAGTTTGAGTGTGCTGTGTCTCCTGCTGGGAGCCTGAGTGACAGACAGGTCCATCCATTCACCAGCGCGGTCACACACAATCCTCCACGGATCACCATGCTGCCATGTTATCAGAAACGCGCTCGCATCCCTTCGTGTCACACAGTCTCACACGTGCATCCCATCCCCTAGTTTCCTCAACACATCCTTATTTGGGGAAGACTCCATAAAGAGGGTCAACTTTGAGCCAGGTCAAGGGAGAAGTCAGTCTACAAATCAGTAAGCAGGCCCAGATTGCCAAACGAAACGAAACAGAAGCTGCTCAAGGAACTGCCAACTTAAAGAGCCGTGACAGACACACAAAAGGGAAAGGCGGCAACGCCACTCACAGAGTAAACCTCAAAACCACGCATGCTTGTCTCACATCACTGAGATTTATTCTTCCTGAATGTATACATCAAGGAACTGACTCTATATGCGTTCATTTTGCGGAACTCTACAAGTTCTGGGTTATGTGTGAGTCAGTGTGGCCCCCTTCCCTCTACCATCAGGATATTTGAATAAATGTGTTCCCTTTTTTCATTTAAAACTTAGAATTATGTTGCCAACACCTCTTCCTGAGAAAGAGGTGTGTCCCCTGGGAGCCAGCAGCCCATTACCTTTCTGAGGGGCCACAGGCACGTGCCCACCTGGAGAGGGCAAGGACGGTGAATGAGGGGAACTGAGGGATTGCTCAGAGCAATGCTTCCCCTCAAACAGGCCTCCTGGTGCTGTTAGACTGAGAAGCAACAGCATCTACCAAAATGGGGACCCCAGCTGCACTGACTTGTTTAAGAATGATGACATTTTTAAAAGAGATCCTTTTCACTTTCACATTGGAAAGCTTTGCTGCACTCTTAAATAATCTGACTGCGTCTCAAGGACTTGTAACATCTTCAGTTGTACAGTGTAAGCCAAAGTCAAATGCAGCATATATAGAGAAATTCATAGTATCGGCAACTTCCCCAGAATCCAGCCCCTTGCCACTGTGGAGTGAAGGGCTCCTGTGAAGTGAGGAGGGTGCCATGCTTGTGTAGGGTCAATGAGAGGAGTCTTCCTGAAGGAGGTGCCCAGGGAAGGAGCAGAATCCAGGAGTCAGATCCAGAGTCGAGGCTCTGAGGAGCTGGGAGGAGCTGGAAAGAATAATTTCAAGAGCTTTAACTGTCTCTCTCCCATAGCCACCCAGCCCCACCCAAACCCTTCGACATCTACTTCCTTTAGTGGGGCCATTGTGGAGAGAAGGTGCAGGGGCAATATTTTGGAATCAGGCTCCACTCGCTCCCGCCCTGGAAGAGGTGGGGGCTCCTGGGGTGAGCTCCCTTGGGCCTCTGTCCTTGGCTGGGATCCCCACTGGTCTGAGCAGCTGGAATGGAATGTTCCTGGGATAAAAAGCCTGCCCCCTCCTCCACCTCTTCCCTTATGGAGTTCCTCAGGGACTGTCATGGGGGGGAGAAGGGGGACTGTTCCAGGGATGCCTGATATGGCGATGCTCTGGAGAAGCAAAGGCCCACACTGCCTGGGGGCTCTGTCCTGGCAGCTTCTCCTGGGCTAGGTAGGTTGGCTCCACCGAACATTTACAGACCTCCTCTATGTGCTAGGCACTTAGTGTGACCTCTCATTTAATACTCAGAAATTATCTCCTCCTTAACTCCCCATAAAACACACACACACACACACACACACACATACAGACACACACGAAACTGGCTCAGAGAAGGGAAGTCATTTGCCCAAGGTCTCCCAGCTGAGAAGCTCCAGGTCAGGACTAAATCCCAGATCTGTCTAGTTCTAAGACGGGACACTTTCTGCCCCACCATGGAGCCTGTCACCCTCTTCCTCTGCCATCCCAGGCTCTTTGCTCTCCTTGGTACCAAACACGCCAGCCCAGGTATGCAGGGAGAGGAGGCAGCCTCCAAGGCAAGACCAGGCCCTGAGCATCCTTGGCCTGCCCTTGCCTGAAGCCAGGTGTGCTGACTCAGCCTGACTTACCCCCCAAAGCCCAGACAACCAAGCAGGGGAGGCAGCCTCTTGGGGTGTGCCCAGACCTTGGAGGGGTGGCAGAAGATGCCACCTTCTGCCACCCCTCCAGTGTCTGATCACATCCCTCCCCAGAACCAAGGACCAGGGTTCACTGTACCCAGATTCAAAGGGTGAGAGTTAAGAAACCCTCATTAGCCTGATAAATGGAGCCCTCATTAGCCTGATAAATGAAAAGCCACATAGCCTAATGTTTAAGGTGTCCCCCACTTAGAGGTTCTATGTCCTTGGGCAAGTCACCTGCCCTCCCTGACCCTCAGTTTCCTCATCTGTGGAAATGGGGCTAACTCCTACTTTGCTGAGTAGCTGGGAGGACTGAAAGAGATAATGGGTGTAAAGTGCTTAGCACAGTGCCTGGCATAGAGGTGGTGGTTAATATATTATGCCACAACCAAGGAGTCCCTTCCCCCATCACTCCTAGCCAGCGTGCGGTCAAGGTCTAATATGGGAAGAAATAGGCTGGGGATCTCCCAGCTTTCCCAAATACCTCCTCCCGTGCTGGCTGTAAAGCAGGGGAGGAGGTAAAGGCTCTGCTTCTCCTTCAGCTCGGAGAAGACTGGGACCCTGGGTTTTTCTCCAGGGCCCTGGCTGTTAGGGGAAGGGAGCCTCCTAGAGACTGCCCACTGCAGGCCTGGAGCACTTTAGCTGTGAATTGTCGCTTCAGCCTAATCTCTAGGAAGCCACCTTGATTCCCAGGTGGCGGCGGCGGCAGGATGGGGTGTTCTGATCAATTATCAGTGTAACAAATCTGGGAGGAGTGAAACTACTCTGGGCTTTTACTCAGACGGTGATGGCCAACAGGGGCAACCTCTCTCTCCAGGAAAGTCTTTCCTGATGGACCTTCCCTCTGAGGTCAGAGGCCCGCCCCTTCTCTAAGTGACCACCAGTACCCACACATTCTGCCAGATCTTTAAAGCTCAAAGCCTGAGAAGCCTGGGCAACAAGGGAAGAGGCTGGCTGGAGGCAGGGACACTGTGGGTTCGGAGCCCGCTCCAGGCCTTGCCCGCACGCCCGCAGAAGCAGCCCACACTGCCCTCTGGTGGCGCCGCCCAGAGGCGCCTCACTCGTCAGGGACCAGCCAAGAGAGCGAAAGGGCTCATCCAGCGGAGGGGCAGGGCCCGACTAAAACCCTGAACTGGTCTTCCAGCCCCTCACTTCCCTCAGCTGACATTCCAGATTCACTGGTGGCAATCAATGTCCTCAGGGCACAGATCCCTCAGGATCCCCTGTACTCAGTCCAGTCCCCAGGGCTAGAATGCTGGGCCATCTAGAAAGTGTTCAGGAAGTCATGCAGGGTGGGGATGTAGTATATAACCAGGGGCTATAGTTACTTGTGAAGGCCTAAAAACAGCCCTCCAACATCGCCAGGGCAGGCTGCCTAGAAGAGGGCTGAGAGACACAAGTCCTTGAAAACAGAGACCCTCTGATTCAGTGCTGCTTCTTGAGCCCCTGGACTGAGCAGAGATCAATGTTTGTTGATTGAGAATATGAAGCCTTCTAGAGGGGCCCTGGGTGGGCCAGACAGTGGTGGGAAGCTGACTTTTATTAATTGGCTGAGGAGTAGTGGACAGAGCACTGAACCAAGAGCTGGGGTTCAAGTCACTGAACACTGTGTGCCCTGGCCGAGGCCCTTAGTGAGAAGCGTGGGACATCTGGAAGTGGAGGGAGGGGACAGAGCTGCCTGTGACACTAGGACCAATCTCCATTTCCTACATATACCACTTTCTCCAGCAAGAGCCATCTCTAATTCCCTACCCGCCCCGCCCCCCTCCCCACCAAAATCAGGACAAAGCTGATTACCAATAAATCCCAGAGAAAGGCAAAATTGTGGTGACACAGAGCACTTTACACCATTAGCTAAAAGCTTCTCTGGACCAAGTGTCCCTCTCCCATGCAACCCAGAAAACAAACAGTCCTGGCTGCAGCCCAGCGCTGAAGTCTGAGCTCCTCACTGTGTCACCTCCAGGGAGTCCTTGTCCTCTCTGGGCCTCTAGACCCCAAATGACCCAAGTAGCTTAGGAAGGTCCTCTCTCTCTGGGGAAGTCAGAGGATGCCAGGGCCCCTCACTGCTCTCCCAGTCCACAAGCTCTCAGAGTCTCTGAGACCTCCTCCTGGACTTCCCTTCCCCAGCTAAGAATGGGTTCAGGAAGTCCTGGCTGTTAGCTGAGAAACCAGGCAAAAAGTTTGGTCTGGGAAGAGGAAGAGCTAGCTGGGGGAGGGACAGGTGAGGGTCCCTGGGTCTCTGCCTTTCAGAGCAGTGCACCTGACCCTGAGGACTCTGGGATTACACCAGATTCCTGTGACTCTTAATTATCTCATTCTACACCCTTCTCCCCATTCCTAAGCCCTGACATGAGGAGGGACAGCTACATTCAGAGAGGGACTGAGGAAACTGGCCCAAAGAGAGGGCAGAGTTGTTCTAGGTCACACGGCAGACAAGCTGACACCAGTTCCATCAAGCCCCTGCCCCTGGACAGCGGAGAGATACGGCGAGAAGGACACACACAGGCCTAGGACCTAGTTCTGTCCCTAGCTGACCTTGCCACTCCGTAAAATGAGGACTTTAAATCAGCTCCTAGGCTCCGTCAGCAAAAGCAGTGCCTGTTTCTAGGTGTGATATAAGAGAATAAAACATTCTTCCGTGATTTATGGGAAAAGACAGACCTCTGCCCTGTGTTAACCTCGCTACAACCCTTCCAAGAGGTGAAGATACCCACATCACAGACTGATAAGTGAGGATGCAGTCAACTCAGCCAGTGAGCAGCAAAGCAGCAGCCAGGCCATTCACAGCTGAGTGGGGCAGGGGAATGGGGGGCCTGAAGGGCATGTGGAAAGGAAGAGAAGCAGATCTCATTTCAGGTCTGGCCCTTTAAGGCCCCACTTTCCAGAATCTAGAAGCCAATGACATACCTGCCCCCCTGGGGCCTGTTAAAGGATGTCACCTGGCTCCATCCCTGGCAGAGCCATCTTAGTGACAGGTTGGGAGGGAGCCCCTAGGAGAGCCGGCAAAGCTTCAGGCAGTCACCAAACACCCCACCTTGGTCATCTGAGTCAGACTGTACTCTTAGCGAAGCTGCATGAGGGCCTGAGAAAAGACCTGCCTCCTAGAAGTGGAAGGTCCTAAGTATAAGTATGATGGGAGCAAATCCTTAGCCTCTCTGGGATTCCATCTCCCCGAATGGGAAACAGGAGCTTAGGAGAGGAGAACTCAGAGGTACATTGCTGTGCCAGCCCCCACCCCATCCTGGGGCCTCATTATTCTGGCATCCCGAAGGGCAGTGCCAGAAAGCAGCAGCCTCAAGGGCAAGACTCTTCTTACAGCCCCAAGGGACCCAGGAAATGCAGCGTTGGTGGAAGGTGAGGGTGGGGTGCTGCGTCAGTGCAGGAGGCTCCAGCGGGTAAAAGTTTGCTGGCAAACCCCTTCTGGGATCTGAGCAGCCTCCATTTGTCCAACTCTATAATGGGTACTTGGTGCTACTACCTCATTCCGCAGGAGGTCTGGGAGTGACGGCAACAGAAAGCGGACTGCTTTATTAAGGACCCAGCGGACTCCAGAAGCCCTAGGGAAGGAGGTCTGGAGCCTCGCCCCGCCCCGCCCCGCCCCGCCCCGCCCCGCCCCGCCCCGCCCCGCCCCGCCCCGCCCCACTCCGCCCCGCCCCGCCCCACTCCGCCCCGCCCCACGGATGCACCAGCCGCTAAGACCGCACCTCAGTTTAGCCTTCTTTACTGGGCCCTCGGCCCCCCGACTGTCTCCTCCTGGGGTCGGGCAATCTGTCCATCCGCGTCGGTGACGCCGTCCATCCAGCCGGCGTCCACAATCCGTCGGTCGGCACCTCGGCGATGGCCTGTCGGGGTGGCCAGAGGTCCCGGCGCGGAGGTCAGCGCTGGGGGGAGGCGGGGCCGCGGGGCGGGCTCCGGCGGAAGGGCGAATCGGGCTCGGGGCAGTGGCCCCGCCGCAGGCGCCCAGCGCCCCAGGGCACGCAGCCGCCCAGACCGAGCGCAGAGGCAAGCAGCGCGGGCGGGCGGCCGCGGCGGCCGCGGCGCGAGCCCTTCTTGAGGCGCGACCCGTGCGCTGCCAGATAGAGCTCGGCCTGCGCCACGCCGCCGCCCAGGCGGCCCAGGCTTTCGGCGCGGTGCGCTAGGCGCAGCTCGGCCGCCAGGAAGACGCAGTGCAGCTGCAGCACGCGGCTCTCCAGCTCCGACACTAGGCGCCGGCGGCCCTCCACCTCCAGCAGTCGCCGCCGCGCTTCGGCCAGCTCAAGCGCGCGGCCCCCTGCCGCCGCTGCCGCCGCCGCCGCCGCCGCCGCGCCCGGGCCGCCGCCCGCGCCCCCTGCCGGCCCGGTGCGCCCCGCGCCCCCGCTAGCGCCCTGCCGCCAGCGCTGCAGCTCCTGCCCCTCGGCCGAGCCCGCCGACTCCCGGGCCACTTCGGGCTGCGGTGAGGCCTGAGCCGGGGTCGGGGTCAAGGTCGGAGTTGGGGACGGTGGCTGAGGGGACAACAGGCGCTCCCCGGGCGGCGGCGACGGGGACCCCGGTTCCGCCGACCCTTCCTGGGCCCCTGGGCCGCAGGCGCTGATGCGGCAGCCCGGCATCCCCCGCCCCCCGGCGGTCCGCAGCAGTAGGTCCGCGGGTCTGGCCGGCTGTCCCCCACGCTGGGAAGGATGGAGGCCTCAAACCAGAGAGAGACGCGGCCGCAGCCCCCACACTAGCGCCAAGGCAACCGCGGGTGCATCTTATAGACCATGGGGCGGAGCGAAGGGCAACACAGCCAATCAAAGACTAGCATGCCGTGAACCCTCCTCCCCTGCCCCGCCCCGTCAGGACACTGCCCAAACCCTTCAGGTCCCGGGTCCTTCGACCCAGGCTGCTCTGCTAGGGCATCCAGTCCCTATCCACCTCCTCCAAATTTTGGGTGGAAAGGGGACCGCATCTTCTCTGGCCTGGCCCCTGAGTCATAAGCTCTAGTAGCTGGTGCTTAGAAATCATGGACTCCAGTCCCCACCTGTGGTAGGCTTTTGCCTGAAGCCACACTATGTGACAGTGAAAGCCTGAGACACAACTCAGGAGGCTTGTCTCCTTACACAGTACCAAACGCTGCCCCTTGGCTGAATCGGCTCTACCTGGTCTCCTGGGCCGCAAACTTCACCAGGACCACCTTCTCCAATCTCCCTGCGGCCATGGAGAGGTTAACACAGAGGGGCGACTGGCCTCCTGGTGGGGATCTGGCAGTGTTGGTTCCTCACCAGGCAAGCCCTTCACTTGCAGAACAAACCTCAGCACTGCTGCTGAGCTTGGCGCGGCTTTCGCAAATCTTGGTGGCCCCCCAGGGGAGCCCCACCCCTCAGTGGGCAAAATTCTTTCCAAGCCCCTGCTTCTGTCTGCTCCTCCCAGTAGGTGTCCCCACACCTATCACACAGAGCGGGAAACAGACCCAGGAGGTGTAGTGGAGCCTTGCCCAAGGTCCGTGGCTCAATCTGGACCACCGAAAGGGACAAGCTCATCCATTCATGCCCTCTGGGAACTCAGATACCTGGGTCTCCTCACTGTCATTGAGGGGACCCTGCTTAACTGGGACTTTAGTCATACTGGCAAAACGATAGAACTGAGCTCTAGCCATTTTTCCCACAGCGGAAGTGATCTTGCCATACCCCCTCCAAACATTGACCCAGACACCATGGCACTGCCATCCACTTGAAAGTGCCATCAGAAATGAAAGGGCTCTGTGTTGGGCGGTGGCAGGGGCTGGAGGGCCAGAAACCAGCTGACACCAATTGGGAAGAACTGCAGCAGACCGTGGGCTCAGAGGACCTGCCGAAAGTGTGGCCAGTGTGATTACCGCCCCAGGCTGAAGAGGAGGCTGATGGGGGCGCTGCACTGGCTTGATGTGGAGGAGAAGGAGGACTTTGGAGCACACCCCACCCCCACACCACCCCGCCCCACCCCCGCATCATGTTCTCTAAGTGCTTTTAAGTGCCTTAGATTGAGTGATTGGGACTCGTGGGCGAGACAGCTCGGCTCCTGAGAGGCAGCTCAGAAGGGGCTCGGAGAGGACGGTGAGGTCCATGAGGGGACGTCAAGCTCAGTGAAGGGTAAGGGAGGAGGACTTTGAAGGAGGGAGTGAGGGGGACGGTGTTCAGTGACGGGAGTAGCGGAGGCTCAGGGCAGGGCGAGGGGAGGGGCTCAGTGAGGGAGAGGCTCAGCGAATGTGATGGGCTCAGTGAGGGGAGAGGGGTTTAGTGGGTGCATTGGTGCTAGAGGCTCACAGAGGGAGAAGGAGAAGGGAAATTCAGTGAGGAGGATCAGAGGGGCTCAATGGGGATGACGGAATGCCCTGCTGAATGGTTCATCCCTTTGAATGGTCTCCTTTGTGTCATCAAACTTTGTGTCTTTCTCTGTGCAGAAGATCCCTCTCCCATCACCGTGGGGAGATCTACAGGTGTTTTGCCTACATCAGGCAGATCACTGCTCCCAACTTCTGGGGATGAAGCAAGGGGAACAAGACTAGGACTTACCCCCACCTCCCACCATCAGCCAGATCCAGAGAACCAGTCAGATCTGAGTTCAAATCCCACACACACTGCCCATCTGGGTTACCCTGGGCAAGTTGTTTCTCTGAATAGAAGGAGATACTCAACCTATATTTGTTGAATAGATGAACATTCTCTCTCCACAGCACCCCTAAAGGAGGGGCATCAGCAGCCTTTGTTCCTGATGAGAAACCAAAGCCCAGAGAAGTGAAGAGACTCGCTCAAGGTCACACAGCAGATAAGTGGCCAAACAAAGATTCAAACACAGATGTGACCCACCCCAAAGTCATAGCTCACCTCCCTGCTGTTCTCTGATATGTCCCCTGTTCCTATCCTCTATGGCATTTCCCACTAGTCATATATAAATATGTATTTGTTTATAGTTTAGTTACTTAACAGTCTCTCCTTAGACTGGTTTTGCTTAGCATGAGATTCCCTGAAGTTAGGTAGAGTGCCTGGCCCCGTAAGGCCACTCAAACGATATTTGTTTGAATTGAAAAATAATACAAGGGTAGACAGAGCTAGTTGAGAATAGAGAAGTCCCCTTCTTCATTCATTCATTTATCCATTCATTCTTTATTTCACTCACTCAACAAATTTGATCATTACCTTCTCTGTTGAGCTGGCTGCTGAAGGTACAGCAGTGATCAGATGGGGCCCTGCCCTCAGAGAGCACACAGCCTAGGGAGGACACAGGTGACTGCAGTTCAGTGAGGTATCTCCTGGGATAGGAGAAACACAGTGGCTGTGCGAACGCAGAGCAGACACTGAGCTGGGTGGGGAGGGGATCAGAGAGAGTTCCCTGCAGAAGATGATATTTAAACTGAGACCTGAGGGATGAATCAAAGTGTGAGATGTGTGCACAGATGGCGGAGGGACAGGAAGGGAGAAGGATTCAGGGTAGGAACAGCATGTGTACAGGATCAGAGGTGAGAGAGCTTTGGCACCTGCCAGCTTCCTTCCCAGCTTCCTTAATTGCCCTGAGCTCCATGCTCCCAAGAATGGGCAGGGGACACAGCCAACCACCTCTTAGGGCACAACCAGCCTGGCAAACACAACATTAGGAATTAGAAAATACACTTTTATTTATTATTATTTTCAAAATTTATTTATTATTTATTTTTGGTTGCATTGGGTCTTCATTGCTGCACGCGGGCTTTCTCTAGTTGCGGCTAGCGGGGGCTACTCTTCGTTGCTGTGTGCAGGCCTCTCATTGCAGTGGCTTCTCTTGTTGCGGAGCACGGGCTCTAGGTGCGCGGGCTTCAGTAGTTGTGGCACGCGGGCTCAGTAATTGTGGCTCGCAGACTCTAGAGCACAGGCTCAGTAGTTGTGGCACACGGGCTTAGTTGCTCCATGGCACGTGGGATCTTCCTGGACCAGGGCTCGAACCCATGTCCCCTGCATTGGCAGGCGGATTCTTAACCACTGCGCCACCAGGGAAGCCCTAGAAAATACACTTTTAAACTATAATGATTATTCTTTTTTTCTGATCTTCATCAAAGTTATGCACTCCTTTTGTAGGAAAGATAGGAAATAGGAAAAATACTAAAATATAAAAAAAAGAATAGAGAGGAAAGGCATCTGGAATTGGAGATACTTGAATTTGAATTGAAGCTCAGTTCTCTCCTAGCTGCACAACCCTGAGAAAGGCACTTTTTCTCTGTGAACTTCAGGGCCTGAGGAATGGAACCACTAATACTTATGGCACAAAGACATACAAAGATCAAGGATTTGTCCAAGGTCTCACAGCTAGTCATGTCTCTCTGTGGTCTGAGTCAGAGACCTTGAAAGAGAAGAGGCAGCCCAGGGGGGACCTGGTTTCAGAGTCCTGTCCATTATACACACTCTCCTTCCAGGACAGCAGCCAGCGGAGACAGAACCTTACGGAGGGAATGGCAAGTGCAGCTGTGGCCCAAAGCAGGATCCCCTCCATCAGCTGAGAGTGGGGTGGGGCAGGAGGTCAAGGCTTGAAAAGTCGACTTCTATCCCAGCCTAGAAGATTCAAGGCCTCTGCTCAGAGATCCAACCCCTCCCTTTCAGTCTCTTCCTGGCAACCTGGCCTGGCACCCTCTAGGATGTGATATCAGTTTAATAATTTAGCAGATGCTGACAAAGATAGCAGCTCTGAAAATAACCCAGCTAGGCCCCAGCCTCCATCTCCTCTTTCCTCAGCAGACTCCCCTGCCCTCCCTGCAAGGTCTCTGGTTGCCCCACATACCTGTCAGTGCCCCTGCCCGCCAGTGGGCACCTGATCCAACACCTCTTCCTTCTTCCAAACTTCTCCTCCCCCTCACCTCCCCTTTCTCTCCATTCTCATATGAAGAGCTTTTATATTAATTAGAGCTTAAATGAATCTTGGGCTAGAAGTTAGAAAACTTGAGTTTAATTCATCATGTGGACTAGAGCAAGTCCCTTCTCCTTGCTAAGCCTCTGTTCCCACGTTTGTCAAATGAGGCCACTGGATTCCTAAATGTGGCATGAACAACATGTTTGGGTGGGGGGAGGACAGCAACTCAGACAGGGCACTGGATATCTTTCCCAGGAAGGCACAACTGCAGTGCCAGGCATCTCAGTCAACAGCACTGCAACCCATCCTGCTACTCCAACCAGAGAGCTCACAGGTTTTCTTTTTCTTTCTTTTCTTTTAAAATTTCTCTTGTGATGAAAAATTTGCCCTGGTTCTTATTTCTAGAATAAAAGGCTGTGACTTGTGTTCACAACGGATGTAGGGCTCCGTTGGTTCCACGTGCTTTTGGTGCTTCATCACGTTTCTGACAAGTAGGAGTTTTACTTCCCTCTGGAAAGTTGGAAAGAGCAATACCCCTTCCCCCTTGAAGCTTTACTCAAATCACCCCACCTTTATGGGTCTCAGTTTTCACAGCTCTAAAATGGCCAGGTGTTGAAGGGTAAGAAGGACAAGGTTAGATTGCATGCTCTCTAGATTGTAAGCTCCAAAAGGGGTGAGTTCGAATCTGCCTTTGTGCGTTCATTCAGCAATGTAATTAGGCACATACCATGTACCAGCCACTGTGCAAGGTGCTAGGGGCACAGCAGTAAATAAGAAAAGCACAAACCCTGTTCCCACAAAGCTTACATTTCAGAAACCAAACTAATTAAATCCCAAGAAATGTGCCATGAAGGAACAATAAAATACCTGCCAATATTTACCTAACGCTTACTCTGTGCCATGTACAGAGTACCTATCCTTTGAGGCATATTATTAACACACCGCATTTTACAGATAAGGAATCTGAAGGACAGAGTGGTTAAGTAAATGCAGCCAAGGCCACATGGTCAAGGAGTGGCCAAGCTAGGATTCAGCACCCAGGCAGTCTGCCTCCAGAGCCTGTTTTCAACCACTAGGCCGTAGTGCTTCCCTAGAAATCATGAACAAGGTCTAATCTGGTGACATGAGGGACTTCCCTGGTGGTCCACTGGCTAAGACTCCACACTCTCAATGCAGGGGGCCCGAGTTCGATCCCTGGTCAGGGAGCTAGATCTCACATGCTGCAACTAAGAGTTCGCATGCCGCAACTAAAGATCCCGCATGCCAAAACAAAGATCCCACGTGCCACAACAAAGATCATGCGTGCCGCAACTAAGACCTGGCACAGTAAAATAAATACATGTTTTTTAAAAATCTGGCTACATGATATAAAGGGGAGTCAAGGAGGGCTTCTCCTTAAGAGGTGACATTTAAGCTGAAACCTGAAAGATGAGCAGGCGTCAGTTATGTGGAATTGAGGAGAGAGATTTCCCAGCAGAAAAAATAGTATGGGCAAAGGTCCTGAGACAGAAAGATCAGTGTGTTCAGTGCCTGGTAAGCCAGAAAATGGGGAGAGCTGAGATCAGAGGAGCTGGGTCTGGAGGCCAGGGTGAGGATTTGGGGTTTTACTCTAAGTGCAGGGGAAACCTTTGAAAGGTTTAAGTGGGGATCAACATGATCTGATTTGTTTCTAAAAGGTCATGCTGTTAGCCATGTAGAGAATGAACTGAAATGCAACAAGAGGAGGATGAGGGAGACCAGTTAGGAGATTACTGCAGTAATCCAGCTGAGAGAGGATGGAGGCCAGGCCAGGAGTAATGGCAAGAGGTGGGAGGAGAGACGATTTGGATTTGGATTTGGATCTCAGATGAACTGAGAGGACTTGTGGATGATTCGTGTGGGGGTGAGGTACCATTAGGTGTGGTACTCTTGACTGAGATGGGAAAGACCAGGGGAGGAACAGCTTTCGTAGAGAAATCAAGGTCAAGAGGTTTTTTTTTCTTTTCCCCCTGCATGATAATTGCTTCATTACAAAAATAAGAACAAAAGAAGTCGGGACTTCCCTGGTGGCGCAGTGGTTAAGAATCCGCCTGCCAATGCAGGGAACACAGGTTCAAGCCCTGGTCCGGGAAGATCCCACATGCTGCGGAGCAACTAAGCCCGTATGCCACAACTACTGAGCCTGCGCTCTAAGCCTGCGAGCCACAACTACTGAAGCCCACGTGCCACAACTACTGAAGCCCGCGCGCCTAGAGCCGGTGCTCCACAACAAAAGAAGCCACCACAATGAGAAGCCCATGCACCGCAACGAAGAGTAGCCCCCGCTCGCTGCAGCTAGCGAAAGCCCGTGTACAGCAACGAAGACCCAACGCAGCCAAAAATAATAAACAAATAAAATTAAATTTAAAAAAATTTTAAAAAAGAACAAAAGAAGTCTATAGCAATAGCCCATTGTATCTTCCCATTTTTTAGTCTAACTAAGAAAGTGTATACCTTGCAAGGGGTATACATTCAGTTTCGAAGGTGGAAAGAGGACTTCCCTGGCAATCCAGTGGTTAAGACTCCACACTTCCATTGCAGAGGGCACGGGTTCGATCCCTAGTCGGGGAACTAAGATCCCGCATGCCAAACGCACAGCGCGGCCCAAAAAAAAAAAACATGGAAAGATTGTTTAAAATAATTGACATTAGCACAGCAGCATTCAGATGTTATGGTTTGAGTTACTGTGCACTGGAAAATGAAAGTCTGACTTGTAAAATCGTGCTCTCTGTATCAGTCTGATGCAGAAAAGCAAAACTCAGTTAAAAAAAAAAAAGTAACACAGAAAGGGAAAAAAATATATTTTACTAGTTAGTAAAGGTCTACACACATAGAGGATAGGTAAACCTTTGGAAAGAATTTTGTTTTGGATGCCTATTTTGGAAAATCTTTTCTGTTTTTCTTCTCTACTCTCAATCCTCTATTCACAGAATCCTTCACTTCTGACACTTCTGGTCATTAAATGTGTGTGTGTGTGTGTGTTTTCCCACACCAACCAATTCTTCAACCCTAGCTGGGTGTCCTGCAATTCAATGTGATTCGATTCTGACACTAACCGGAGTTAACGCAGACCCCACAGGTTAAGGACCTATTCCCACAAGACTGCCCTTCACTTCAGACACCAATCACAAGTAGTAGATTCCCCCCAAGTTATCCACAACTTCTGTCTGACTTACCTACAAATCAGAGGTTCCCACGACCCCCTCCTTGGATTCAATAATTTGCCAGAACAGCTGGAAAATTCAGGGAAACACATTTACCAGTTTATTATAAAGGATACAGATGAACAGCCAAATGAAGAGATACGTAGGGTGAGATCTGGAAGGGATCTCTGAGCACAGGAGCTTCTGTCCCATGAAGTTGGGGTGCACCACCCTCCCAGCATATGGGTATGTTCACCATCCCAGAAGCTCTCCACACCCTGTACTTTGGGGATTTTTATGGAGGCTTCATCACATGAGCATGATGGATCATTAGCTGAATCTCCAGCCCCTCTGCCCTTCCCAGAGGATGGGGTGGGGGTGGGGCTGAAAGTTCCAAGCTTCTAATCATGGCTTCGTCTCTCTGGTGACCAGCTCCCTTCCTGAAGCTATTCAGGCACCCACCAACAGTCACCTCATTAGAACAGAATATGCTCCCATGACCCAGGAAATTCCAAGGGGTTTAGGAGCTCTGTGTCAGGAACTGGGGGCAGACACCAATATACATATTTTTTCTATTATTTCACAACACCCAAGTTGGATATCCATGATAAGTAGGCAGGTGTATAGAAGCTTCTGGAAGTCAGCACTGGAGAGTAAGAGCTGGAGACTTGAATTTGGGGAGTCATCCATAGATGGTACTTGAAGCCGTGGGATAAGATGAGTGGCCTTGGGAGAAAGTATTGATGGAGAAGTGGACAGAAGTCTGAGGCACCACATTTAGAAGCCAGCATGATGGGAACGAACCAGCAAAGGAGCCTGAGCAGGGATGGTTGTCAATAAAGGGGGGAAACAGAAAAGTGGGCTGAGCAATAAATTGAGATTAAGGAAGCAATTATGGCAAATGCAGACCATTCTTCTGTGTAAGCTTTGTTTTGAAAAGAAGAGAAATAGGGTGGTAGCTGGCAAGAAAGGGGGTTGAACAGGGGTTCTGTAAGATGGGAGCTGCTAGGAGCACCTTTGTATGCGATGGGATTGATCTAGTAGAAGGGGAAATGTGGCTGCCTTGCATGAATAACCTCACGTGGGAGATTCTTTTTTTTTTTTTTGGCTGCACTGCCCGGCTTGCAGGATCTTAGATCCCCAACCAGGGATCGAACCCATGCCCCCTGCAGTGGAAGCACGGAGTCTTAACAACTGGACCGCCAGGGAAGTCTCTGCATGGGAGATTCTTAAGACAGCAAGACAGGATGGGCTGTCCAGCAAGCTCATTCCTACCACAAGCCTTCATTAAGCACTTACTATGTACCAGACACTTCTAAGTGCTAGAAATATAGCAGTGATCAAGACAAGTAAGGTCCCTGCCCTCTGAGCACTCTCAATCCAGAGGAAGAGAGAAGGCCATAAAGAATCAAAACAAATAAGATCATTTCAGATTGCGTTACATGTATACTTTGAAGGAAGAAAACAGGGTGATACGATAAGGGCATAACCCCAACAATATACTTTAGATAGAGAAGTCTAGGATATTGGAGTGGGCAGCTGTGGGCTTTGCCTTCCCACCATTTATTTGTCCTACTTTTGATAACAATGCCTTTATATTTTGAGGGGAACCACTTCTCCTATATGCTCAGTGCATGTTTCTTGTGGGGCTGACCCCAGCCTATCTCCAGGAATGGGGTTATGATCCTGGCCTGGCCAGTGAAACTCAGTACTAGGAAGTTTACTAGAACTATTGAGAAAGAGAAACTTTCTTTGCCCAGGAATTGTTGACCAAGTAGACTATAAACCTGGAGCTGCAGCCAGTCATCTTGCCACCACAAAGGAAGTGTGTGCCTGGTGCCTGGCAGGAGAGCCCAGAAACAGAGACCTGATGAGCGTGGAAATCACTTGAGCACCTGATTCCAGCTGTACCTGAAGGTACCCTTGGACTTTTCACTTAAGTGAGACAATAGATTCTCCTGTTTTTCTTAAGCTATTTTGAGCTATTTGAACTTATAATTGAATAAATCCTGATTGATGAAGAAAGCAAAGGAGTGCTTTAGAAGTGCTAGGGAAAAGCAATCCAGGTGGAACGAACAGGAAGTGCAAAGATTCTTTGCAGGATAGTTTGGCGCATTTGGGGAACACAGAGGAGGCAAGTGAAGCTGGAATATAATGAGCTGTGGTAATGGAATGAGATGGGATAGACCCGCAGAAAGAGAGCTCCATTTCCAGCAAAATGGCAGAAGAGGGGAGCAGAGAAATGCTTCCTCATATATGGCACTTAAAAATGATGGATAAATTTTAAAAATTTTTCTTGTAAAGCATCAGTGAGCTGACTACAAAGTAAGGGAATTAACAGAGGTCAGAAATGACAAGAAAGGGCAATTCCTCAAGAGTAAATGAGTCTTGTAGCTGGTGTTTGCCCTGAAAGCACCTGTTGAACCCTGAGACCTAGACCAGTCAAAAATTTTAAATTTAACCCACAATAAGACATTTCACAACATAATCATTTCATGACATATATAAGACAAATCAGGACTTCCCTGGTGGCACAGTGGTTAAGAATCCGCCTGCCAGGCTTCCCTGGTGGCGCAGTGGTTAAGAATCTGCCTGCCAATGCAGGGAACGCGGGTTCAAGCCCTGGTCCGGGAGGATCCCACATGCCGCTGAGCAACTAAGCCCGTGCACCACAACTACTGAGCCTGCGCTCTAGAGCCCGCAAGCCACAACTACTGAGCCCGCGTGCCACAACTACTGAAGCCCGCGCTCCTAGAGCCCGTGCTCTGCAAAAAGAGAAGCCACCGCAATGAGAAGCCCGCGCACCGCAACGAAAAGTATCCCCCGCTCAACGCAACTAGAGAAAGCCCACGCGCAGCAACGAAGACCCAACACAGCCAAAAAAAAAAACATTCTGCTGTACACCTTAAACTTATACACTGTATGTCAATTATATCTCCATAGAACTGGAAGAAAAAAAGACATTTTTACAACAGAACCCAGGACGCAGACAAAAATTTCACAAGCAATATTCACCCTAATTACATGTGAGGCATGCTGATATTCCTTGGTCTAATGTATTCCATACTATTCAATTGCCTTTTTTTTTTTTTAATGCTGCTTTAGTTCCATTAAACAATGGAGTGCAAGGAGCTGAAGATTATTCTATTTGGGGAGGGGAAGCCAAGTTGCAATCAAACTGCAAGTTGCAATCAGGAAGCATTCAGAAGAAAGGGACCATTTGGGTTCCCAGCTCCAGCATTTTGTTGGATTTTTCTTTTCTAGGGAGCTAAAGTTTGACCATGTTGAGTTTGAAATGTCAATTAGATATCTGAGCAGAAATTTCGAGTGGGCAGTTGACTTTATATGTCTGGGGCTCAGGAGAGAGGGCTGGGTTGCAGGTGTGAATTCGGAGTCATCAGCAGATAGGCAGTATTTAACTGGATGAGATGACCATGGGAGGAGAGAAGGCAGAGGAGAGGCAAGGACAAAGGACTGAGCCTGGGGCACTCAGATGTTAAGCAGCCAGAGAGAAGAAGTGACCCACAGCCTCTACCTTTTTCTTTCTCCTTTTCTCCATCTTGCTGTCAGAAACACAGATGTGATGGATGCCATCAAGGACCTTAAGACCAGGGCCTCACTCTAGGGATGGTAGAACAGTGAGCTGCTGTACTGTGGGGGGGGGGGGGGGTCTTATACTTCCAGCTGAATCTAATTACTAACTGACGCAGGAACAATACTGAGAAACTCCTGGCAAGATTGACCAAGGAAAAAAAAAAAAAGGAAGGTGGCACAAATAAACAATGTTAAATTTGAAGAGCGGGACTACAGAACTACAGCTATAGCAGAGATTTAAAAGATAACTGGAGAATATTAGAAACAATTTTATGACAACAAATTTAGAACAAAGGTAAAATAGACAAATTCGTGGAGAAATAAAAATTTATATCAAAAACGATCAAGTAGAGTATGAGAAAGAAAAATTACAGAATATTACTTAAGAACATAGATGTCAATGCCCTAAACAAAAGATTAACAAGCTAAATCTAGCAACGTATTTACAATATAATAAACACGGGAATTCCCTGGCAGTCCAGTGGTTAGGACTCAGCACTTTCACTGCTGAGGTCCGGGTTCAATCCCTGGTCGGGGAACTAATATCCTGCAAGCCACGCAGTGCAACCAAAAAAAATAATAATAACAAAAAAAAATGATAATAAACACATCATGACCAAGATGAGTTTATTCTAGGAAGTTTGATTCAACATTAGAAAATCTACTAGTGTAATTAATCATATTAATGTTAGAGGAGGAAAACCAAGTGAATATTTCAATCTATACAGAAAATGCACCTGATAATTCAACAATTTTTTATGTTAAAAATTCTTAGCAAACTAAAAAAAAGAAAGAAAAAAATAATTCTCAGCAAACTAGGTAAAAAGCACCATTAACCTGATAAAGTGCCCCCTCCTGGAGGGGAGGGTATCTACATATATTTGGAATTCCATAAGGAAAATGTCTCTTCTCCCCATTTATTCAATCATCTCTGATTTTTTTTTTTTTTAGTTTTATTGAGATATAATTAACATACAGTTATGTACAAGTTTAAAGTGTACAGCATAAATCAGCTCTCATTATAAAAGAAATTAAAACGTTTTTGTGGACCCCTAAAAGTATTGAGACTCCTAGGTATGATGCTTATTGTGTCCAGTGGATGAATCAGCCCAAATGATTAACACCATTAAGGGAATGATTAACACTATTTTCAGGATGTTTTTCTCTGGAAGGATGAGGAAAGGGGAGGCCACAGAGGAGGATCATACAGAGAGCTTCAAAAATACTGAAATGTCCCATTAAACTAGTGGTGGGTGTCTTCATTTTTACTGTTTAAACAATACATATATTTTATATTTTTATATGTATGTATATATACATGGATATACACACATATATTCTTCCATATGTATGTTTCACAGTAAAATTTTTACCATAAAATATGTAAGGACCAGGTCATGGGGTGGGGGTGTGGGTCTTAAAGACCAGGGTAGGACCTGGCCGACCACAGGCACACGTAAATTTGCTCTGAATACTTTAATGACTATGTGGCTCTGGATCAGGTCCCTCCTGCTCACTCACAACGAGGGTCCTGCTCTGCCTGTCTGCCATCCCCACCACCACAGGGGTGGCTGGTGGAAGTTCTGGGGATCATCCTCCAGGCTCCAGAAGGACCACTGCATTGGCTTCAGCTGCTCAGCTGTAGGATGCTAAGGAACAAGGACTCTGCTAAGGGACAGATTCCCAGACCCAGGGTCCAGGGGGATGCAAGGGTATGGCTCTGGGACAGAAAACTGCCCAGAGCTTCCAGGGACCACAGTGGGAGGCTCTTTCTCAACCTCTTAGATAAGGGGTGGGGGTGGCAGTTCAGGCTTCCCGATCCCAGGAAATGGATGGATCTAGGCCCTGGATTCAAGGGGACAAGTGGCATTCAGAAGACTGGACCCCACATTGAATGTCCCTTAGATCACCAAAGATTCCATGTGCCAAGCATGGCTGGCACTGAATGGCACAGTCCCTGACCTGATAGGGTCATGCTGGTCAGGTGACCAGGGAGGCCTGGTGACCAGACTGAAGGACCTTGTTCATGTCTGGTTTTGTAACACCTCTGGGCCTTGGCCCAACCCTACGGGCTGTCATGGGTTGAGAGAGTCCAACGATAATGGAAACTGGATTTCCCGCCAGCCAGATGGAATGAGGGCTCTGAGTGGGTTTTTAAAAATAGCCTGTATCTTCCCTACCTGATTGTGTGCACCCATATTCATACCCACTACACCTGCTTCAGCCTTTTTTCTCGCTTCTGTCTCTTTCTGACTCTCTCTAGGTGTGTCTCTATCTTCCTTTCCAGGTCTTTCTCTGATTCTGCCTTCCCCTCCCCCCAGCCTCCCTCCCCGGTCCCACCTGCTGCAGAGCACTCTGGTTCCAAGGAAAAGAAGCTTTTGCTGTGAGTGCATCAGATGCCAGGACCTCCCCTCCCACTCCCTCCATCTCCTCCATGTACCCCCTCCTCTTGTATCTGAGGCCTGGCCTCAGCAGCCACTCCCCCCACTGCCACCCCCAGACAAGCTGGGAGGAAGGAACAGCTTGGATGTGGGGCTTGGATGGGGGTCAGCTTGGATGCAGGGCTGCCTTTCCTTTCTGCGGGGAGGCCAGAGCCCAGCTGGCTCGTGAATTATTGAGCTCCTGTGCTAGTGGCTCTACTTGGCAGAGCGCTGGGACCCGCAGCACCAGCCTAGAAGAGTGGGACAAACTCAAGGTTATTCAGGTTGAAGCAAGACTCTAAGCTCCCAGCCTCCCTCCTATCCCCTCACCTGAGCCCCCAGGGCTAAACCTGGCAACTCCCCACCTTTCCTCACTTTATAGGGAACCCATCCCAGCCCTAGTCAGAGGTACCCCATGCTCTCCCCTGGCCCTGGCCTCTGACCTCCACACAGTTCCCCTCCATCCTTCATCCCTCAGACAGGGGGCCCCTGAGGGTGGGATTCCACAGGAGGGGCCTGAGGGCAAGCCTGCTCAGACTGGGGGCTCCGAGTCTGGGTCTGCCCATCCCCAGTCTGTGTCACCACCTCCCTTAATGTCTCCTCACAGGGCTCTACCTTACTTAGGGGAGGTGGCACAAAGCCAGGACCCAGGGAGGGGCACTCCACAGCAGCTCCCACGCCAGCCTCTGGGCACATCCCTGCAAGCTCAAGAGAGAATCCTCCCCTCCCCAACCATCCCTATGATTTCAGCAAGAATTGAACAGTGTGGAAAGAAGCCCAGGATGTGAGGAGCTGGATCTCGGTTGAATGACTTACCCGCTCTGAGTTTCAGTTTGCTCATCCATAAAATGGGAAGAATAATACCTGCAGCTGGTCTTCCCAGAGCCTACTTGTGGGCCTGCTTTCACCTCTTCACTGCCACGGCTAGAAGGCAGCTATAGGGCCCAGGCTGGGGCCCAGTCTGGCCTCTATCTACTCCAGCTCCACTGTCTTGTCTATTTATTTTTCTAGTACTCCTCCATTGGGAACCACTCCTGGAGTCCCTCCCCTGGGACCCCAAAATGCCCTGGACAACCTTCCACTGCAGCACTAAGCTGCCACCTCTCACACTGTGTTGGCACCTGTGGGTATGATCTGTCTTCCAAGGTCACATGCCAAGTTTTACTCCTCTCTGTGTCTGCAGCAGTCAGACCAGGGAAAGGCGCAGAGTAGGGGCTCAGTGATGCCTGTTGAGTGAGGGAATGGCCTAGAGGCTTTTCAGGTTCTCTACCTTGATTACCACCCCCTCCCCTGCCTCACCATACTTGCCAGGGACTTTGACTGTCCACTGCTGCTGGCTCTCCCAAGCCTACTGTCCTCCTCAGTGGCTCACTTGGGAGATCTGGGGGCGGGACACTGCACCATCACCCTACCACTTCCGACAAACCCTGTTCTTTCCCCTCTACCCTTGAATTTCACCCATTTCCTTAGACCACAAACCCAGGGGGTTGTGCTAAACTGTTACTTTGGTGGCCTCCAATGAAGCAGGCCTCCAGATATCCATGCCCTTGTGTGTCCCCTCCCATGCTGACTCTGGGCTTGGCTATATGACTTGCTTTGGCCAATGGGATGCCAAGAAGCATGAAGCAAGCAAAGAGTCAATAAGCACTTGCACAGTGGGGCTTGTCCTCTTGGAAGCCAGGTGCCTCGCTGTGAAGGTCAGCTAGACTTCGTTTTTGTTTGCTTGTTTTTTGAATTTTATGACGAATTTTATTCCAAAGTGGCTCTAGTAGTAAATACCAGAGACATTTATGTAGAGTTTGAATACTGTTTCAGGTAAAGTGAAAATGGATAAAAGCAATATTTCTAGTTAATATGTTTTTAGATAATATGATTTTAAATGTGTGACTTAAAATGTAATAAATATTAATGAACTTATTTACAAACCAGAAACAGACTCACAGACATAGAAAACAAACCCATGGTTACCAAAGGCGAAAGGAGAGGGGGATAAATTAGATAAACAACAAGGTCCCACTGTATAGCACAGGGTACTATATTCAATATCTTGTAATAAACTATAATGGAAAAGAAAAAATGTAATAAATATTTAAAATAGATGTTTTACTATTTTATCTATTTTGAAAGGTTTACGTATTCAGAATCATAGGGGAGTTTGTTTTTTTTAAGGAGAACCACTTTATTTTGAGTAGTAAACAAAACTCCATTTATAATAAACAAACCTTCCATCAATTTCTTCACAGTTAGTCCAAAGAACAAAACCTCTGGCTTAATTAGAATTTACATTTAACCTTAAATATTCTAAAATCCATCCATGTCAATTTTGGAATTTTAATCTTGCCTGATACTATGAAATAGGGCAAACCTTGATCGATGGTCAAATTTCTAATTTTTGCTGTTAAGCCACTTTTCTTGACCTTGCTCTTGATTCTGTAACATTCCAGAATGTTCAATGGATTTGTAATAAACTTCCAAGATGAAGGGGAATTTCTTGTTCATTGTTTGCCTGAAATCTTGGCTTGTGTTCTTCTTCTCAAACAAAAAATATGTTCCAAAAAATGCTCACAAGTTCAGCTACTAAAACTCCTTTAAAGATCTTCTTTGCCAGTGGATCCATAGTATGGGCCATCCTGAGGCACGTACTCGTGGGGCTGTGCATCAGACTTCTGAATGGTGAGAGACCAGGTGAAGAGAGGTCCTCAGAGAGGCAATGCCCTCGTGGTAATCGAGCCCCCGCTGCTCCCAGCTGAATGCAGACCCATAAGTGACACCAGGCAAAACCAGCAGAATTGGCTAGCTGACCCCCGCTGAACCACAGAATTTTTAGAAATAATATATCATTTTAAGCCACTAAGTTTTGGGGTGGTTTATTTCTCAGCAATAGATAACTGAACCAAGGGCCATCCTGAGCCCTCTCTGCCCATGTCTGGCACATCCAGTCCTGTGGGATCCACATCCAGAATATATCATGTATCCGACCACTTCTCCCCTCATTCCCAGGCACACCCTGGTCCAGGCCACTGTCTCTCTCGCCTGGATTATTCCCAAAGCCTCCTCACTGGACTCCCTGCCTCCACTCTTACTCTCCGGCAGTCATCATACAGGGACCAGAGTGAAGCTTCTGGGGTATTAGACCAAGTCACCCCCCCCCCACTTGAGACACCCCCCCCCCAGTTACTTCCTATATCACTTAGATTAAAAGACAGACTCTTCAGTGGCCTTCGAGCCCGGTGCAGTCCAGTGCCCGCCACGTCTCCACCCCCACCACCAGTCACTCTCCCCTTGCTCAATGCGCTCCAACAATGCTAGCTTCCTTTCTGTTTCTCGAACATGCCAAGCTCATCTCCATCTTGCACCATTCACACCAGCTCTTTACTCTGCCCAGAAGACTCTTCCTCTAGGTCTTTCGGTCTAAGTCTTCCAGTTCTCAGCTTACACGTCCGCATCCCAGAAAGGCTACTTATAGAAGAGGGAACTGAGGCTCGGAGAAGTGAGGTCATTTCCCAAGTACCCACAGTTAGGAAGAGTCTGGGCTGAGTTTTCGTCCTAAGTCTGTGTGAGTCCCCACTCCAGGGCTCTTTCTGCCACATCAGTGGTTTGGGAGGGTGAAGGTCATGGGCTCCCGAGAAAGGGGAGGGGTTGGAGGGGCTTCCTTCACTTACTCCTCCCACAAACACTCCCAGCCATAGCCCTTGGACCCTGTCCTGAGCTGGGTGCTGGGGACTCAGAGATGAATCAGACCAGACTTTACTCTCCAGGAGCTCCTGTCTGGGGAGAGGGTAAGCATCAGAGGAGGGCTCAGACAGCCTTCTGCGGTAACTCAGGGAGACAGCCTTCTAGCTGGGGGCTCTCTGGGAAGGCTTAACAGGGGATGTGAGACTGGCTGGGGGCAGGGCGAGAGAGCCAGAAATTGGGGGTGGTGTTCAGTGGCCAGAGCTTCCTATTGTTCCCTGTGAGGGACCGGGAGACTCAGCATCGGCTATGTGTGTCCAAGCCGCTGTGTGTGTGTGCTGTGTGTGTGTTGTGTTGTGTGTGTGTGTGTGTGTAAGAGAGTGAGGGAGCAGTACTGGGGGTGAGGTGGAGGCTAGGCAAGAGAAGGTCTGAATGAATAGATTTTACTGATGTGGAAACTAAAGCCCAGACAGGCTGAGTTGCTGCCCCAGCTCACAAAGCACTAGGTGGTAAAGGCAGGATTTGAACCAAGCCTGTCTTGACACCACCTCCTCCAGGGCCCACTGCTTATTCACTATGTGACCTCGGCTAAAGCCATTCTCTTCAGGAGCCTTATTTCCTCATCAGTAAACTGAAGGAGTTGGATGAAGTTTCTTCCAGCACGAGGACTCTGCAGAAAATACCTCTACTAGGGCTTAGAACCAAATTCAGAACCAAAGAAGCAGCCACCGGCTCAACCTGGTACAGGACGGCTTCTCGGCCTGCAGCTCCCTCCAGGCCTAGCAACTGGGTGCCATGCAAACTAAAGCCAGGGAGCCCCAGTCATTCCCCCAGTGTCAGGTGGACCTGGGGTCTCCCTCTCAACAGCCCAACCTAGAGTTCCAGAAGCGCTTATAGCCCAGCTCCTTAGAACTCCAGGGCTCCAACTACACCTCTAACCACATTATCAGCCCAGCCCAGATCCCAGCTTACCTGTCCAACATTCCCCAGCATAACTCCAGGACTCCCGTGGTTCTCTCCAGCCTCCAGGAACACCATCCTTTAGCCAATGAAGGAAAGGGGAGCGGCAACTCTGAACAGTCATTGGCCCACTGTTTGACAAATATAGACAGATTGACCAATCAGAAGAGCCAAGACAGCCTCAACTTCCATGTTCCAATTCTGTTCATCCGCCACCATTCTTTTCCCACGGGGCTCCCTTTCAGGTGGTTCCATTCCATTTATTCCATTCAGAAGTCCAGGAAATTATATCTGGGAAAGAGAGGTATGGTAAGTAGAATTAGAGCTGATTACAGAAGGGAATTCTTGAGGGGAGAATTCCCCCATTCTGCTGGGGCCTGGGGCATTCTCCAGAGCCCAGTTTCAGTGGTATCCAGAGGAGCCACTGCAAAGAGCTCAGGCTCTGAACAGAAAGAACTTGGGCTCAGTTCTGGGCTCTGCCCCTTAACTAGTTGTGTGAACTTGGGCAAGAGGCTTAAATCTCTGAACCCATTTTCTTAGCTATAAAATAAGGATTTGGGATCTATATTCACTGAGTTATTGTGAGGATTAAATGGGAATAAGGCTCATAATATACCTAACACATAGTAGATGATTATGGTCAGTCGTAGTAATTTGTTCTCCTGCTTATTCCCAGAGGCAGTGGTCTGGCCTCTGAGAGTCCTGGCCCCAGAATGGCTGGGGAGGCAGAGAGGGGGCAGGAAGAAGGGGTTAAAATAAAATAGCTGTCATCTAATTACCATGTGCTGGCCTCTGTAGTAATCACCACATGAAACTATTACTACTTTAACATTGTGGACAAGGCGTCTGAGGCACAGAGAAGTTCAATAATGTGGTCAAAGTCACACAGCTAGCAAGTGGCAGAATTGGGACATAAATTCAGGCTCCCTGGCTCCAGAGTTCAAACTCTGAACCACCATTCTGTCCTACCTCACATTAATCCCATTTTAGGATGAGAAACGCTGAGGTTCAAAGAGATAAGTTCACACTGTTGCTGAACAGGGGTATATCTAGGACTCCAACTTAGATCCTGTGACTCCGAAGTTCTGGCAATTTCTGCCGTTGAGTGCTGCCCCCTAGTGCCCCCTATGAGAGAAGCACACCAGAGGCAAGGAGCGCATACCCATGGATCCACACTCCACTGCCCACACTCCCCTGACCCACTGCTTCTCCTCACACCCAAAGCTGCAGGTCTTATAGCTTCTAAGTATCACTGTGAATGTCATCCATATATACAATCATGATATTTCTTGGCCATCTCACAAATCATTAAATTCAACAGGTCTAACTCCAAGTTTACACTTTTATACCCCAAACCTGCCCTCCCCAGTCATCTCCATCCATCCACTAGCACAAGCCAGAACCCCAGCCATCCTTGACACCTCCCTCTCCCCCTCATTCTTTCACCAGTCCAGGAGCCTGAATGGTGGCCGAGGAAGGAGACCAGAAAAGTAAACATCGATCAGAACAGAGCAACAGGGGTGGAAGCAGAGGATCAGGACAATGGTCCCCAACTGTGGCCAAGAGGAAAAACTGAACTCAGGTGGTTAAAAAGGCAGGACTTTCTGCTTAGAAAGAAGCCCAAACACAGCTTTAAGGGCCAGGAGGAGGACACAGTGTTTCTTACTGGGAGCCAGAAGGACTGGGTTCCCACCCAGCTCCACTACTAACTCACAGTATGGCCTTGGGACCTTGATGTGCCTCAGTTTCCCCATCTGTAAAATGAATATGACCATGGCTACCTCTAGGGCTGTTGTAAGGATCAAATTTAAAGGTGTTTGCTTTGTATACTGTAAAGAGAAGTGCACAGGAGAGGTGGACTATTATCTGGAAACGTCACTCCAATAGACTTCTCTCCTTTGTTATGCTAAATGCTGGACCCATAAGGTACCGTGTTTTGTTTTCAAAGAATGTCATCAGTTTGGGGGCTTTTTTTTTTTTTTTTTTTGGCCAAGCCAGGATCTTAGTTCCCCGACCAGGGATTGAACCCAGGCCCTCAGCAGTGAAAACACCAAGTCCTAACCAGTGGACCACCAGGGAATTCTGTTGGGGACTTTTTTTTTTTTAATCTTCTCTTTTCTTTTTTTTAAATTTTTTTATTTTTGGCTGCATTGGGTCTTTGCTGCTGCGCGCAGGCTTCAGTAGTTTTTGCACGCGGGCTCAGTAGTTGTGGCTCGCGGGCTCTAGAGCACAGGCTCAGTAGTTGTGGCACACGGGCTAAGTTGCTCCACGGCATGTGGGATCTTCCCGGACCAGGGCTCAAACCCGTGTCCCCTGCAATGGCAGGCAGATTCTTAACCACTGCGCCACCAGGGAAGCCCATTGGGGGCTTTAAATTGTGGTAAACAAACACACAAAAACAACCAAAATATATATATATATATATACAGAAAAATTGCCATTTTGCCCATTTTTAAGTTACAATTCAGTGGCATTAATTACATTCACACTGTTGTGCAACCATCACCATTTTCTATTTCCAAGATTTTTCATCATCCCAAATAGAAACTCTGTACCCATTAAGCAATAACTCCCAATTCCTCCCTCCCTCCAGCCCCTGGAAACCTCTAATCCCTGTCTCTATGAATTTGTTTATTCTGAATATTTAATATAAGTGGAATCACAATATTTGTCCTTCTGTGTCTGGCTTATTTTACTTAGCATGATGTCTTCAAGGTTCATCTATGTTGTAGCATGTATCAGAACTTCATTCGTTTCATGGCTAAATAATACTCCATTGTGTGTATATACCATATTTTGTTTATCCACTCATCTGTTGATAGACACTTGAGTTTTCCACCGTTTGGCTATGGTGAATAGTGCTGCAATGAACACTGGCGTATAAGTACCTGTTTTCAGTTCTTTTTGGTATATACCTACACTGTCATCAATTTTTGACAGAGTTTTTCAGTATACACTGTGGCAGGGGTATGGGCCCTTGGGAACAAGGCCCAGTGTATTTGAGTGTGGGAGGGAGAAGGGCAGATGAGGAGAGAGGTTTCAGTGTGGCTATGATTAAAATACCAGCTAACTTGTGCCTTTTGCAAAGTACTCCACAAAACACTCTGGAGGAGGAAATATTATCTCCATTTTACAGATGAGGAGAAGGGAAGTGGCTTCTCCAAGCCCCACAGCTGGTGAGAGGCAGGGGCTCCAGAGAAAGTTTCCCTCATACATCAGCAAGTGCAGGCAGAGGTTCAGAGATCATATTTCCCTTCCTTCCCCTTTTTCTTTTTTTTTCTTTCTAGACAAAGAAAGTAGTTCTGAGCTGCTTCAATCATCATGTTCCTACTTATTAATCTACAGCATTTTAGGTACTACAGAATCAGAATTTTGCAATGTACTTTTACTAAACATGGTCTGGAAAAAGCAAAACTATGAAGACAGAAGAAAGATCAGTGGTTGCCAAGGGCTGAGATAGTGGGGAGGAACTGATTGCAGAAGGGTTTAGGGAAATCTGGGGGGAGTGATGAAATTGATCTATATTTTGATTTGTGGTGGTGGTTATGCAACTGTATGTATTTTTCAAAACTCACAGAACTGTACCCTAAAAAAGGTAAATTTTACTGTATGTAAATTATACTTTAATCTTTAAAAGAAAAGAATGAATATATGAATGGGGGAAAACTAAATAAGATTCCAGATGCTTGGATTTTTGCTACCTTGAAAACCTGGCAAGTAACCATGCCCTTAATTATTTAGTTACAGCATAAATTGTTATTTTTTTCATGCACTCATTCATTCATGATAAAATGAAAGTCCTTGAATCCAACACAAGAATCAGAACATCACTAAAAATTAAATCTACTTATGGTTCCCCACCATTCCTGACCCCTCCACTACCCCACCCTCAGGCAATCACTATTCTGAATTCTGTGTTCCTCATTCTCTTGCCTTTTTTTTTTAAGTTTTTTTTTCACACATAAATTAGTACTAAATTTGCCCTCTCTCCCTTTTTTTAGGTCAAAACAGGTCAAAAACAGCAAGTTCATATGGTTCAACCCAATATTATGCCTAAATATAGTACTTCTAGTTGTATTTGAACTTTATGAAAAGGATACCATTCCACATGCACTCTTCTGGGACTTGCATTTTTTTCACTCAGTATTATATCACCATGATCCAGCCATACTGCTATTTTTCACTCATTTTCTACTGCTATATAATTATTCCACGTTTCTTTACCTCCTATCAATGGCATTTGGATGTTTTCAGTTTGGGGCTACTGTGAACAATGTTTCTACTACCATTCTTGTACATGTCTCTTGGCATATGTGTGAAATTCTTGTGTCTGTAACACAGGAATGCACTTACTGGGTCTTAGGGCACACAGATGTTCAATTGTACACTATGTGACTCACTTTCTGAGCTCCAAATGAAGGTACAACGGCCACTTGCCCCAGGTGAGAATGTGAACAAGATGTGGTGGGAGGGACTGCCAAGGAGGGTCTCTGGTGGAAATTGAGCATCTACTCTGTGCACATGGCAGGGCACCTGTGGAATGAGACAATGGTGTCCTGAGAGGTGAGATAGGGAAGGAAACCCCCCAGTTGCCATGGGAATTAGCTTCCAAGGAGTGTCCCACCCTGGCTGGGCAAGGAGAGGACTAGGCAACTCAAACAGGGCAGAAGAAGATACTGTCCTAATTGGCAGTATCTCCATCTAGGCTTAGGAGGTTGTGCATCTTTGGTACACCTGGAGGGAAAGGGGCTAGGCAGTACTGAATTCCTCCCACTTACCAATCCTTACCCCAGTGATCTCTTCCCGTATCCTTTATCTCATTTTGCATCCATTATCTTTTTTAATTCTCCCAGTTGGAGAGAGGTACTATTATCTCCACAGATGAGGCTTAAAGAAGGAAGTGTCTTGCCCAAAGTCACACCATTTGGACCAACTGCCTGAGCAAATAATTTCCCCATCCTAAGTCTCAGTTTCCTCACCTGTAAAATGGGAATGATAACACCTGAGGTGTAATCCTCAGGTGTAAGGACTAAATAATACTATGCAAGTAAGGGGGTTAGCGTGGATCCTGGAGATGTTCCCTAAAAGTCACTTGTTTATTGGTGCTATTGTTATTAAGTTAGTATTAAGGGGAGCAGGAACCCAGAATAATCCGACCCCTGACTCTTGCCACCCAATGATATTGCCTCTTGCAGAGACCCCATGGGATGCGGTGACCATGGCCCATTGTGGCCACCTCTGCTGATCTGGGATGTTTCAGGACTGCACAGCCCAGTCTCCTCCTCCACCCGCCCCAGAGCAGAGGCCTCTGTCTTCCTCTGCAGATTTCCTGGAAAAGAGAAGGTGAACTGATCAGAGCAGAGGAACCAGGCCTCCAGTTCTGCCTCAGGACAAACGGAGAAATCAGGTCCCAACGATTCAATCAGTAGAGAACATCTCCTGAGCGCCTAGGATGTGCCAGGTCCTGCTCTGGGCACCCGGGGCATTTGGGAACAAGAGCATACCCTAGTCAGAGGCTAAAGGAGGAGACGGAAGACAAGAAAACAGTGTGCTGAGTATTATGATAAGGAGTACAGAGAAAACCAGACAGGCGTAGGGGTCAGGGAAGGAGTTTCAGGAGACATGCCCTTTGAGCTTAGCATTTAAGGCCCGGCAAGTCCTCCGCAGCAGCTCAGAGATTGCTGGGCCCATCTGTCCATTTAATAGAAAAGCAAACTGAGCCCCGCCGTCTGTCCACCGTGCCCGCCACACCTCACTTACCCGGACTAGGCCGAGCGCTGCTCTCGCAGTCCGCGGACCGAGGGCCAGAGCCCGGCCGCAGTGCCCGCCCAGCTCCCAGGGCGGGGCCTCGGCCCAGGTGCGCGGCGGAGGCGCTTCGCGGAGGCAGGAAGTGTGTCCTCAGCGGCGACCCGTGCAGTGCTCCCGCGAGACGCTCACCTGCGCCCCAGGTGAGCGGCGAGGGGGGCGGGGGGAGGGGCCGAGCTGGAGGCGGCTCACCTGGCGGGACAGGTAAGCCCCACGCGGGCCCGAGGGGGCGCGAACCAAGGCGGCACCGGTGTGGAGAGACCCCTGAGGCTACGCCCGGGCGAGCGAGGGTCCCGGGGCCGGTTCCTCCGGTGCCACCCTCCCACTTCCGGGGTGCGCGGGCCGGGCCCGGCCAGGGAGCGGCCTGAGCGGGCGCCTGGGCTGGGCGGGCAAACTGGGGTGAGGGGACCGTGTTCGCCCTTAGGGCTGCGCTGGCTTGGGGTGGGAGCCGTGCTTGCCGGGGAGGCGGGGGCGGGAGGGGAGACGGGGCCGTGCACACCCTGAGGAACAGTGTCGAGAGGCTGGGTCCGCCCGCGGGAAGAGGGCCCCTGCAGCTGGCGAAGCTGGTGCTTGCCCCGAGGGCATTGCTGGTGTAGGGGCTATGCTAGTCCGAGCGGCAGTGCCGGGGTCTGCTTCTTCCTTGCCCCCGGGACTAGGTAGGTGCCCGCGGATGCGGAGTCCCGGGCTGAGCCTTTGGGGCAGGAGATCAAGGGTGCGCGGATGCCGGACACGAGAGCCGACGGCTGTTTCGTGAGCAGGGCTGGGGTGCCCCTCTCGGCCGGGTGTGCAAGACTCGAGTGGGTGGGACACAGGCTGGTGCGGCCGGTCCTGACCTGAGCACCTTCGGAAGAAGGGGATGGGACGGAGACACACCTCGGAGTGTGTGTGTTCTCAGGGACTAAGGGGGAGTGGGAGAGCATCAATTAGAAGTTTGGGGAGGGTGTGCCTGGGACCTGGGAGCTTCTGACCCTGAGGAGGATCCCTGCAGTGCCTTGGGGCGCCCACTGACTCAGCCCCTCCCAGGTGCCAGGCACAGCTCTAAGGCCCCTAAGCAGTAAGATCTCATTTAAACCTCAAGGTGGCCCCTGAAGATACTCCTCACTCCCCTTGTTAAAGACGAGAAAACTGAGGCCAGGAGTCTTACCCCAGGCCACAACAGGAGCCCCTGATAAACCAAGAGACTGGTGTTCCTAGGATTTTGGAGGTGGGGGCAGCAGCAGTGAGGGAGAGATACAGCCAGGACAAAATGGGCTGAGATTGACTTTAGGAGGGTTTAGGGCCTAGAAAGGAGGGGAAAACTGAAGCCAAGCACTGTCCTTACCCCAGGTTTTGTCCCCCTTTCCTCCATCCCACCCCCCCCACCCCGAGATGTGTGGCACAGAGCAAAGTACAGGGGCTCCAGAGTGTGGCGGACCACAGTACAAATCCAGCTCCATTCCTTTCCAGCTAGGTGTCTCTGGGCAAGTCACTTCACCTCTCTGAGCTTCAGATTCCTGACCTGTAAAGTGGAGATATAATACTTGCCAGGCAATTGTGAGTGTTAAATAAAGCAAAAGTCCTCTTGAGCTGGAGCCTATTTCTGGCCCATTTGCTGCTGCTTCCTCAGCATTCAGTACAGTGCTGAGCACATGGTAGGTGCTCAGAAAATATTTGTTGGATGAATTTAATGAATGGTAGTGACTGCTAAAACCTTGGAGGTAGAGGAGGAGACAGTAACCAAGACCATGAACAATAACGTCTTGTTGTTCTTACAAACCCCAGGTACCCCAGAGCTCAGTGTGGTTCAAACAGTGTAGATGTGCCCACCCTCCTGATCCAAGGGCTGAGCCTGGAAGACTCAGGGCTCTCCCTATGCAGGCCCTCCTTGGGCACAGGCTCACCCATGGAGCTGGCAGCTGACCACTTTGCCCCCTTCCTCCCAAATAATAGATGGGATGGGGTAGTGGATAAGAGTCTGGGCCAGGCCACTTGCATTCAAACAGCTGTGTGGCTTTGGACAACTTAGTTAACCTCTCTGTGCCTCTGTATAACAACAACAACAATAATACCTACAAATAGGGTTGTGAGAATTAATTAGTTGAATACATTTAAAGCACTGAGAATAATGTAAGCTTTCAATAATTAACTCTTTCACTAGAAGGCAAACTCCTGAGGTTAGGGAATTTTGTCTGTTTTACCACTTTATCCACGGAATTTAGAAGTGTCTGGCATACAAGCAGGCTCTCAGTAAATATTCATAAATGAGTGAATGAATAAATCCATACCCACCCCAACATTGCTCAAACCCAGGCAAAGGTTTTTAACCACTTGCCTCTCTGGATTGTGAGGGACTTTCAAGTCACCTGTTACAATTTCAGTTTGCACACCTTTGGAGGGGGACTTCACCTTACTCTCGCCAGACTGCTGCTCCCCCAACTCTGGTCAGCCTGGAGCCTAAGTCCTTTCTCTTTCTACCTAATGGTCCTGGTTCTACCCAGAGGTCACACAGAATGTATTAGTCTCCTGAAGTACTTACTGTACCAACCCTGTTCTAGACACTGATGCAGAAAGGAATCAGACACAGTCCCTGCCCCTTGGGGTCATATAGGCTTATCTTCAAACAATGGGTTCAAAGCCAACTCAGCTGACCAAGAGCCCAGCAGAATGCTGTGGGGAGAGGGGCTCCCATCTGACTTGAGGTTCTGGAGTGTCCTTGGAGAAGGACCGCTGAGTGGGGCTGGGGGAATGGGTTGAAGAGTTGCAGGAATAGTTAAAGAATTCCTGTATCCTCCTCATCTGCATTCACCATGGCTAACATTCCCTCCCTTTCTCTGTCTACACACATATACCTTCTGTTTTGGGGGGAACCCTTTGAGGTTAGGTTGCAGACATCATGCTTCTTTACCCCTAAATGCTTCAGTATATGTTGCCTAAGAATAAGAACATTGTCTTATTTAACATTGAATTTAACATTGGAAATTTAACATTGATGTAATACTATTAAATAATATACAGTCTATTTTTAAATTTTACCAATTATCCAATTTCTCCTTGTGATCCAGGATTCAATTCAGGATCACACAGTCCATTTAGTGTCATGTCCCTTAACTTGGGCTTGTCTGATGTTTCTTCATGATTACATTCAGGTTATACATTTTTGGCAGGACTACTCCATAAGCGATGCTGTGTCCTTTTTAGTGCATAGTATCAGGAGACACATCATGTCAGTTTGTCCCATTATTAATAATGTTAACTTTGATCATTTGATTAAAGTAGTGTCTGCCAAGTTTCTCCAGATTTGTGTTTTGTTGTTGTTGTTTTAAATTGTCACTGGCTGCCATAAGTAGAAGGGAATAGAGGTGGCCAGGATGGGGGCCTTGACAGTATGTGGGTGAGAGATGGTGGTGGGCCAGTTTAGTGAGGTAGCATTGATTTGCCCAAAGCACATTGCCTATTAGAGCCAGAACTGGGACTAGGATACAGATATCCTGATGCCCAGTCCCAGGTTCCTTTCACATCACCAGTTCTAGGACACTAGTGCCATTAAATCAGGGATAAATAAAAAGTTAAGAGATTAATGTCTCAGAAAATCCAGGCTAAGGATAGTTACTCCCCAGCACACCCCTACATGTGATCAAGGACCCTCCCAAGTACATCACTATGTAATGTTCCCGCAGGCAGAGTTGTTTACTCCCATGATGCCCCATATATCCTACGTGTTCCAGCTCATGAGCTTTTAAGCATCTGTTTTCCCTACAAAACCATGTGTGAATCACAGGAACAGCGCCTATAGTTCATTCATTTTTGGTTCTTCTGTACCTAACACAGGGCCAGGTTCAGTGAAATCTTAGCTCTGAGCTTGCTAGCAACCAAGTCGAAAAGGGAAAGAAGATGTATTTTGAGGCTTGGCTTTCTCGTCTAGTCAAAGGAAGCAAAACAGTGCTTGATGTTAAATGTTGATAGGAGAGCAAATCTGAGCCATACTGAAACATTGACCAGGGACCTGTTGATTCCCATGTCTGATTTGAAAGAGGAGGGGAAGAAAGGGAAGGTGGTAATGATCAGGTTCTGTAGCAAGTCAATGGAAAGGCATTTGTTGAGCAGCCTCAGAGGCTCTGTGCTGCTGGGCTTACCAACAGTGGGAAGAAACTCAGGGAGACCGTTGCCCAGAAAGTGAGATCCCAGGAGATTTTTCTTTTTATATGGTAAAGTATGCATAAAATATACCATTTTAATTTTTTAACGTAATTTTAACATTATAGTCCTGTGACATTAAACACATTCACACTGTTGTATAACCATCACTACCATCCATCTCTAGAACTTTTTCATCTTCCCAAACTGAAACTCTACCCGTTATATACTAACTTTCCATTCTCCCCCATCTCCAGCAACTACCATTCTACTTTCTGTCTCTGTGAATTTGACTGTTCTAGATATTTCATATAAGCGGGACCATACAATATTTGTCCTTTTGTGTCAGGCTTATTTCATGTAGCGTAATGTCTCAAGGCTTATCAATGTTATAGTGTGTATCAGAATTTCATTTCTTTTTAGGGCTGAATAATATTCCATTGTGTGTATAGACCACATTTTGTTTATTCATTCATCCATCAGTGAACATTTGGGTTGTTTCCATCTCTGCCTATTGTGAATAATGCTGCTGTGAACACTGGTGTACCAATATCTGTTTGAGTGCCTGTTTTCAGTCATTTTGAGTATATATGCAGAAGTGATATTGCTGGATCAGATGGTAATTTTATGTTTAACTTTTCGAGGAAACTCCACACTGTTTTCCACAGCAGCCATACCACTCTATATTCCCACCAGCAATGCACAAGGGTTCCAAATTCTCCATATCTTCTCCAATGCTTGTCATTTCTGTTTTTAATAGTAACGATCCCAATGGGTGTGAAGTCCCAGGAGATTCTGATACATAGTTAGACCACAGAAAGAACTTCCTCTCTGGGGAGCAAGGGGATACTAGACAGGGTTCGTGGGCATACCTGGGCCCATCCACATCACAGACCTCTCAGAAACCAGAAGTCTGAAGCTCCTCAGGTCATAGCGCAGGAGCTCGCCGCCAACCTCTGATCCTGACTCCTTCCTGGCCTCTCCCCCACAGGTGCCTGGCTACGGCAAACCATGCGGTGAGCCATGCCCCGCCCTGGACACCCCCGCCCATCATCTGGGCCCCCACGCTTGGGACCCTGGGAGCGGCCAACGGAGCTATGCCTGGAGACATATGACGAGCCATCCTGGGCCCCACCGAGCCGCCGCACCCGTAGGCCAGACCCCAAGGACCCCGGCCACCATGGACCCGAGAGCCTTACCTTCATCTCTGGCTCTGCTGAGCAGGCTGCTGAGCCCCCAGCCTGCTGCCTGCTCTGGCAACCCTGGGTGTGGGACTGGTGCCGGGCTGCCTTCTGCTTCCGCCGCTGCCGGGATTGCCTCCAGCGCTGTGGAGCCTGTGTGCGGGGCTGCAGCCCCTGCTTGTCCGCTGGGGACTCCCCTGAAGGGGCTGCTGAAGCCAACTGGGTCAAGGAGCACAACGGAGTGCCCCCCAGCCCTGACCGTGCCCCTCCCAGCCGGCGGGATGGCCAGCGGCTCAAGTCGGCCATGGGTAGCAGCTTCAGCTACCCTGACGTCAAGCTCAAAGGCATTCCTGTGTATCCCTACCGCAGCACCACCTCCCCAGCCCCGGACGCGGACTCCTGCTGCAAGGAGCCACTGGCCGACCCCCCACCCATACGGCACAGCCTGCCCAGCACCCTTGCCAGCAGTCCCCGAGGCTCTGAGGAGTACTACTCCTTCCACGAGTCGGACCTGGACCTGCCCGAGATAGGCAGTGGCTCCATGTCCAGCCGAGAGATCGATGTGCTCATCTTCAAGAAGCTGACAGAGCTGTTCAGTGTACACCAGATCGACGAGCTGGCCAAGTGCACCTCAGACACTGTGTTCCTGGAGAAGACCAGTAAGATATCGGACCTTATCAGCAGCATCACCCAGGACTACCACCTGGATGAGCAGGACGCTGAGGGCCGCCTGGTACGCGGCATCATTCGCATCAGTACCCGAAAGAGCCGTGCCCGCCCGCAGACCACAGAGGGGCGCTCAACCAGGGTGGCTGCCTCTGCTGCCCCTGCCCCTGACAGTGGCCATGAGACCATGGTGGGCTCAGGGCTCAGCCAGGATGGTAGGTGGGGCCCCACAGGGCTGAGGGGCAGAGTAGAGGAGGCTCTGGACAGGGAGGGTTGCACTGGGGTCTTTGGCCACTGTGGGTCCACCCTCAGCCGGTCCCAGCTCTTCCTCCTCCTTTTTCTCCACTCTTCTACATCCCCTAACAGGTTCTTTCTGTCCCCTGCTGCCACCTGCCAGAGTAGCTTTCAGGCCCAACCAGCTAGCCTAGTTAACAGGACCCAGGAACCCATGCGAATTTGGACCTCTTACCTGACCAAAACCCCTACCCACCCATTCATCCCTGCACAGACAGACCGACACACACACACACACACACTCTCTCTCTCTCTCTCTCTCTCTCTCTCTCTCCGTCTTTGTTTTAAACATCGTTTCCCTAGCCCAGCCTAGGGGTGAATGGCCCCTCTCTCAATGGGCTGGGGGCAGAAGTGGGGAATAGGGTTGAAAGCATGTGATAATGACCACTGCCCCTTCATGTTCCCTCCCTAGAACTCACAGTGCAGATATCCCAGGAGACGACCGCAGATGCCATCGCCAGGAAGCTGAGGCCTTATGGAGCCCCAGGTTTGGTCCTGACATGAGAGTGTGGAGAGGAGAGGGGACTGCCCTAGCAGCCCCCCACCTGCCCCTCTCCCAGCTTCCTCCTGGGGTGGGTGAGGATGGGATCAGAAAGGGACGAGAAGCCTGAGCAGCCTTATACCCCATCCCAGTCCTGCAAACTGGCTTAAAGGTTCAGCTGGGAGAGATTCAGGGGGATGCCCCTGAACCAGCGGTGGGGGGCGGGGGGGCAGGTGCCCAGAACCTGCATCTAAACCCAGGTCACTGGAGAGGAAAATGGAGGGCGGGTGAGGAGGGCCATCCATTGGTGCTGAGAAGGCACCATGTGTGGTTTCTACTGCTATCCTCTTGGCTTTTACAAGCCCCTGGGAGCAGGGTTATTACCCTTTAGAGAGCGAGACTGGGGTTCAGAGAGGTCAAGAAACTGAGTGGATCACCCAGCCAGGATCAGACTGACCCAGGCTCAAGTCCCCCTCTGCTCCTTCTCAGCAGGTTTCTCCCTGCCTGAGGGACTTGCATGAGCCCCTCCCCATCTCTGAGCCTCTGTTTCCTGCTCCCTTTCCCTTCAGGATACCAAGCCAGCCACGACTCATCCTTCCAGGGCACTGACACAGACTCTTCAGGGGCACCCCTGCTCCAGGTCTACTGCTAACCCGCACTGGGCCCAGGGGACGCAACCCCTTCTGAGAGAAGCACGTCTACTGCATGAAGAGAGGGACCAGAACCCTCTTTGTGGGAGGGAGGCCATGAGCCCAGAAGCAGTGACCACTCTGGCTCCTCCTGCCTTGGCTGACTGGTTCCTGGACCACATGCATTTCACTGAGCCGTGGTGCCCACATCCCCCGGGTCCTCCGCTGGCCTGACCCCTGCCTGGGCCTGTTCCTTCCTGCCCACAGTCTTCAGGAAGCCTAGGTCATGGAAAGCAAAGACTGAGGGGTTAACTTCTGGAACTGAATCCTGACTCTGCCCCCATAACGTGCTCCCCCTGTAACATACACCCCATAACCGATCATGCAAACCTCCCCCTCCCCAGGACAGCGGGGAGGGAAGGTAACAGCTAAAAGAAGCTTGTCTTAAATGGATTGGGTTTGGGGGAAGACAGGGCCTCTGGAATTCTGTGGGCAGTGCCCAATCCATGTTACGTTCTGCTGAGCAGTTAGGTTCTCGGCTGATGTTCTACATGCTAACGCGACTATAGTACAAAACTTAATAGACATCTGTCTGCTCATCTTGGCTGTGATACTGTCCTTTCTGTCCCATTTGCCTGACTGCTGCCTGGAGCAGGAGACAGCATAGAGTATCCAGCCTGGCTTAGTGTCGTGGGGTTGAGGGCAGAAGGCTAAACTGAGAGCAGTGATGCCCATCTGTCAGGCTCACGGTGAGTTCTAGGAGATAGAGCCAGTCACAGTGTCTGTGCCTGAGAAGGGTTTACCAAGTGGTTTCTGTCACTGTTGAGAGGTCCTTCTAGGCAGGCCTGCCTGGACTCCCTCTGTTGCCCCAATTCACTGCCTGTAGGCTGGCCTGCTTCTGGCCATCCCTGCAGTTTCCCCAAATCCCTGAGCACGTGTCAGCCCACCCCACCTCAGACCTGCTGCTCCCTCCACCTCCCCCTGGTGCGGACAGCACTCAGGGTCACTGGTGTCTGCTCAGCACTCCCAGCAGCCCAGGAGTGGGGGGGGGGTCATTCTTCTTTCACAGGTGCTGGCGCTCAGAGGTGTCAAGGAATTTAGTGGGTCATGCAGCTACTAACTGTGGCTCTGTATCCGGAAGCTGGCCTCTTGGCAGTTGTGCCCCCAAGCTGGCAAGCTGACCTGCTTGGGGTAGAAGCAGGCTCCCCCTGTTTGGACATCAGAGCCCAGCTGGGTTCAGAAGGATCTTACTTGGCTACTCCTCACACACAGGGATGTGTTTGTTCTCTCAGTGAGACCGGAGCAGGCCCAGCAGCCCAGTCTTGACTGATGATAAGCTAGGTGTCCAGGATCCCTCACTGCCCCACTTCACCTGCAGCAGCCCCCAGACCTTCTATTGCCCTCATGGGCACCCTTTGGAAAGTGACTGGACAAACTGTACTTGTCTGTTCAGTTTCCTATTGGACACACAGGATGGTCCCTTGTGGCCATGACCACAGGGCCCAGTACCAGTGATAAAACTGGCCCCTTTCCTTAGGCTCTGCTGTCTCTTCCAGGTCAAGGCCTCTGCGATTGAAAATGACCACAGGCCGGGAATTCCCTGGTGGTCCAGTGGTTAGGATTCTGCACTTCTACTGCAGGGGGCATGAGTTTGATCCCTAGTCGGGGAACTAAGATCTCATACGCCATGCCACATGGCATGGCCAAAAAAAAAAGAAGGTAAAGAAAATGACCGTGGGACTTCCCTAGTGGCGCAGTGGTTAAGAGTCCGCCTGCCAATGCAGGGGACACGGGTTCGAGCCCTGGTCAGGGAAGATCCCACATGCCGCAGAGCAACTAAGCCCGCACACCACAACTACTGAAGCCTGCACACCTAGAGCCTGTGCTCCGCAATAAGGGAAGCCACCGCAATGAGAAGCCCGCTCGCCGCAACTAGAGAAAGCCCACGCGCAGCAACGAAGACCCAATGCAGCCAATAAATAAATAAATAAAAGAAAAGAATAAATGACCACAGGGCACTGAAGCCCAGGGATATTGCTGGACAGAGTAGGAGAGTGATGCCACAGTCCTTCCATCTTAGCCTTGGCCCGAGAGCACCATTTTCCAAGCTTAGCCTTGGGAACTACTACTGGCATTCCCAGAAAAGAGGGTTTACAAATTTGGTAAACAGACAAAGCCAAACACTGCATACCTTCTTTAAGTCTTTAACAAGCTATTCTGAAATGCCAAAAGGACAGACATGCTGTGTTCCAGAAATTCAGGGGTCACCCACGGCCCACAGAGCATAGCACCCTGGCCAAGCCAACCTAGACATTCTTGCTGTAACCATGACCTCTGTGGCACCCTGCACTGTGACCTGTACTCTCCCACCAAAGGGTCAGCTCTGGTGGCTGGATTTAGGCAGAAGGGAACACCTCTCCAGCCCTGGCACTCCCTCAGTGGCTCACTCTGTGAAGCCCTAAAATCTGCAGAGGTCCAGGTCAGAGACACACAATAGGCTCCACTGGGCTTCACCCTGCCTTCCCGGCCAGATCCCCACCACACACAGAGCCAATCTGAGGCCTGGGCGGTTCCCCAGCCTTTGCTGCTCTCTGCCCCTGGGAACAAGAGTGTAGTTTTAGAAACACTTGCTCCAGGGCTAGAGGACAGACCCAGTGCTGTGGGAAATTGTCTTAGAGATGAAAATGGAATCAAGCCAGGCTGGTCTTAAACTTTGCTGAGTCATGGGCCCCTCTGAGAATCTGACATATGTTCTGGTCCCTTTAGCCACTTTTGGTCAGAATCATACACAGACTAAAAGCCTTGTTTGAATCCTCCATTTAAGTAATGAGAAACTGAGCCCCAGGGAGGGGCAAGGACTTGCCCTAGGTCACATGGCAGAACCTGGGCTAGAAGACAAGCCCCCAGATCCCAGCAGCAGCCATAAGAGGCCTGTCCCCCAGGGAAAGGCCAGAGGGAAGGGAGGACACAGGTGGAATTGGGTAAATAGTTTTAATGTGTAACAGCAGGCCAAATGGGAGGACAAGACACCCCCAAGGCCCCAGCCCTTCTCCCATGATGCCCTCAGACCTGTGTGTGGGCCAGCCCCATGCCTGCCCCAGCCCTGAGGCCCACAAGTCCCAGGGAAGGGTGGGAAAGGAAGGTGGGTAGCTGGGAGCTCAGCCCCAAGGGTTCAGGGAGGCCAACACAGGGGCTAGTTGAATTTGGCCTTGGAAAAATCCATCTCTGGATGCTGATCCATGAACCTGGGGAGGGAAAGTAGGAAGAAGGTGAAACAGGCCATCCCTCTCCCCCAAATTAGTCCCTTTCTCTTAGCTCCCCACATGAAGTCTAATCTCTTTAGAACTCTGAGCAACTTGGAGCCAGGCCAGGCAGCAGTGGGGCCCCAGGGACCCTCTCTAAGGCCCATTTGAGGACCTGAGGCTGGAAGCTGAGGTGCCAACGCTGACACTGTTTTTCTGTCGGTGACAATGACCGCCTGTTACCCCTTCCTACCCTGAGGTGGCCTTGCCCTCAAGATGACCTCAGCAAGTGATTAGGGGAGGCAAGCCAAGGCTATAAAGCCACAAACTTGGCTGGCTCATCCTGGAAGGGGCAGGGCAGCTCCTGTGTTCTGCTCAGTACACACTCGTTGCTGTCACCCAGGTCCAAGCCCCAGACACCTTCCCCAAACCCCCATCTCTCAGTTGCTCACTTCTTCAGAATCTCCTGTTTCTTCTGCTCATCTGAGGTGGGCAGCCCCATGGACTTCTGTCTCTGGTCGTACATCATCTTCTCCACCATGCTGCGGGTCTCACTGTCCAGGTCTGACAGCTGGGGGGCAGGCAGTGACAGGGATGGGTGAAGCTCTGGGGACACCTAGGCCCCTCACCTCCCAACCGAAGCTCCTCCAACCAGCCAGGGCTCACCTTGGAGTTCTCAGGGTTGATCTTCTTGGTATTGATCTCGGGGTCACTGGACACCAAACGGCTCCACCACTCCATCTTGTTGATCTGAGAGGAAGAGGAGGACCACCGGGGGATGGGTGGTGGCTTGCTCTGTGCCCTGGGAACCACCACCCAACCCTTCCAGAACCAAACTCTCTCCCATCCACATCCTGCACTGGGGACCTGCGAAGGCCTGTACTGGGACCTAGAGTGCAAATGAACAAGACCTCTGCCCTCCACAGTGGCTGGGGGAGACAGACACGGAGACAGTCACAAATCAGCATGATAACGGAAAGAATAAAGTACAGAGGGAGGACTTCCCTGGTGGCACAGTGGTTAAGAATCCGCCTGCCAATGCAGGGGACACGGGTTCGATCCCTGGTCCGGGAAGATCCCACATGCCGCGGAGCAACTAAGCCCATGCACCGCAACTACTGAGCCCGTGCACCACAACTACTGAAGCCCGGGCGCCTAGAGCCCGTGCTCCGCAACAAGAGAAGCCACCACAATGAGAAGCCCGCGCACCGCAACGAAGAGTAACCCCCACTGGCCGCCAACTAGAGAAAGCCCGTGTGCAGCAACGAAGACCCAGCGCAGCCAAAAAATAAATAAATAAAATAAATGTATACAAAAAAAAAAGTACAGAGGGAGATATTCATCCAGCGTGGAGGGAGAGGTCAGAACAATACGTGGATGGGCTAGGCCTTTAAGGACATGCAGTAAACCACATTAAAAAGCAGGGAAGGACATTCCAGGTGGGAGGAAATGCAAGTGCAAGGGCACAGAGGCAGCCAAGGCCAGTCAGGTAGGCTGGGTCAGGTGGTATGTGCCATGGGACGCTTTCCTTGGACCCCTAGCACTTTACAGAGACCACATTCATTTACTGGTGTCTGTAATCCCAGCTCTCTGAGGGTGTAAGGGAGGGAACGTAGGCTTCCTCAGGGCACAGTTTTCTACGTGTTGTTCACTGTTCTCTCTCCAGCGCTTAGAACAGTCTCTGGCACGTAGTAGGTGTTCAAGTATTTGTTGAATTGAATGCATGTACAAACCTAATGGAAAGGAAAAGGCTTTGGTACTAAGGACAGTTCCGATCCCAACTCCACCTCCTCCTAGAGGCAAAAGCCTGGGCAAATCTCTGAGCTACCCTTTTCCTGACTCTAAAACTAGACAGACCTACTTTAAAAGTCTTGTTGTGGGGATTAAAAAAGGTACGTCCATCAGGCCCCCGCACGGTCTCCGAGTTCATGAGCAGCCCCCTCTCCCTAAGTCACAACACAGGCCAGGAGGTGGGGCTTCTCGCACCTTCTCCAGATGCACCGTCACCACCTTGCCGTCCTCGATGAGCCACGAGCTCTCCTCCACCTTCACCTCGTTGTAAAGGTCCCCGTCCACGATCGCCGGCTGCCCCTTGAGCCCCACCCGGAGGCGCCTCCGCTGGATGTCCACCACCACGTCCTTCCCCTTCAGCCGGAAGTTCACGTGGAAAGGCACTGCCAGCTGCATGGGGCAGGAGCAGTCAGGAGAGGCCCCAGGCTGGCTCCCTCACCTCCGCCCCAGCCCCTGCACTCACGTCCAGCTCCGACAGGGTCTGGGTCCAGCGGTAATTGGGCAGGTCCGCCCCATTGCCGAAATTGGGCTTCAGCTTCCCTTTGTCCTTCTCGTCCTCCTCCTCCTCCTCCTCAGCCTCCTGCTCACAGTTGGGGTGCTCGGCTACTTACTTGACAGACCCAGACTGAACCCCACTGGGCCAGGCCCAGGGCTGGCACTGGGCGTACAGCCACAGAACAGTACAGACCTGGTCCCTGCCCAGTCCACGGCGCACTAGGAGCCAGAGGTAAAACCTGTTCTGATCTCTGCCTGAGAGGAGCTCAGATTGCTAGACCATGTGACAGCTGGGGGACGGTGACAGTCAGAGATGGACCCATGGGACCCACCCAGCTGGCAGTTCAAGCCAAAGGACTTAGGAAGAAAGCCCAGCACAGAACAGGTCATGAGGTGGCCATCAGTAGAGCTGTTCTAAAATAAAACCAGGCTGACAAATGATCAACTTCCTTTTTCTGTGTCTGTAGGGTTGAGACCCTAGTCTCAGACCAGAACCTCTGCAAAGCCAAATGAGTGCCCCAAGGATTATTTGGGAAGCTGGACTCAGGTCAATGGGAGGAGCCCTGAGGGGAACATGCCCCAGGTGTGTCAGAGCAATCCACCATGAAGGGCCAGGCTGGGCCCACGGACCCCAGCCCACCCAAATGGTGCCTGTACAGGCACTGCCCTCCCTGGCTCTTGGGCTTTCCTGCCAAGGCTTAAAGCCAGTGGGTTTTGTTTTTTTTTTTAACCCACTTTGGTCCAATGTGGAATCTTGAAGTATGGGGAGGATTCCCAAAGCTAGGGAGGGGCAGGGTGGGGAAGGGGAAGGCTTTCCAGAGAAAGGGAAAGGCTGAAGAGTCCCCGGAAGTTCCCAAGCCCCCTGCTAGTCCTGAGCAGCCCCAGTCCATCTCACCTGCTTCCCTGGTGAGCTGAGACTGCCATTCTTGAGCTGGGCTTCATGATTCTCTGCATCCTTTTTCTGTGGCAAAGGGCAAAACATTTGGCAAGAGGGTACCCACTTCTAGTGCCAATGGGGATCAGGGGGGCAGGGGAGAGAAGCCCACTCCTACTTGGTCAATTTCCAGCTGCAGCCTCTCGGCCTCCTCATCAGTCAGTTCCTTGATCTGGGGCCCAGAGGTCTCTGACTTGGCCTCCTTGGCCAGCCTGGCTGCCTGCTCCGCTTTCTCCCGCCGCTCAGTCTCCTGCCGAGCTCTCTTCTCCCGCCTGGCCTTCTGTGCCAGCTGGTTGTGGTGGTTGAAGGTCTGTGTGATAAGCTGAGGAAGAAAGAGAAGGCAATGAGGCATCAGGGGACGGGACATGTCCCAAGACGTGAGGCTAGTCCTATCTCTATTTGCTGAGTGCCTGGGCAAGGCATTGCACTCAGAACCTCAGTTTCCACATCTACAAAATGGGATTTAATACACACCTATATCATTGAGTTGTAATAAGAATACCTGCAAAGAATTTGCTTCAATAAACAGCAACCACTTTAAAAAAAAAAAAAAAAACAAAACAAGGCAGTCCAGGGACTAAGACCCAACACTGAAGTTGGACAACCTGCATTCTAATCCAGGCTTTGTCACGCACTAGCTATTGTATTTTTGGCAAATTACTTAACCTGTTAAGAGCTTCAGATTCCTTATCAGCAAGGATGAGTCCCTACCTCACAGGGATATTGTGCAGACCAAATGATAAGTGCTCTGAAAAGTCCTTCATTATGGAGTGAAGCTGTTAGAAGCAGAACTCCAGCCTCAGCCCCTCTGAGAAGCTTTTCCCCAGCTCTCAGGCCAGAGAGACCTTTCTTGAGGGAAAAGGTAGTCTCCTCTCCTCAGCCTGCAAGCCATCCATTTCAAATCCTGCCTCTCCCATGAAACCTTCCCAGGATGCTTCCAACGCACATCCTGCTAGCTGGTCCTCCTGCTGCCCGAGAGCAACCCCAATACTGTTGCCACCTGTCTGGTTCTGTGGCCTTGAACAAGTAAACAACTTTGACACTTTCTAAGCCCCAGTTTCATCAGCTCTCATGACATGTGTCACCTGGCTGAGGCTAACTCAGTGTCAGCTGGTGGAGGATGGGGAGAAGCACCTTCTCTGCTATGAAAATACAATGGGAGAAATGGTTCTACCTCATGTTTTACACCAGCAGCTCTCAGAGTGTGCTCCCCTGACCCACGGCAACAGCGTCACCCAGAATTTGTTAGAAATGCTAAATCCCAGGCCCCACTCTAGACCTACTGCATCAGAAATTCTGGGGATATGGCCCAGCAATCTGTATTTTTAACAAGCTCTCCTGGCCAATTCTCGTGCATACGTAAGAGTCACACCTACATTTGAGATCCTGGTCTACTCCTACCTGTGTGACCCTGAGGTCATCTCTCTGTGCTTCTATCTTATTATTTCTAAAAGCAGTCTTACATAGCTATTCTTTGCCTAGGGTGTCCTTGCCCCTACTCCCAGGTTGCCTGGCAAACTCCTACTCATCCTCCAGGACCAGCTCAAGTGTCTCTTGAATTTCACCTCTTCACCTTTGGCAGGCTCAGGAATTTACCCAACTTAGGAAACCCAACTCTGTGTCAACCCACACACCTGGAGGAGGCCTCACAGGGCACCCACCACATGATCAGCGGTCAACAAACCATCTTTCAAGAATCTCTGAGCCATAGGTGGAGGGAGAAAGGGATCTGCAAGAGCTGAGGGGAATCACGTGGGGCTCAGGGTCACTGGAGTCAGCCATGGGCTCCCAGATCTAGGGTTCTGCCAAATGCCCTGTGGCCTCTCATTCATTTGAGGCCAGTTCCTCCTCTTACCCTCACACCTCCAACCTCACGCCACACTGCAGTAGCTCCACACTCTTCAAGTTTAAAGGGTACCTTTAAAGGCTACCTTTTACCAGTAGCCAGTTGTAGCATCATGAATTGTTAAATTGTCCTTTGCCTACTGAACTGAATTACCTACCTTATTGGACACATCTTAAATCCTCATACGTGCTAGACTTTTTCTGGATTCTCTATTCTGCTTCACTAGTCCACTCATCTCTTCCTATGTCAATAACATACTGATTAGATCATTATGGCTTTATCCGAATCCATAATGCCTAGCCCCAAAGCTATAAAAACTAAAAGTATTTTTATATTTCTCTAAGTTTGTAGCATGAAGGTATTTACAGTCATTTACAGTGGGAGTCATATCTCCCACTTGGTATAAATATTGCTACACATTTCTCTGTAGAAATATTAATGTTTCATTACATGATGCTGCTCCTGACCCCTGGACTGGGGTACTGTATGTAATGTACAGTATATGCACTGTATTCCCTCCTAAAATCCAATGAATTCTAAATCCCAAAACACATCTGGCCCCAAGAGGTCCAAAAAAGGGTCTGTGAACTTGTATCCTCATGTGCCAGCCACACTATATGACCTCTTTTTATCCTTAAAACAGCCCTGTGAGGGAAAGATTATCCCCTTTTCCAGGGAAGAAAAATGAGGCTCAGAAAGTGATTCACCCACCACCACACAGCTGTCAAGCAGGAAGAGGGGGAGACCAGGATTCACTCACATCTGCCTAGCTCCAGAGAACATGTTCTTAACCAACGCACTTGGAAACGATGCATCTGGTGGCCCGGTGCACAGTAGGTCCCCAATACAAAGAAGTTACTGGTGTTACAAATGGAGACCAGGCAGGAAGGCTAGACAGGTTTCTGCCTGCCTGAGAGTCGGACTAACTTCCTGAGAAAGAGCTGACTCTAAGGGAACAAAGAGCCAAGGAGCATAGCAAGGTCTAAGAGGGACCAGCAGACATCCAATCACAGCAGTGACACCATCATGCCCGTGACACCTCTGAGACACCACTTCTCAGTATTATTCATCTCTCTCCCTTCTGCCTGCTATCTTACTCGTCCTTCACACCTCAGGCACCTCTTCCTCATCAAGTCTTCCTTGAGCCCCCAACCTAGGTTAGTCCCCATTTTATGCTCCCAGGATTTCCGCCCTAACACTCGTCACTTCTTCATTGTCTTTTTTTTGGGGGGGGGGCGGTTTGTAAGGGGGCTACACTGTGAGATCCATGAAAACAAAGACCATTGTCTGTATTCACCTCTATAATCCCGAAGGGTTTGTCATAGTAGCTAACACAGGCAAAGTGTTAAAAAAGTGCTCAATTAGTTTACAAATGAATGAATGCAGATATTACAAGGTCATCTGGCCCACAGAAAAATGGGAGGTGCTAGTACTAATACAGAAAGAGTATTTGAGCCACAAAGGGTCCTACAGGTCAGTGAGTCCACCTTCTTCCATTTTACAGATGTGACGATTAAAAGGACCAGAGAATTGGTGGGAAATCAACCAGGCCACACAGCTAGACCAAGAACCCAGGACTCCTACTCCAGGCCAAAGTGTCTATAACAGAGTAGCCTCAGACCATCAAGACACATTATCAAGCATTTCAGCTTGTTAGAAGCCTGAAGCCACAGAAAGCAGTTTGCAAAATATCTCCTTCTTGTTATTATGTCTCTTAAATTTAAGTGAAAACAAATATCAAGGTTATAAAAATCACGGTTCAGTGAGGTGACATGATTTACCAATCTTCAAAAACATACTCACAACCTAAGGAATTAGAAGATGTTCAAGGTATCAGAACCCATACCACAAAACACAATTCTCAGGAATCACCTCACACCAGTCAGGATGGCCATCATCAAAAAGTCTACAAATAATAAATGCTGGAGAGAGTGTGGAGAAAAGGGAACCCTCCTACACTGTTGGTGGGAATGTAAATTGGTGCAGCCACTATGGAGAACAGTATGGAGGTTCCTTAAAAAACTAAAAATAGAGCTACCATATGATCCTACAATCCCACTCCTGGGCATATATCCAGAGAAAAACATGGTCTTCAAGGATACATGCACCCCAATGTTCATTGCAGAACTGTTTACAATAGCCAAGACATGGAAGCAACCTAGATGTCCATCAACAGATGAATGGATAAAGAATATGTGGTGTACACACACACACACAGAGGAATATTACTCAGCCATAAAAAATGAAATAGTGCCATTTGCAACACCATGGATGGACCTAGTGATTATCACACTAAGTGAAGTTAGTCAGAGAAAGATAAATATCATATGATATCACTTATATGTGGAATCTTAAAAAATGATACAAATGAATTTATTTACAAAACAGAAATAGACTCACAGACACAGAAAATAAACTTATGGTTACCAAAGGGGAAAGGGGAAGAGGGATAATCCAGGAGTTTGGGATTAACAGATACACACTGCTGTATATAAAACAGATAGAAAACAAGGACCTACTGTACAGCACAGGGAACTATATTCAATATCTTATAATAACCTATAATGGAAAAGAATCTGAAAAAGTATATATATATATATATATATCTGTATGTTTGTATGTATGTGTATATATATATATCTCTGACTCACTTTTCTGTACACCTGAAACTAACACAAGATTGTAAATCAACTATTTCAATTAAAAAAAAAAATTTTTTAAACCCTGCAATTCTCAAATCCTTGAACTTTTGCTCACAGCATCTGGGAAGACTGGGATAGCCGGCTTTGAGTTTTCCTATATCTCTGTCTTCTAAGCTCAATTTCTAACATTTGCCTACTCTCATCTCCCAGCTAGGTAATTAGATAAAACCTCAATGGAAAAGGAACCAAAAAGCATGGTGTCAGGGGCAGAAGGCACTTTTACAACAGACTCTGGCTCCAATCCTGGGTCTCCCATAACTCAGCTCAAAAATTTGGACAACCCTGGCTCTCCCAAAACTCAGACCAATTTCCTCACTTGTAAATGGAGATAGTAACATCTGCCCCTCTCAAACTTCTAGAGAACCATGGGGATAGGGTAGATAAAGCACTTGGCAAGGAGAGGGGCTTCAATAAATGACAGCTTGCTTCCCTTCCCCGACTCTTTGCCCTTGGTATTTTACTTCTGCTATAGGTCATTATTATGCCAAAGGAAGGCCAAGTAAGCTCTGCTTCTGGAGAAACAGAGCTGCCCAAGGGACAGTGGTCCCCAACACTCACCTTCTCTGCCATCCCCTCTTCTCCTCCAACGAAAAAGTCCGTTTTGCGTCGAAGGAAGCTGAAGAAAGTGTTCACGAGCTGAAAGAAGACAAAGACCAAAGCTGTAGAGATGCCGTATTGGGAGCCCCTCACCTACACAGAAGCTAACTTCCTTAGTCTAGGAGGGAACTTGGGACTGGACTGTTTCACCCCGAGCCTCCCAACTGAGAAAACAGGCCCTGACTTACTCACTTCTGCCAGGAAGCCTAGCCTAACCTTACCTAGATCACCTGAAAGGCAGATTTCTCATTTCTTGTGTGCATGTGTATATGTGTTTCACATTTTTTGTGGTGCTAGAAGCAGCCTGAGGATATCGGACACTCCTCTGCATCCAGGGCTTGAAACACCTGGGATCCAGCTTTCCTCTCCACAAAATAAAAAGCCCATCCAGAGTGGCACTGGCTGAGTTACTAGGGCAGACCTAGAAGGAGGGGAACAAATGAAGCCACTTCAAAGAAGGTTAAGACCAACTAACTCTGGCTGGGGTATCAGTGTAGCCAAGTCGTTTAAGAGCATCGGTCTGGGTATCAGACTGATATACATTAGCTCTGTGGCCTTGGGAAAGTTTCTTAACTCCATAAAACAGAAACAGCAGCAGGACCTATTTCTAGGGATATAGGTGAGGATCCTCTGTGAGGACCAAAGGAGGTAATGGAGGTGAGGTCCTTAGCAGTGTCTCGCCCAGAGCAAGAGACCCTCTGCGGGAGAGTGAACTCATCACAAGCAGGCACTGTGAACCATGACTTTGTCTACATCCCCAATGCCTAGCACCAGATCTGACTCAGAGTACATGCTCAATAAAATTTTTGCTGAATGAAAAGACCTAGTAGTGACCTAAGATTAGCACATATAACTAAGCCCTTTTATTTGCCCAAGTGAGTGGTTCTAAATCTGACTCTAGAATTTATCTCAATGGTTTCAATTCCTGCTTCTAGACACTTTTTCAATTCACTCAAAAACGAACTCACTCCCAAATCCAACTGTGTCAACAATTTAGGGGGGTGGGGGATGGGAGCCTTTCACATCTCCAAATTAATAGCACTCTTCCCACCCCAAAGGGCTTAGGAGTCCTTGGTCACCACAGGCACCTAAATGAGAGAATGGGAATGGAAAGCTCCATGAAAACATGTCCCCAGAGAGACACAGAATCAGAAATGGTCTGTGGAAAGCACACACTGGCCTAAGGATTCTGGTCCCCTCTAGGTCAGGACCCTTTTGGATGATCTTGGGCAAGTTCCTTCAGTTTCTTTATAGAAAGACTGATCTTGATAGGCTTTTCTACCTTTTGAACTTTCCATGGTTCAAAAAACCAACTCCAGAATCTCGACTAGTTGGTCTTTATCCTTCATACACTACGTGTTATTGGGTCTGGTCACTACGCATGAATTATGTTCTTGCACACATCAATCACTCAACAGATACTTGTTGAATGTTCAAGCCTGATTACTGAGAATTCCTCACTGTCCTTCACTTCAAGACACTACTCTCCTACAAATACAGGAAATAAGGATTCGTAGCTCTGTCTCAAAGAAAGAAACTGAGGCCTGGAGACGTGGAACGGTCTTAAGTTGGTAGGTGGTGTAGAACAATTGTGAACACAGGTCTCCTATTCCCCCATTCAAGCCCTAAAAAGACCACGTGTTAATATCACCACCCCACCCCCACCACACACACCGCACACATTCCTCCGCTCGTTCCAAGTCTTGGTACATGCAAATCTCAATGTCTAGAATAGTTCCTCCTAAAGGATGCTCTTCGGGAGTGGCCAGCAGAAAAGAAACGGGGCCAGAAGTATGTGGGAGAATAAGAGGGGGGGGTGGCGGGGAGAGATCCCAAGACTCTGGGTCTTTTCCAGGGGCGGGTGCAGGGACGCCGGAGCTGCTAAGACCGGAACTACTGAGGGGCCCCAGGGTCCCATGACTGATACGACTTCAAGACTTGCGACAAGGAGGCCAGGCCGGAAGCTGGAGTGCAGTAAGAACGTGGGGGGGGATCCCAGAGCTCACGAGGCCCAGGGGTGTATCTCGGCCCTTGAAGGCAGAGAAGGACGGAGAGAGCGTGGCTGGGGCCCCCCGGGTGGGCCAGGCCGAGCCAACGCCGCACGGGCCGTTACCTCCTGCACGCCGCCCTCGTGCTGCTGCGCCATGGCCAGCAACATGCCGTCGAACCGATCCTCCTCCTGCTCTCCGCCCATCGTGCCGGCCGCTAGCTACGCTCCGAAATCTGAGCTCCGCACACGCGTCCCACGCTCTCCGGTCCTTAGGGTCGCGTCCGGTCCAACCGCTCTAGTCCTCGGCCTTCCGCAGCGGAGCCGGAAACACGCACACGCCCCGCCGCCCAGGCCCGCCTGCTAGCTCTCTCTTCCCGCCTCTCTTCCGGCCTGCAGCCATTGACCGCGCGGCAAACAGCCAGCTTCGCCGGCCATTGGTCGACTTGCTAAGCCAATTAAAGAGCTCGTCAGTGAAACTGTGGGCGGAGACGAGGGCCCCGGAGTTTGGTGTGAGTTGCTATGGTCACCAGACGCTTTTTATGGAGCCTTCCAGAAAGCCCTGGGCCCAACTCCGGAGAGATTGGAAGCTAAAAAGGCACGAACTTTGTTCCTATGGGAATGACCTCCCAGCTTGTAGAACAGTGAAGCGGAAAGTGTTCTTAGTCATCACTTCTAACCCTTCAATGAGTCAATTGAGGCCCAGAAAGGAGAAGGGACTTGCCCAAATGACTGCCCACCTCCGTCATCATCACATACTCCATACAAATTTGAAGGGTCCCCGAGCTTATAAGGGCTCTGTGCTTGGGTTAATGCTCTTCTGCTGAAGTCCTGAAATTTTTTTTTTTTTTGGCCCCGAGGCATGCGGGATCTAGCTCCCCGGCCAGGGATCCAACCCCTGCCCCCTGCAGTGGAAGCATGGAGTCTTAACTGCTGGACTGCCAGGGAAGTCCTCTTAAATTCTTAATAATTTTTGAACAAGAGACTCCACATTGTCATTTTAAACTGGTCCCTGCAAATTATGTGATGAGTGCTTTATTCAACCTTCACTTCAATTAATGTGCGGGACGGGTCCCAGCCATCTAAGGCCAACCACTTTACTTTTGTATTGAATTTCATCATCTTGGTCTTTTCAGGGATTCTACTCTTCTTATTATCCTTTTCTAAATCTCCTGCATCACAATCTTCTTTCTTCTGGATCATCCCTTTCAACTTATAAACGCAATTCAATGTCACTTCTTTTTTTTTTAAATAAATTTATTTATGTATTTACTTTTGGCTGCGTTGGGTCTTCATTGCTGTGCGTGGGCTCTCTCTAGTTGTGGCAAGTGGGGGCTACTCTTCGTTGAGGTGTGTGTGCTTCTCATTGCAGTGGCTTCTCTTGTTGCAGAGCATGGGCTCTAGGTGCACGGGCTTCAGTAGTTGTGGTGCACGGGCTTCATTAGTTGTGGCTCGCAGGCTCTAGAGCGCAGGCTCAGTAGTTGTGGCGCACGGGCTTAGTTGCTCCGCGGCATGTGGAATCTTCCTGGACCAGGGCTCAAACCGGTGTCCCCTGAATTGGCAGGCGGATTCTTAACCGCTGCGCCACCAGGGAAGCCCATCACTTCTTTTTTTACTATTCTATGACCTCACTTTCTCCTCCTACCACCCCAATTTTCAGTACTCTTTCACAGCAAAATTTGAAAAGATTGCTTGTTTCACCACTTCCTCACCTTCCATCTCTTCTTTATTTACTCTAATTAGTCTTTTCTTAATACTCTGACCAAGGTTACAATGACCTACTTATTGCCAAAGCCAGTGGACCACTATTACTTTACTTGACTTAGCTGCATTTGACACAGTTGACCCCTTCTTCCTTCTGGAAATAATTTTCTTTTTCCTTAGGCTTCTGTTATGGACGGAACTGTATTCCCCCCAAATTCCTATGTTGAAACCCTAACTCCCAGTGTGACTGCTTTTGGAGATAGGGCTATTTAAAGAGGTAATGAAGGTTAAGGGAGTTCGTAAGGGTGGGGCCCTAATCCAATATAACTAGTGTCCTTACTAGAAGAGGAAGAGACCCCAGGGACTCATAAGAAAGCAGAGGAAAGGCCATATGAGGCAGCTATCAGCAAGCCAAAGAGAAAAGCCTCAGGAGAAAGCAAACCTGCCAACACCTTGATCTTGGACTTCCAGCCCTGAGAACTGTAAGAAAATAAATTTCTGTTGTTTATCACTCAGTCTATAATAGTTTGTTATGGCAGCCCTAGCACACTCATAGAGCTTCCATGTCACCACACTTACCTGGTTTTCTTCCCACCTCACTAACACTCTTTCTCAGTGTCCTGACTTACTCAGATTTATAACTGTTGGGGGCTCTGTCCTTTATCCCCTCCTCTTTTCCTCTATCTATACTTTCTCTGTAGGTGATCTACTTTTTTTTTTTTAATTTGGCTGCATTGGGTCTTAGTGCTAAGATCCCTTAGTACACGGGATCTTTGTTGAGGCATGCAGGATCTTTCGTTGTGGCACGCAGGCTTCTCTCTAGTTGTGCCATGTGTGCTCAGTAGTTGCGGCACGCAGGCTTAGTTGCCCGCGGCATTGTAGGTGATCGCATGATGCCTCTGGCCCAGATCTCTCCTGAGCTCCTGGAGAGCCCCACTTGGGTCGATTAACAGATATCTGAAAACTCACATGGCTGGTGATGGATGGTGGTGACGGTTGCGCAACAATGTAAATGTACTTAATGCCACTGAACTATAGACCTAAAAATGGTTAAAGTGGTAAGTGTAATGTTACGTATATTTTAACACAATAAAAAATTTATAACTTTATGAGACAATCTGAAATTTGAACTCTTAATAGATATTCTATTATATTCAAGAATTATTTTTATTTTTAAAAACCAACATGGCCAACACTGATGCTCCCACACACACACAAATTCCTCCCAAAGTCTTCCCCATTGAGCTAAATGGCCCCTTCAAGCACCAATTTGCAAAAGCCCAAACCTCCACTCATCTACGCATTTGGATGAGCCAAAATCTGACCTCATCTAATCCATTAGTAAGTCCTGTCAGCTCTCCCTCCAAAATATATCTTGATTCTGTCTCCTCACCTTGCTGTGTGAAGCAAGATGCTGTTGCTACTCCAGTCTAAACGAGCATCATCTCTTGCTTGACATCTACTCCGACAGCTTCCTCTCTGGTCTCCTTACCTCCTTTCTTGTCACTTTGTAGTCCATCCCCCACCCAGCAGCCAGAGCAATTGCTCTTAAGGATAAGCCAGGTCTTGTTATTCCCTTGCTTAAAATTAGCCCTATTGCCATTGCATTCAGGATAAATTCCAAGCTCCCCACCATGGCCTCCGAGGAGCAACAACATCAGGGCCCTGCCCACCTCTCCAGTCTCATCTTGTCCCACACTCCCCTTCACACACCAGGCTCCCTCCTCACTGGCTGCTTTCACTTCCTCAAATGCCCTGTCCTTACTAGGCCTTTGCCAGCAACTCCTTTTCACCCATCAGGTCTCAACCCAAATGCCACTTCCTCTGTGAGGTCTTTACTGACCTTGATATACAGATTAAGTCTCCATCTCCATGATTTTTGCTTTTAAAGTACCTTGTGCTCATCCTGTGTAATTACTTACCACAATTGAAATATACAATTAAGAAATTTTGGTTCTAGGGACTTCCCTGGTGGTCCAATGGCTAACACTCCGTGCTCCCAATGCAGGGGGCCCGGGTTCGATCCCTGGTTAGGGAACTAGATCCCACATGCATGCCACAACTAAGAGTTCACATGCCGCAACTAAGACCCGGTGCAGCCAAATAAATAAATAAATAAATAAATACTTTAAAAAAGAAAGAAAGAAATTTTGGTTCTATATCCATCCCCTTTCCCTGGAATATAAACTTCAAGAAAGATAGAAACTGTCTGATTCATCTGAGCATTCAGCTCAGAGCCTCAAATGTAGAACCTCAATAAATATTTGGGGAATGAATAAATGGTCTGTGCCTGATACTGTTGACTCTCATTATATAACTTTTCAATAAATATTGGTAAAATTTATTTTACAAATTGGTAAAATTTGTTGGTAAAATTTAAGTGCCCAGTACCGTACCAAACACTTTATAAACATTATTTGACTTAACATAATGCTTCTATGTTGTTATCCCCATTTAGGGGAAGAGAAAACAGGGCCAGAGAAATGAAGTCATGTGCCCAAGGCCACACAGCTGAAAGGGTAGAGCCAGGATTCGAACCCACGCAGCCTGACTCCAGAGCCCACACACTTACCCACTTCTTATCTCAGAGTTCTGCCTCCCTGAATTGGCATTCTGATTTTATAAATCAGACCCAGGTGCTTGTTTGATGTGACTCCCCGCTGAGAGACCTAGGCCTGATCTTGAGCCCTGGTAAATTCACTGAAATAATAAACGTTGCCCAGGAAGGCCTCTTGGTGATAAGTCAGCCTCCCCTAGTGTGACCCCGTCTACATTTGAACACCATCAACAGCAGGTAAGTGCGTGATTACACCACCATGTGCTAAGTGCTCTATTGGGGGGGGTGAACCCGATGACCTGGGAACTCAGGGAGTGAGCAAATTGTTTTGCCAAAGAGGTGGAGAGGGAAAAACTGTGAAGCCTGTGCTAGACCATAAAGGGTGACCAGGAACTTACCAAACAGACAGGGTAACGGAAAGACATCCCAGGCACAGGGAACATCTTGGAGGCACAAAGTTGCATGACATGTTCAGAGTATGAAAAGGCATCTAGTCCTGACTCTGCCTCCCAGTCCAGTCCTTAACCCAGGCCCTCTGCTGCCCAGGGTCTCCCAGCTGCATCCTCAAGTAGTCAGGCCTCTGTACAGAACAAGAGCAACGTGTGCACCGTGGTCATAGGATTGCAAAGCACTTTCACCCACGTTGCCTTGCGGGGCGCCCTTTAATTTACAGATGATGCCCAGCCCAGTGCCTGACACTGGGCAGTAGGTGCTCAGCAAGTGTCACTGCTTAGAATGATGGTGGTTGTCGTCCCTGTTGGAATAGTAACACCTTCGTCCCATTGTCACATGAGGATTAACTGAGATAATTATTGGGAAAGCACTTTGTAAACCATAGAGGGCTGTACGGATGAGAGAGTGCTGTCATGACCTTTTCCTCCAGAAAGCCTTCCAAATTCAAGCTACTCAGCCCCATGGCTCCACTGTAGGGTTCCCGCCCCCCACCGACGCGGGCACCCTGGTGCCCCTGTTAGAGCTACTGGGAGCAGGGCTGTCTCTCCCTCCTCAGAATGGGGCCTCCTCAGGGCTGGCCTGTGTCTCCCCATCACACTGAAGGCCCCCAAGAGCCAGGCTTATCTCCTCTATCAGACTAGGGTCTCTGGGGCCTGGCCTGTGTCACCCCAATTAGGTCTGGAGTTCCTAGAGCTGTGTCTTCCTCTTGAGACTGGGGACTCCTGAGGGTTGACCTGTGTCTCTCCCTTCAGATAGAGGGCAGCTGATGGACCATCTTCCCCCAAGAGGCCTCCTACCCCTCTGAGTGAATGGCCCCAGTCAGGCTCCAGGCTGTGGAGATCCCAGCTGAGGCCTTTCCTCACCCTCCAGGGCCTCCAGGGTTGACCCTGGCCTTCAGGCCACACACAGGGCTCAGAAGACACAGTTCCTCACAGTGCAAAAAAAGGCAAGACTTAAAACCCGGGGACCCAACTTCCAGCCCAGCTTTTCCATTACCCCCAGTGAGGGGTCTCCTCCCTACTCTGGGTCTCCTCTTCCTCAACTTCTTCCTCAACCTCTTCCTCTAGGAAACAAGGGTGAAAGCAACAACAATAACAATAACAATTGTCGTCTTTTACAGAGCACTTGCTGTGCCAGGCACTTTGTGTTCTCACAACACCTAAGAAACGCATTATTAGAAGCAGATTTGCTGTTAAACTAATGAAGCTCAAATTCCAGGACCTTGCATTTGCATGGGCCCTTCCAAGGCAGCAATGTCTTCTTAGGTCCCAGCAATGTCTTCTTAGGGTCAAATACATGTATATTTTTTTCTTTTTAATTTGCAAAAAATAAAAAATTTAAACTACAACTAGTCAAGATCACTGTTTTTTCCCACTCTATCCTTCTTCCCAATATGAATTATTCCCAGGACACCTGGAAGTATGCGGGTGGTGGAGGAGAAACAAGGATTTGTATGGAGCAAGAAGCAAATCTGTGCAAAATTCTTTCGATCATTCATCACTAAGTTGTCATTTCATATTGACACCAACTCAAAAAGGAAGTTCCCTCCTATAAGGAATAGGCAGCATATGCAATTATAAATGTTCCATTCATGTTTTTCTTTTCCAATAGGCATTACACAATGTAGAATTTATAAAAATTCTGATTACAAACCTACAAGCAGTACTACAGGTAGCAAATACTGGGTTGGCCAAAAAGTTCATTTGGGTTTTTCTATAAGATGTTACGGAAAAACCCAGATGAACTTTTTGGCCAACCCAATACATCTATATGTGAAAGGGCATGTTTTACATCTCCTTACTATCAAGAATAAAACTTAAAAAAAATTAACCTTGCAAGAGGAAAGACAGAATCATCTCTCTATTCTCACTGTAGAAATTTATTTTTAAAAATCATTGACAGCTCTACCTCCTTCTCTTCCTTTCTCTTCCTGAAAATGTCCATCCTAAAGCTATTGGGTAGAAAGGAACAAGGTAAAAGCACACACCAGCGAAGGAGGGCACCACGGTGGCCTCAGCAGGGGCAAGAGGGTGTCCTCAAAGAGCAGCGACCTGGCGTAGAGGGACAGGCCCAGCAGGGTGAAGAAGAAGTCCATGAGTGGGAGGGGGCAACCTGACCCGAGGTATCAGAGCCCAAGTGGGGAGAGGAAGGCATCTTACAGCAGAGAGGGTTGTGGCGGATACGGCAGATTGGTTACAAATGGAGGCTTGATCCAATGAGTAAATAACTTAAAAATAATGAAAACCTGATTTCTCAATGTCAGAGAAGAGAGGTATAATATAGAAAGGGCGAAAACTAGAATGAATCCCATTATAGTGAATTAAAATTACAGGTAATAGTATGAACTCATGTTTTTCAGTATGTATAAATAAACATAGGTATAAATGTGTGTGTGTGTGTGTGTGTGTGTACATTCCCTAACTCTGGGAGGGCTGGGAAGCAGTGGCACCCTAAGAGCGATTAATAGATCTTCGTTTCTAAATATGATTCTGGTACCCAGATCATGGTTTTTAAATACTATTCTCCACTAAAAGATTAAATCAGAGCTACGTGTAGTACTAGTTGATTCCAGGGGCTGGAAAAGTGATATCTTCATATACCAGGAAACAAAGGATGTTCAAAGAGTAATGGGGGCATGTCAAAAGGACATAGACTCCAGCTTGAAGGGGCTCCCATTGGCCAAGTCTGTGACAATCTGAGCATCAAAATAAATAGCGATAGTAACAGACTACAAGCCACTGAATAAAATAGGAGACCATGAATTCATAGTTAAATACAAACACACACAGGTACGTTCAATGTATGAGGAGGAATGTTTACATAGTTTCAAAGTACCTCCTCAAGAAATACTGATTCAGGGAATTTCCTGGTGGGCCAGTGGCTAAGACTCCTCGTTCCCAATGCAGGGGGCCCAGGTTCGATCCCTGGTCAGGGAACCAGATCCCACATGCTGCAACTAAAGGTCCTGCATGCCACAAGGAAGATCCCTCATGAGCGGCAACAAAGATCCCGCGTACCACAACTAAGACCCAGTGCAGCCAAATAAATAAATATATATATATTAAAAAAAGAAAGAAAGACTGATTCATTACAAAGGGGGAAAGAGTAACTGGTATACGGAAGAGTCTGACAGAAATCCCCTTAATCAAGTGACCAAGTGAACCCTGGGACAAATGGAAATGTGTCCTCCCTGATATATCAGGGTGTATCAAGAACACAACATCACTTCCAGGGACAATCCTACTAAAGATACATAACCTGAGTCTAATCACAAGAAAGCCACAGACAAACTCCAATTGAAAGCCATGAGACAAAATAACAACTCTTCAAAAGTGTCAAGGTTGTGAAAGGCAAGGACAGACTAAGGATAGTTTTCCTGACCAGTAGGGGCTAGAATGACATGGCGAAGAAATGCAATGTGCGATTCTGGACTGAGCCCTTTTACTATAATGATTTCACTGGAGCATTAGGTGAAACTTAAAGGCGAAAACTAGAGATTAGATATTAATTTCCTGATGTTCAATGAGATTAGATGTTAATTTCCTGGTTTTATTCAATGTTAATTTCCTGATGTTGATGATTATGTTGTGGTTATGTAGGAAAATGTCCTTGTTTGTAGGAATTACACACTAAAGTATTTGGGGGTGATGGGGCTCAGGTTGGCAATTTACTTCCAAAGCGTTCAAGGTAAAAAAAAAAGTTCCCTGTACTGTACCTGCAACCTTCGGTGTTTGCGTCAGTTTCAAAATAAATATCATTAACATGTGAAGAGGCGAGCAAAGAATGTGCAGCTAAAATATGTAGGCAAATATTGTCAGGCAATTGATCAGTAAAAGTACTTTGTTATTCTCCTGGGTTTGTGATGTTTGTACTTTGTACTGATTTGTTTTATCATTTATTAAATGTTCACTTTCACACCTGATTTTCTATTCTTAATGAAGGCCCTACAAAATTGTATCAGCTTCATGCCCCGTAAAACCAATATTCATGAGTGGGCTTTCTTACTACCCTTTCAAAGATGAGAAAACTGAGGCACAGAAATATAAAGTGACTTGCCCAAGGTCTCTCAGTTAAGTGATGAAGCAGAATTTGGACCCAGCCAGTCTGACTGTAGACTCTCCTTCCACGGGATGTTGTGAAGACCCAGTAAGATAAAAGGGCATTAAAGGAACTTTATAAACGTAAGAATGAAGATTATTATGCAATTGTAATTGCATGAAAGATGCGTGCCTGTCTGCTGGGGCCTGTTTGCCTTAGTTCCTTAGTCAGAGGGAAGGGGGAGCAAAGTCCTCCTACTGTATGCCAGAAACTGCTTGGAATTCAACACGTAGGATCTCACTTTGTCCTCACAGCACCCCTGCAAGCAGGCGTTGTCCAGGATGAAGCTTCTGAGGCCCACAGAGATTTGGGGTTCAGCCCACAGTCACATAACTGAAAAGTGATAGAGCCAGGAGCAGATGCCAGGGATGGCGATGGCTGCCCAATAGCGTGTTAGCAGAAGGCTTGCCAGGCTGGGCTTGCCAAGGTCTACAGACATAACGCAGCCAAGGACCTTCCCACCAGCTCTGACAACCCATGCCCCAGCATCTGAGACAGATGCCTGGGACAGTGGAGCCATATGGCTGGTGGCAGAGCAACGTTTCTGCCCAGATCATAAGTGGGCAACATCTGCAGACCAGGAAGCAGCAGCAAGGTGGGGGCCCAGGTAGTCACCAGCTCTGGCTCCACAATTGGGTCAGTGGGTCCAGGGGAAAAAGCAAGGACTTTGGAGTCAGACTGATGTGGGCTCTGTCTCTTCTTAGTGGTGTGAACTTGGGCAAGTCACTTTACCTCTTTGAGTCTCAAAAAGTAAGAATCGTGCCTCATACGGAAGCTCTGAATATTAGAGTTGAAAGTGCCTGGCACATAGTAGGTGCTCAGTAAACAGCAGTATTTCATTGTCATTCTGCAAGGGCTTCTCAGCAGATATGGCCCCTCAGGAGCTCCAGGAATCCAGGCTGGGGAGAAAGAGTTCTTAAGGACCTTATTCGTGCAGGGCCCCCCAGAACTGGAGTCAGAGGAAGGCAGCCTCCTAGACTGCACAGTGGGCAAAGTCCTCCCAGCCCCCCAGGATCCTGGCTCCCTTCCCTGCAGCCTGTTCCTCACCAACAACAGGAGTAGGGCCCCAAGGTTAGGCAAACAAGTGAGCGATAAGGCGCTTCCAGGCTGGGCCTTGTGTTCAAGGCTTGTCCGGCTCTGGGGCTGGCTTCCTAGCTGAGCGAGAGTCCTGCAGGCACCAATAGGGACACCTGCCATGGCCACCTGCTGATTGTGCACCTGAGGCCTTGGTGCCCTGGTACAGCCTGGGTTAATGACCCTGTTTATCCACTTGAATCATCTGATAAGGGGCAGCAGGGCCAGCAGGCAGGTGACCCTGTGCCCTGCACCCGCTGCTTCATTGACTGAAGTGATATCAGGGCCACGTGGAGCTTCCAAGCCTCCCTCCCCCGCCACTTCCCCACCGGTCCTGCCAGGGTCAGTGTGAGTTTCTTTTTTTTTTTCAATGAACATGACTTCTGGAGTCAAGGTTGTTGGGCGGTTCCCCCTCCCTCCCCCATTTGGGGATATAAATAGCACCCACAGCACAAAGCAGAGGGCGGGAGAGCCTGGAGGAAGGAGGAACAGATCCTCAACCATGAGCTCCAGCCAGCCAGGGACCTGCCCATGCCAGGGTGCTGCAGGCCGCCCAACCATTCTGTATGCACTTCTGAGCCCCAGCGTCAGGGGCTGGCCCTCTGTGCCCCCAGCCCGTGGCCGCTGCCTGTGCAGGCAGCACCGGCCCGTCCGGCTGTGTACTCCCCATCGCACCTGCCGGGAGGCCTTGGATGTTCTGGCCAAGACGCTGGCCTTCCTCAGGAACCTGCCGTCCTTCTGCCAGCTGCCCCCCCAGGATCGGCGACAGCTGCTGCGGGGCTGCTGGGGCCCCCTCTTCCTGCTTGGGTTGGCCCAAGACACTGTGACCTTCGAGGTGGCTGAGGTCCCAGTTCCCAGCATACTCAAGAAGATCCTGCTGGAGGAGCCCACCAGCGGTGCAGGCAATGGCCAGGTGCCGGATCGGCCCCAGCCCTCACTGGCTGCAGTGCAGTGGCTTCAGTGCTGCCTGGAGTCCTTCTGGAGTCTGGAGCTGGGCCCCAAGGAATATGCCTACCTGAAAGGGACCATCCTCTTCAACCCTGGTGAGCTCCCAGACATTCCTGGATGGGCCAAGGCTGGAGGGGGGCAGGGCCCAGCCAGGGACAGCGCCTTCTAAGGGCTTGGCATCTGTGATCACTTTGGGTCCTGATTATCACCAAATAGTCATCTCACAAAAGAGGCCCAGAGAGGCTAATTGACTTGGTGAAAGCCACACAGCCAGGTAGGGGCAGAGCAAGAATGGGGACTCAGGTCTATTCATATCAGTATCTAGTCCTTGCCACTCTGCCTAAGAAATTGCCCTGACCCTCAGGGAAGGTGGGAGTGGGGAAGGGGAGGGTGGGCAGACACAGCTGTGCCTCAGTCACGCCTTCACGAGCAGACTGCATGGCGAAGTTCTGAAGGTGAAACTCTGTGGGTTCAGAAAGACCACATAGAGAAGAGGAATAAAGATGAAGGGGTGTGGGGGAGGAGAGGGAGGAGTCCCCATAAACTTCAGCCAGGAGAGCAACGGATACAGGAAGTGTTCTTTGTAATCTGGAGAGCATCTAGATGAGAATTCCTCACCAAAGGCCCTCATAGAATGCATTATTATAATTCATTATAATCATAGCGAATACTCATATTACACTTACCATATGTTAGGTCCAGTTCTAAGGCTTTTACATATACTAGCTCATTTAAACCTCATAACAAGCCTAGGAGATAGGTACTATTATTTACCCCAATTTTACCAATGAGGAAACCGAGGCACAGAGCTTGAGTAACTTTGTCCAAGGCCACACAGTTAATAAGTGACAGTGTGGGATTCAAACCCAGGCAGCCTGGGTCTTAACCATTGCTCTATACTGCCTCTCCATAAAGGATGGAAAAATGAAGTGATAAATAAATAAATGAAGGAGGTAGTAATGGGGCCTCAAAGGCCAAGCCGGTGGCCTCCGGTCTTGGGCCAGTCTTGCCCCGTGGTGTTGGAGTAGGCTACTCACCAGCCATCTGTGCCTTCTCTGCCCACAGACGTGCCAGGCCTCCACGCCTCCTCCCACATCGGGCACCTGCAGCAGGAGGCACACCAGGCCCTGTGGGAGGTCCTGGAGCCCTGGTGCCCAGCAGGCCAAAGCCGCCTGGCTCGTGTCCTCCTCACGGCCTCCACCCTCAAGTCCGTTCCACCCAGCCTGCTTGGAGACCTGTTCTTTCACCCTGTCATTGGAGACGTTGACATCGCTGGCCTCCTCGAAGACATGCTTTTGCTGAGGTGACCTGCTCCAGCTCAAGCAGAGACTGGGTGGAGGCTGGCAGCACTGATTTGGCCTGGTTGATCCCTGGGTGACCCAGTGCTCCCAGAGGCTTCCCATGAGCAGCTGGTCCCAGCCCAGCCAGGTGGGCTATGGGGCCCTCACTCAGCCCCACCCCATCTTGGCCTTCCTTGGTTTGGACACAGTGCTCCAGCTGTCTGGCCAGCGCTTGGTGGTCCCAGAGCCTCTGGGCCAAGATTCCTACCCCCTCCTGGGACGGGGTTGGAAGTTTCGACTGCTCATTGGGCCAGGAGTCCTACTGACTTTGTACAGAACTGACTTAAGTTATTGGGTTTTGTAATAAAAGGTGTGATACACTTGGAGCCTGACACTGTAGTTTGTCCATGTGGAAGGGACCGGTTCACCTCCAGAGCCACCCTGCCCCTGTCAGAGGGAGCCCAAGAGGAAGGAACTATAAGTGGCACAGAAGCCAGACCTCAGGAAACTGGAATTTTAATTTTTCAGAGTGGGATGATGATTTCATTTCTGGGGGTGAGATTTATTTCACATGGGTCTGAATCCAGGGGGCAGTGTCCGTTCAGGACACTCTCCTGTCCTTGCCTTTATCTTAGGGGGTAGGGAGTGTCTCTCCCTGTCTTCAAATCCCCTGCTGAGCCCTCCCTCAGCTCCTGCCCCGGCCTCCCTCTCACCTCAGTGAGAACTGTCAATTACAGCCAATAAGGAAAATGAAGCAGCCCATTTCCAAATTGAAACAGACAGGTTACAGGAATTTCTGCAGTTTGGGATCATTCACTTCCTCCATTCCTTCAGCAGACAGAGGAGGACAGTCCACTGTTCTCCCGATGGGAGGGGGCAAGGGCAATTAGGGCTGGTCTGGCGGCTGCTTGGAAACCAGAGCAGACCGAGGCTTAGTTGCCACACCAGCTGTTAAAGTCTGAAACACACTTCCATGACCGTTGGCTCCTAGCCGCCACTGCCTGGAGCCCCCCCTGCATTTCCCTCCACTGCCCCTCTGTGCCGGCCCTTCTCCTGGAATCCATCCCCATGTCCAGCAGCTAGAGGGCAACTCTTGGCACAGCCACGGCTTCCGGGGCTGCTCCATTCAGTGCATGGCTTGTGTCTATTCTGATTAGTCAATGTCTGTGCCTCACCGTTTGTTAAATATTTTGAATATCACTCAGGTCAAGGTCACTGACCTGCAGGGTGGGCAGGAGGGAATGATAACAACACACATGCCTATAGGACCCCCTTTCAGGTCTCCTCCTTTCTCCAGCAATGAGGCCTGTCCCAGCCAGGCCCCACCCCCCTCACCACCACAGTGTGGATTCTTCTCACGGGGGGCCAAGTTAATTATTACTCAACGAGAGGTCATTCACTCAGGGACAGCAGTCTAGGAGTCATCACTCAGACCTTTCCCTAAGGCCACAAGGAAAGGCACCACAACTGAACTGGCCATGTACCCATTATGGGTACCCAGTGCCAGCAGCCAGGGCACCCCTGTCCCTTACCCAAGCACCCACTCACCACTCAGACACCCAGAATGAGACAGAATGGCACAGCTCAGACCCCACAACGAAGACACTCACACAACTCAGACCTACAACTCTCTCTCACAGACACACTAAGTTGAACAACTCAGACACGCTTACATAGACCCACAAAACAGACCCTCCATCAGCCCACACACAGCACAGAAATGCACAGCCCAGATACACTCACCCAGCGACATACGGCAAACACATTCACAGAGAGGAGACGTGCCCCCAAGCCAGACGTTCACACCTACACCCCTCCACCCATGGGTGGGACACACCAGAGCATGCTCTCCACCTTCTGTATGTCACAGTAAAAGAAAAAGTGGCCCCCAGCATAAAGAGACCTGAGTCCATGCACTTCAGGTTCTACCCAGAGGCTGCAAATACAGGCCAAACTGCTCTGTCCAGCATTTAGGGCCTCAATCACTCCCTTTTCCCATGGCAACCCCAATATCCACCCTCCTCTCAGAAAGGCCATGTCCTGCTCAGCGACACCCCCCCAGCCAGGACCTAATCATATCCCCAAGTAGAGACGTCCTCTAGAGCCCAGGAACAAGCCCTGCACCCCTCTACCCCTTCACCCTCCACCAGAACCCCAGACCCAGACCTCAGTCCCTGACACCTGTCCCTGCCCTGCCCCTCCCACCCCTTGGGCCCATCTCACCTTGCAGACGCTTTCAAGAGCAGATGACTCATCTCCCCATAGGAGCCAAATCTTGCAGATTCAGGGATTTGGGGTCATTCTATCTTTTATGTCCCTTCACCAACTGCCCCCGTTAGTTTACTGTTGCTCCTCTCTGAACCTCAGACTGTCTTCCTGCCTCTCACCCGCCCTCCCTAACCCTGAGCAGGCATTAGAAAGCGCTTCTCTCCACTCTCCACCCCAGCCTTTTCCCTCAATTTACCTAATGTTTCCATCATCCAAATAGCTTCCCTATTAGCCTACCTTGTTCCTTTGCAAATTTCTTCCCTACCCCTCCACATGATTGGGGAGCTACACTTCTTTTTTTAAAAAATAAATTTATTTATTTATTTTTGGCTGTGTTGGGTCTTCGTTGCTGCGCGCGGGCTTTCTCTAGTTGCAGCAAGCGGGGGCTATTCTTGGTTGCGGTGCGTGGGCTTCTCATTGCGATGGCTTCTCTTGTTGCAGAGCACGGGCTCTAGGCGCACGGGGTTCAGTAGTTGTGGCACGCAGGCTCAGTAGTTGTGGCTCACGGGCTCTAGAGCGCAGGCTCAGTAGTTGTGGCACACGGGCTTAGTTGCTCTGCGGCATGTGGGATCTTCCCGGACCAGGGCTCGAACCCGTGTCCCCTGCACTGGCAGGTGGATTCTTAACCACTATGCCACCAGGGAAGTCCAAGCTACACTTCTATTTCTTGTCTGTATCTTTTTTTTTTTTTTTAATCTCAGGAGTTTTTTTTTTTTAATTTTTATTTATTTATTTATTTATTTATGGCTGTGTTGGGTCTTCGTTTCTGTGCGAGGGCTTTCTCTAGTTGTGGCAAGCGGGGGCCACTCTTCATCGCGGTGCATGGGGCTCTCACTATCGTGGCCTCTCTTGTTGCGGAGCACAGGCTCCAGACACGCAGGCTCAGTAATTGTGGCTCACGGGCCTAGTTGCTCCGCGGCATGTGGGATCTTCCCAGACCAGGGCTCGAACCCGTGTCCCCTGCATTGGCAGGCAGATTCTCAACCACTGCACCACCAGGGAAGCCCTCTTGTCTGTATCTTTTGAGTCACTCCCTGTGCCCTACCCAAGCCTTCTAGAGGAACATAAAGACAAATTTAGCAAAACTAAAGAGAAAATTATAATACAGTTTTTAAAAATATTTTTATTTATTTATTTGGCTGTACTGGTCTTAGTTGCGGCACGCGGGATCTTCGTTGCCGCATGCGGGCCCTTCATTGCGGCATGTGGGATCTAGTTTCCTGACCAGGGATCGAAACCTGGCCCCCTGCATTGGGAGCGTGGAGTCTTAACCACTGGACCACCAGGGAAGTCCCTATAATACAATTTAATAAGGGCAATAATGCTTTCTCCATGAGACTGCAGGGTTTCCAAAGGTGGGAGGCTGCCTTCGCTATCAGTATCTTAACAGTGGGAACCGTGTCACATCAACCAGAGAGGGTAGAGGAAGAAACAGGCTTAGACAGGGTATGCAAATTATTCAAGGTTTGGACTGATCACCATCTGTGCTGGGATTTGAACTCAGGCCTGTGTGACTGTGGAGGCCGGGCTCTGGCCACCAGCACAGGCTGGAGTGAGTCATGGCCAAGATCAGGTTGTCTGGAGTCAGCTCAGCCACTGTTTACTGACTGTCTCTCAGCCTGATCCCTGTCCTCAGGCCCAGCCAGGGATGACTCACTAGGAAGCAGGAGAGTGGCTGTGGCTCTGGGTCAGCCTCAGGTACCATTTTATTATCATCATTATTTCTACCTTCATTAGCCAAATCATTGACTGCTTATTAAGCAGTCAGGCTGTTGACGGGTGCTGTGCCCTGTGCTGACACACTCTGCCCTTGGTACAGTCACGTAACCTAGAATTTATAATGCCAGCAAAAAGCCAACACCCACTATCCATCCATCCATTCATGTTATTTTCAACATCTTTCTTGATGTCCACTTGTACCAGATCCTGTGCTAGATGCTGAGGAGCACAGAATAAATAAGATACAGTCCCTGCCTTCATTGAACATCCTGTCTATGGCAGAGAGACACACACAAGTAACCGTAACACGGAGTGATCTGAACTGTGATAGAGGGACATCCAACAGGCAGCAGGGGCTCAGAAGAGGTAGTAATTAAATCTGCCTGGAGATGGGAAAAATGCTTCAGCCAAGTGGTAGCTGCTATGAGCTAAAGAGATTGAATAGGGAGTTCCCAGGCAAGAGGGAATGACAGGTGCAAAGGCACAGAGATGTCAGAGTTCAAGCGTGTTTTGCTAACTGCCAGTGGTCTGGGGCAACTGGATCCCAGGAGACCTAAGAGCAAGAGAGGATCTTGGAGAGTTGAACAGGGGCCATGTCACAGAACAAGGCAGCAGAGAGAGGCAATCCCAGTGAAACTGGTGGAGGCAACAAGGCTAAGGTCTCGGGGAATCAGGGTTAACAAAGGGGACCATCCATTTCTGGCAGGTCATTCTGGGTAGCTACTAAACAATAACCAGCTAACAGTTATGGAGAGCTATGCTCTAAACACATTATATGGATTATGTTATTTAATTCTTACAACTCTATGCTGGAAGTACTATCATTATCTCCATTTCACAGATGGAGAAACCAAGGCACCAAGTTAGGTAACTTGCTCAAGGTTACACAGTTAATAGTAGTAGAGTCAGGATTTGAACTCAGCTGGTCTGGATTTAGGGCCTATGCTCTTAAATGCTATGCTATCTTGAGTCTCTAACGGTCAGAGATGATCAAGTGGAGAATAAATAACAGCACCTAGACTCCTTCTCCCCACCTCACTGTAAGGTAGAATGAGAGTGAAAATGTAGTCTTGGGACTTCCCTGGTGGCGCAGCGGTTAAGAATCCGCCTGCCAATGCAGGGGACAGGGGTTCGATCCCTGGTCTGGGAAGATCCCACGTGCCGCGGAGTAACTAAGCCCGTGTGCCGCAACTACGGAGCTTCCGTGCTGCAACTACTGAAGCCCGCGCGCCTAGAGCCCGTGCTCTGCAACAAGAGAAGCCACCACAATCAAAAGCTGGTGCACCACAACGCAGAGTAGCCCCCACTCACCACAACTAGAGAAAGCCCCCACGCAGCAACGAAGACCCAACACAGCCAAAAATAATAATAATAAATAAAATACACAACACACAAAAAAAATTTTTTTTAATGTAGTCTTGGTTACCTTTGGGTTTAAGTTTTTGATGAGAAATCTGGCCTGTTTGTTCCCCCAAGGAAGTGGCCCACTTTCCCTGAAGAGAGGCCCCAGCCACACTCAGCAGCACATCCCCATGTTAGTGCCAGGAATATTCATTCCATCAGTGATGATTTACTGGTAATCTACTACACACTGAGCATCCTGTGAGTCTTGGAAATTTCATCCCACAAATGGCAATTGTGTGTAGTCATAAGTGCATAACTTCTTGGGTCATCTAACAGCTTTTCCAGAGCACACCATTTTTATTTCAGTTCACATCACTTGCTACATAACACTTATTTTTCAATTCTCAAATTTTAAAAAACATAGCTTTAACTAAACCTTTTCTGTATAATATACATAAAAGTACGCAAATCAGACCTTTATAGCTTGGTGAATTATCACAACATGAATACAACCCTGTAACCACCACCCAGCTCAAGAAATGGAACATTAGCAACACTCCAGAAACCCTCCCCATCATTACCACTCCCTCCTGCCCAAAGGGTATCACTAACCCCTGATTTCCAACATGCTAAATGAGATTGCTTGTCTCAAACTTTATATAAATGGAATTGTATAGCATGTACTCTTTTGTGTTTGTCTTCTTTTACTTGATATTATATCTGAGATCCAGATATAATCTATGCTCTGTGTAGCAGTAACCCATTCACTTTCATTGTTGTAAAGTATCCCATTACACTACAATTTATTTATCCATTATACTGCTGAGGAACATTTGGTTCATCAAATAATAATGCTAGCATTATTCTTGCACACGTTTTTTGGTGCACGGATGTTTGCAGAACTGGTGCTATATAACAAGAATCGGAATTACCAAGTCATAGAATGTGTGCTCAACTTGAGTAGATCTTGCTAGTTTTCTAAAATAGTGTACCGGGGGCTTCCCTGGTGGCGCAGTGGTTGAGAATCCGCCTGCCAATGCAGGGGACACGGGTTCGAGCCCTGGTCTGGGAAGACCCTACATGCCGCGGAGCAACTAGGCCTGTGAGCCACAGCTACTGAGCCTGCGCGTCTGGAGCCTGTGCTCCGCAACAAGAGAGGCCGCGATAGTGAGAGGCCCGCGCATCGCGATGAAGAGTGGCCCCCACTTGCCACAACTAGAGAAAGCCCTCGCACAGAAACGAAGACCCAACACAGCCAAAAAAAAATATATATATATATAAATAAATTAATTTAAAATAGTGTACCAATCTAAACATCCATCGGCAGATTTTAAAATCCAGACGTAACGTTGTCCCTTTTCACAATTACCCAGATGCTCGTTAGAACTGTTTTTATTTTTTATTTCTTGAATAGGTGGATATTTGTGATCACCATAGTGTAATCACTTGCTTTATTGCTTTTTGAAATAGTATTTTCCCTTTTAAGATTTTAAAAATATTGAGTAAAATATGGGACTTCCCTGGTGGTTCAGTGGTTAAGAATCTGCCTTCCAATGCAGGCGACGCGGGTTTGATCCCTGGTCAGGGAACTAAGATCCCACATGCCACGAGGCAACTAAGGCCACGTGCCATAACTACTGAGCCCATGCGCTCTGGAGCCCTCGTGCCACAACTAGAGAGAAGCCCACCATGACGAAAGATCCCGCATGCTGCAACTAAGACCCAACACAGCCAAAAATAAATTAATTTTTTTAAAAACTTTAAAAATATTGAGTAAAATAAAATATTTATAAAATATATGTAATACATAAAGAGTAACAGTACTGGGAATTCCCTGGCATTCAGTGGTTAGGACCCGGTGCTTTCACTGCCACGGGCCCAGGTTTAAATAAAAAAAGAAAAAAGAATAACAGTACAAGAACCCTCATCATTGTTCCACAGATCATTATTACCATCAGCTTTTGACATCTTTCTAAATCTATCACCCAAAGGTAATGACTACCCTGAATTTGGGGTTAATCATTTCTTGATCCCTCCCAAAGGCAGCAAGGCCTCCAACAACCAACCAGCTTTCCCTAAGCACCTACTATGTGAAAGGCGTACAAAGATGAATAATTAAAATAAGTAGGGAGGGACTTCCCCAGTGGTCCAGTGGCTAAGACTCCACGCTTCCACAGCAGGTTTGATCCCTGGTTGGGGAACTAAGATTCTCACGTGCCACAACTAAGAGTTCACATGCTGCAACTGAACATCCCGCGTGCCACAACTAAGACCTGGGGCAGCCAAATAAATAAATAAATATTTATAAATATATAAATAAATAAAATAAGTATGGAAAGCGCTCTCATATTTGTGGCTCCCCATTCTCATGAAAATAACAGGTAACGTTTAAGGAGGGCTTACTGTATGCTAGGTATTTACTGAGGACTTTTATATGCGTGATGACATTAAATTCTCACCACAATCCTCTAAGGGTAAGGACTATTATTCCTATCCAACAGATGAGGAAATTTAGGTTCAGAGAAGTTGAGTAACTTGCCCCAAGTCACACTGCTAGCTAAGGATCAAATTTCTAAGCCTTGACTTCTTTTTTTTTTTTTGGCAGCACCACTTGCCTTGCGGGATCTCAGATTGAACCGGCCCGGCAGTGAAACCCCGAAATCCTAACCACTAGGCCACCAGGGAACTCCCTTTATGATCTTAAAGCATACTTATATGTGTATCCTTAAAAAATGTTGATTTGTATTTTTTGAACTTTATACAAGTGGAATATTCTGTTTTCTGACTTATTTTCACTCAGTATCATATACCTGAAATTATTGGTACTAAATGCCAGTTTTTGCTCTTACAAACACTGCAGCTACGAATATTCATACATACTGTCAAATAACAAACAAATCTGGACTTAGGAAGGAGGGACTTTATTTGAAGTGATTATTGCAAGGAAGGAAAGGAACTACTGAAATAGGGAGAAGGAAGCTATTGCAGAGAGAAGCTCTAACCATAAGACCTACACGTGTCTCAAGGGTTAGGCAAAGAGGTTTTCTTTCATAGGGGGGAGTAAATAAGGCTAGAAAGAACTGGGTGTGAGGAAGTGGGATGACCAGGAATGGTTTATGGCACAGTAGATCAGAGAATGTTTTACCCTGAACCCAGCCTATTCTCAGGAGGGGCTGTTAAGGAGGGGTTGTGTACAGCTCAAGCTGGGGGAGGGGGACACAGCGCAAAGTTCATGGACCTGGAGGAAGGAGAGAAGCTTAACCAAAGTTTAGTTAACAAGCATTTTGTTTTCGTTGCTCTGTGGGGAAAAGCAGTTCATCTAAGCGTTTATGAGGCAAAGAATTGAAATTTGGAGTCTGTGTCTAGCCTTGCCATAGGTAAACAAGGGGGCACCCATGAGTTTTATCTAAGTAATATAAGGAAGGGTGTCTCTTTGCAGTAAGTTGTGTTCCAGAACACAAAAGGGTGGGAGGGGTTTCTTAACTTTCACTGTTTTCCAGGATCACAGGGCTTGAGCGAGGTTCAACATTGTTGGTACATCTCCTGATAAACATACGCAAGAATTTCTTTAAAATATATAACTAGAAGTGGAATGGCTGGGTCAAAAGGTATGTGTAGTTTCACTTTTACAGGATAATGCCAAATTGTTTTCCAAAGTGGTGGTACCAGTTTACACTTCCAACAGCGTATGGGAGCTCCAGTTGCTCTACAGCGTCAGGATTTAAAAGAGGATTTGAGGATTTAAAATTTTTTGCCAACCTGGTGGCTATGAAGTGGGTCTCATTACATTTCTTTGATGATTGAGATTGAGCATCTTTCATTGTTAATTGCATGTGTTTCTCTTCTGTGAAGGGTCTTCGGCCCACTTTTCAATTGGATTATCTTTTTCTTACTGATTTGTGGGAGTTCACCAATATGTTTTGGTAGCATAAATGGATTTACGACTGAAAAGGCTCTAAACGGATAAAGAATTGCGATTAGGTTTGGGAGATATCCAACAGCTAAAAATCTTAAACACTGCCCCTCCCTCAGGCTTCTGATTTGATCCTCACTAGAGCCTTATGAAAGAGAGCCGTAACCCCACTTCTCAGGTCAGTTTTACCCATCACCACCGGCTTCTGTCTGCGGGAAAGGGACCTAACGACTTCCTTCCGTGCTTTCCCAGCTCTTGGTTCCACGTCCACAACCCCGGCGAACTAATCACCGGTTACGCAGTATTGCAGCACCTCAGCGCCCCTCGCAATATTCTCGCAAGTGTTGGTTCCAGCCGATCATGTGACACCCAAGATGGCGGCGTCCAGCGCGGCGGAGGAGGCGGCAGTTTACTTAATAGTGAGCGGTATCCCGGCGGAGTTGCGCTCAGCCCAGCTACGGAGCTACTTTAGCCAGTTCCGGGAACAGAGCGGCTGTGGCTTCCTCTGTTTCCACTACCGGCATCGGCCTGAGCGGGCCCCTCCCCAGGCTGCTCCAGACTCTACCCTAACCCCTATCCGCCAGGGTCTCGCCCAGACTTCACTCAACGATGCCCGCACTCTCTCCACTCAGGACTCTGCTCCCGCCCAGACCCGCACCTGCTGCTGCGTCATCTCGGTACGGGGGCCAACTCAAGCCCAGAGGTTTCTCCGTATGTACTCGGGCCGCCGGTGGCTGGATTCTCAGGGGACTTGGTTACCTGGTCGTTGTTTCATCCGCAGACTTCGGCTACCTACTGAGGCATCAGGTACGAGTAGGAGAGATAATAGACTGGGACTACTAGAGGCACTGGAACAGAGGCACCGGTCTGATTGTTGAGGATAAGTCAGGTCTCTCGTTAGGGCTCTTTAGGAGTTTATATCATTTCTGGACAAAGTTTCAGGCTCCACTCGCACGTTAGAAAAACTCGGGGGAAAAAAAAAAAACAGAAAGAGGCCTATTCAGATGATCTTTCCAATTTATTAAGTCTATTCCGAGACCCTTTTGATTTTGCACTGACATAGAAGGGGAAAAAGGAAATCAGATATTGTCTTTGTTGCTCCCCACCCAGTCCTCTGTTGGCAAGATGCACATGAAGAGACAAACTCTTTTCTCTGGACAGCTCCCATTTTCATGGGAAATCACTTTGATAGGGAAACAGGAAGCACAGTGCAGGGCCCTCTAATTTATTCATTCAACAAATCTAGCCTGTATTGCTAGACGTAGTGTGACTCTAGCTGGTATGCAGAGAACAGTTGGACACAGTCTGTGCTTAGAATCCAGAGAGGAAGACAGATTTGTAAAAAGGTAAGTGTCGCAGAGATGCCATTCTAATTGTTAACGTTTACTGAGCACTTCCTGTGCACTTACTGGGCACCGTTCGAAGTCTTTTGTTTTCTTTTTGACTCCTCACAACAATCCTACAAGGTAGGAGCTATTGTTACCCTTTTTATAATTGAGGAAACTGAAGAATACAGAAGTTATGTTATATTACAAGGTGACAGAGTCAACAATACTAACTGGGCATTTTGCTCCAGAGCCTGTTCTCTTTTAACACCAACTGCTGTGAGATGACAGAGGAGGGAGAAACCCATTTCCTAGAAGGATTAGGAAATGTGGCTTTTCATCTGGATCTTGAAAGATAAACAGGAGTTGGTGGGAAAGAATGGTGTTCAAAGTAAATGGCATTTGCAAAGACACAGAGATGTGAAAGCCCATGAAACTCTCAGGGCATGTTAAATTGTTTGATGTGATTGGAACACATGGTATGACGGTGTGCAGGGGGTGAGAGTTGGTGGCAGTTGAGAATCAAAAGGTCGTCAGGAACCAGATCTGGAAGAAACTTGTGAGCTTAGCCTAGGTGATGAGAAATGGCATGAAATTACTAGGTGGTTCTGGTCAGGGAACAGAGGAAGGGACTCTGGAAAAGTCTGAAAGGGAGAAACAGCATTAGGCTAAAGGATTTAAACCTTGAACAGTTTCTGGCTCAAGTGTTGCTGGAGACTTCTAGGTTTCAAGAGCTATTCTTCTCCCTGCTTCCCAAGGTTTGGACTCCTTTCCCTTCAAGACCCGGAAGGAACTGCAGAGTCGGAAGGCTGAGAGTGAAGCCTTCACGCTGGCCGACCTGAGGCAACTGCCAGAGCTGAACCCACCGGTGCTGATGCCCAGTGGAAATGTGGGGACTCCCCTGCGGGTCTTTTTGGAGTTGATCCGGGCCTGCCGTCTACCCCCTCGGATCATCACCCAGCTGCAGCTCCAATTCCCCAAGACAGGTTCCTCCCGGCGCTACGGCAATGTGCCCTTCAAGTATGACGACTCAGAGACTGTGGAGCAGGAAGAGCTTGTGTACACAGCCGAGGGTGAGGAAATACCCCAGGGAACCTGCTTGGCAGACGTACCAGCCAACCCCTGTGGAGAGCCAGAGGAAGAAGAGGAAGAGGAAGAGGAAGAAGAGTCACACTCAGATGACGTGAGTACAGAGAGCCACCTTGTCCTCGCTGGCAGCTTAAAGAGGCCAAAGCATTAACAGTACCACTCTTCAATTGTGTATTACCAGAGTTCTAAACCTGGGGTCCTCAGGAGGCTTCCAAAGACTTTGAACTCTCTGACATTGAACGTAAAACTGCATTTGCACGTGCAGGTATATGTTTCTTTGGGAGAGGGGCCAGAGCTTTTATCAAAAGATTCTCAAAGGGGTCTTCTTTTCATTCCTTCAGAAGAAATGTAAGGAGGGTCCCTTTCATTGATGAAATCTACTGACCAAGAGATAAGATGACCTAAGGAAGCAGAGGCACAGCTGGGATGTGAACCCAGTCCCCTTCGCTGCTTGTCTAACTTCTGTGTGCTTTCATTATGTGGTTGAGAAGTCGCCTCTATTTTCTGACCTTGAGTCTGTGGATTGAACACTAGCCTCCACTCTAACATTATCAATGAAATAGACATTTCTTCTACCTCTTTCTCCAAACTTGGTTGTTCCTCCATACAATCGGGAGAGGTGTGATTTGTTGGGAAACTTTTTTTTTTTTAAATGCATACTCTGGGTAAGAAGTAATTGACCTGTGTCTTCAAAGTTCCCAGCTCAGAGTTGCTAACACATCTGGACCACATCCTTAGTGTGTGGTACTGTCCTGCCTTTTCTCCAGCACCTGCTCTGTAGCAGTGATTCCTGAGACCTCCTGGAGTTTAACTGGGGCAGGAGTCCCCAAGATTTCAAGCCAGGAGTCATTCTATCATTCCACAAGTCCAGTCAAGCAGTTGTAAACACAGGGGCTAGCGCAGGATTCCAAAGACATTCTAAGACTCATTTCCTTCCCTCAAAGAGCCTTCAAGCTCCCTGAAGAGAGAGAACCAGCATCTGGAAAGGGGATGTGGTATGGTATGGGTTTGAACGCTGGCTCTGCCCCTCTCTTAGGCAAATCACTTTACTCCTCTAAATCGAGGTTTCCTCGCCTGTAGAATGGGAATAATGGTACTAACCTCACAGGGTTGTTGGGGTGATTAAAGGAGCTAAGGTATGTGAAGGGCCTGACACAGTAGACGATAGGTTTAGTTCTTGTCCCTTCTTTCTTTGTGACATAGTGTAGAAAGGCATAAACAGGGTGTATTGATTAGCAGTGAGAAATTCAGAGACCAGTGAGAGTGCTGTGGGCCTCATTGTGGGGGACCTCATGTGAGCTATAGAACTTGAGGAATGAGGAGGATTTAACCAAGTGAAGAGGAGGTGGTGGTGGGAGAGGAGGGCAGATATTCAGGCAGGAAGAACAACATGGCCAAAAGCACAGGGATAAGAGTGAGTCAGGCTTGTGGCGGAAGGGGCCAAGTATGTTGAGAAACAGTCAGGGCATGGAGAGATGTTTTGGTCACGGCTTAGGGGCCAGAAAGTGCTGCTTCTCAGAGAAATTTGGAGGAAAGGAGCTGAGGTCCCATCTATGGGACCTCCTGTGCACTGAGCTGCCCTCCTCGTGGGCCTGAGGTCAGGAAGCTGGACGGGCAGGTCACCTCTCCCCACCTTCTCCCAGGACGACGACCGGGGTGAGGAGTGGGAGCGGCACGAAGCGCTGCATGAGGACGTGACTGGGCAGGAGCGGACCACTGAGCGGCTCTTTGAGGAGGAGATCGAGCTCAAGTGGGAGAAGGGCGGCTCAGGCCTGGTGTTCTACACTGACGCCCAATTCTGGCAGGAAGAGGAAGGAGGTAACACTGGCACCCGGGCAAGGGCAGGGGTGATCCCTGCTGCATTCGCTCAGGGCGCTCTGCTCCACACGGTGGGTTCCCTGGCAGTGAGCCCAACTAAAGGGCTAGGGAAGAGGCTTACGTTGGTCATATATGAGAGACCAGCCATCCTTTCTAGGGGTGAGGGATCAGTGGAGTGGAGAGAAAATGCCCTCCTACAAATTCTGAATGACCCCCCCTTCAGAGGAGAGATTTGAAGATAAAATCAAAAGCCCCAAGTTCTAGAAAGTCTAATTTAACTCTTGACAGAACTGAGAGTCCTTGGCTCACTCTGCTTGATGCTTTTCTATCTGCAGACTTTGATGAACAGACAGCCGATGACTGGGATGTGGATATGAGTGTGTACTACGATGCAGGTACTGGGCCAGAGGTTGCAGTACTGGGAGGTGGAATGGTGCCCTGGCCTTGCAGTGACACTTTACCAGACCTGCTTAGCAGAGGCTGAGACAGGGCACCAGTTCCCTTGGGGTAGCCCACTGAGAGGGTTCCTCTCTTAAAACATTGCTAGTTGAGTGCATTAAGTGCTGGTTGTGGGCAGAGCCTTTTTCCTTTCTTTGTGGAGGAAGGACATGTGGCGACAGCCCTCAGGGAGCTCTGGTTCTGATGGGCAGACCCTAGTAGAGTGGGAGGGTCAGGAGTTCGGGCTCTGGTTAAGAATTTAGATTCTGGAGTCAGAAATGACCTAGGGTGGTTGGAGGGTGGGAAGGGAAGACCTGGGTCCTAATTCCATCTCTCATTTTTTGGCTTTATGACTTTTCTGTACTTCCATTTCCTCATCTGTAAGATGGGACAGCTGTGGTTCTTATTCTTGGCGAGCTCCCAGTCTAATGGGAGAAATAATAATACAGTAATAACACACCATAAAAATGAATATTTAAATCTTGTGAGGAGGGCCTAGAAACCTGATTTTCCCCCTTTCTGCTGAGAGAGACCCTTCCACAAATTGGGCTCTACTTCCTCAGATGGTGGAGACAAGGATGCCCGAGACTCTGTCCAAATTCGTCTGGAACGGAGACTCCGTGATGGCCAGGAGGCCGGCTCCGTGATCGGATACCAGATGGGCACCTTCGAGCGCCACACCAAGGTGAGCACTGTGCCAGCCCACTGACCCCCCTCTTTTCCTTCTTTATCCTCATTCCCTTCCCCGCCCCCACAGGAGCCCCATCTCGAGTCTTCTCCCTTCCCTCTGCAGGGCATTGGGCGGAAGGTGATGGAGCGGCAGGGCTGGGCCGAGGGCCAGGGCCTGGGCAGCGGGTGCTCAGGGGTGCCCGAGGCCCTGGATAGTGACGGCCAGCACCCCAGATGCAAGCGTGGATTGGGGTGAGTATGGGTGAGGGACTTCCCTGGGAGCCCAAGTGAGCCTTTCAGCTGTACCCTCTTCCCTCTGGTTTTGGATTGGGTGCTAGAGACCCCTAGGGAATGAACTTCAGAACAGAATTAGAAGGAAAAGGTAGGTCTGGCGCTAATTTTTTCAAGACCGAGTCCTCAGGCTTGACAGGATCATTAATCTCCTGGGGGAGTCATTCCCCCAAGTCTGAGGAGTTTGGACTTGATGATTGCTATTAGAAAGTGACTGTAAGTCACAGAGTGGTGACAGTTGTTCTAAATTTCGTGTACTATTTAAAATGAAAGCAGTATGTGAGGCCTCTGGTTGCTGGCACTAGCAATGGATGGATAAGGGGGCTGGAGAGCAAAGATCCAGATTTCAATGCTCAGTCTTTGAGACAAACCAGATATGTAATAGCTATTACCCTGTCCTTTCTCAAACCCTTTACTGGGGTGAGATAGCAGCCCTCTCACTGAGAGCTCTTTTTGATCCAGGTACCATGGAGAGAAGCTCCAGCCCTTTGGGCAACCGAAGAGGCCCCGTGGAACTGGCTTAGGGCTCATCTCCACCATCTACGATGAGCCCCTACCCCAGGACCAGGGGGAGTCGCTGCTCCGCCGCCAGCCACCCACCAGCATGAAGTTTCGCACAGATATGGCTTTTGTGAGGGGTTCCAGCTGTGCCTCGGACAGCCCCTCAGAGCCTGCGTGGCAGGTTCAAGGGCTTCCTTAATCAGGATCACTCATAATTGCACAGTGGCAGCCCTCTGCCTGGCCTTATCTCCCACGGAAGCAGAAAGAACTCTGGGAGCAGCAGTCTGTGTGGCTTGTTCAGAACTTGCCTTCTGCCTGTCTACCTCAGGGGCATTTTTACAAAAAGCCCCCTATCCTACCCTTTGATGATAGGGCTGAATGACTTGTCCTCGGTGGTCTCCTAACCCTAGTCCCTGTATGGGCTTGCTCCTGTTGCCTCCCCCAGCACCCTGAAAACTGGATTGACTGAGGTCATCGTCACAACCTTCCTGGGGGCAAGGGGAGGGTGGGAGAGGGTTCAGCATGAAGCCCAGAAAGAGGGGAAAAGGGACATGGAAGAGGAGAGGATTTGTGGTTGGAAGAGACGGTCTTGGGGCGGGCCCTCCATCGCCTCTACCCTTAACTGGCTGGGACCGGGCAGCGGAGGGTCCGCTGCAGGTGTCCCAGGTCTGCGACCTGACGAGAGAATAAAAAAGTTTACTACCGAATTTCTCTTTCTCTTCTAATTCGGCCGGGAGGAAGGTGGGGAAATCCCCAGAAAGGTAACCGCCCCCTCCCCCAGGCCCCCACGTCCGCCCCACGCACCGACGTCACCACGCCCTTCGGCGCCAAGCTGTGTCGTCACCGTATGGGCGGGACTTCCTCTCCCGGCCCTGCTCTTTCCGACGTCGTCCGGAAGTCGGGTGCTGGTACCGTTAGTACCTGGCCATTTGGTCGCCTCACATCACGCGGGTGCCTGCTTTTCCTCTTTAGGCGACCCCCGGGCATCACCGCCGGCCCCCGACGAAGTGCACGTCGGGGATCCCGTTGCCCTCGGCTCTCGTCTCCGGCTTGGCTCCCGCCCTGCTTCCCTGCCGAGCTTACCTGCTCCGCACGGGGCCGTGTGCCGGCTGCCCATGGCGGGGGCCGCTCCGACCACGGCCTTTGGGCAGGCGGTTATCGGCCCTCCGGGCTCGGGGAAGACCACGTACTGCCTGGGCATGAGTGAGTTTCTGCGCGCGCTGGGCCGGCGTGTGGCGGTGGTGAACCTGGACCCGGCCAATGAGGGGCTGCCGTACGAGTGCGCCGTGGACGTGGGCGAGCTGGTGGGGCTGGGCGACGTGATGGACGCGCTGCAGCTGGGGCCCAACGGCGGCCTGCTGTACTGCATGGAGTACCTGGAGGCCAACCTGGACTGGTTGCGTGCCAAGCTCGACCCCCTCCGCGGCCACTACTTCCTCTTCGACTGCCCTGGCCAAGTGGAGCTCTGCACGCACCACGGAGCCCTGCGCAGCATCTTCTCCCAGATGGCGCAGTGGGACCTCAGGGTGCGTCTGGGGACGGGCAGGCCCCTTTTGCAAATGGAGGAACTGAGGGAGGAGAACAGATGCCACGCCCCCATGTCCCACAGCGAGGTAGGGGTCGAGACGCTTTGGAGTAAAACAGTTGTGAGTTCGAATCCTGGCTCTGCCACTGACAGTGACTCGCTGTGTGGTCCTGGGCAAGTCAGTTTATCTCTCTGAACCTCAGTTTTCTCATCTGTAAAATGGGTGTGTCAGTACCCAATTTGGGATTATTGAGAGTATGGAAGGGGTTATGTGGAAAGTGGCATGGTAATTGTTGTTGTGACTTGTGGACAAAAGAAAGTGAAAGAATAGAGTCAGATGCAGTGGGAATTGAACCAGTTGCCCACTGGGAGGCTCAGTGCAAGGCATCTTGTAGGAAAAGATGCCCCACATCTCCTGGGATAAGGAAATGACTGTGGCTATTAGAATGAAACAGAAGCAGGAAAACACTAATGGGAAGACTTTCCCTTTGCCCTCAGAAGTCCCCAGTCTGATGGGGGAGACATAGGCCCTAATGTTCCCTGCCTCCCCAGGCCACTCTCACCTTGTCTTTTCCTTCCCTCCCAGCTGACTGCTGTCCACCTGGTGGATTCTCACTATTGCACAGACCCTGCCAAGTTCATCTCGGTACTGTGTACCTCCCTGGCCACCATGCTGCATGTGGAGCTGCCCCATGTCAACCTCCTCTCCAAGATGGACCTCATTGAACACTATGGGAAGCTGGGTAAGAGATCCTGTTCTGACAGGCAAAAAGTAGGGCAGCGGCTGGGCTGGAGTGAAGCAGAGATCTCAGCTGAAGGAAGCTGCTTCCAGGGACCATGCATGGCCTGGTGATAGTAGCCACAGTCAGGTCTGACCCCTGCCCATTTATTTTGTGCTGCTCTGTGCCAGATACTGTTCTGGGTTTTGGGGACAAGAGAGCTACAGATGGTGATATGTATTATGAAGGAATTAGAAGAAAGTGATGGGATAGTGAGTGGTTGGGAGTGAGGGGAGTGAACAGTACCATCTGAGCTGAGACCAGAATAGTGAGAAGGAGCCAGCCAAAGTAGAACTGTTCCTAGGCAGAGGGACCAGTAGGGGTCCCTATTTCCCTAATCCTTAAGGAAAGAGTTTTGTTTGTTTGTTGGTGGGTTGGTTTTTTTTTTTTTTGCCATTTCACATGAACCACAATTTTTTTTTTTTTAATTAACTTATTTTTTTGGCTGCGTTGGGTCTTCTTTGCTGCGCACGGGCTTTCTCTAGTTGCGGCGAGCAGAGGCTACTCTTTGTTGCGGTGCGCGGGCTTCTCATTGCGGTGGCTTCTGTTGTTGCAGAGCACAAGCTCTAGGCACGCGGGCTTCGGTAGTTGCAGCACGCGGGCTCAGTAGTTGTGGCTCGCGGCTCTAGAGCACAGGCTCAGTAGTTGTGGCACACGGGCTTAGTTGCTCTGCGGCATGTGGGATCTTCCCGGATCAGGGATCGAACCCATGTCCCCTGCATTGGCAGGCGGATTCTTAACCACTGCGCCACCAGGGAAGTCCCGGGAAAGAGCTTTTTGTGTTCAAGGAAAAGGGGGTGGGGAGTGAAGGGAGCCCAGGGTAGCTGAGATAGTGCCCAGGGGAAGGGTGGTAGGAAACGAGGTCAGAGAGGTGGGCAGGGGCTAGAACCTGTACTGTTGAAACACAGAGGAAAGCCATTGATGAATATGAAGCAAGGGAACAAACACCATGAACTAAAAAGGTTCTTCTGGCTACTTTGTGAATTGAAAGGGGCAAGAATGAAAACAGAGATCCTGTAGGAGGTGTTTGCAGCAGCCCAGGCAGTGGTAGTGGGAATGGAGAGAAGTAGATAGATTCAAAACTCACGCATGTGGAGACAGAGGAATTAAGGATGACTCTCAGGTTTCTGACTGAACCAGTGGACAGATAAAGGTGCTGTTTGTCAAGGTGGGAAAGACTGAGAGAGAAGCAGGCTGGCATGAGGCAGGGGCGTTGCCTAGGGGTCTATGGCCAACATTTTTTTTCCTGCAAAATTAGTGCGCTGCTGACTGGGGCATTAGTTCCCTAAATAGCATCTTCAGCCACAAAGGAACCTAGGGAAGAATAGCTGAAATGACCAGCAGTGAGCAGGAAGGGAGGTTGTGGGGAGAGTGAAGTGTCAGGGCCTTGTCCAGGGAGGGTGACTGGCTGCCGGTTGGGACATGGAAGGATGGAGATAAAAAGCCCCATTTTATCTATGTCCAGATTTGTGTCTTCCCAAGCCTGTCTCCCCCTTCACAGCCTACAGCCCAGATGGCTACATGCTGGTCCTCTACATTTCTAGCTCTGACTCTTGCCAGTCATCCTCACAAGAGACTGAGGTACAAACCAGATCAGGCAATTGAGGCCCAGAGACATTACATGAATAGCCCAAGGTCAGTCACTCAGCTAGCCTGTTAATTGAGATAAAATTTAAACCAAGTGTACCTGGCTGCAGTTTCTGCATTCTCAGTGAGAAACGTACCTGTCAGACAATCCAAGAAGTTTGTTGGAATGCCCAGCACTTTCTTCCTTGCAGGCACAGGGGTGTCAGTTTCTAAATAGAGCTGATAAGAACGCAGGAAGCAGAACTCAGGGAGTGAGTCAGTCGATCCCGATAGCCTGATTCCCTCGGCTCACTTTGGGACAGACCTGCTGAGTAGCCCAGCTGCTTGAGTCTTCCAGGCAGAAGTGGACAGTGCAGAGAGGCCCACTTTCCTTCTCTTAGTGAGAAGTTTGTATTCATAGAACTGAGTCAGGGACCTCTGAGTCATCTAGTCTAATCTTCTCATTTTACACTAAGAAGGAACTGACCTGGAAAGGGAAAGTGATTTTCCCAAGAGGCCATCCTGCTAGATAGAGGCACTAGATAGTGCGCCGGGTCCTGGGAGCTCTGCCTGGCTATGAGCTTTTTGAGGCAGGGACCAAGCACTATTATTGGTACATGTTCTACCTTACTACCACTGATCAAGCACTTCTCTGAACCAGACACTGGGGTTTATAGCACTTAATCCTCACAGTAGCCCCATGAGGTGGGTAACTGCCCATAGAGCTAGTAAATGGCAGAGCCAACAAGTAAATCAAGTATTTTCTTCTTAGTAAGTTCATTTCACTGCCTCAGCAAATGTTTGTTGAATGAACGAATGAGTGAATGAGTGAGTGAGTGAATGAAGGCAAAGGAAGAAGGAAAAAATTATGGTCCCTGTCCTCAAGTCTTTAGCCTGATGCCAGCTGCTCCAGAACACAGGTTCTCTTCTTTTTCTTTTCTCTTTAGATAAAGTATAGTTGATATACAATGTTGTATTAAGTTCTGCTGTACAGCAAAGTGACTCAGTTATACATATATATACATTCTTTTTTTATATTCTTTTCCATTATGGTTTATCATAGGATATTGACTATCGTTCCCTGTGCTAACCAGTTTCTCTTCTTAGCCTTCAACCTGGACTACTATACAGAGGTCCTGGACCTCTCCTACCTGCTTGACCACCTGGCTTCTGATCCTTTCTTCCGCCACTACCGTCAGCTCAATGAGAAGCTGGTGCAGCTCATCGAAGACTACAGCCTGGTCTCCTTCATCCCTCTCAACATCCAGGTACAGACACACCTCATTGTATTGCACTTTGCTTTATCGTGCTTCAGAGATACTGCATTTTTTTTTTTTTTTTTTTTTTTTTTTACCAGTTATAGGCTTGTGGCAACCCTGCATTGAACCAAGTACATGTTCCAACAGCATTTGCTCACTTTATGTCGCTATGTTATATTTTGATAATTCTCACAATATTTCAGACTTTTTCATTGTTATTGTATTTGTTATGATGATCTATGATCCGTGATCTTTGATGTTACTATTATAATTGTTTGGGGCACCGTCGACTGCACCCATATAAGACGGCGAACTTGGGAATTCCCTGACGGTCCAGTGGGTAGGACTCTGTGCTTTCACTGCTGAGGGCACAGGTTTGATTCCTGGTTAGGGAACTAAGATCCTGCAAGCCACATGGCGTGGCCGGAAAAAAAAAAAAAAAAAAAAAGATGGCGAACTTAATCCACAAATGTTGTGTGTGTTTTGACTGCTCCACTGAGTAGCTGCTCCCCCATCTCTCCCTCTCCTCCAGCCTCCTTATTCCCTAAAGCACAACAATGTGGAAATTAGGCCAGTTAATAACCCTACAACGGCCTCTAAGTGTTCGTGTGAAAGGAAGAGCTTCACATCTCTCACTTTTTTTTTTTTTTTTTGGCCACGCAGCATGCAGGATTTTAGTTCCCCAACCAGGGGTCGAACCCATGCCCCATGCAGTGGAAGCACAGAGTCTTAACCACTGGACCGCCAGGGAAGTCCCATGCCTCTCACTTTAAAAGCTAGAAATGATTAAGCTTAGTGAGGAAGGCATGTTGAAAAGCCGAGATAGGCCAAAAGCTAGGCCTCTTGTGCCAAACAGTTAGCCAAGGTGTGAATGCAAAGGAAAAGTTCTTGAAGAAAATGAAAAGTGCTACTCCAGTGAACACAGGAATGATAAGAAAGCAAAACAGTCTTATTGCTGATACGGAGAAAGTTTTAGTGGTCTTTATAGATCAAACCAGCCACAGCATTTCCTTAAGCCAAAGCCTAATTCAGAGCAAGGCCCTAACTCTCTTCAGTTCTATGAAGGCTGAAAGACATGAGGAAGCTGCAGAAGAAAAGTTTGAAGCCAGCAGAGGTTGGTTCATGAGGTTTAAGAAAAGAAGCCATCCCCATAGCATAAAAGTGCAAGGTGAAGCAGCAAGTGCTGATGTAGAAGCTGCAGCAAATTATCCAGAAGATCTAGCTAAGATAATTAATGAAGGTGGCTACACTGGGAATTCCCTGGCGGTCCAGAGGGTAGGACTCTGCACTCACTGCTGAGGGCCCGGGGTTCAATCCCTGGTTGGAGAACTAAGATCCCACAAGCGGCCGGTGTGGCCAAAAAAAAAAAGGTGGCTATACTAAACAACAGATTCTCAATGTAGACAAAACAGCCTTATACTGGAAAAAGATGCCATCTAGGACTTTCATAGCTAGAGAGAAGTCAGTGCCTGGCTTCAAAGCTTCAAAGGATAGGCTGACTCTCTTTTTAGGGGCTAATGCATCTGGTGACTTTAAGTTGAAGCCAGTGCTCATTTACCATTCCGAAAATCCTAGGGCCCTTAAGAATTCTGTTAAATCTACTCTGCCTGTGCTCTATAAATGGAACAACAAAGCCTGGATGACAGTACATCTGTTTACAACATAGTTTAGTAAATATTTTAAGCCCACTGTTGAGACCTGCTGCTCAGAAAAAAAGATTCTTTTCAAAACATTACTGCTGGGGCTTCCCTGGTGGCGCAGTGGTTAAGAATCTGCCTGCCGATGCAGGGGACACGGGTTCGAGCCCTGGTACGGGAAGATCCCACATGCCGCGGATCAACTAAGCCCGTGCGCCACAGCTACTGAGCCTGCACTCTAGAGCCCGTGAGCCACAACTACTGAGCCCACGAGCCACAACTACTGAAGCCCACGTGCCTAGAGCCCATGCTCCGCAACAAGAGAAGCCACCGCAATGAGAAGCCCGTGCACCGCAACAAAGAGAAGCCCCCCTTCGCCGCAACTAGAGAAAGCCCACGCGCAGCAACGAAGACCCAACGCAGCCATAAATAAATAAATAAATAATTTTTTTTTAAAAACAACAAAAAAAAACATTACTGTTCATTGACAATGCACCTGGTCATCTAAGAGCTCTGATAGAGATGTTGTTTTCATGCCTGCTAACACAACACCCATTCTGCAGCCCATGGATCAAGGAGTCATTTTGACTTTCAAGTCTTAGTATTTAAGAAATACATTTCTTAAGGCTGTAGCTACCATAGATAGTGATTCCTCTCATGGATCTGGGCGAAGTAAATTGAAAACCTTCTGGAAAGGAGTCACCATTCTAGATGCCATTAAGAACATTCATGATTCATGGGAAGGGGTCAAAATATCAGTATTAACAGGAGTTTGGAAGAAGTTGCATCCAACCCTCATGGATGACTTTGAGGACTTCAAGACTTCAGTGGAGGAAGTAACTGCAGATGTGGTGGAAATAGCAAGAGAACTAGAATTACAAGTGGAGCCTAAAGACGACACTGAATTGCTGCAGTCTCATAATACAACTTTACGGATAAGGAATTGCTTCTTATGAATGAGCAAAGAAAGTGGTTTCTTGAGATGGAATCTACTCGTGGTGAAGATGCTGTGAAGGATGTTGAAATGGCAACAAAGGATTTAGAATATTATGTAAACTTAGTTGATATAGTAGCAGCAGGATTTGAGAGGATTGACTCCAATTTTGAAAGAAGTTCTACTGTGGGTAAAATGCTATCAAACAGCATTGCGTGTTACAGAGAAATCGTTCGTGAAAGGAAGAGTCAGTTGATGCAGCAAACTTCATTGTTGTCTTATTTTAAGAAATTGCCACAGCAACACCACCCTGATCAGTTAGCAGCTATCACCACGGAGGTAAGACCCTCAACCAGCAAAAAGATTACGACTCACTGAAGGCTCAGATGATGGTCAGCATTTTTTAGCAATAAAGTACTTTTTTTTTTTTTTTTTTTTTTTTTGGCTGCATTGGGTCTCCATTGCTGCGCACGGGCTTTCTCTGGTTGTGGCAAGCGGGAGCTACTCTTCGTGGCGGTGCGCGGGATTCTCATTGCAGTGGCTTATCTTGTTGCGGAGCATGGGCTCTAGGGGCCCGGGCTCAGTAGTTGTGGCGCACGGGCTTAGTTGCTCCACAGCATGTGGGATCTTCCTGGACCAGGGCTCGAACCCGTGTCCCCTGCATTGGCAGGCGGATTCTTAACCACTGCGCCACCAGGGAAGTCCCAGCAATAAAGTACTTTTAAATTAAGGTATGTACATTGTTTTTTTGGACATAATGCTATTGACTATATGCTTAATAGACTACAGTATAGTGTAAACATGACTTTTACATGCACTGGGAAACCAAAAAGTTCGTGTGACTCACTTTATCATGAAATTTGCTTTACCCTGGTGCTCTGGAACCCAACCCGCAGTATCTCCGAGGTGTGCCTGTACTGGGCACTAAGAAGCCTCGTCCCTTAGCTATTGGCTCTGCAGTGCCTGGGAGCACACCAGGCTACGTGTCCAGGAGGCTTAGAGGGCTCAAACAATGGTCTTTGTCCTGGGTCCAACTATCATTCAGTCTCCTTGGTTTCGAGACCAGTGGTGGGCAGGATTCCAGTAAAGAGGGTAGACCAAATTTTGGCCCTATCTGTTCTGTTTTTTTGTTTTTTAATTTATTTTATTTTAATTTATTTATTTTTGGCTGTGTTGGCTCTTCGCTGCTGTGCACGGGCTTTCTCTAGTTGTGGCAAGCGGGAGCTACTCTTCGTGGCGGTGCACGGGATTCTCATTGCAGTGGCTTATTTGTTGCGGAGCATGGGCTCTAGGGGCCCGGGCTCAGTAGTTGTGGCGCACGGGCTTAGTTGCTCCACAGCATGTGGGATCTTCCTGGACCAGGGCTCGAACCCGTGTCCCCTGCATTGGCAGGCGGATTCTTAACCACTGCGCCACCAGGGAAGTCCCAGCAATAAAGTACTTTTAAATTAAGGTATGTACATTGTTTTTTTGGACATAATGCTATTGACTATATGCTTAATAGACTACAGTATAGTGTAAACATGACTTTTACATGCACTGGGAAACCAAAAAGTTCGTGTGACTCACTTTATCATGAAATTTGCTTTACCCTGGTGCTCTGGAACCCAACCCGCAGTATCTCCGAGGTGTGCCTGTACTGGGCACTAAGAAGCCTCGTCCCTTAGCTATTGGCTCTGCAGTGCCTGGGAGCACACCAGGCTACGTGTCCAGGAGGCTTAGAGGGCTCAAACAATGGTCTTTGTCCTGGGTCCAACTATCATTCAGTCTCCTTGGTTTCGAGACCAGTGGTGGGCAGGATTCCAGTAAAGAGGGTAGACCAAATTTTGGCCCTATCTGTTCTGTTTTTTTGTTTTTTAATTTATTTTATTTTAATTTATTTATTTTTGGCTGTGTTGGCTCTTCGCTGCTGTGCACGGGCATTCTTTAGTTGCGGCGAGCGGGGGCTACTCTTCGTTGCGGAGCACGAGCTCTAGGCGTGCGGGATTCAGTAGTTGTGGCACACGGCCTTCAGTAGTTGTGGCTCACGGGCTCTAGAGCTCAGGCTCAGTAGTTGTGGCGCACGGGCTTAGTTGCTCCATGGCATGTGGGATCTTCCCGGACCAGGGATTGAACCCGTGTCCCCTGCATTGGCAGGCAGATTCTTAACCACTGTGCCACCAGGGAAGCCCCCCTGTTCTGTTTTGCTGGGTTCTCGCTACACATGTTCCCTCCTCAGTGTGAAAAAGGATGAGTTCAGAAAGTTATCAGCAAGGGACTTGACCAAGGCCAGGGACAAGTCTTTCAGCCTCCTTCAAGATGGGCAACTGCCTGTTGACTTTGCAAAGTAGTACCCAACCATTGTGTCTCTCACCTTGCACCCTACAAAGGTAACCTGGGAGACAAAGGTGCATGTTAGATTCCTTTCTGCTGGGGGTGAACTTAAGGGAACTTGTTTCTTCTCTGTCTAATGCCACACTTTTCTCCTCTAAAACAAGGAGGTGAAACCTATAATATTAATCATACAGTTACCACTTATTGAAGGCTTTCTGTGCTAGGCATTGTGCTGAGGACTGTACATGCATTATTTTGATCTCTCTTTCCCATAATGTGATGTAGGGACCATTCTTACCACTTTTATATGGACGAACAAATAAGTTACATGCATATTTATTGGGTGCCTACTGTTAGATAAGTTCTGTGCCAGGCACTGGGGATGCCTGGACAAACAAGTTCCCGACCTCAAGGGGTGCACAGTCAAGTAGGAGAGGCAGATGAGTTAATAACTTGCTAATAGTTAGTAAGATGGTAAGGATCATAGCTACAGTGGGGATAAACCCAGGGGACTGCGGCTGTGCGTAGAGGAGCTTATCTGTTCTAATTTGGGTGGGTTGGTAGTCAGGAAAGATGAGGTGTAGCCAGGCCTCTGGGGACATGTAGAAGTACTCCAGGCCAAGGGAGCTGCATGGACAGAGGCTTCATGAGGCAAGATCAAGGGGGGTGTTTGGAGACTGCGATCGGTTTGGTACAACCTCAATTCCACATACCTCTGTTTCACTCAGAGCTGTTTCTCTCCTCCCTGCCCAGGACAAGGAGAGTATCCAGCGGGTCCTGAAGGCTGTGGATAAAGCCAATGGCTACTGCTTTGGGGTCCAGGAGCAGCGGAGCCTGGAGGCCGTGATGTCTGCCGCGGTGGGAGCTGACTTCCACTTCTCCTCGTATCCTTGCTCGCTAGCCTCCGCCACAGCCAAGAGCGGGAGGCCAGGGGCTCAGGAATGGCCATGTCTGCGCTTGCAGATGACTGATTTCATGTTGGCCAGTGGGCTCCCTGGTAACTGGTCCCTTGGAAGGCTTCAGGGTTGTTTGTACCTGAGGGCAAGGGAGGCTATTGATCCGAAGGAGCAACAAATACAGAGGCCCAGACATGAAAGAGCACTGGGCACTGAGGAGAGGTGCGAGGGGTTCGCTTTGCCTGGTGTCTTGAGTGTGAAGGGGAAAGGGAGATGCAGTGGGAAGGGGAGGTAGGCGATGGAGGAGTGTGGACTTCGGCCGTGGGTGGCCAGTGGGAACCAGCATACTGTTGTCGAGCGGAGCGTGATGCAATCAGATGTACGTTCTTGAAAAGCACCTCCAAGTGTGGAAAATGCATTTAAGGGATGTGATTGGGAGCAGGAGAGTTTTTACAGTCTCCAGGTGAGACCGGATGCAACATTACCAGTGAGAATAGCAAAAAAGGTGTGGACTGGAAAAATATGAAGGCGACAGACAGCCAGAGCTGGTGGCCAGGTGGTTACGGGATAGAAGGAGGTGGAGCAGAAGTTAGACGCCCAGGTTTCTGGTTTAGTCAGTGGTAGGGGGCGGTTGTGGTCACTGAGGCAAGGAAAGGAAGAGGAGAGGGCAGGTGTGTCACGTGGGTGGCAGGGATGGGAACTGGCAGCTGTGCTGTGTTTGAGGGGGCCGTGGGATGTACTGGAACTCAGTCTCCCTGGTTGTAGAATCTCAAGTTGTGACGCTGGAGTCCTCTAGTATAAGAGCCGTGGTGGCCAACATAGCCATAGTCAGACCCCAGACCCAGGCCTCAGGTCGGCCAGCCTCACACAGCTCCATGGGCAGTGTCGTGGTCTTTTCCTGTGTGACTCTGATTGATGTCCTTCCTGCCCCACTTTCCTGCTATTCCAGAGAGAGCTAGGAGGCACCCTGTGTAGCCCAAGCAGAAAGTTGTTGTCTCCTTTGAGCTCCCTTGAGTTCCCTCCTTTAGCTGAAGCAGAGAAGTCACAGAGAAGTCATTTGTTGAGCACCTACTGTGTGCCGGTTGCCATGCTGGGCGCTTTATATTCGTTGTCTCATTTGGTCCTCACGACTCTGTATTACAGATGAGAAAAAGGAAGTGGCAGAATCGGGGTTTAACCCCACGGCCTGGCTCCAGAGCACGTGCCACAACACAGAGCTGGAGGGTTAGTGCTCTCTGCTTCTCTGCTCCTCAGCAGTGTGGGCAAGAGGCAAACAGAGGAGCATTTGGGTCTGGTTACTTTCAGGGACTCCTCAGACCCAATTGTTCCCTGTTGCCTGAAGCTCTAATTATGAGGAAGGGAGTGGGATGGGAGGAACCTCCAGACGCAGCTAGAGGGCACACATCACAGAGGTCAGATCCTGCCCAGACCAGTTCTCCATCCTTGCCTATGCTATCAGCCTTGACGAGCCCTCCTCCATCAGCACCCTGGGCCTGCAGGAGAAGTACCTGGCGCCCTCAGAGCAGTCAGTGGAGCAGGAGGCCATGCAGCTGTAGCAACAAGCTGAGCTCTGGAGAACAAGACACACGACCCAGCGCTGGGGAGAGTGGCGGCTCCCAGTGAGCAGCGGACAGCTCAGTGGGCTGCAGATCCAAGGGCAGCGCTTCCGGCCAGAGCTGGGAGACTGGCGAGGGGATACTCAGCCTTGCGGAGGACTTCTGGCCAAAAGCCACACATGTAGCCAAGCAGAGCACCAATCACAGCCTCATGATCTCTGGGCGCTGCCACCAGGGATTCAGCACTGGTCCCACTCAGGCTGTGATGGAATGTGCTACAATACAAGAGTTTATCTTCTACTTTTTGTGGCTTCCAAACTTTCTTCAACCATCCAGGCCGAGTGAGTTGGGAATATGGGAATGTCACCTTTCCTCAGAAGAGTCCTATTTCTTCATACTACAGGGCAGTGTTTCCCCCAAAGCACGGGATCGTACTAGAGGGTTGGCTCTCAGTCCTCAGTTATGCTCTTTGGTTAGTCTTCAGTTTTAACAGTGAACCTCAAGCTTGAGGTCTCACAGACAACACTTCCTAGCAGATCTTGTAATGTTTTATTTTCGTTGTATTTATGTCACGGTTTTATTGTTTTTTGAGGCAAGTGTTAACTAGTTTTCCATTTATAGTAGTGATTAAAAGTTGACTTTAAAATGAAATTATTTATACAAAATGAGTTGCTTAAAGAAAAATATCAGTATATAATCTGATATCATGAGGGCTGTGGGAAAAATCAAGATGGCTTGAAGTTGGAGATACTGGTGTTTGCTTCCTTTGCTCTTCTTGCAACTGGTTGGATGCAATTCACATTTTCAACCAGTAGGTAGCATCCCAGGTTTATTTTTTAATTTTAATTTTTTTTTCAGCTGTAGCCTGGAAGCAGAAGGGGACAGATGGCTGTCGTGCCAGTAGTCTTATTTGCAGACACTCAGTGCTGTTAATACATGGGAAGGGCTTAGCATTTAACAAAGAGCTTCCACACACACAGTCCTCATGTGGCTTTCACAGCAGCTCCTAGGGATATAGACGAGATGGGGAATAGTAGTAAGCCCCACTTTACTGTGAGGAAACAGAAAGATGAGGAGTTTGAACTTCAGTCAGCCTGTCTCTCTCATAGCTCACTTTGCTGAATACTTAATGGTGAAAAGTCAGCCCTCCTCCCACAGGGTTTGTAACCAATCAGGAGAAAGCATTTAGACACCTGTAGGGTATTACTGAATCATAAATCAGGGGGAAGATAGATGACTGGTGGTTTGGACAGTTGGAGAATTCAATTTAGGAAAACTGTTCTGAAGTAGCATTGAGATGGGGGTGAGTGGGCTTTGCTTCTCACATTTGGTTACCAGAGCAGAAGGCAGAAGAGTGAGGGGCTGTGAGGAGGCTCCCCGGGCTGGAACAGTGTGAAAGCAGCCAACCCCCACTCCCACGCCTGGCGGGATAGGGGATGATAACTGGGTGCTCCTTCCCCGACTCTCATCTAAGGAGTTCAAAGCACCTCATCCCTATTGACACTGTACACAGTGGGTAGGGAGTGTCAACAGTGCAAGCCAGGGAAACTGAGGCCAGGAGGCACTGCCTGGGGCTGGCTGTGAGTCACCTATGGGGCCTGAAGCCCAGGAATAATGACACCCAGGCTGCTGGACAGATCCCTCATCAGTTAGGGCATGAGGGTGGGTGCTGTGTTTTTGAAACTAATACCAGTAGCTGTGGTCATGGGTTTTGATGCTTACCCCATCCTGGAGGCCCCAGCTATCACCAAAGCACACCAGCTGGAAGGAAGCATCATTTAGAACTCTATGGCCTCATATGCAAGCACCCTGAGCATTTATTCTCTGCAGTCATCAAGTGAAGAAGAATGGAAAAATTCCAAACTTTATTTTCAGGCCTTGGTGTGACAACAAGGGTGTTTCCTCCTCTAGTAAATGGAGCTCTGTCCGCTTCCCACTGATAGCAACGTGATTTTCTATCCCCCCTGTCATGATTGGGAGGGGATAGCACAGTGCAGAAAAGCAGAGGTGTCTGGGTTCCAGGTGAGGTCTGTTCAGCATGAAGTGTGTAGGGTAAGAGAAAGACCATCCTCGATTTGTCAGCATATGACGACTGTCCTTAAGATTTCTTTTTTTCCTGATAGAAAAGTAAAAAGCTTGGAAAATGAAAATAAGTCACCCGTAATCCCACCACAGATAAATAATTTTTAAATATTTATAATAAATTTTCTATTCAAATGTATATTTTGTGTTTTTTCTTTCTTATTTTTCTATGCATTCAGAGGGATAGCTATAGCATTTATATACGTGGGATATATTGTTAATGCTTTGTAACCTGCTTTTTTCAGTTAACATTATTTCGTGTAACTAAAACTATAAGGACCTTTTTAATGTCTACATGATAATATTCTGGAGTATGGCTATAACATTGTTTATCCAGACTCCCATGGTTAGCCTTTAAGTTGTTAGCAATTTTTTTGCTATTGTAAATAGTGCTGTGATTAACATCTTTGACTCTCTGACTTTTAACTTATGATAAAGTCCTAGAAATAAAATAGCTGATGTTTTCTAGGTTCTGGATTCATATTGCCAAAATGCCTCCCAGAAAAATGCCACTTTACATCTCACAGGCACTGTCTGGAAGTGCTCTTCTCACCCCCGACCTCACTTGGCAATCGTGAACTTCCGGAGGGAGGAAACCATCCCTGAATGCTTTCCAAGGGACCTTCTTGGTCTTCTCTGCTAACCACTGACACTGGGCTATACTATGCATATCTTGGCTCTGAATTTGGGGACTTCCAACAACTGGAAGATAGTGTTTGGAACCTATCAGTGACCACAGCTAATTGGAAAGGCTTCCAGTCCAGACAAAGAGGCTTAGGAGTGAGGGTGACACCCTAAAGCCCACAGAGCTGAAGCACAGCCAGTCTGCCCTCAGCTGTTTCTGAAGTAGCAAAACGCTCACCCACAGCTGGCTGAGAATAGGAAGCCTGATCCCATTAGGGTCTGTGGGAAGATGAGGATCCCGTTAGGATCTGAGAGATTCTCTGTCCTTTCTCAAGGCTCCTGAGAGAGACAGGGAAGTGACTTCCCAGCACTACTAAGGCCCACCCCGTTTTTGGAAGAAGCTGGGAGGCCCAACTACCTCAAAATCCTGGAGGGAAATTCTCTATCAAGCTGAGTAGCTCCCCTCCTCTCCCTTTTCCTCTCTCTTGCCCCTGGTTGTTGAGCCTTTACCCAGCCTGGTCTGGGCTGCTCACCTCCTCTTCCTGCCCCTTTGGAAGGAAGAGTCTCAGATTACACAGACCTCAGTGGCATCAGGCTTGCTGAGGGTAGGGGAGAGCCATATGCCTCATTTCCAACCCACTGTGTCCTCCATGTCCAGCCAGGGAGCCAACTTCACATAGCCCCAGAAGCCCAGGTGTCCCAAGTGGCTCTGAGCCTTAGTCTCTTCATAAGCAAAACAAAGATGATAATATGTATTGCCGTGAGGAATAAGGTATGAAACTGCCTGGCACATAGCAGTCATGCCATGTGCTTTTATTACTGTATTCTGTTCTTTAGGAAGAAGCAGGAGTGGGGCACTTTTGGCCAGAAGAGCAATCTTGGTGCATCTGAAATCAGGTTTTCCCAAAAAGGCACTGGACACTTGGACATTGTGTGTGTGTGTGTGTGTGTGTGTGTGTGTGTGTGTGTGTGTGTGTGTGTGTGTTGGTGTGTAGGAATATCATGCCTTTCTGGAAGGAGACACAGTGGCTTGCCTGACCCCAATGCCTTGGCCTAGGGTGCTCGGTTAGTTCTGAGAAGGTACCTTAACCCCAATGCCTTGCTTTCCATCACCTACTTCTGTGGATCTACAGAGCCAATTTGGACTTTGCTCTCTGAAGTAACTGCATGTAAGAGAGAGAAGAGTAGATACCTTCTCTAGAAAATTTTAGGTTGCAAATTTTCCCCATACAACTCAAATTCTTGGGAGAGGAAAATCTTTGTAAGCCCTGGGCCTCTGTTTCCTGGGGGATAACCTGGCAGTGCATTAAGGATAGGACTGTAGTTACTTGACTCTTCGTGAGCCCAATTTCTATCTAGACAGCTTTGCTTTATCCCAGAACTAGCTATATTTCCATTTCCACAATAGAGGACCTGGCACTAACCTGGTTTCCAGGCATTTGGAAGGACAGTTTTAAAACTAAGTTTTGAGCTCCTTCCTGCACACAAAAGCTTGCTGGAGACGCTGTGGGAAGAAGGAGGAATAATGCGACAAAGTTACCATTTTTAGGGAGCTCTCTGGGGAGATAGATAAAAAATAAACCCAGGACATAGTTGCAAACCTAGAGGTAGAATCAAGTAGGTATGAAATCATGACTGAATAAATGTATTTACATAAGTGAAAGAAGTTGGCAGACTAGATAGCATACCCAAAGCTCTGTATGTGTTAAAGTGAAAGGGATGGTGGCTAGTCATATTTTGACCTGAAGATGGCTTTGAAATTTGGAAAAGGTTAAAAGAAAGTGCTCAAGTGGAGAGGACAACTGGAAAGAGTGGCCACCACGAAATTTCCAGCAGAACTTGGCAATCTTACCAACTTTGCCCTCTGGGACTGATTTTTTTTCATTGAGACATAATTCACGTATCATAAAATTCATTATAGAGTTTACAGTTCAGTGTTTTTTCATATATTCACAAAGTTGTGCGACTGTCACCAGTATTTAAATCCAGAACATTTCATCACCCCAAGAGAAATTCCATATACATTAGCAGTTGGACTGAAAAAAAAATTTTTTTTTAATTTTATTGAAGTATAGTTGATTTACAATGTTGCGTAGGACTGAAAAATTTTAAATGTCAAATTTAGGCCAGGAAAAGATGACAAGAAATGCTCACTGAGACCCCACCCTGGGTAACATTAAGGAAGCTTTAGATAGAAAAGTCTGGGACCCAGTTCAGAAGCTGGTGCCTAAGCCAGCTCACAGCTAGCTGTCTGATTTGGTGATACTCCAATCCATAGCATCTGCTTTTAAAATCTGTCAACACCAACATGCTACCTTAGGGTAGCTCATTTCTTTCCCCATAGAGGGCAACCATGAGCGGTGTAGAGGGAGTAGGCAAAAGTCAAATGCTGAGAGAAAAGAAAGAATTTCCTTTCTCAGGACCTACCCATTAAGAGGAAGTCACCAGACCTGTCTGGTAAGAGAGACCAGGTCACTTCCAGAGCTGAGGGTAAGTTACTTGCCCTCTCCCAGAGTCTCTGACTGGTTTGGAACCTTGAAACCCAACACTGTTCTGGGAAAAGAGAGGTGAAAACGAGGGACCCAGAAAGCATCAGAGTGGTCCTGCCAGCTTCCCCTGTAGAATTAGTAGCTCTGATAAGAGCCCTTTAATTTTGAGTCCCATGGGTGTGACCAAACTTGGACTCTGGGGAATCTGATGAGGCTGGACTGAGTTCCCCCAATACTGTCAGGTGGAGGAGTGACCACTTGATGTCAGGCCAGTATTCTCAGGAGGCCCAGTGATCATGTAGGTCAGATTTGGCACTAAAGCTGTTCCTCAGTACTGGGCCTTATTATTCTGCTTTGGGCACAGAAATGCTGGATAAATCCTAGACTATTGATGCTGGAAGGATTAATAATGGGTAACATGTATTGAATATGTACTATGGGCTACTTTACATGCATGTATTTGCTCAAACTTCCAGCAACTTTTAAGAGGAAGGTACTATTTTTTAATCGCCACTTCACAAATGAGGACAGAAGGTAAGCATGGTGAAGAGCCTTGGCCAAGGCAGGCTGGGAGTCAAACCCAGGCAGTTTTAACTTCACATTTTTTCGTTAGAAAGCCTTTAGTCCAAGCCCCTTATGATACAGAAGGGGAAACTGAGGCCCAGGGAGGTATAATGGCTTTTCCAAGCCAGTCAGGGACACTTCCAAGCCTCCTGGTTACCAGTTCAGTGCTGCCTGGGCTCTGGAGTGTGATGGGGACACCTTGGGGGCCTTTTCCTAGCCGATCCTGCCCGCCCGGCCAGGCCCAGGCACCGCCGGTAGAGCAAATGACTCAGAGGGCAGGGACTACTTTTTCCGCACGGCCCCGCCCTGTCCCGCTGCTCTGAGGATGCCGAGCTCTCGGGTAGGACGGGTGGCAACTCGTCCGAGTGAAACCGGGAGAGCGCCGCCTCTGGCACCCGGCGGGTGCCCGGGGCCCCTCAGTGGGGCAGCTCATCACGGCGCCTGCGGGGCCGGGTGGGCGGAGGGAAGACGCAATGCGCGCAGTACGCCGCTCATTTTCTTATTGGTCAGTCGGGCCCCGGGGGCGGTACCCTGAGTATCTCCCTCCCGTGATTGGATGACATCGGCCTCGGGCCCGCCTCCAGCCTCGGGCTGCGAAGGCCTGGCCACACGGAGAGGCCGCATTCCTAGGCGTGTTGCAGCTGGGAGCGGGGTGGGTGGAGCGGGGTGGGTGGGGTGGGGCGGGGCGGTGGAGGCTTGGAAGCGTAGGGCACCGCCGGCCAAGGCGGACGCGCTCCTCGCGGCCCTTCGCACTCAACTTGAGCCTCCTCGTCGTCAGCCCGTTTCATTTTTGTCCCCATCTCCGAAAGCTGGAGGGCGGTCTTCTCAGACCTGGGCTTTTAAAGGCAGCATCATACCCCTGCCCCAGGCCGTACTCCCCTCCGCTCAGATCTAATGACTCTTTCCCGCTTTCAGATCTCAGGTGCCCAGAGCCGCTCACTGCAGCGTACCCCTCCGGCGCTGTCCTCGGACCTCACGCCTGGTTTCCTGTCCCCTCAGACCTGAGCTCTTAAGCCTCCCTCCCCGCGGCCCCGGCAGAGAAGCCTCCAAGCCGTCTTTGCACTCACCTGACCCTCCCGGGACGGACCAGTTTGGAGGGACCAGACCAGACCCCGATGGAGAGAGCTGGACCCCCAGCCTCTCTCCTGGAGTCACTGGCTCCAGAGTCTTGTCTGCGGGTCACTGAGCCAGCCCCATGGGCGGTCAGGGTCTCTGTAACTCATACGCCAAACCCTGTCCCGTCCCTCCGCAATAACTGGAAAAGACAGGAGGAGTGTCACAGGGGAACTTTATTGAGAGGAAACATGGTCACACCCAGCAGACATGCTTTCCCTCTCTTCCTTGGTCTTGCTCGCTGCACGCACACACGCGCACACTCTCTCTCTCTCTCTCTCTCTCTCTCTCATCTCCAGCCTCTGCCACACAGTTGAGTTCTCAGCCACAAGGGTGGGACACTCCTCAATTCCTAAGATCCAGAGGCAGCAGGGGCAGGAGGGGGGCGGGGTGGGGAGGAAGTGGCCAGGTTCAGGGGTGGGGTCGGGGGGCGGAGGTGCAGAGAGCAGGGCTGGGTGGGATGACCAGTGGCCAGGAGCACCTGACAGCTGCAGGAAGCATGGAATCCTCTGGCTCCAGGTGGCCTCAGCTCTGCTGGTTCCTCTCTGTGGAGCCTTTCTGAGCTGGGGCAGAGCATCTGGGGAGAAGGGTTGGGCCTCCCACCCCGTACAAGTCCTCTCTGCCAGGAGTGGGGGACAAGCAGGCAGGGCAGGGAGGGCAGCAGGCACGGCTCAGCTCTGGGGCTCCTCGGGAGCCTCGCACCCCTCTTCCCCGGCGTTGTCGGCCGTCCACAGCGTCAGGTTGTCCCGCAGCAGCTGCATGATGAGGGTGCTGTCTTTGTAGGAGTCCTCGCTGAGGGTGTGCAGGTCAGCCATGGCCTCGTCGAAGGTGGTCTTGGCCAGCGAGATGGCCTCCTCGGGGCTGTTGGCGATCTCATAGTGGAAGACAGAAAAGTTCAGGGCCAGGCCCAAGCGGATGGGGTTGGTGGGCGGCATCTCCTTCTTGCTGATGTCCATGGCCTCCTGGTAGGCCGACCGGGCTGAGTCAATGATGCGCTTCTTGTCATCACCGGTGGCCACCTCAGCCAGGTACCGGTAGTAGTCGCCCTTCATTTTCAGGTAGAAGACCCGACTTTCGGCGTCACCGGCCTCCTTGATGAGATGGGTGTTCAGCAAGCCCAACACCGTGTTGCATACGCCCTGGAGCTCCGTCTCCACCTTCTCCCGGTACTCTCGCACCTCCGGGCCCTTCTCTTCTGAGCCCTCCTCGTTGCTCTTCTGCTCGATGCTGGACAGGACTCTCCACGCGGCCCGCTGGCCACCCACCACATTCTTGTAGGCCACTGAGAGCAGGTTGCGCTCTTCGCAGGATAGCTCCTCACCCTTTTCCACGGCGCTCTTCATGAAGGCTGCCATGTCCTCGTAGCGTTCAGCCTGCTCGGCCAACTTGGACTTCTGGATCAGGCTGGCTCTCTCCATGGCTCTGGGGACAGACAGACAGGCGGCGGGCTAACTGGCTGCCTCGGAACCAATGCTGTGTTCTGTGCCGCTCCTGCTCTCCGCCTGCCTTTTGGCTGGAAGGCCAGGCCCAGAGCAGGGCGGGGAGGGGCAGGGGGCGGGACTGGGGCCCCGGAATTGCCTCCTCTCCTCTTCCCCCACACCCTTTCCGGCTCTTCCTTAAAGGTGAAAGGGCTGGGATGTGGGGTGAGTCATTGGGACAGTCAGCAGGAGAAATCTGGGCGTTGGCCGCACCTGCACTGACACCTCTCCAGCCTCCAGGCTGCCCCCTCTTGTTCAGGGCTTCCATTACATTCCCACACGAGGTAGCTGCCCCAGTTTCTCAAATCAGATCCTCCTTCACCGTGTCCTTCCAGGGGCTGAGGATGGCTTCAGCTACCTGACCGCTGTGGGCCTAGGCAGAGCCCATGCAGCCAGGTGCAGGAGGATGGGGTTCCTGATCCTGCCAGGTACATTTCCCCCGTTGGTTCAGGTGAGATAACTCATTGTTTAGGTAGGGCTGTAGTTTCCCAAGCACCTTCATACCCATGATCTATAGTCTCTGCTGTGTCTCTGCGAAATGGGCAGGACTGTGACTGCTACTCCCACTGCAGAGATGGTACTACTAAGGCTCAGAGAGGGATGAGATTTGCTCAGGGTCACACAGCTTTGGCTTCTCTCCCATCAAGGCTTCTGACTTGTGAGCTCCAGGCTGTATTTAGAAGTAAGATGCAGGCTTCTTCCAGAGTCTACCTGAAATGGTTCCATCCCCCACTTCTCACTCCCCCTCAGGGTCCTGTCCCCTCTGAGCTCCCAAAATGCACAAGCAGCAGCGTTCAGGGTGCCACTTAATGAGGTGTTTAACGAGCGGCTTCTGACGCTCCAGCCCAGCCTTTGTAATCAGTCACCCAGTAGGTTTTTTGGATACTTTCCCCATCACAGCACAATTTTCCCTTTCAAGTTGGTGGCCTGTTGCCACTTGTCTGAGGACTTACCCTCTGGCTCTCCACACCAGGTCACCTTGCCCCTCCAAGGCACCTGCCGTCATGCATCAGTGGGGCTCACAGAGGGTGGGGACCCAGCTCACTGACTATCCCACTTTCCTGCCTGACTCAGCCCGCCTTCTGTCAGAGGCTGGGAAGCAGGCCACCTGGGTACTCTGCCCAGTTTGCTTCCCCAGGGCGGGATGCTAGTAACCGGGAAGAGAGACAGGACTGAAAAAAAGGAAGTGGCTGTCACACAGGCCATTTTGTTTTACGGGGCAGCAGTCCCGGCTGAGTGCTGCCTTCCCCAGCCTGCCTCTCAGAAGTTTCCCTGCCCCTTCCCGTTGACCATGGCCCCACCCCTGACCCCTGGCAGAGGCCTCAGAGATGGAGACTGCTCTGTTGCCAATCTTCTGTCCCTGTTCACTGAGGTGCTATCTTTGTGTCAGCCAAGAATTTCACCTAAAGGTGTTGGCATTGCACCTATGAGGGTGAGTTCCTGCTTATCGGCTCCACCCCTAGCCAAAGCTCAGATGGGACTCAGGGGTGGGGCTCCTCTCTCTGGGATCCAGCCAGTTTAATCCTTGAACCAGGGCTATTTCACAGGCCTCTCCGTCCCCAGTTCCTCTTGGTGTCTGAATACCCACCCTCCCCTCCTGGAGGGACTCTGAGGCCAGAACTCTGAGGCCCAAAGATGAGATCTGCCTCTTTGAAGGAAAGGTAAGGACAAGTCTGAGCTGATGCTATAGGTTCTCCAAGGAAGCAGAAGGGATTTTAGGCTTGCCATCTTGAAGGCTTTGCTTAAATCAGATCACTGACACGGAAAACGTTGGAAACGAAATACACTAAAGTACCAATTTACAGAGTACATCTTTAGGTAGTAGGAGTCTAAGTGGGTTTTTTTTTTCTTTTGATTTTCCTAGTATCTTCAGGTTACCAATGGTGAATGTGTATTATTTTTCTATGGCAGACAGAATAGCCTAGTATCTTTGGAATCAGACTGCCTGGGTTCAGTTCTCACAAGCTGCTGTGGCTTTGTCTAAGTGACCTAACCTCTGTGAGCCTTGGTTTTCCTAAGTATAAAACGGGGCTTGTTGTGAGGAAAGCACTTAGTAGAGTGGATGGTAACTATTAATATCATGTGAAAAAAAATCCACATGATAATAATGTTTATTATTATAAACATATACACTCAAAGCACTAATATGGAGCTGGTTTCTATGAAATAAGGAAGGGTCTCAAACCAGGCCTCAGCCGAAGGCCAGACCCTGCCCAGCTGCAGAGAAGACGAATGACTGGTCAGATGCACTCGCTCAGCACTGCCTCCTCGCTCTCCAGCCCAGACGTTCCTCTGGCCTACGCAGGCCCTGGGGCCTCAAGGACCTTCCTTCCTACTAGTCATCCAGCTCAGGCTTTCCCAAGTCCTGGGGGAAAGCAGGAGATCCCAGAACGCTAGAAACCTGGAGGGCAGGGCCTGATAGGCCTAGGAATTTTGGAGATGCTTCTGTCTCAAGGGAGGAAGCATTCTCTTCCTACCACTCAAGCCAGGAGACCTGATGGTTCACACCACAAGCTCTATGCCCTCAGCACAGCGATGAGCAGGGGAAACGACGCCTCTTCACTTCTTCCCCTCCCCTGCTGAAGAAGCTCAGGGGGTGAATTTGGGAGCCAGGCTACCTAACTACCTCCTGCCCGCTCTGGCCTGTCGGTCCTGACTCAGTTCCTGTCTCAGGCACCTCCCTTTGCCTCCAGGCCTCCCTTTCCCAAGTCCAGGAGCCCAGGCAGGCAGGAGGCAGCAGGCCCTGGCAGGGCACGGAGTTCCACCGTCAGCCACCTGAGTCAGCAGGACAGGAGCAGGAGCTGCAGCCCAAAGGGGCTTTCCTCATCCTGCTTGCTACCTCCCCACCCTCCCATATAGCATCCATCCTACCAGCAGGATCAAAGCCTCTGGTCTCACAGACAACCAATCCGTCTTAGCCAGTAATTAACAGGCTTTGAAGGGTTGTGGCATACAGAAGATAGCAACCAGTTGCTATCTACCTCCATTGAGAAAAAGGCTAGGGCTCTGATTGTAGCAGGAGGGACTCTGGTTTGATTGCAGAAAGAACTTCCTAGGAAATTTTTTCAGTCTTGTAATGATCAAATTAAACAGGTGACTGGAAGAAACTATGGCACCTTCTCCCTTGGTTAGCTGTGAACAAGGGTTCAGTTATTCAGCTAAGAGCTCACTCTACTAGTTGGTTGCCTTTGGGAGAGATATTAGATTACTTTTAAGTGACTCAGCTATCTGAGTCTTTTCTTCCTCAAGGTGCTGCTGTTTAGAGTACCCTACATCTCCTAGGCCATTCCAGTCGAGGACACAGTGTGGAATTACTGGAAAGAGAATGGAATAAGGTCCGGGTGTGGAACTGCATCCCAGCTCTATTATAAGGCTTTGAGCAGGTCCCTTCTTGCCTTTTGGCCTCAGTTTCCCCATCAGTACAAGGAGGCCAACACAGATCATCACTAAGCCCCCTGTTGGCTCTGAATGACATTCTCTAATTTTAGGGTTTCTCCCTCTGAGATCCCCTCCTCCCACAGCAGCCAAATTCATTCCTTGGGTGGTGCAGAAGGGTCAGAGGTTGGGGCAGAGATCAGGTTCAAATCCTGGATTTATCAGCTGGGAGACCCTGGGAAATTTCTGTGCCTTTCTTGAGCCTCTGTTCCCTCACCTGTAAAAAGGCTGTCATTGCCTTCTTCATAGGTTTAGGGAAGAGAATGGGCAAGCCCTTGCTAAATGGCCACTGTAATTATTTTTTAGCTCTTAGCACACTGTGTGTGTATCTCGATGTGGGGCGGCAGCTGGGGAAAGGGAAGGTTCCATTGTTACCCTGGGCTGGGCTCAGTGCAGGGGTGTGACAGTCCCAGACTGGAGTTAAACCCTCTGTCCCAGCCTAGGCTGGGACCTTTCCGAGTTCAGAGGTCAGCTAAGGTTTGAAGGTCTCTGGAACTGAGACCAGGAGTTCCGGAGGGGCAGGGTGAAGACAACACTAGCTACTCTGCCTGTGTCACTTCTGGCTCCGTTGGGCCTCTTTTTTAAATCTCCAGAACAGCACTGACCAGCTGACAAGGCTGGCGATGAGGGTAAGCCAGATGTTCTGCAGATTCATCACAGGCCCCAGCCCTGGACCCCAAAGCAGAGGTGGTACCAGACAGCCAACGGTATGGCAAGAGGGAAATCTTTATTTTGGTTAAAAAAGGTACAGGACAGCAGACAAGCAGCACCCACCCCACGCCCATGGGCTCAGCAGACTTCCTAGGCCCGGCCTGGTTTCCTTTAGTTCCTCTGGAGAGCACGGGGCTGTCAGAGCCAGCTCAGTCCCTCAGTGCCTGGAGCAAAGGGTACAAGCATTCTCCTGGCGTCCTACCTGCTCCGGGGGTGGGGGTGGGGCCGTGGGAACAGTGTCAAACCAGCTGTGCTTAGGACAGTCAGTGAACTTGTTCAGCAGCATCAGTCAGCACCCCAGAAGGCTCCTGAAGAAACCTGCTCGGCTCGACTAGAGCTGTGCCTGATTCTGGGGCTGGGCAGGCTCTAAGGCAAGATTCCTAGAGTCCTGACTCCTTACAGATCCGGGGAAGGGGAAGGAGAGCGGAGGAGGGGAGGGTGAGTTTCGGCATAGTATTACGTCATCGTGCCGACAGCAGCTTTATGGCTTTCTACACTGGCCGCGTGGAGGGGGGCGGGGGCAGAGAGGCCAGCCCCTGCCTCCTATGGGGGGCCCTAGTGAGAACACGTGTGGGGCAGGCTTGGGGGCAGACCCTGTAGGCACAGACGGTGGCCCGGGTTAGGCAGGTGGAGGTGCCGGGCGCCTGGCTCCCCCCAGGCCGCTCCTGGAGAGGCAGAGAGCAGCGGTCCTCAGGAGGTCCTTAAGCCCCCGCACACACTGGAGATCCAGGGCAGGACAGCAAAGAAGGAGAAGAGAGAGGGTTAGCGAGATCGGGAGGAGAGAGGAGGCCCACAGGGGTGCCACAGCACCTGCCTCTTCCCCACAGAAGGGCCAAGGCTCGGGCAGCAGGCAACAAAGCAGGAGAGAAAACGGGCAGGTGAGAGAAAGCTCAGCAGGGGCAGAAAGCCAGGACACAGTGTTAGTGATCAAGGGCCCCTGCACACCAGGACACCACCCGAACTGCCCCAGCACCTCAGGGCAGGTGCGCATCCTCTCCCCAACCTCGCTCTTCACCTCCTGCCCCAGCTGGGGAGCTGCTCTGTGCGAAGCCACTTCCTCAGTCCAGAGTGGGGCTGGGCTTTTAGACCTGCCCCAACACCCCGGCCCTTCTGCTTAGGGGGGAGTCCTGGGGGCCCTACCACGGCCAGCACACACACCACACCACACACCAGACAGATGAACGGGCTCCGTGGGGTTGGCGAGGCATGCGATGAGGATGACACAGTGTGTGAGGGGAGCGGGCAGTGCTGGCTGACGGGGAGATACAGTCTTACCAGCTAACCCTCTGCAAAGAGGCCTGTTAGCTCCCCTCAGGCTGTGCAGGAGATGGCAAAATCCTGACAGGTGTCCTGGGGGAGATACCAGAGGTGGGCCAGCGTTACGAGCTGTCTGGCCCGGGCCCTGCTGCCTGGGCGGGGGCGGGGGCCAGGGAGGTTCTGGCTCTCAAACTGGAATCCACTGCCTTATAAACATTTTCTTAGCTGAGCAGTCACTGGGGGTCAGCACGGAAAGACAGCAAGGAGGAAGAACTCAGGGGTCTCCAAGCCCCCAAGGCAGGGGAAGGTAGAGGCGACAAAGAAGGGACAGGATGGCCTTTTCTTACACGCCTGCGGGGGCCTAGCCGCAGCCCCCTCTGCTCAGCCTCCAGCCAGGGGAGGAGAACGGTAGCCAGATCACTGGGCTGCCTGCCTTCTTTCTGTCTCCCCAGGAAAGACCAAGTTTGGCTGGAAGAATAGAGGGCTGCCAGCTGGGGCCTCAGCAAAGAAAGAGCAAACAAAAACCAAACCAAAGCAAATCAATTCTTAAAAACAAAAATTTTATTACAAGCAGGAACAAAGAATACTGGCTTAAATAAAAGGCAGGTAGGAGTCCCCTCCTCTAGCCAGCTTCCTCCCCACCCCCACTGCCACGGCAGCATGGCCCAGGGTCCTGAGGCTGGGGCGAAGCTGCTTCTCCCAGAGGGAACCCCTTGCGGCTGCCACTTCTCAGCTGCCTGTGACCCACTAGCCTCTGCAGCAAGGAAGGACAAGATGCGAGGACTTCCTATGTCACTTTCCAAGGGCTTCAGCCCACTTAAAGGGCCAAGGAAGGAGACAGAGGGACAATTTCCTATCTATTTTGACAAGAAACTAAAACTCCCAGGAGAGGAGGGACGTCCTCTAAGTTTCTGACCCAGATTTAGGCCAACCTTCACTCGTCTCTCGGCCCACCCTGTTCCTTCCTTTTCTCTGGAGGGAGGCCTCCAGTTGGCCGACTCCCCATGCTCTAGCCCCTGGCACTGGGTCCCATACTCAGACCTTGGAGGAGGGAGTGTGGCGTGCAGGATGGCAGCCACTCCCCACAGCCATTACGACATCCACCTGACCAGGCCCCAGCCGGTCTGGGCAGGTCCCAGCTGGAAGCCTGACCTGGGGGCCGGGCAGCTGAGTCCCAGCCACTGTTTGTCTGAAGTCCTTGGAGGAGGGAAAGATGGGAGGATGGGGCTGAGCTGCCGCAGGAGCCCAGGGGTCTCCTGTGACCAATGCACACACTCCCCGTCCCCCTGGTTCAGGCTGCTCCTGCTGCTGCCACCACCGGCTGACACCCGAGGGGGCTAGTGGGGAGTGAGGCAACCCTGGGGGAGTGGGAGCCAGCCACATTCATACACGGGCACGCGAGCGCACACACGCATACACACACACACTCACTCACGGCCAGAAGGTCTCTTGTAATAAACTTATTAAAACCAAGTTGCCTTCTGATAACCCTTAACCTGGCACTACACAGATAGCAATGTGGCTGACTTCTTTTTTCTTCTTCCATTTAAAAAAGGCTATGTAGAAAAGAGGTCTATAAAATTGTGCAAAATACCCAGCATTAATAAACCCATTTCAAGTATTGCCAGCATGAGTATAACCTGCCCATCCCCAGACCTGACTGGGGAGAAAGGTGGGGGTCCAGGCTGGGCCCCTGTTGAACCATCCGTGGGCAGAGAGAGGGCGAGGCCCCCACCTCCTAGTGTGCTGCCCAGGAATCATGCAGGAGCTGAGGTCTCGGGTGCCTGGCTGGCCGGTTTGGCTTCCTCTGACACAGGCTGCCCCTGCCACCCCCAACTCTGCCCTCTCTACCTGGAGCCCCAGCTCTAGTCTACTGGCCAACTCCATACAAAAACAAAAATGGAAGAAAGAACAATGGCTATCACAAAAAGAATGAAGGAGACCACAGACCAAAGCAGACCCCAGAAGCATCCTCTCCGACAGCCTGCTGTCCAGAGCCGACTGCTCCTCGGTCCTGCTTCACCCCTTGGACCCCGGCCCAGCAGGGCCCAGCAGCTCTCCCACCTCGGAGGCATCACACTCAGTCCGCACCCTCACTCACACGGGGCACGGCTCAGAGGCACGGCAGAGGCTTGGCGTGGTCCCCTGGGCGGCCTCAGGAGCCCTGGCCTCTCTCTCCTGTCACTCCTGCCACTGATCAGCTGGGGGAATTCAGCGCCCAAGACCGTGGGAACCTGGTTTGGGGAGCAGAGGGTACAGCCATGGCACAGTGTGGGGAAAGCCACGCAGGGTGGGAAATAAATACGAAAAGACTTAAAAAGTCTTTGGCGGCTCTGCTTCCCTTCGGGTGAAATGGGGAGGGTCCTGGCAGGTGTGGAGGGCGGCAGGTGAGTGCGGAGGGGCATACAGGCCAGCAGGTGGCAAGTACTGAGCACGGTTCAGGGGTGGCCTCCTACCATGCTGGCATCAGGCTTGGCTCTGCAGGCTGGCTCGTCGCTTCTGATGGGCGAGGGCAACACGGTGTCAGACTGCACAAATCCCCTCCGGTCAATCAGGCTTTCAAAATACAAGGTGGGGGGACACATGAGGCCCTGCCTGACACCAGAGCTCCAGGCCGGGGGCTGGATGGCAGGGTCCATCTCCCAGCCAAGGAAAGACCCAGCCCTAGAAAGGCTGAGGAAAGGGGAGCTGCTCTCCAGTTGGCGGCTCAAGACCCTTCCCTTCTGGAAGGGCCGTCTCTGTACTCTGGACACTTGGCTTTTGGCCACAGATTTTACCCACTATTAATTCAAACTGTCCAGCGTTCTGTCGGGCTCCCAGGCTGCAGGTAAGGGGAAGAGCAAGGATGAAAGGGCATTGGGAGATGGTGCAATTCCTACTGTCCTTTCCCCGGGGGCAGGATCGGAGAGAGGCATATTGGCTATTGAGCAGGAGGAGGTAGGGATGGTGTTGGGAGGTCTTACCAGCCCCCCTCCCCTGCCCCCATAGTGCTCAATTTAACTTCGGATCTGGACATCTAGCGCCCCCTGGTGTCAGGACAGAGGGGGGCGCTTCCCAGCAGGGCTGAGCCACCAGGGCTCTCCTCTGCCAGGAGGAAGACGGAGGCCCCACCCAGTCCAGCCATCAGCACCAGAAAGGCAGTGTCACTCAAGCATGGACAAAACATTAATTGTGGTTACCCCTGGGGAGTAGGATTACATGTGATATACAATACTCTTGTTAATATTTTGTACTTAATTTTTTTCTACAATGAGCACACAGGATTACAAGTTAAAACTCTACAGAATTCCTTTATGTGACAAGTGTCCTGAGTGCATCCAGCAGGGGATGGTGGACAGAGGGCATCTGTGGTGTGGGGAGAGGTCTGCTGATTCCAGAACCTCTTTCAGAGGAATAGACTCACAGGGCCACCCCCCACTGGCCTGGCCAAGCCAGGCCCTATGACCTTTCCCCTGTACCCCCCGGCTTACCTGGGAGGTAGGGGGCCGCAGAGCACAGCACAGCAGTTAGTGATAACACTTTTATGGCTGTAGGGATTGACAGAGGCCTCACCGCCCCTCTTGTTGGACCACGAGCCTTTGATCTGCAAGCAGGAAGGAGCTCTGGGTCAGGTACCTCCCTTCATTTCACTTGTTCTAGAGGCTGGGGAAAATCAGCAAATTCTGAAACCAATTCTGGCTAGTCTATTGCAGGGAACACGCCTTTAACCCAGGCCATTCAGTGAGGATGTGGGGGACTGCTGGATGTTGGGGGGCACCCAGAAGAGGAGGCGCTAACCAAGACAGAAGACAGAGCAAAGCCAAAGAGAAGCCTCCAAAGGAGACTTTTTGGGTGCATCCTTCCTTCTCTGTCCAGCCACCCAAGAGGGAGGATAGTGCAAGGGCACAGGGCTCAGGCTGACCTGGCCGTGAACTCTGGCTCTGCCACAGACTTACTGCATGACCCTGGACAGGTCACCACTTTTCTGAGTCTCAGTCCTCATTTGAAAAATAGGGAACTCTCTGGTAACACTGTTGGAGCATTAGATGAAATCTTGCCCATCTCTAGCTCTGTGAAGCCGGCTATCAAAGGCACTAAGGAGATTAGCAGTAAAGGATACTGGCTTGAGTTTAACCTAGAGTTTTCCAAACTTATTTGACCATGACACCCCTTTTTGCTTAACCCCTAGTATTATCCTGCAGAAACAGCCCCCAGGAAATCACCTTGGGAGAAGCTGGCTGACATCATTTCTGCTCTGTACCAATCACCCAGCATGTGATACCCTATTGTGCATGTTAAGTTTTGTTTCCCCGAAAGACAGGCTGAGGTCAAGAAATGTATTTTCTGTTGGTCAATGGGCCTCTGAGCAGTATCAGATGGTGGCCCTGGAACAGAGGCTCTCATTTGCTTTTTTGTTGTTTGGAAGGATGGTGGGGCGGGGGGGTGGGCGGTCAGGTCTGGCCCAGGGCTGGGCACACAGTGGGTGCTCAAACAATGCTTGTCGGTAGAGATCTACAAGGCAGCAGGTCAGGAGGCTGACGGAGCTTCACCTTTCTGTCCTGGCCGGCCCCCTCAGCAAGGATGCCTCAGAGAGCCCCAGGACATCCTGAGAACAGGCACATTGCTGCTGTCTACAAGGGCAGTGCGGTGGGCACAGCGAGCTTCTGAGTGCAACCCTGGCTCTGTCCCTTTCCAGCTGGGTGACCAGGGGCAAGTCACTCAGCCATCAAATGAAGAAAAAGCGTCCTTGTTCCTCTGCTTCAGAGTGGGCAAAAGGACCCAGAGAGATGACGGAAACTGAAAGAACTCTGGAAATGGTAATGAGCTGGCCAAATATAATGATGGCTGTGGTGTGAGTGCTGCTCTTGCGGGGCTAGGGAGAAAGCAACCTCGGGACCCTGGGAGCCAGCACCGAGGGGGCCTCGGAAGCCTGCACAGGGTCTCCCAGGGCCCAGTCCTGAGAGCTGGAAGGAGATGTCAGGCCACCTCACGTCTCCACCCGCATTTCCCTGGCAGTCTGAGAGTCAGGACTGCACTGCGGCTGCCCCAGGCTCCCTCAGCCCTGCCTCCATCCTGGGATCGGGCCCAGCGGTGAGGTGTTGCTCCAGCCTTACTCACGTCTTCATTAGTTGTCAGATTGGAGGCGACGAGGTAAGTGTGAAACCCTGAGAGGCCCAGGATGGACCAGATGGAGAAGAAGCAGATCACCAACTCCAGCACGGTGAGCAGTGCAGTCAAGGAGGCACACGGACACTGGGGCCGGGAGCCTCCCTGTGCCTGGAAGCTGGCCTCGCCAGCCTCTCTCACCCATCCTTCTGTGGAGCTACTTCCCCAGAAAGGATATAACTTTGTAAGCTTTCCGTGATCTCAGATCACCTCCTGGGCCCCAGGCAGGGTTTGGGAGCACCCCAAGGGCAGGACGAGCCCAGGGTGATGGATGGTAGAGGGAATTGAGGATTCCAAACACCAGAACCACGGACATGGCATGGTCCAGGGAGCTCGGTGTCTTAAGGGAGGACAGGGACTGTGGCCCTGAGAGCTCTCGGCCATCCCAGCTCCACAACAGCCCATTCAGAATCGGCTCCAGCCTGGGGCTGAACAGAAGCAGCTGGTAGACTGGATTCTAGAGCGCAAACATCAGCTCTACTCCATTCCTCTCTGTTTACGGGATGAGGTGCGGGGACCCGCCCCAGTGAAGGGGCCTCAGGTCCCACCAGGGCTCCCCCTTGCCGACAAAGGATATCTCGCTGGTGTCTCCTTCAGAGTGGAGAGGAAGTTGCTTCCCTGAGAGCCTGGGGAGGAAGAGACAGGAGAGGGCACGGCTCAACGGAGGGTGACCACAGTCCCTTGACCTGGCCGAGCTTGCTGGCCCGGGCCGCCCGCTTGCCCCTGCCCGCACTCCCACCATCATCCCCAACTCACGCAGCGTCAGGTGGGTGACCACGCAGGCGAAGATGAAGGCCGTCAGGAATGAGAGGGAAAGAATGAACGCATAGAAGAAGCGGTAGTTCCGTTTCCCCACACAGTTGCCCACCCAGGGGCAGTGATGGTCAAACCGTTCTGGAAGGGCCAGGGAGATGGGTTAGGGCCGCCCTGGCCCACAACCAGCAGGGGTGTTTAGAGGCCTCTCGCATCTCCACCCCCTCGCTCTCTCCACACCTGACTCTCAGTTCCTCGACACTCCTGGCCTCTGGTCCTTCACCTGACAGGTCCCGTAATTCTTTCTTCTTGTCTCGGCTGCAAGGCCACTTCCTTGAGAAAGTCTCCTCCAACCCCAGACAAGGTAAGGCCCCTGTTATCTGCCTTGTTGCCACGGCACTTATCCTTTGCAGCACTTTGCCCACGTGTGTTTATATATTTATTTACAATTGGTAGGCTGGCCTGTAACCCCTATTCGATTGTGAGCTCCATGAGAGGGCCTGAGCTGAATCCCAGGGTCTGGCAGTGTCTGGTACAAAGAAGAGCCACAAAAAGTACTTGTCGCCTGGCCTACGATCCCAGCCCCATGCCAACAACCAACGACCCCTGTCCCTTGCTCTAGAATAGAGGACCAAGGAGGGGCTGGGCCGCTACGTAACTTGTGGAGAACCGGCATCGGAGGCCTAGTCAGAGGGCTGAGCTCACACCAGTACTATGTCCCTGGGGGTGGGGTCACACCCAGACCAGTGAGGAAAGTCCCCTGTGGGAATGTGGGTCACAAGCCTGTCGCAGGTCTCACACCCAGGGCAGGGCCCTTCACGGAGGTGGGGGGGGGCAGATTCTCAGGGATGAATGACGCCCACTGAGTCACCCACTTCACTGCCTGCTGTCCCGGGTGTTCCCCACTGTTCTCTTGCTCAGGGATTGCTGAGCTAGCGTGATGAGGTCTCCGCCCTGGAGACCGGGCACAGTCACCGTGGCTCAGCTCGCCTGGGTCCTCCGCATAGCCTTTCCCTTACAACACCCTCCCAGGGGCGCACCCTGGGTCCCCATCAGAGCTGCCAGGCCTCTGGAGAGCAGGGAGAGGGGACAAAACAGCCTCTGGCTCCCCAGCAACCACTGCAGTTGTGGGTCAGGAGCTTAGCTTCCAAGCCTGGCTATGTCCTCTCCACCTCACCAGCTTAAACTCCTCTGTTTCCAGATTCTTGTCCCTCCAAATTCGGGGAATCAGGTCAAAGTCTTTCAGTATAGCTGGCCCTGGGCCACATATCTAGAATGTCATTGCTCCAGTCTCTGGCTCCTTGGAACCTGGACCTACTGAGGACCAGGCCAAGGCCTGGAAGAAGGGTTCAGGGCATCTCTGTGTCTGCCCCACACTTCAGAGCTGGGGGAAGGAATCCACCAATCCTGCGCTGAAGCCAAGGTACCACTGGTCACATTCAGAGCCCCCGCTCCACAGCCCCTCCTCAGTGAACCAGACTTCCTGCCCAGCCCTGGATATTTCAGACACCCCCCACCCCCCATGAGCAACTCCCCTGTCTGCAAGGCTCCATCCCTCTCAGGGCTCCCACTTACCCACACAGTTGTCGCAGACACTGCAGTGTGAGGTCCGGGGCGGCCGAAACATCTTGCAGGTAAAGCAGTACTTCAGCTTCACCACCTGCCCATTGATCATCACCTCCCGGGTCCGAGGGGGTGGCCGGTACGTGGAACTGCCTGTGTTGTCTGAGACGGGGAGGAGAGACAGATGGGGGATGGCCAAGCCCAGAGCCAGGAGCCTCAGCACGGGGGGAAGCCAGTGCTGCCTGGCTGGGACAAGAGAAGCTTTAGGGAAGCTGTTTCTGGGGAACAAACATTAGGGCAAAATCCCTGCCTAAGTGGGGGACAAATCTCAAGAGCTGCTACCACCTACCGAAACTTGCTATGTGCCGAGCGCCGCGCTAAAGCTTCACACACCTGCTCACATTCCACTCTAAGGAGGGCTATCAGAAAGGGAGACCAGGGAAGGCTTCGTGAGGTTTATCTGCATATAAACAAACCTAGATCTAAGTTCTGGTTTCCAGGAGGTTCAGGAGACAGAGGGACAGAGGACACAGTGAGAGTAAAGCTATGAAGAAACAATCAGATCCGGAATGTGGGACATCTACAAGACCACTGGCCTGCTCTCTAACAAAAGTCAATGTCAATACTGTACATCAACTATACTTCAATTAAAAAAAAATTTTTTTTAACTCAATGTCACTTACAAAAGGAGAAGGGAGATAGTTCTAAATTAAAAGAGATTTAAGGGCTTCCCTGGTGGCGCAGTGGTTGAGAATCCGCCTGCTAATGCAGGGGAAACGGGTTCGAGCCCTGGTCTGGGAAGATCCCACATGCCGTGGAGCAACTAGGCCCGTGAGCCACAACTACTGAGCCTGCGCGTCTGGAGCCTGTGCTCCGCAACAAGAGAGGCCGCGATGGTGAGAGGCCTGCGCACTGCGATGAAGAGTGGCCCCCGCTTGCCACAATTAGAGAAAGCCCTCGCACAGAAACGAAGACCCAACACAGCCATAAATTAATTAATTAATTAATTTTTAAAAAAAAAAAAAACCTCAAAAGAAACGACTAGTAATTAAAAACATAAAAAAAAAAAAGAGAGATTTAAGAGATATAAACCAATACAATGCTTGATCCTAGACTGGATCCTGTTTCCAAAAACAAAACACAGCAACAAAAGAGATTTGGAGGGTGATGGGGGACAAATGACTATAGATTAGAAATTTGGTAACTATTAATTTTCCTAGATGTGATAATGGAATTGTCATTATGAGGAGGCTATCCTTAAATCTTGGAGATACATATTGAAGTATTTATGGGTTAGGTGTCTATGATGTATATAATTTATTATGAAATGGTTTAATAAGAATTATGTGTGTGTGTGTGTGTGTGTGTGTATGACACAAATAACTAATCTAGACAGTGAATGTATAGGAATTTGTTGTATTAATTCTTCCCACTTTTCTGAATGTTAGAAATTTTTCATAATAAAAATTTTAAGAGAAAAAAGAAATGCAGAGATATATGATATTCATGGATTGGCAGACTCAATATTAAAAAAGGATTTATTCTCCCTAAATTAATCTGTAGATACAACATAATCCCAGTCAGGATTTTTTTGGTGTGGAAATTGACAAACTCATTCTAAAATTCACATGGAAATCAAAGGGCCAAGAATAGCCAAGGCACTCTTGAAGAACAAAGCTAAAGGTCTTATACCACGAGACATCAACACTTATGATAAAGCCTTAGCACTTAAGACATCCTGGTTTGGGTACAAGGGTAGAAACGCTGACCAATGGAACAGAACAGAGACTCCAGATATGAACATGTACGTGATCGTGTGGTTCACGACAAAGGCAACATTGCAGTGCCAAGAAGGAAGATGGGGGCTTCCCTGGTGGTACAGTGGTTGAGAATCCGCCTGGCAATGCAGGGGACACGGGTTTGAGCCCTGGTCCAGGAAGATCCCACATGCCGCGGAGCAACTAAGCCCATGCGCCACAACTACTGAGCCTGCGCTCTAGAGCCCGCGAGCCACAACTACTGAAGCCCGCGTGCCTAGAGCCCATGCTCCGCAACAAGAGAAGCCACCACAATGAGAAGCCCGCGCACCACTATGAAGAGTAGCCCCTGCTGGCCGCAACTAGAGAAAAGCCCGCGCGCAGCAACAAAGACCCAACGCAGCCATAAATAAATAAATTTATTTTTTTTTAAAAAAAGGAAGGAAGATGGTCTCCTCCCAATAAACAGTGCAGGGTCCACTGGATACACAAATGGGGGGAAAAAACATATCTGCACCCCTGCCTCCCACTAAATACAAATTCAATTCCAGATGGACTGCAGCTCGCAATACGAACGTTTTGGATTAAAAAAAAAGAAAAAGAAAAATAGAGCAACCTCATGACTCTGGAGTAGACAAAGATTTCTTAAACAAGACACAAAGGGACTACTCATAAAAGAGCAATATGATAAACAGCATTTTATCAAAATTAAGAACTTCTGTTCATCTAAAGAGATCATCAAGAGAATGAAAAGATGACCTTCAGAGTTATATTTGCAATATGTTTATCTGACAAAGGACAAAGGATGTGTATCCAGAATATGTAAAGAATTCCTATGAGTCAGTAAGAAGAAGTCAGACAACTGAATTCAAACGTGGACAAAAGATTCAAACAGGCATTTCATAAAAGAAGGTGGTCAAATGGCTAATAGACACGTGACAAAGTGCTCATACTTGTTAAGTCATCAGGGAAATGCAAATTAAAACCACAATATATTACCAGTACATATGCACCAGAATGGCTAAAATTGAAAAAAAGAAACAAAAAACCACACACACACACACACACACACACACATATATCTCTCAAGTGTTGGCAAAAATGTAAAGCAACTAGAAATCTCATATGACCACTCGGGACAACTGTTTTGCACTAACTACCAAAGCTCAGCATATGCATCCCAGCAATCCCACTCGTAGGTATTTTCCCAGCAGAAATGCGCATGAACTGACATGCACCAAAGACAAGTACAAGACTGTTCTAGCAACAATTCTCAAAATAGCCAAAATCTAGAACTACCCAAACACCCATCAATAGTAGAATGGATAAAAAAAAAAAAATTGCAGTATATTCATACAATGGCATTCTATACAGCAACGAGAATGAATGATCCTTAATTACACACGGCAATATGAATGAATCTCACAAACGTTGTGTAAAGTGAAAAATACCCATAGACGTAAGAGCACAAAATGTTCACAAACAGATAAAAGTAATCTATGGTGTTAAAAGTCAGGATCGTGGTTATCCTTGGGGGCGGGGGCTGACAGAGACCGGAAAGGGGAACAAGGGGGGCTCCTGGGACACCACTGTTTCTTGATCTGGGTGCTAATTACGTGTGTGTTCCAACTGTGAACCCTCAACAAACAGAACACTTACGAGTTGTACACTTTTAGCAAGCCTGTTATACTTCAGTAAAAATCTAAGAAAAAGGAAAAAGAAAGTAACTTGTCTGAGTCACAAGGTGGGTAGGCTGGCAGAGCAGGAAGCTGAACTTAGATCTGCCATATGCAAAACCCACAATTCTACCCACAGAGCCTCTTGGTACCCCAGGCCACAGAAGACCAGCGTTCCCCAGACCAGTGGCTTCTCCCCAGACAGAATTCCGAGAGTCACACAGGGCTGCCTGGGATCCCCAGCCCTCGGCTATGTTCCCAGACATCATTTCCACCGGATTGAGTCCCAGATAATATCTCCAGTTTGGCCACTTGCCCCCCGACGATTACTTACTGAGTGCCTAGTGTGTGCCAGGCACTATTCTAGGCACTTGGCATGCATCAGTGAAGCAGATTCGTGTCTCACATTCCTAGCTACCAGAGACTTTTGCTAGGCTGTTTCACCACCACTTTGACTGTAGCATGTTTAAAATGGAACTAAGCATCTAAGCATCTCTTCCTTAGCAACGGCAGCATGGTCAAGGCAGGGGGTTTGAGGCCAATGGACATACTCTGAAACCTGGTTTTGCCACTGACTGTGTGTGAGGTTGCAGTCAAATGAACTTTTCTGAGCCCCAGTTTTCTCATCTGTAAAATGTGAATAACAGGTAGAATGGGACACGAATCCTAGCTCCACCTCTTACTAGCTGGGTTTCTCTTGATGATGCCATTTGCTAGATGTGTGACAAGGCAAATCATTTAACCTCTCCGTGCCTGTTTCCTCGATCACTGAAATGGGGATAAGAAGAGTACTCACCTCATAAAGATGTTGTGAGGACTGAATGAGTTAATACATGTGAAGTGGCACAAAATAAATGCTTAAGAAGTGTGCACTGTTACTGCCAGCTCATAGAACTACTGAGAGAAAGAAGGGAAAGAGAACAGGTCACTGAGTTTTACTGTATGCTGAGCACTTTGCATATATTCTCCTCTTTAATCCTGATAACATCCCAGGAGGTAAAGTTATCATCATCATCTCTAGGTTACAGTTAAGGAGCCTTTTCAGTGAGGCTAGTGACTTGGGTTCACATCAGGATGTGAACCCAAGTTCCCAAAGCTTGGGCTTGAGGTCTTTTTGTACATTTTGAAGTGTCATGATGAGTGTTATTTTTCCCTGTCTGGTTCCTTATTTCTGCTGATGGCACAATCCAAGGGCTGAAAGGAACCTCAAAGAGCATATAACACAGCCCCTGGCACATAGCAGATACCTGATAAATGTCCCTTCACTGACTGCCTCTGTTCTAACTCCTTCAGTTTACAAATGAGAAAAGAGGCCCAGAGAGGTCAGGGGATTTGTCCAAGGTCACACAGCCAGTAAGTGGCAGAGGCAGGGGAACCCAGTTTGAAGTCTCCTCGCAGACCCTTCCTTCTCCCTCATCCATGCCTGGCCAGTCGCTAGGTCTGGTCAGGTTCTTCCTTCATCACCCGTCACTCTCTCCACTCCCAACACCCTAACCCAGGCCAGGCCCGTATCACCAAACAGCTTCCCCAGAAGACTACCTGCTCCCAGACCCTCTGCCTTTCCACCCGCCTTGTACACACTGTCACATTCCTCTAAATAACCCCTCGTGAGTCACTTCCCAGCTCAGAAACCCTTCACTGGCCTCCCCTAAAAAACAAGATAAAGGCAAACTTCTTGTCCTGATGTTAGGACCCTCCACAGTTGAGCCCAACCTCCATTCCCAGCTTTTCTCCCACTACTCTGCCCCAGCTTCCTGCCCCTGTTCCTGAGCCCGGCCTCCCTTCTCTCTGCACACCAGAACTCACCGGGCATTGTCAGCAGCCTCCCTGACCACAGGAGCCTCGGGGCTGTCAGGCCTCACACACAGCACAGAACACGCTCTCTGCTCCGTGCTGAGCTGGGACAGGACTTCTGTGTGTGTACACTGTCTCTCCAACTGGACCCTACACTGCTTGAGGGCAAGGACAGTGGGACAAACAGGCAGTCCTGGGCCTATCAACTACGAGGCAGCAGGCAAAGAGGAGAGATACAGGCAGGCCTGGAGTTCGAATCCTGACTCTTGGGACTTCCCTGGTGGCGCAGTGGTTAAGAATCCGCCTGCCAATGCAGGGGACACGGGTTCGATCCCTGATCCGGGAAGATGCCCCACATGCCGCAGAGCAACTAAGCCCGTGCGCTGAAACTACTGAGCCTGCGCTCTAGAGCCCGTGCTCTGCAACAAGAGAAGCCACCGCAATGAGAAGCCCGCACGCCGCAACGAATACTAGCCCACGGTTCCGCAACTAGAGAAAGCCCGTGCACAGCAAGGAAGACCCAACGCAGCCAAAAATAAATAAATAAATAAATTTATTAAAAAAAAAAAAAAAAAAAATCCTGACTCTTCTACTTTTAAGCTGGTGCCCTTGGGGAAGCTGCTTAACCTCTGTGAACCTATTGCTGCATCTGTAAAAGGAGACAAATAATAGTGACTACCTTGAAGGGTGGTGAGGATCAGAAATAGTACACGGGACTTCCCTGGTGGCACAGTGGTTAAGAATCCGCCTGCCGGGCTTCCCTGGTGGCGCAGTGGTTGAGAATCTGCCTGCCAATGCAGGGGACACGGGTTCGAGCCCTGGTCTGGGAAGATCCCACATGCCGTGGAGCAACTGGGCCCGTGAGCCACAATTACTGAGCCTGCGCGTCTGGAGCCTGTGCTCCGCAACAAGAGAGGCCGCGATAGTGAGAGGCCCATGCACCGCGATGAAGAGTGGCCCCCGCTTGCCACAATTAGAGAAAGCCCTCGCACAGAAACGAAGACCCAACACAGCCATAAATAAATAAATTTAAAAAAAAAAAAAAAAGAAAAAAAGAAAGCATCCCTCCCATTGCCGCCTCACTCCTTTCTTATCCAGTACTTTGGAAAAAAAAAAAAAAAAAAGAATCCGCCTGCTAATGCAGGGGACACGGGTTCGAGCCCTGGTCCTGGAAGATCCCACATGCCGCGGAGCAACTAAGCCCGTGCGCCACAACTACTGAGCCTGCGCTCTAGAGCCTGTGAGCCACAACTACTGAGCCCACATGCCACAACTACTGAAGCCTGCATGCCTACAGCCCGTGCTCCGCAACAACAGAAGCCACCGCAATGAGAAGCCCGCGCACCGCAACGAAGAGTAGCCCCTGCTCGTCGCAACTAGAGAAAGCCCACGCGCAGCAAGGAAGACCCAACGCAGCCAAAAATAAATAAATGAATTTTTTTAAAAAGTGGAACTTAATTGAACAAAAAAAAAAAAGAAAAAAGAAAAGAAATAGTACACATAAGGCAACTGACACTTGGTGAGTACTTACTAGTAGCTGTTTTCATGAGGGGCAGCAAGGCACAGGCTCTGGAATCTGAAACACTGGGTTCGAATCCTGGTTTTGCTACCCACTTGCTAATTCAGGAAGTCTCTTCACCTCTCTGAGCCTCAGTTTCCTCATCCATAAAATGGAGACAAGACCATCTCACTCTCATAGAGCTGTGGTGAGGGCTGAGTAAGAGGCTGCAAGGCACAGTGCTGGGTTCACAGGAGCCTTAGTCCTGACAAACGGCTCAGGCTGTGACACCCCAATGTGCAGAACTCCCCAGCTCTTCCCAAAGCTGTTGATGCTACTCCAAACCCAACCCCTAATCCTGCCCCTCGGGCCCTAGGTCCCAGTGCCTGCCCCTGCCCAGTGTGGTCTCCCAGGCTTGGATACAAGCTTTGGAGCCAGACAGACACTTGGGTGTGAATCTTGGCCCAATCACTTACTAGCTGTGTGATGTGTGTCAAGTCGATTAACTTCTCTGTGCCCTCATCTGCTAAGCAAATAAAATGGGACATAATCAAATCTACCTCCTAGTGCTGTTAGGAGGATCAGGCAAGAATTCATCAAGTGGGTTTAGCAAAGTGCCCAGCACCTGGCAAGAGCTTAATAAATATTAGCCATTATTATTATTGTTGTTTCTACAAAACACTATATTCCAACAACTGATTTGTAGAAGAGACTTGAGAACACAACCCATCTGTGAGTGAAGGACAGCCACAGACCCTCTTCGGGACTAAGAGAAAAGTTATTGGAACCCTCACTGGATTCCCAGAGGCCCTCCCAGGGCAGAGGGGTGCCCATGCCTCTCCCCCAAGGCAGGAAGAGAACTCCTACCAGTATGTTCTGGCCCCTGGCAGCCAGGACTCCTCCTCTCTAGAACCCTGAGAAAGAGGAAGTGAGGCTCTGCACACCCAGCTTCCTCAGGCTGCCAGGAGCTGGAGGTAAAGGAGAGGAAAAATGGCTCAGTGCAAGGGTGCCACCCAGACGCTGAGTAAAGTCACCAACTGCAGGGCCCTAGATCAGATGGGTCAAAGGAGGCTTTGCAGGGATGCTGCTTCAGGGCTGACCCCACATGGGGTAGGGGAAGACAAGCAGGTGTCCCACTGCTTTTTCTCAGGCCAGAAAGCATATTCTCAGGCTGACCAATAACTGCCCTGGTCTCGGCCTCAGAATCCTCCTCAACCCACTCCTCCCAGCAGCCATTACCAGTGGTAGCTTGTCAGTGGCCAGAGCAAGACCACTTGCCATTCCTGACCACAAGTCTCAAGCCTCTTCAGTTTCAGTAGAGAAAAACCATTTTCAAAGTGCACTGACATTCCCCGTCTCACTCGTACAAAAAACGCCCTGGGCTGGGCAACGATGGGACATGTGCCCGCGTTTTACAGACTTCACTCCAACAGTACAAGGTGGGGTTGAAATTAGAACCCTTGTCCTCCAAGGCATTCATTGTCCATTCTTTCAGACACTAGCATCTATGATGTCAAGATATTGTACAAGGCCCGGGGTGGCAGGTGAGGGAAGTAGGGGGTAGGTACACAGAAATGAGTCAAATGTGGTTGCTTTGTTCCTCAGTTCAGAAAACATTTGTTGAAGAAATGAATGAAGGAGTGGTAATAAGAGATGCTCTCCCAGCCCTCCAGAGCTCTTTCTGGTTCCGGCTCTTCCCCAAGAAGTAAAAAGCACCTCCAGGTGGGAAACTAAAGCCCCCAGGGACGTGGTAACGAGAGGGAGGCTCCTTCTTGACCAGGGGGCCTGCTTTGGGTATCTTCACCCCAACTCCGGCCCCGAAGAGGAGCAGCCAGGCGCTGAACGGCCGGGGCTGTGACTGAAACCCAGGGCTGGTGGGGAGGCCCCTGAGGCTGGCCATGAGCTAGTGAGGAGGCATTAGTGAGGGGAGGCCGGGCACCTCTGCCTGCCCTGCTGGGCCCCAACGCTGCCCTTCTGTTGTTCCCACCTGTGGAGGAATCAGCTGCAGGGCTGCAGTTGCCCAGCTTCCAGGCTTGGGGTCAGCCTCAGTGGCCAGGCTGTGAATACTGGGTCACTGTGATCGCCACCAGACCATTTCTGTTCATTCTGGAGGTTTATGGAGCCCCTGCCACACACAGGCTTCCTGGCAGGCCTGGGGGTACAGGAAGAGCTCGGCCTGGGGGCAGAGTTAGCAGGAGAGGTGGATGATTACAGAGTCAGCACAGGAGGCATGGTGAGTCAAGGGTGGCGACTCTGGGGCCAGCGTGATCTCATTGAGAAACCTGGCCTGGCCACTTGTTAGCTTGTGATTTTGAGGAAGTTGCTCCGCCTCTCTGAGCCTCAGTTTCCTCACTGGGTAATAACAGTATCAACCCTGTAAGATGATGATGCCAATGAGAGATGTAAAGGTGTAACCCACTGCTGGTCAATGAATGGTGTTACCGGTGTCTGTACTCAACCCACCATGAGAAGACAGAGTGGAATATGTCAGGAGCGGGCAAGAGGCAGCATTCAAGAAAGCAACGAGATGAAGCAGCGATGCAGCTGGCTGGGAGAGACTGAGACCTCGGGCTCATGGGGGCATGGGGGGGGCACAGTAGCAGAGGGGGCCCCGTGGGTCAAGGCATCCGCATGCAGTGTGGCTGGAACACCGGGGAGTGGAGTGCGATGAGGAGGGAAGGGTGGGCCGGAGCCTGCCTTCATCCTGCAGGCGAGTGCGCCTCCGAGGACGAGCTTTCAGGAAGATGGGAGATGGTTTGTTTCCTGGCCATGACACTAAGCAGCACTGAATCACATGATGAGAAAGTCACTCCCTTTTCAATTCTCTTTCAAGCCTTGACTCCATCCAGGGGAAAGTCTCAGCTTTTAACACCGAATACCTGTGATCCTCACAGGCCTCAAGGTGACTGCTTTCCACAGGCGACTGTAACCATCAAGAATTCTGTAACACTGCTATGCTTTTGTTCTTATGATTATCTTCTATTTAGAGCAAGTGGCTTCTGCTAACAGGGGTGATATAAATTTTCCTTGTAAAAATCGTTTAAAAGCAAGCCATTTAAAGGAAAATACTAAAGAAAGGAGGGTACAAGGGGAGATGCAGAAAGGGCAAAAATCACCGAGGTTGCACTCCAATGGCCCATCTTCAGGAAATGCTGCTGAGGGCAGTAGGGTGTCACCCAAATTCTGAGCCAGGGAGGGCCAGGTCAAATCTGGACCTTGGAGAGACAACTATGACCGAAGGGAGAGGACGGGGCCTGGTCAGCAGAGTCCTGAGCCAATCCAGGTGGAAAATTAGGTGTGTCTGCCCAGGGCAGTCGGCTTCAGAAGGACCAGAGGGGAGACACTCTGGAGGCAGATAGGATGCGGTTTGTGACCTGCTGTGTGGTGACGGAGGGAGAGGCGGCCTCTGTGTCTGTCGTGTGAGCTGTAACTGTGGCTAGGTGAGTGTCTGTCACTCAGATTCAGGTGTTCCTATGACCTCCCATCAGACCAGGAGCTTCTTGGGGGCAATGTTGCCGCCTCCTCCTACCTCTTTGCCAACTGCCCAGAGCCTGCAGGGTAATCTAGCTGCACGGCTCACCAGCTGACAAGTCAGGAGCTCAGACCAGGGTGGCCAACCAGCCCTTCCGCCTGCAACTTTGGGGTTTCCCAAGATGTGCGGCTTTCAGTGCTAAAACAGGGACAGTTCTGGGCAAACTGTGAAGAGCTGGCCACCCCACCTGGGATGGTCCTCGCAGGGTGGGAGCCCTAGAACCAGATCCCATGGGGCTGGAGTGGCTGGCCTATGGGGCCAAAATGAGAAGGTCACACTGTCTGCATGGGTCCAGGCCCCGGTCACCAGCACACGTTTATATGAACAGCACCACGCACCTCAGAGCCGGCCCCCAACCTTCTCGAAAAGGCTCAGTGACTTTAGTCCTTTTTAAGAAAATATGTTTCACCCTGATTAGAAGCCTTCAGTTCCAGTTTAGATTCAAAGACCCCAAAGATGCCATTTTCCAGGCTTGGGAACTGTTCTCAAAGGGATGTTTCTGACCCTGACACTCAGGGGCCCTCAAGGCTGACTCTACCCATCCTCCAAATCCTCTGAAGCACTCCTGTGTCCAGCCAACATGGCCTGCTCAGCTCCCACGCCTGCCCCCCTCCTTCCCACTCTGTCCTCCCCTCTTCCTGTTCCATTTGCGTGGGGGCCTCCCTTCACACACCTTCCTGTGCTTGAACGCCACCCAAACCTTATGGTTTGGCTCAGGGCACCTCTCCAGGAAGCCTCCACATAACCTCCAGGCAGAAGATACCCTGGTTTCTTCGATCCTTTTCCAAAGCGTCATCTAACCTGTGGCGGCCACTCAGGCCTTCCACCTTGGACTGGGCTAAGCTGGAAACCACCAGAGGGAGGGTTCACATCAGATTCATATCCCCTCCCCCCCAGCCTCCCTGCCTCCTCTCCCTGCAGTCAGGAGTCGGCATACAGAATTAACGCATAAACGACCAAACCTATAATGCCTGGTTAGGAGAAATTCCAACTGTCTCTCCACCAGTCACCAGTGGACAGCAAGGAGCGCCTCTGCAGAGGCTGGTCTGTTCAGCCAACGTCGCTGAGCCCTCCACGTGGCGGACAAGGTGAACAAGACACTTACCACCCAGGAAAGGCCGCTGGGTTTGCCTGACAATTCTGTAATGACCACCATGCAGCCCAGGGCCATGGTGGAAGGACAAGGTGCTCTGGGAAGGTGTCACGAAGGTGCAGCCCACCTGGGGTCACAGAGGCTTCCCAGTCAATTGAATTGAGACCTCAGAATAAAGAGCGCGTGGCCGCGGAAGACTGGGACGTCTCCCTGCCGCCATCTCAGAAGAGAAAGCATACAGCTTGGGGGTCAAGGCTCTGTCTCCGCGCCCCCGCTCCCGGCCGTGGGATCCCCTGCCTCAGTTTCTGCATCAGCACAGCCGGGCTGTTGCGAGGATCTGTAGGGATAATGGCTGGGGAGCACTCAGCACAGTCAAGCTCTCCCCAAACACAGGGGATTACTGTTGTCAGTATGACCCAAACAGCTCACAGGAGGCCAGAGGATTCCAGGCAGCCAGACCTCTGAGCCTGGGCTGAGCTGGACAATAATCCTGCCTCATGATTAGCCCCGGCCTGGGAGAGGAGAAACAGGGCTGCCCCGAGCCTCCCCTGCTGCCAGCGGCCAGCCGCTGGGTCAGACCGCAGGAAACTGAAGCAGCAGAGACCAGGAGGCTGGGTGGCAAGTGGCCCAGGGGTGCGAGGGGGAAGGAAGCTGGATGCAGGCAGAGGAAGACGACAACCGAGGGCGTGGCTGAAGACAGGCCAGGGCAGACGAAAGAGACAAAGAACAGACAAGCATGGGAGAACATCCTCTCCTCTCCCGGCCGCCCTCCTGAGCTACTCCAGACCATCAGTGGAATGACTTCCAGGACGGATGCAGCAGGGCTCTGCCACTCACAGGCTGCCAGGGCTCTTCAGAGGCAGCTGGGTATTTATTTAAGTCTGTCTGAAAGCCACCCTGTTAGGGGAAGGAGCCAACCACGGACCGGAAACCCCTGAGGTGTGCAAATCCCCACGTCACTTCTCAGCAGGAAGGAGCTGGGGTGGAGCAAGCTGAGATTAAGGCCGTGGCCGTGGTGCCCAGCCACCCAGGACACCCACTCAGCACTCACGGAGGCATCAAGGGCCACCTGGGTGCTGGGAACACAGGTCCCTCCTGGCCACGCTGCCCTTCCTGCCACTTCTCAAACACACCAGTCTGGTCGCCACTCCCGGCTTTTGCTTTTACTATGTCCAGAACGCACATTACTGGCTCATCTCAAGCGCCACCTCCTCCAAAGGGCTTCCCCTGACCGACTCATCTGGACCAGCCCACTCCCTGGACCAGCCCACTCCCCGCACCACCGTGCTCTCCCCCAGACACCCACGCAGCTCAACTCCTCATCTCTGCAGGTCTTTGTGTCTTTGCTCAGATGTCACCTCCTTCACAAGGCCTTCCCCACCCCCCTATTTTTTCCCCCTATTTAAAATTGTACACCCTCCCCCAGCTCTCGCCCTCCCTCCCCCAGCTTCCCTCTTCTCTGTGTTACAGACTAGATATTTAATTGTTAACTGTCTTTCCACTCCCACTGGAATGTCAGCTCCAAGAAGACAGGGATTATCGTCAGATTTGTTCACTGCTGTATCTAGAAAAGTGCCTGGCACATAGTAGGGGCTCAATAAATGTTTGATGAGTGAATGAATAAGTGTGTATGAATGTTTAAGAGCAGGGACTCTGGCCAGAGTGCCCGGGGTCTCATCCGCGCTCTTCCACTGACTGTGTGACCTTCGACCATTTACTTAACCTCTTTGAGACTCAATTTAATTAATCAGTAAAAGGAGAATAACCACAGTACCTGTCTCACAGGATTACTGGGGGATTAAATATGATCATGCATATAAAGAGGTGAACACAGTGCCTGGGCTCCAATGAGCACTCAGTACCGTGTGGCTGTCAACACCAGCCCTCACGTGGTAGCATTTCTTGCTTATTTGCTCATGTGCTTATCCTCTGCTTCCTCCACTCTAGCATCGGCTCCAGCTTGCCCTGCTCACCACGGTACCCCCAGTGCCTAGCACAGTGTGGGAAGAGAAAATCAGGCCTCCTCTCAAATCAAGAAATGCGGAGCTGGGAGACACAGCCACGGCTGGAGTAGGAGCCTCACCGATCTGTTTCTCCAGGGCCGCAGCCTCACAGACGGTGGCCCGGGGCAGGATTCCGGGGTCGGTGAAACTTGTCTGCAGCAGGCAGCTCATGACGAAGAAAAACAGGATGGCAGCAATGATGGGGATGGCGAGGGTCAGCTGGCGGGCCAAAAAGGGACAGCTAGAAAAAGAGAGGGAGAGAGAGATGAGCAGACACTCCAAGGGCTGCCTGGGGCTCAGGGCTACAGCACCAGGTAGGCGCTGTCATCCCATCAAACACCACCACGGTCCTGAATAGAGGCAGATGTATGGTCCCTGGATGAGTGCAGCCCCGCACCCGTCCGTGCCTAGAGCAGACATCACTAATTGATCCTTGTACTTTCTCCCTGAGCCCCTGGCAGATGTGATCAACAGATCCCAGCACTCAACCCCTGCACTTGGCTGCAGCCTCAGAATCCTTCTAAACACAGAGCTTCAGGCAGCCACTACCAATGAACTGGATTGTCACTTGAGATGAATCATCCAAGACAGTGTTCATTCATTTATTCGGTCACTCCACAAATATTTACTGAGGTCTTCTCTGTGTTAAAGGCAATGACTTCAACAAGCAGCAGGGATAACGGCAGTGAGTAAGACAGGAGTCTCCCTGCTCCCTCAATGAGGCTTATGGCCCAGTGAGGAAAACAGACATGTAAACAGAGAATTGCCACACAGGGCTTGGCATGTTATAATGGGGAAGGGGAAAATAGTAGAACAGTTAGGAAAGACTGGATGAAGGAGAGACTTCCTAAGCTAGAACCTGAATGAGTAGGGTCAGCCAGGTAAAGGGTGTAGGGGGAAGAGCGTGGTCCAGCTATTGCCACTGTCACCCGAGGGCTGGCATCCGGAGGCAGTTCTATCGGGTCCCCTGACCCTAGTGGGCTCCAACAGCCTGTGCACGGGTCTGACGTTAAGGCCCGCCCATACTATTAACCACCATCCTATGTGGCCTTCCCTCCCAGAGCCAGAGTGGCACCTGACGGGGTGAGGAACTGCTATTTGGGGATGACTGACCGCTGGGAGGCCTGAATCAGCCAACGTCCCAGGAGCTGGCACAGTCGGAGGAGCAAACCTGTGGGCATCTACACGCTGTTTCCGGAGCCTCCATTGTTGGAGGCTCTGGCCTCCAGAGAGGCCCTGCCCTTGAGGAGCAGAGACTGCCGAAACCAAGGGCTCCAAGTGGGCCACGTTCTGCTCCAAACACCTCAGTGGTCCCCAGGTCTGAGCCTCAAACAGTGCTGCGCCCTCTGTGTCACCCACATGACAATTCAACCAGTTCATGTACAACCAGACTTCTTGGGAGATGGAGAAGACTTGCAGAGCCCTCAGAAACACCAAGTCCTGGCCCCTGGTTTTACAGATGGGGACTCCAAAGCCCACAGCCAGATCCAAGGTCACCCAGCCAAGCAATGGCAGGATTGGGGTCTCCAGGCCCCCAGCAAATGCTCTGTCCATTTCATTCCACAAATAAACGTATTTGCTATATTGTATTGCAATGTATTTACTGTATTGAGTGCCTACTACATACCAGGCCCTGTTCTAGGCACTGTGAATACAACAGTGAGAATAAATACCTGTTCTCATGGAGAGAGACAGGCAAGAAGCTAATAAGAAGCGTAAGTGTAGTATGTCAGATAGCGGCAAGTGTTTTGGAGAATAAGGGCAGATGGGACAGGAGGGAGGGGGCCAGTTTCCTATATTACAGGGATGGTCAGGGAAGGACAGGAGAAAGTGAGGGAGTGGGCCAGGAAGCTATCTAAAGGAAGAATATTCCAAACCATGCAAAGGCCCTGAGGTCGGAGTGTGCAAGGAGGCCAATGTGTCTGGGAGGGAATGCACAGGGGACAGTGGGAGGAGATGGGGACAGAGAGGAAGCCACCACGAGGGCTCTGGCTCTTATCCAGAGAGGCAGGGAATATTCAGGGAATATTCAGATCTGACTTGGAATTAAAGGGGGCACTCTGGCTGCTGTGTGGGGATGGGAAGCAGGGCAGAAGCTGGGAGGCCTGTGCAATAATGCACCAAATCAAACAGTAGAGAAAATCATTCACAGCAAGAAAGGCCCTAGAGCCATGTTTACCCTTCCCCAGAGCCTTGGGAGAGTGCGAGCACCTCTCGCCCTCCAGGCCCTCACCAACAGCGTTCCCATACACCAGGTCCCTACTGAGGTTCCACCCCAGTCCAGGCCCAGGCGAGCTCTCAGCCCAAACCCAAACCCTCCTGCCAACACCACCGGCCCAAGTGAGGAGGAGCGCAGCAACAAAGACGGGATGATTCACAAGCTCTCCTGGAACCCAGAAGTCCTCGCTTCCTCCCTCTCTGGGGACAAATCTGTCACCAATGAAGATATCCCCTCAGCCCAGAGGAAGTCCTGTTTCTGAATTGACCAAATCCCACACTGCAGGGTCACAGGGGCCAGCCCTGGCAAGCACCACTTCCTCCTGCCTCAGCTGCATCCCTGGCTGGGAGGACCTGGTGGAGCCTGAGGGATGCTGGAAAAGTCACTTCCAAAACACCCACATGGGCCGGCACAGCGGGGTGTATCTGAAACTCAGCCCAAGGGCCATGCTGGAGGCTGGGGGATCCCCAGAGTTTCTGCTTGTTAATTATTCGGGAACTTTTTATCCACCCTGAGTCAGAAAGGAAAGGGTGAAAGGGAGAAGCTAATTGGTAGGAAGTCCTCACCTTGCTTCAAGGGGAAACCCAAGGTTGCAGATACATGATCTGGCAGCTGGAAAGGGTAACTGGGGGCCAGTGTCTTGGTGGAAGCCTTATCATGGCCCTTGGGAAGGGTTTTTTGGTGATGACAAGTAACAGCAGCAGCCAGCTTTAAATGCTTATTACCAGCTAAAAGCTTATGTGCATGAATTCCTGCCACCCTCGTGACAACCTGAGGAGGGGGTACTATTATACACCCCATTTTATAGATGAGGAAACTGGGGTTCTGAGTAGTGGAGTGGCTGCCCTGAAGTCACACACTTGGTGCATGTGGAGCTGAGATTTGAACCAGCTCTGTTGGCTGCAGAGATGGAGTTCTTAACCACCTGTAAAACTGAGTAAGACCACAAAGGATGGGTAGAACCAGGAGAAAGGTGGGGCTCATGCAGCATGGGTAGGTGTGCATTTGTGTGTATGTGTGAGTGTGTGTGAAAGGAATCAGGAAGCAGGTGGCTCAAGCTAGAGATCAATGGTAGAGTGGAAAACTTCTGATACAAATATGTGACCCTGGTAAAGTGACAGGCATCCCTTCCTCCATCCATGAAATGGAGAATACTGTGTGGGCCAATCCTGAGTCACTGGGGATATGAAGAGGTCAAAAAGCCATGGGGGCAAACATGACCTGTCACAGGAAAATCCTCTTTTGAAAAATAACAAGGCACTGCAACTGTTCCTACCGTGGAACAGGCCAGAAGGTACTCTGGAGTGTTGGGAAGGGAAAGCAAGCCAGGAGGTCAGGAGGTGAGGGGCAGGGGCCTGGGAGATGTCTGGGGGGGCCAGAGGAGGAGGAGGGAAGGACAGGAAGCTCTGGAGAAACTAAGGAAGGTGTTGGAGAGAAAAGGGGAGGTATGAGAGGCCCAAAGATATTTGAGGGCCTAGGGTGAGAACGACTGAAGGGTAAGCAAGGGGGGAGGGTCTGAGAGTAGAGAGATGACTAGGGGACCCTAGAGGGACCCTGGAGGGAACAGGAAAGATGGCTGGGAAATCTGAGGTGGTATATAGCCAAAGGACAAGGAAGAAATTCAGAAGTTGTCTCGAAAGGATATAAAGAAAAGATGCCTCAAGGGGTCAGAAAAAAGCTGGGAACAAGAGATGGTCCAGGGGATAGGTGAGGAGAGGGGATCTATCCAAGTAGCTGGGGAGGCCTGGGGCAGATTCTGAGAGGGCAGAGAGGATAGGGGTCTTGGAGGGACATGGGAGGGCAGTGATCCTGGCAGAGGTTGGCAAAGGCAGGGTGCCAGGGAAGGATGGGGGTGCTAGGGAGGGGCCAGAAGGGATGGGGTGGCTGGCAGGGATGGAGGAGACCAGCTTAGATGGTGATCCAAATTGTCACGGAAGGATGGCGAGTCTGGGAGGGGACCAGAAAGGACAGGTGAGAGATAAGCAAGGAGACTGGAGAGGCCTGAGGGCAGATTCTGAGAGGCACCAGGAGGCCAGGGAGAAGCTGGGAAGGGAGGGTGCCTGGCAGGTGCTGGGAAGGGTGGAGGGCCCAGGAGGTGGGAGAGGCCGGGGTGCCCAGCAGGGGACCAGAGGGGCTGGAGTGTCCATCAAGGGCTGGGGAAGGTGGGGTGAGCGGCAGGCGGCAAAGGAGATCGGAAGGGATGGGGCGCCTCAGGGGGCGGGGACGCCGCCGAACTCACTCGAAGACGAAGAAGAGGACGGTGGTGGTGAGGATGAGCAGCAGCGTGAGGGCGAAGACGCCGCCGTGGCCGGATAGCATAAGGCGGCCGCCGCAGTAGAAGCGGTTGCGGCCCGGGAACACCTCCCACTTGCGCCGCGGGCGGCGGCCGATGCTCCCGCTGCCGCTGCCGCTGCCGCTGCCGCTGCCGCTGCCGCTGCTGCTCCAGCGCGGCGCGGCGGCGGGCGGCGGGGGCCCGGGGCCCGGGCCGGGGGGCGCGGCGGGGCCGGGGCGGCGCGCCCCGGGGGAGGCGGGTGGCGGGGCGGCCCCGGGGCTGATCTGCTGGTATTCGCAGTCCTTCATGCGGTCGGCCGCGGACCTCGGCTCTGCACCCCGCGGGCCTGCCGGGCCGCACCAGGACCGGGGCGGAGCGGAGGAGCTGCTAGCGGCGGCGGCGGCGGCGGCGGCGCGCGGCGCTCGCTCGCAGGGGGCGTCCCCATCGCCGCCCCGCCCCGCCCCGCGCGGCCTCCCGCCGCAGCGCCCCCTCCGCCTGGGCCTGGGATGGCGCTCGGGCCCCGCGGCCCGGTCCTGACCCGCTGCAGGGCCCCGACCAATCCCCTGCCGCCCCGATCCCTGCTGCACAATGACGGGGCAGCAGAGGCGCGCTCCAGGACTCTTTCTGTTCTTTTGCAATCAAACCATTTGTTGGGCGTCCGCTGTATTCCGGGCGCCGTGCCGAGCGCCGAGATTGGAGAGGTGGACTTCGTGATCTACTTCTGGCAATCTGTATTTCCAGGGCCAGGCTTCACCCATCTCTGATGACCTACTGGACAGGCATTTTGGGGGGCCAGCAGGGGTGGGGATGGGGACACAATCTGCTTTGAAAGCCAGGGGCCTGTTAATTACTGTCTTGAAGTTCAAAGTGCCCAAGTGGTATGTGTGGCACATCCTCTGTCCTCCCTCACCCAGCTCTGTGACCTGGACCCAGACCCAAGCTTCCTATCACCTAATGCAAGGTTGATGCCACAGGGCCCCAGTGGTTTTTTGTTTGTTTGTTTGTTTTTTAATTTATTTTATTGATTTATTTTTGGCTGTGTTGGGTCTTTGCTGCGCGTGGGCTTTTTCTAGTTGCAGCGAGCGGGGGCTACTCTTTGTTGCAGTGCGCGGGCTTCTCATTGCGGTGGCTTCTCTTGTTGGGGAGCACGGGCTCTAGGCGCGCCGGCTCAGTAGTTGTGGCACACGGGCTTAGTTGCTCCACAGCATGTGGGATCTTCCCGGACCAGGGATCGAACCTCTGTCCCCTGCATTGGCAGGCGGACTCTTAACCACTGAGCCACCAGGGAAGCCCCAGCCCCAGTGTTTTTCAGGAATTCTGGGTGTATTAGTTTTCTATTGCTGTGTAACAAATCACCACAAATTTAGTGACTTAAAACAACACACGTTATATCGCGCAGGTTCCAGGTCAGGAGCACTGGGACTGCTTAGCTGAGCCCTTTGCTTAGTCTCAGAAGGCTGCAATCAAGATGTCAGCAAGGCTGCATGCTCGTCTGGGGACTCAACTGGGGAAGAAAATACCTGCAAACCCACTCAGGCTTTGTGGGCAGAACTTATTTCCTTGTGACTGTCTGACTGAGGGCCTGGCTGTCACCTAGAGGCCTCCCTGAGTTTTCAGAGGCCATCTGCAGTTCCTTGAGGTTACCACAGTTTCTTGCCACATGGGCTTCTACAACATGGCCTCTTACTTCATCAAGCCCACAAGGAGAATCTCTAGCCCCAGTCTGCTAACACAGAGTTTTACATAACGTAACATATATGTAATGGGAGTGGCAGTCCAACACCTTCACCATATTTTATAGGTTAGAAGCAAATCACAGGTCCCACTTGAACTCAAGAGGATCACACAAAAGTGTGAATACCAGGAGGCAGGAATCACTGAGGCTCACCTTAGGGTCTGTCCACCACACTGGGGTTACTGGAAAACCTAAGGAAAAGTATAGGAAAAGAGAGAGCTGGAGACTAGGATAGGAGAGAGTAAGAAAAGAAGTCAATACACGATGCAGAGGGGTAGAAAGACAGCAACAATGACCTCAAGGTTCTGTAATTTTTACACATGACAAAGGCCACAGAACCATGCCCTTGGTGCCAAAGATTCTGGATTTGATGAGCCCCACCTTGGAATGAACCATATTGTGGACCTCCTCCCCTCTCGCTCTTTGGCTGTGGAACAAATCCACAAAACTGGACATACTGGTTCAAATACAGATTCCTGCCCCACCTCAACTGGATCTTCTTGCAACCCTAATTCTTGCTCCTTGTCACTTTATAGAAACCAAAACTATCCTGCTTGACTGTTAGCTACCCTCCTCTCGACCTCATAATTTCTATTTGTATCAATCCTTTCCTCTCATCTTAAAGATGTGGGCCTCATTCTGTCCATGGCCAACCCTCCACTCATGTCCTATCTCTCTTCCTGTTCTCTGAGACTACAAATGCATCTCAATTCTCCTCTATCAATTAAAATGCAAAACTAAACTAAAAAACCAACAACAGAAACTGCTTTCTGTGTTTGGCTACCTCCTCACTCTAGCTTCAGGTTTATCTTTTTGTCTCTCATTAGCCACTCTTATTAAAAAGTAGCTACCACTTCCCTGTCACTTAGTCATTTCTTAACTTTTTACAACTTGGCCTCTGTCTACGTCACTCCCTTAAGAATTCTATCTTAAATGTCACTAGTGACCCATTTAGTGTGGCATGCACTACCCATTCTCACCAAAACCCACAGTTCCCAGCCTCTCTTACAGAGAGGTACTGAATCCTGGCTAATGGAATGTGAGTGGAAGTGACAGACTGTCCCATAAAACTCTCAAGTGCTGATCTCCGCTCTCCTTTCCATCTGCTGGTGGAATGGAGGAGACTCTGAGAACCTAGAAAAGAGTCAAACCACATGTCTCCATTCCAAGTTTTAGGGTCCCACTTCTTCTCAATCACAGGAAAGGCTTAGTTAGACTGAATTCAACTGACGAAATTCTACAACATGCACCATATTTTTGTTGTATTTGTAGCAAATAAGGCTGGTGGCTACAAGAAATAAGAGATTCTTTTATGGCTATCATGGAAGCTCTGTGACTCTCTGACCATGTCTTGAGCCGAGAGTTTAAAGACCCAAGCTTGGGACTTCCGTGGCAGCCCAGTGGTTAAGACTTCGCCTTCCAATGCAAGGGGTGTGGGTTTGATCCCTGGTTGGGGAGCTAAGATCCCACATGCCTCGCAGCCAAAAAAACCCAAAACATGAAACAGAAGCAATATTGTAACAAATTCAATAAAGACTTTAAAAAAATCGTCCACATCAAAAAAATCTAAAGACCCAAGCTTGTCATTTTCTTTCTGCAAGGACTCTGATGCACTCAGAAGAATTCCTCCCATACAAAGTCCCTGTAGTCATCATCACTGCCATAACAGTCAAGTGCAACAACCACTTGGGCCCCCAAGGCACTTGCTTTAGTCGGCACTTCATCACAAATAACCACAGGTGATAATTTAATTAATCATGTTGCCACGGCATGCCGTGGCTTAGCAGCATCACGTTTCTCATTGACAAGCAGCTTTAGCACATTCAAACCCAATGACACAACCGAACCAGTTCCCTAATCCCATCTTTTGAGGTCTGTTTCCTGGGATCCCTCCTAGCGCCAATTTCTGTGTCAGTCAGTGTCCCGCCAATGAGACAGAAACCACACCAGTCATTGGAGAAAAGTTAACATAGAGAATGGTTAGAATGGTTAACTAGGTATAAAGTTGTTAACTAGACAACTGAAAGGGTGAAAAGAAAACTGAGATACCATGGAGGCAGCAACAGCAGGAAGCATCTATAACTCCTAGGGCTAGGAGAACAAAGGAAAGAGTTTGGAATTACTAAAACTTAGAAACTTAGAAGACGGGCCCTGGACTTCCCTGGCGGTCCAGTGGTTAAGACTCTGCTTCCACTGCAGGGGGTGCAGGTTTGATCCCTGGTTGGGGAACTAAGATCCCACATGATGTGTGGCGCGGCCAAAAAAAGAAGAAGAAGAAGAAGAGGGGTCCTACAGAGCTGAAACTCAGACCTCTAAGTCTAGTGCTGGTGTCTGGTGTCTCTGAACTTAGAGGAGGGACCAACACTTCTGAGAAAAAGGTGCTATCCAGGTGGTGCTGGTGTCTCTGACTGGGACACCATGGAGCTGGGTTTGTAATTTTTGGAAAAAACTGCAAAGTGGATTCAGCTGTTGCTATAAAGGCCCTGCTGCTGCTGGGGTGAAGGAGCATTGCTAGGGTGACCTCACACGAACAGGAAGCAGAAGGAAGAAAGGAGTCCTTTCTTCCTCCTGTGACCTCACTATCTCCCTCTAGTGGCCCCTATTGGCAGAGCCAAAAGTAGAGTCAGCTGACAGCAGAAAAGTGATTTGCAGAGTCCCAGCTCCACTATCTCATAGTAGAAAGTAGAAGGGTGGATTTGGAGCTGAGACAATAACTTAATAACTAGCACAGGTGTCTTTATAAAGTATTAGAAGAAAGAGGTGAAATTAGGTGAGAATTAGCTGATTTTCAAGCAGAGGTGGAAGGGAAATGGAGAAAGTCCAAAAATGATGGGCCTTTCAGGGTCAGAAAAGATGACTGCTTCTTTTTGTTTGTTTTTTTTTGGTTTGTTTTTTGTTTGTTTTTTACTTGTTCAATAAGTTTATTACTGTCTTTATCTGAAAAATCTTCATATAAATTGTGGTTTGGTTTATTAACTCTCAGCAGCCCGTTCCTGAGCTCTAAGGAAGCTTGCCTTCTTCTGAGCTACCCGATCTTTCTTCTGGGCAAGTGACATTTTGGGACGGTTCCACCTCTTCTTTTTAACTTCTCTCTTAGACTTCTTCTCATACACTGGATTCTCTCGTATTGCAGCATGAGCTTTCTTATACATCTCCTCCATCATGTCTGGAGTTACGTTGTTCTTTATGTATTGAGAGAATTGTTTTTTGTAAGCATCTTCCTCTTCTTCAATCAGGTAACGCATATAATCTGCAACGTTCTGCCCCATGATGTGCTTTCGGTGTACCTCAGCATTAAATTCTTTGCTTTCTGAATCATAACCAGGGAACTGTTTGGTACTGTGAGGGATAGACAAGCCTCCATCGACAGCTCCCTTCAGGGCCCCCAAAACTTTATTCCCAGTAGTAGTCCTGGCAAGCCCTGCATCCAAGTAACAGGTGAAGGCACCAGGTTGACCATCAACGCTTTCCACATTGTATTCATCTCCAGTCACCTCGACTTGGCCTTCATAAATTTTGTCCATACCAAACCTATTAAGAAGCCTGCGTGCCAGCAGCAGGCCAGTACAATAAGCTGCAGCATAATTTGTCAGGTCAACCTTCACACCATACTTCGGGAGTTCGTGAGCACAAGCTGCACAAACTATCATATCTCCTTCTATACGGGCATAAGCAATCTGAAAAATGATATCTCTGTTAGTTACACGAACTATCATTCTGTATTTGGGTGTGTTGTACTTATTTTTATCTTGAATTACCAATCGTTTCCGAGCATAGTAGTCAGTTTTGCCCTCTCACCGTCTTCTAAATTTCACTTGGTATCTCTTGAAGTAGGCCTTATTCTTGACAACTTTAACAAACCCCATCCTGTAGAACAGAAGCTCTAGCCACCACTGAACTGCAGAACCAGCACGGCTCCGGGGGGGGGGGGGGATGCAGATGACTGCTTCTTGACTACAAACTGTATAAGATCGAAAAAGGTCTTGAACAACATGAGGTGAAAGATGTGATCACCTCTAAGGCAAATAGCAGGTGAAGAGTGTGGCCTTTCCACTTACTTCATATGACTTCAATGTAGCCACCATTACATTGAGAGTGAGGCAAGGGGGTGATGAGGATATAAATATATCAGCTTGAGAATTCTATCTAGGAAAGAACTTGAGTGTGGTTAGTGTCACATGGATCTGACTAGAAGCAAATAGAGCAGAAATCTGTTGTGTTAATTATGTGTGTCAACTTGGCTAGGCCACAGTACACAGATATTTGGTCAAATAATCTAGATGTTTCTGTGAAGGTTTTTCTTCAGATGAGAGTAACATGTAAAACAGTAGACTTGAGTAAAAGCAGATTATCCTCCATAAATTGAGTGGGTCTCATCCAATCAGTTGAAGGCCTTAATAGAAAAAAGACTGACTTTCCCTGAGAAAGAGGTAATTCTGCCAGTAGACTGCCTTCAGACTCAAATTATAACGTCAGCTCTTCCATTGGGTCTCCAGCTGCTGGTCTATTCGGCAGATTGTGGACTTGCCAGCCTCCATAATCATATGAGCCAATTCATTAAAATCTCTCTCTCTCTCTCTGTACGTATATAGATACATACATACATGTAGATATAGATACACACACATGTACATCCTATTGGTTATGTTTCTCTGGAGAATTCTGACTTATATACCAAAAATATATATATATTTTTAAAGCTTGTGTCTCATTACTTCTTTTTTTTTTAATTTAATGTTTATTTATTTTTTATACATTTATTTATTTATTTATTTTTGGCTGCGTTGGGTCTCTGTTGCTGCACGTGGGCTTTCTCTAGTTGCGGGCTTTCTCTAGTTGCGGCAAGCAGGGGCTACTCTTTGTTGCAGTGTGTGGGCTTCTCATTGTGGTGCCTTCTCTTCTTGCGGAGCACGGACTCTAGGTGCGTGGGCTTCAGTAGATGTGGCGCTCAGGCTCAGTAGTTGTGGCTTGCTGGCTCTAGAGAGCAGGCTCAGTAGTTGTGGTGCACGGGCTTAGTTGCTCCGTGACATGTGGGATCTTCCTGGTCCAGGGCTTGAACCCGTATCCCCTGCACTGACAGGTGGATTCTTAACCATTGCCACCAGGGAAGTCCCTACTGTTTATTTTTTACTGAAGTAAAGTTCATTTACAATGTTGTCTCTTTTTAAAAAATATTTTTATTATTTATTTATTTATTTATTTGGTTGCGCCGGGTCTTAGTTGCAGCAGGGGGGCTCCTTAGTTGTGGCATGCAAACTCTTAGTTGTGGCATGCCTGTGGGATCTAGTGCCCTGACCAGGGATCGAACCCAGGCCCTCTGCATTGGGAGTGCGGAGCCTGAACAACTGCGCCACCAGGGAAGTCCCTCCAAAAATACTTTGAGGTAATTGTATTGCCAAAGAAATTATGAGCCCAAAATAAAAAAGAAAAAAGCTTTGACTACCTAAATTTAATATGAAATCTCAAGGGACCCTGAATAGCCAAAACAGTTTTGTACAAGAAGAATAAAATTGGAGGTCTCATACCTCCTGTTTTCAAAACTTACTACAAACCTACAGTAATCAAAACAGTGTGGCATTGGCATAAAGAAAGGCATATAGATCAATGGAATAGAATAGAGAGCCTAGAAATAAACCCTTGCATATACAGTCAAAAGATTCTGACAAGACCTCCAAGACCTTTCAATGGGGAAAGGACAGTCTTTTCAATAAATGGTGCTGGGAAAACTGGATATTCACATGTATAAGAATGTTAGACCTTTACCTTACACCACATAGAAAATTTACCCCAAATGGATAAAAGACATGAACATAAGAGCTAAAACTATAAAACTCTTGGAAGAAAACATAAGGCAAAATCTTCATGATTGGATTTGGTGATGATTTCTTGCATATGACACTGAAGGCATAGGCAACAAGAGAAAAATAGATACATTGGACTTCAAAATTAAAAACTTTTGTGCATTGAAGGGCACTGTCAACAGAGTGAAAAGGCAACACATGAAATGGGAGAAAATATCTGTAAATCATATATCTGATTAATATCCAAAATATATAAAGAACTCCAACAATTCAACAACAAACAAACAACCCAATTTAAAAATGGGCAGGGACTTCCCTGGTGGCACAGTGGTTAAGAATCCACCTGCCAATGCAGGGGACACGGGTTTGATCCCTGGTCTGGGAAGATCCCACATGCCACAGAACAACTAAGCCCGTGCACCACAACTACTGAGCCCGCGCCCTAGAGCCCGTGAGCCACAACTACTGAGCCCATGAGCCACAACTACTGACCCCGCATGCCACAACTACTGAAGCCCAAGCGCCTAGAGCCCACGCTCCGCAACAAGAGAAGCCACCGCAATGAGAAGCCTGCACACCGCAATGAAGAGTAGCCCCTGCTTACCACAACTAGAGAAAGCCTGCATGCAGCAGTGAAGACCCAAAGCAGCCAAAAAAACAAAGGGCAAAGGGGGACTTCCCTGGCAGTCCAGTGGTTAAGATTCTGCACTTCCACTGCAGGGGGCGCAGGTTCATCCCAGCCAGGGAACTAAGATCCTGCATGCCACGTGGTGCGGCCAAAAAAAATAAATAAATAAAGGGCAAAGGATCTGAATAGACATTTCTCCAAAGGTATACAAATGGCCAATAAGCACATAAAAAGATGCTCAACATCACTAATCATTAGGGAAATGCAAATCAAAACCACAGTGAGATACAACTTCACACCCACTAGGATGGCTAGTATTTAAAAAAAAGAGAAGAAGAAGGAAAAAAAAGGAAAATAAGTGTTGGTGAGGATGTGGAGAAATTTGGATCCTTGTGCATTGCTACTGGGAATACAAAATGATGCAAATGCTGTGGAAAACAATATAGCAGTTCCTAAAAAACAACAACAACATAGAATTAACATATCATCCAGCAATATATACTTCTGGGTATATACCCCAAAGAATTGAAAACAGGGACTTGAACAGGTATTTGTACACCAATGTTCATAGCAGCATTATTCGCAATAGCCAAAAGGTGGAGCTATCCAAGTATATCCCTCAACAGATGAATGGATAAACAAAATGTGGTGTATACATACAATGGAATATTATTCAGCCTTAAAAAGAAAGGCAATTAAAAATAATTTTTTTTATTGAAGTATAGTTGATTTACAATGTTGTGTACAGCAGATAATATTTGTTTCTGGTTTTTTAATGACAGTGACAATAACAATGATGATGATGATGATAAAAAATAGCTACCATTCATTAAGTTCTTACTATGTACTACGTGCTATGCTAGTGTTCTATCTAGTGCTTTATCTCATTTAATCCTCATAACTACTCTGTGTGGTAAGTGATGTCACCCCCCATTTTAGAGATGAGAAAACAGGTTTAGAGAAGTTGAGTCACTTGCCCAAGGTTTTACAGGCCCTCCTTCTCTCTCTACATTTTTTCTTTTTGACAATCCCATCCAATATCATGGCTGCTATAATTATCACGTCTGTATGGATGGCTCCCTGACCCCTCTCCTTGTCTCCTGGTCCACATTTCCTGGCATATGAATGTGCTGATGGCATTGTAAACTCAACATGTCCAAAATGCAGCTATTCTTGTGTTAGTACTGTTCTAAACATTTTTCATTTAATTCACATAACTCTGAGAGAGATAATATTATTATTCATATCTATGAGGTAGATAGTGTTATCCATGTTTTACAGATGAGTAAACAGAGGCCTAGAGATTCAGTATCTGGCTCACCTTTACACAGCTAGTACACAGTGGAGCTGGGCTTGGGGCTGATTTCAATGCTTAGACCACAATAATGACAATACCTCAGTTCCACTCAAACTGAGCTCTCCCTGTCCTGTTCTGTTTCCTGCTTCCTATATTCATTCTCTGCCCTTAACTTCAAATCCTACTGTCCTTCAAAGTCCAACTCAAAGGCCATTCCCTACAAAGTCTTTTCAAGTATTCCAAGCTGGGAGGGATCTCCATCTTGTGTGAATTTACAGAGAACTTACTCTGTACCACACTTACCTTTTCCCAAGCATACAAGTAAAATTTTAATTCATCCTCACCATAAAAAGTTCAAGTAGAGAATATTGAGCAAGAAGTTTAAGTATCTCTGCATTCCCCAGAATTTATTAGTTTTTTCCTTGACTAACGTTCCTGTGTTTCTGCTAGAAACTCTTATCAGGCAGCTATTTGAGGACAGGAGGCAGGGCGAGTCTTCTTTAGTCCCCTAAAACAGGCCTTACTAAACAATTGCTGAAAGAATCAATCAGTTGCAAATCCCATGAGCCTGCACACACCACATTTTTTGGATGAGGGTGAGAGGGTCTGTTTAAGAAAAGTGATTTTTTTTTCAGGGGGACTGGTAAAGCCATGTCAAACGCTCCCTCTCCTCCCACCTCCATTAAAGAACAAAAAAGCATCTACTTCTAGGTACATAAAGCGTCTGGTTTCTGTTTTAGCTGGGTCTCAGAAGGAAATGACTTTTCTCTGAAATTGTAGACGCCCAACCCAGCTGCAGCATTGTTAGACCTCAGGGTAAACAGGAAGCTTCCTGCCTTGGGCCCTTCATATCCCTCTCACAGGCTATTAAAGACTGTTAATAGGATAGTAAAAGGACAGCTGCTGGCCATAAAATCAGCCCATTCCTTAGATCCTTAGAGAACTAGATCCCTCCAAGGTCAGAGAGAAAACTGTGTCCATCTCCAGGTCACACCAGGTATGTCCACCTAGCTGGGGTCCTCACTTAACTCCTCTATGATCAGCTGTAACTGATCTTTGCAAAATACCAGAGTGATTTAGTTCCTTGGTATTAGTTAAGAAATGAGAGGTTCGCATTTATAGGGTTTCCGGTCCTTGAAATCATTCGTTTCTGGGGGTGACGAGGTCTAGTGTGAACGTTAAGCTGAGACTGCCAAAGCAGTGAAATCACCCCCTACCCTGCGGAGTTTGAGTCACCTCTTCCAGTAGGGAAACAATCAGTCCTGATTATCCCCCCAGAAGAGGCAAAGAGGTCAATCCATGAGAGCAAACAATCTAGTACTCCTACCTCTGCAATAAAGAGCTGAATCAGGCCCTCAACTCTTCCTGCACACAGGGTGGAAGTCCCCAGATTTGCAGCTGTGGGTGAGGAGGGAGGGAACAGTTTCTGCCAACTGGAGGGACACTAGGGCAGGGGTGATCATCTTTTGCCAAGAAGGGCACTCGGGTGTCTTGGCAGAAGGCAGAGGGCTGTCCCGATCTGTGTGTACATTTTCAGAAGCATTTGACTCTGGACCAAATTCTCTCAGCTGTGCTAAAGCTGGGGCGATGGATGGGAAATGCTTATTGGCCAGGCTGACTAGGAGCTCCAATAGAGGGTGCTGGGGCTCAGCCAGGAGCTTCCCTTCAGCTGGCAAGTTTAGCTTTCAGTCATGGTCAGAGGGAGCGTGTCAATCCATCTATTTTGAAGTTTCTGCTTGTTGGAATTTTTGGCTCAAACTGGGAAAGAGTGGTGATGATGCAGAGCCTCTTACCTGGCTCAAAGAATGAGAAAAAATAGCTCAGCAGGGGTCAAGATTTTACTACAATTATAGAGACAAGCCCATTACCAAATGGGGGCCAGGAAGATACCGTTTCATTCAACCCTGGACTTACCTACAATTTATCAATTCCTGCTGCTGTGTTGGCTCATCTGACCCTTACCTACCAATCAAGAAAGCACAGGCACTCGGGCAGGGCAGGAAAACCAGTCACTGCTCACACATTGAACATTTAGTTGCCCCTGGGCAGGCTTACTTACACAGGACAGGGAGCCTTATTTGCCAAGTGTCACTGCTTTCCCTCATTCAAAGGAAACATCACTGAAGTTACTCCTCGGAGTGCTGAAAAGAGGAGAACTGGACATTTTTTCCAGTAGGATAATGTAATTTTCCCCTAGTTTCAGGAGAGGTAACTAAGGCTCTGAAAACTCTCCCAAGGTCACACAGCTGGTAAGTGGGGCTTTACGGAGAGGACCAGAATCCAGGCCTCCTGCCTCCTCATGCAATGTTCTTCTTACCATGACATTTTTCCCCCAAGTAACTTGTATTAATGTTTTTTGCATCAATTGACCTTTAATATCCAAATGAAGTGTGGATGCAGAGTATGTGGCAGGGTCTCAGCCCTTAATTTGTATTATTTTTTTAAAAAGGTAATTTATGGGAATTCACTGGTGGTCCAGCTCGGTGCTTTCACTGCTGTGGACCAGGTTTAATCCCTGGTCAGGGAACTAAGCTCCCGCAAGCCGTGCAGCCAATAAAATAAAATAAAATAATTTTTAAAATAAAAAGGTAATTAATTGCAGATATAATCAAAAGTTGTTTAATTTGCATATCTTTGTAAGGTTTTTCATATAAATAAGTGAACAAATCATGAAAAAAATCATCAGAAACAATGTCCCATTTAGGAAAGATGGTCCCATCTTACTTAGGCTACACTGTCCAGGCCTCCACCATCACTGTGTGGACGATGACCAGCTTGTCACCTAGAGCCTTTGATGAAATTCACATTTAAATAATTTACATTTAAATTTACGTGTGGGTAGGTGGTTAAGTTTAAGACTACCTCTGCTATGGTTGATTGACAAGACAGATCCAGGTATGCTTTAGACCTGGAAGAATATTTCTTCATTTACAGAGAAAATAGTTACTACCCTAAAATCTGCCATAGCCAGGACCAGAAGGGGCTCTCTAGAGGCTCACACTTCTCCCATTCCTAACCAACCTTCAAGGAGAGAGAGGTTCTAACAGGGCAGAGTAAGGGTTCCAGGGCAGCACAGGCAGTCCCAGCATGTATTTGTACTTTCAGACCCTGGTTAAGTCTGCTTCAAGCCTGTCCCCTAAGTCTCCAGGTCATGTCCAAGGTAGGAAGTTGCAATGCAGGAGTAGTCCCAGGAGCCAGTAAGTCAGGAAGTAGCCTAGAATGCATCGTGTGACCAGAGAACAAGTTTTCCAGTTGTACAAGAGTCCCATGATAGAGTTTCTGGGGACCTTTTGTCCTGGTGGGGAGTCCCCTGAAAGAGGCTTCCAAGGCACAGTCTCTAGGGATCTCAGCAGCGGTTCTTGATCCTGAAGCAAGTGAGCTGAAAACCAGTACACAACAGGAGTGGAGGAGCATAAAAACCTGGTGAGAACCTGGAAATCATAAGAGGGGGAAAACCCACACAATTACTGGAATGTCACTGCCTCAAATGGGATGAGCCTGGGACTTCCCTGCTGCTGGGTGAGCTATAGCTCTAAGACTAGAAATGTATTACACTGGAAAAGATATTCATTCAGCAGAGCTTAGGATCTGCCTTATAAAGCTGTGCATGACACCAGCCAGGTGCTGCAATGTTACAAATAAACATGGCTACACACTAATTACCACAATAATGGGCCAATTGATACTAAAAATTCTATGGGGGGTGTGGTCAGGGGACTTCTCTGGTGGACCAGTGGTTAAGATTCCGCGCTTCCAACGCAGGGGGCGTGGATTCGATCCCTGGTTGGGGAACTAAGATCCCACGTGCCACGCGGCATGGCCAAAAGAAAAAAGAAAAAAAAGTCTGTGGGGTCCACTTTTAGCCCAGGGCCAGGACTCTTATCCCCTGCCCCCTGAAACAGTTCCCTCATCCCACGGGGATGGCAAAGCAGAGAGAAAGGGGGCAGGGGATCCTGTGGTTCAACACTGTCCCTCTAGGGAAGTTCAGAGCCAGGTCTCCAAATGGCCTCCCTCATCTATCCTTGAAACTCTAAGCTTCGCTGGCATTCACGCTAGTAGCTCATCCAGCTACAAACACAGAGTGCTCCTTTCTATTTCCCCTGTGCCTCTTAGTCACACAGCTCAGAGAACTTCACAAACAGCCAATGTGCGCCTCCAAGAGGCAGCAACTGCTGAGGAGTGGCCAGCATGGAGACAAAAAGACTTCCTCAGGGTTTATGGTGGACCTGGGGCCACAACCAGGAACCAAAAAAAATCGAATGTATGATCAAACCCTTCCCACCCCTCTCTATCCTCCCCACCAACCGAACATTGCACAAGATCGCTCCTCTGAAAATGGAGCACCTGCCAGAGCTCAGAGTATCTCAGAAAGTCGACATTCAAGCAGACATTCTGGGTATAGTTGTACGTTAGGGGAAGGTCCCAGAGGTACCCTCTGTGCTATTCCTATAACTCAGTCAGATCAGGTCCTTTCACAACTCTCGTTGTCTTCGCACATGCCCTTCCATTTGCCCAGAATGTTCTTCCTCTGCTTCTTAAATGGAATTCCTTCTTACTCTTCAGGACCCAGCCTAAATATGATGCCCTCCTCACCTCCTTCAGCCAGTTAGCCACTTATTTCTCTGTGCTTTCCCAATACTTTACCTCAAAAATATCTCCAATTCCATCCCACTATACTATAATTTAAGCTGTTAAATGTCTGTCTCTCCATTTTGACCACAAGACCTACTAGGGCAGCAATCTTAACTTATTTATGTTCTACCCTCAGTGATCTGACCCAGGAACTCACACTAAAAACACCCCCAAATAGTTGTTGAATGAATAAATTAGGTACAGGTCACTCAAATGGGAGAAGTTAAATGTCTTCCCTGTCCCTGGCTAAGGGGTTTGGCCTGTGTTCCCACCTTTTCCCAGCCAGGAGTCCACCTCACCTGAACATGCATGCACAGACTGCCAAACAGCAGCAGCACTGCAGCGTGGACCAGGTACACAAACACCCGAGGACTGAGGAATCCAGGATCAGGCTTCTCTGGGGTCTCTCTGTTCTTGCTCCTTTGCATCCCAAGTGTAAGGCAGAGCCAAGGATGGGTGGTCACATATGTCCAAGTTGCCCAGGCAACCAGTATAGCCATTGGTGCAGCCAGTAGAAAATTGGGCACCTGCTTGAGTTCATAGTATCTCAAAAAGCCAACATTCCAATAGATATCCTGGATGTAGCTGTATATTAGGGGAAGTTCCCAGGAGCACCAAGGCGGCTCATTTCCCTCTATGATTCGGTAGCCCTTGTCCACAGCTAATTGCAGCAAGGGCTCAGGAATGGGGTAGGCTGAGCCTGGCAGACAGAACTGGGTATAGGCGTAATATTGAAAGAGGGCAAAGGGAAGGCTAAGTGTGAGCACTGACAGGAACACAGAGCCCATCAGCTTCAGGAGCTGTCTCAGAGGATTCCGCACCACGAGAGAAGAGAAAAAGCCTCGGCACTGAGAATGCACGAGGAAGCCAACGTTGACCAGCCCGTTGGAGCGCACGCCCGTGGCAAGGGCAAAGAGGAGCCCACTAGTCCAGCTTCGGCCCCTTTCCAGCTGCCCCAGGGCGCTGAATGTCAGGAGGGCAAACAAAGCTTCTGAGTAGCCAGCCGCCAGGAAGACATTGGCGGGGCTGAGGCAGAAGAGCAGCGCTCCATAAAAAGCCTGGCGGGGACAGCGCAAAACCAGACAGCCCAGGTCATGAAGCGCAAGTGCGGCCAGCACGGAGAACAAGGAATTGAGCGATGCTACTGAGATTAGCAGGCAACTCCGTAGGCTCAGTAACCCCCACAGGGGTCTCAGCAATTCAGTCCCCACCAACAGGACCAGGGGGAAACCAGGGAAGAAGGCAAAGTTGTGCTCATACAGGTAGCCATGCTCAGCAATGAACAGGAAGTGTTCGGCATCCCAGTGAGATAGGCCGCCCAGGAGACTTTCCACAAGTTGGTCCACAGAGCCGGAGGGGGCGAGGCGAGGAGGAGAGAAGGCTTCTGCATGATGGTCTGGGATGATGGCATTGAAGAGAGCCTGTGGGATGAAGGAGAACTAGGATTTTGGTTGAGCCAGTGGAAGAATTACCATTTAATAAAATGAGAAGGAACAGACATGTTGAGGAAGAATCACAAGTTAAGTTTGAGATGGACATTCCAGTGCAGAGGTCAACGAGACAGTGAGATATATGAGTCTGAGGGTCAGGAGAGCAATCAGGGCTAGAGATATAAATTTGGGAGTCTTAAGTGTATGGATGATATTAAAAGGTGTGAGACTGAATGAGATCACCCAGGGAAGAAGTGCAGATAGAGAAAAGAAGAGATCCGAGGACTGGGCCTCAGACATGTCAACATTTAGAGGCTCGAAAGAGAGTGAGGATCTAGCAATAAAGGTAAAGAAGGAAGGTCAGTGAGGTAGGGAGGAAACCAGGAGAGCATGGTGTCATAGAACCAAGTAAAGCAAAGGAGTGTTCAGCTCTTAAATGTTGCTGATAGGTCAAGTAAGATGGGGACTGAAAACTGACCGCTGGCTTTGGCAATGGGAATGTCATTGGTGACTTTGACAAGAGCTACTTCAGTGGAGTGGAGGAGAGAGAAGACTGCCTGGACTGGGTTCAGCAGATAAGGGGAGAAGTGAGACAGCAGATACAGACAACCGTTTGGAGGAATCTTCCTGTAAAGGGAAGCAGAGAAATGGGGTAGTAGGTGAATGACATTGTGGGGTCAACAAGAGAAATCTTGTTGTTTTTTTTCCAAAGGTGGGAGGTAAGTACTTGCTTGCCAGTGGGAATATCCAGTGGAAAGGAAACCACTGAGTATGCAGGCGAGAAAGGGAAGAATTGCTGGAGCAGGCAAAAGGGGATGGAATCTGCTGTGGAGGTGGAACTGGCCTTAGAGAGGAGACAGACAGTTCATCCACCCTTCAGGAGTGAAGGCACAGAGGTGCAGATGTAGGTATGCTGATGGCTGTGGTGGAAGTATTCAGAAGGTTACTTCTTATTGCTTCTACTTTTCTGAATTTTCACTCAGGAAAACAAGCTGGGGAAAAGGTGCTAGAGACTTGAGAAAAGAGGAAAATGTGTAAAATAAGTCATCTATGACCCTAGTTCTCAAAATAGGCTGTGCACTGGAATCGCCCAAGGAGTTTCAAAAATACTGATGCCTGGGTTTCCCTCCTGCCACAACACTGATGACTTAACCAATATGGGGTACAGCCTGGGCGTTTAGATTGTTTTTAGCTCTCCCAGCTGATTCTGACGTGCAGAAAAATTTGAGAGAATGGGTGAGCAACTGGACCAGGGAAATACACTAAGATTGCCAGGTAGCGCTAAGGACTCACTTGGGTTAATGATATTGAATACAAAGAGACTAGTTAACACAGTTGTGTGCTTTTCTCTGGGCAGATGCACGCGTGGAGTAGACACAGAATTGAATTTAACCAAGGTTGGGCTTTTGTCTTGTGATTAAGATGTAGGGAGAAGGGAGCGAGTGAGTTGAACGTGTATGCATGGTGGACCATGGAATCTAAGCTGGGTAAGAACTGGAGCTGAAGCCATGAGGTAGGTGAGGGACAGTGAAACCGTGGTAGAATCAATGGATAAGTCCTGAGGGAGTGGAAGAATCGTTAGAACTGGGGTAGTGGAGGGAGTGAACTGGAAAGATAGGAGATAGTGGTTAGATGTATCAGCTTTATTAATACTGAAACCACCAAGAAATATACAGCAGTGCTGGAAAGAGCAACAGTGAATCAGGAGCTAAAACCTTCAAGGAATGAGGAGGAATGAGTTGTAGCTAACAGAGATGACAGCAACAACAAAGGGTAACTGGCGTATAACCTGATGGCATGAGCTTTAAAGCTGGAAGGGGGGGAGAGGAGGATAATGAAATAGCATTATTATTAAATGTCTTTTTTCCCCATTAGATTTGGTCAGCTACTTACGGGAAAAGAGATCGTGACTTTTTATACTCCCACCTAGCATAGTTCTTTGACCAGAGCAGGAACTTAATAAAATTTGGTGGTTGAGCAAACAGTATAGAGGAAACATATTTGTTTCCAAATCACCATCTGAATTAGAACCCAGCTGTCCTGGTACCCTATCCCAGATGCCGAGTCACAGTAATGCTCCCTTAGTTCTGTCAATCATTCAGCTGATGCTGGTTCAAAGCCATCATCAAGTCAGTTTTCCAGCCTAGCAACAGGAGTATAACCTCATTTTTAAGGCTCTTTCCTTTTTCGGTCAGTTTCTTTATCAGGCCACTTCAAACAGTGAAAACAAGTGGGAAAGGAGTGACAGTCACAGGTAACAGCCCTAGTCTCCAAGCTGAAGACACTTCTAACTAAACCTGGGACCCAGCAGAGGCTGTTATGCCTCATATAGTGGGGGAGGAGAGAAAAAAGGAGTTTTCCACAAAGGAACCACCGATGAGCCTCAGAGAGAATGTGCTTGTGATGAAAGGCACATATAATATGCTAATAGAACATCCCTAGGGTGTTGACATACATTCAACAATAACAGATACTGAAGACCTACTAAGCACTGGGCACTGTGCTAGGCACCATACATAGTTCATATATACCTGATTAAAATATGTATCAAGGGCAGCCTTGGAGGGGAAAGGGAGTTGCAAAATGCATTCTGGGGGTTGTGTGTGGGTGAGACAGCAAGGGGACACAGCTGGGGGAAGAGTAGGAGACACTGCTGACTAAACAAATATACACAGATGGTCTCAGGACAGTGCCACCTCTCTCCCACTCAACTGACTGATGCAACGCTCAGTCTCCTGGTCAGGGGACCCAGGGCAACGCTTTGAGCTGTCACACCCTAAACCAGAACACACCTGTTCTGGTTACAGAACATCATGGTCTGCTGGAAAGACCACTAGCCCAAGAGTAAGGAAACCTGGGGTCTGATTCTGGTCCTTCTCTAACTTGCCTTGTGACTTTAAGGAAGCCATTTATCCTTTCTGGGCCTCAGCTACTTCATGTGTAAAATAAGAGCTTAATAGATCAAAATAAATAAATAAATAAATATAAAATAAGAGATTAATAGGTCATATCTAAGAGTCCTGCCCACTTTTCAGCTATGTGGTCTAGGTCTCTATAGTTCTAACCACATGGTCGGGGGGGCGCATCTGGGAAAGGGAAAGAAGATGAGGCCTATTCTTAACGTCTAGCCCAGTCATGTGGCAATGGCATGTTCAGGACAAAAGATCAGAGACTGACCTGCAGCACCAGAGTCAGGACACGGCAGCTGACTGCAAACCCCAGGACCTCTTTCCGGGATGTGTCCAGGGGCCACATCCTCTCACCACCAGGAATTCAGGGGGGCTGCTGCCAGGGCTGAACTCCCTCAGGCTTCTAAACTCCAAAACCCAAGGAGGAAATGTCACACATGGGCAGAAAGTAAATTCTTGAAAGCATTTTTCATGAAAACATCACCCCTGCTTCAGGACTACTATGGCAAACTTAACCACCTTACTTTCCAGATGAGGGAAAAGCATCTTAAAGGCAGATGGAACCTCTTGGTGTCACTCTGAAGCACTGTATTCTTGCAGGGGAAGTTCCACACAGGTAGGCATGAAGCTGGAAAGCTAAGCTCACAGTAAACCTTTAAAAGCCTGTTGAGTGCCCCTATCCAGGAACTAAAGACCTGGGTTCAAGTCCTGACTTTGTCATTCATAAGTTCTCATTTTGTTCTTCTAAGCCTCAGTTCTCTGTGTATAAAATGAGATCGGGGGACTTTCCTGGTGGCACAGTGGTTAAGAATCCGCCTGCCAATGCAGGGGACACAGGTTCGAGCCCTGGTCCGGGAAGATCCCACATGCCGCGCAGCAACTAAGCCCACGCGCCCTAACTACTGAGCCTGCGCTCTAGAGCCCGTGAGCCACAGCTACTGAGCCCGCGTGCCACAACTGCTGAAGCCCGCGTGCCACAACTACAGAAGCCCACGCGTCTAGAGCCCGTGCTCTGCAACATGAGAAGCCACCACAATGAGAAGCCCTCGCACTGCAAAGAAGAGTAGCCCCCGCTCACAGCAACTAGATAAAGCCCGCGCGCAGCAACAGAGACCAATGCAGCCAAAGATAAATAAATAAATTTATAATAAATAAATTAATTAATTAAAAAAAAAATGAGATCGGACTATTTTGCCTGTCTCATGAAATTGTCACGGTGGTGAAATGGACTGAAGTGTGAAGAAGTACTACCAAATCTATATTGTGGTTGCTGTTATTTAGTGTGTGCCCTTTCTCTGTTGCCCAGAATAATAAACTAGGTCCCAAACCAGAGTCCCAAAAGTGGGGCATAGAACTGAACTGGAAGACCATAATGACTACACACTCTAGTTAAGCTCTCTGATGTGTGTTCAGCTGGTCTGTTAAATTAAGTGGAGAAGGAAAAGAAAACCACCACTCAGCAGGACTTCAGCCAGCTCACATTGCTAAAACAAACTTAGGGGGACGACAGAGTCGACTACTAGGGATGGGGAAAACTGTTATTTCCCATCTCTTTGTTGGAATGGCAGCAATGTATAAACAACTGCAAAGCCATTCTGAGGGAAGGAATGCACTTTAAGGCTTTTTTTTTTTTTTTTAACAATTCCTTGTGCTAAAAGAAGTAGCAATGGCTCCTACGGAACCAGTCGGAAATCAGAAGGAAGGGCAAGAGCATCAGAGGCAGCTCCACAACTTGGGGTGAAGAACTAACCCTAAAGGAAAAAATACTAGAACTGAGAAATTAACAGGGAGGCCTGGAAGACTTTTCTTTCTTCTCTTATCTGGCTAACACCTATCAACCCTTTAGATCACTTGTTTCTGGAATTCTCTGACTCTCACTAGACTATGTGATATGCTCTCATTACACTCTGCCTTGTCGTCTTTATTGCTATTGCTTATTTAGGTTGTTTATGAGGGCAGGGCCTAGCACTACAAACAGGCATTTTAAGCCTGTGTTCTAATTGAGTGGAAGTAGCAAGCACTGGATATGGCTTCACCAGTTCATTGGCTCTGGATATAAAAATCCCTGCTCCGGGTACTCCTCCCACCATATCTCATGTTGAGAGCGAAACGACAAAGTCACAGAAGCCACAGGAAAACACAGTTTCTTCAGAAAACTGGCCATAAGCAACAGTTCTCTTTCCTCTCAGCACAAGGGGGCGCCTGTTGCTTACTCCATCACCAGGAGGCCTGGAGGAAGGGAGGGGCCGCAAACGCCACACCGGTTTGCTCATCAAAATTCAGTTCAAAGGCAAGCTTTTGAAATCCCCCCAACACTGCCAACATCTGACTCGCCGAATCGAGAGGAATCGTAGAAACAAGCACAGCCAACCTTACACGGCCGCTGGTTCTCCATCCTAGGGTGAATTCACTTTTTCCCTTCCTTCATTTCCCACCCACATGCAGAAGAGTTGGAAAAAGAAAAGCACGGAACCCACCTCTGCCTCTTCACCAGGCTTCCATTCTTCCTTTCCTTTCTCCAGAGTCACGCTCTAGACCCAGCGATCACAGAAGACTTGTAGCCTACACTTAGTTTACAGGTAAACCATGTGAAAACAAAAATAAAGCCAGTGAGCTCTCCCTCTCAGCTAATTGCGGGCTTCACTTCCCAACAACCCGTTTACGAAATCACAGACCCTCTGAACTGGCAGGACACTTACAGAGCAACTAGTTTTACTCTATTTTCCCGTGAGATAAATATGCCCCAGAGAGGTGAGTAATAAAACTCTCCAGAGTTTTTACATCAGAGATCTCATTAGACCCTGTGTAATTACCATCGCCATTTTATGGATGTGGAAACTGAGGCTCACTGGGGTCAAGTGGGACTCCCAAGGCTATATTTAAGGAGAATGTCTTTTTTTTTTTTTTTTTTGTCTGAAACATCAATCTTTCCACCAGCCGTCACTCCTGCCAAAGGGGATGCGCTCTTTCAGAGCCAGAATTACAACCAGGGTCTCCCAACTCCCAGCCCAGGACTTGTCCAATGACAGCGCATGCTCTTGCTGGCTATGCTTAAGTCAGGGAGGGCCCTATCTGAGCAAATAGGAAAACCTGTTGAATCGGAGCCCAGGACTCTCTGGGTAAGACTAACATCCTCGGGGGCGGGCGGGCGGGCGGGGGGGTGGGTGGTGGTGTTCGGACCCAGGGTCCTCAGGACCAGAGGCCTTGTTGGCCGCCGCGAGGCAGGGGCCGCCTTCTGCCAGCCTAGCCGGGTCCGAAGCCCGTTCTAGCCCTTTCCTTTCGGACACAGTCCCAAGCGGGGATTGGGCATCTCCTCTCCCCAAAGGGGCCACGGCTCAGAGGTTACTCTCGAGGGGGCCAGCGAGGCCTGGCCCGGCCTAGGGCCGGAAGGCAGGGGAGGGCGGGAGGCTGTAACGGAAGAGGCGGCACTGGGAGGCCGCTATGGTGGAGGGGCGGGGCTCCTCGCTTCTCGGCGGCCTCCGCCTCATTTCCCTCGGCCTCCGTTTGACAACTTCCCTCCCCCCAGAACTCCGAGGCTCCCAAGCTGGCGCCGGATCCCCAGCGCCCGCCGGTCTCTACCTCCTAGGCGGGGCCCGAACCATAGTTCCTCCATCCGGGCCCCCGAGCGGCCGCGCCTGCGTACTGGCTCCGCTGATGGCGGCCCCGCCCCGCTCCTGCCGGGACTCGGAGCTGCCCCGCCCCCCGCCGCAGCGGCCATGTTGAGTCCTGGCGAGCGGGGTGTGGACGGCGTAACCTGGAGGCTCCGCACCCCTCCGCCTTGGCACTTTCCCGCTTTGGTGACACCAGGGGTTCCTCAGCCCCTTCCCCCCGCCTTCAGTTAGTCCGCCGGGGCTGCTGTCTCCGAGTCGGTGCTCTTGCCCCAGTTGCACCCCACAAACATCCACTGAGTTCCCGTGTGGGCCAAGGCCCTGGGAGTTGGAGGCTGCCCCGCGGCCTCTTAACGGAGGCAGAGCCGCACTTTCCCTGCTGTCAGGCAACAACAGCTCAGTACAGGGCCTGGCACACAGTAGCTGTTCTCTGAAGGGAATGAAAAGCCTGCTTGGGGCTTCTGTGGCCAGGAGCGGCCCCCTGCGTCCTGGGCGTGAAGAAAGTGGGGGTTCCCCCCGACTTTCCCCTCCTCCGGCTGCCCGGGACCTTCGCTCCCGCTGCAGCCCGCAGCCCCACCTCCCGTGGCTGACGAGGGCGATGAAGGGAACTTCAGAGAACGCCCCCGAGGACTCCTTTCTCCTTCCTTACTCAAGCAGTTTCTCTCTTGTAGAAAGTGGGCTCAAAAAAGCAGAAGAAAGAAAGAAGCTAACTCAACAGAACTGTCTGTTCGGGAGGAGCGGCCCGTTGGGACCCCTGTAACGGAAACTGTTAGAACAACTTTGCACCCTCCTTAAAGGAAATAGATAATAAATCCTTCTCCGTTGGTGGATTTCTCGTTTCTCAGGATTCCAAAGCCTTCTGTGGTTTCAGTTATCTGCCCTCCAAACGAAGCTAGGGTCTGGGTTAGCCTCTGGCCACAGCCCTGGCGGAGGGAGGGCTTTATCTTCCGCCACAGCTACTACTGTGGGTGGGAACAAAAGAGGTGGTTGCTCTCGCTCCAGGCGAAGACGGCGAGCCCACAGCAGTTCTCTGGGGGCCGGGGACTGTGCCTTTTGATTCTTTATAGCTCATTTCAGGCCCTGGGGCCTGAACTGCCCTCAGGTATTTGTTGTGTGTTAAGGTGGATAAATCACGTTTTAGTTGTGGTGTGTTGGAGGAGAAGGGGAAAAATGGAGTTTAGAACCCCAGGTTTTCCGGTGACACACCCTTGTTCTCAGCTCCGGAGGGATGTGAGTGAATCGGCAGAGCCGTGGGGCACACTCGTGCCTGGGGCCTAAGGTTGTGGCTTGAATCTCTAGGAGTCTGTGAGGCTCCAAGCAGTACTGTGCTTGCAGAGACAAAACTGAGAAATGAACTATCCTTCCTTTGTGAATTCACAAGGGAAAAAGACATGCATTCTTAAGGTTCCCTCTGTTCACACCAAATTCCCTCAAAAATCTGTTTGTAAAAAGGACAGGGGTCTCTTTTGACACATCAGAATGTTTTTTAAAAGCTCAACTGTCACCCTTTAGAGGTAGAACTTTGTCCAGCTCTTCAGCTCTACTTTCTTGCAATCTCTCCTTCCTTTCCTTCTCTACTACCCACCCCCCTTCTCTTCCGCTCTGTTTCCTGTTTCATTTTCTGGCTGCTGCTCCAACTGGAAAACAAGGAAGCTGAATCTTGTGCTCTCAAAGCTCTGGCTTGTCAGAATGGAAGAGGACTAGGTGGGATGGGAGGGGTTCTGGGCCTTCAAGGCTGTGAGTAAGTAGTGGAGGAGGCAGCTCTCTCCAGTCTGCTTTTAGAGTCTGCAGCTAAAATGGAGCCTGCATCTACACAGGGAGCCAGCTGAGCGGCCAGCACTGTGGGAGAGCCGGAGAGACAGGGACGTATCCCAGGGCTCCCAAAAGATTCTACACCGCCCAGCCACTTCCATAAAGAAGCAAATATGCCACACCACCAAGAAACGGTTTCATAATACAAATCCCAGACTAAATTAAACAATGTAAGCAGTGCATTGCTGTTTCTAGACTCCTAGAATGTAAGAGACTTACAGCATTTCTGTTTCTGAACTTGCCTGGCTCTGCTCTTGCTGTTTCCCCTGTTTGAAATGCTTCACTGCCGACGACTCTTTGGCCAATGCACTATATTCAGGTCTCAGCTGAAATGTCACCTCCTTGGAGAAGCTTTCTCTGTCTACCCAGCCACAACTGCCACCCTGTACTATCCCATCACCCTGTTCTGCTTTCTTCATAGCACTTATTATCACCTGGTTGTCCTGTCCATGAATTTGACTCATTTCATTGTCTGTTTTCCTCTTAGGGAATGTAAGCTCTATGAGAGCAGGGGCCTTGTTCACCAAAGTGTTACCAGCACCTAGAACAATGCCTTGCACATTGTGTGTACTCAATAAGGAACTAGTGAATAAATCCGTTTGTTTAACCTGATACCTGCATTTTATGGATGAGGGAACTAAGGCTCGGAAAGAAGTGACTGGCCTGAAGTTACACAGCTAGGGGCAGAGGTGGGATTTGAATTCAGGTCTTCAGCCTCCCTGGCTGTTTTGTTTTGTTTTTTACCACCCCACAGTATTTTAATCTGTCTCAGGTTTACCTCTTTCCCTCTCTTCCTTTTTTTTCCACACAACTAAGGGTCTTTACGGGCTATGCCGAGAATTCTACATAAGGCACACCAAGTCTTAACAGCTCCTACCTACTCTTTCCTCCATTAAATTACAGTTTTATCTTTTTGATTTATTCAACGAAATAGGAGTGCCTACTATGTGACGGGGATGAGGCTGTAACACTAAGCAAGACAGACACAGTCCTTGTCCTCATGGAGATGATAATATCATCCACCTTATGGATTTTATAGTGCTTGGCACAAAGTGCTTGATAAACATCAGCTGTTAGGGACTTCCCTGGTTGTCCAGTGGTTAAGAATCCGCCTTCCAATGCAGGGGACACGGGTTGAATCCCTGATTGGGGAACTAAGATCCCACATGCCGCGGGGCAACTAAGCCCGTGCGCCACAACTAGAGAGCCTGAGTGCCGCAACTACAGAGCCCACACGCTCTGAAGCACGCATGCCACAACAAGAGAGAAGCCTGTGCGCCGCAATGAAAGATCCGGTGTGCCACAACTAAGACCCGACGCAGCCAAAAATAAATAAATATTTTATTTTTAAAAAAGGTGGGCTGTTACAACTCCCTGAACAAAAAAGGGGAGCAAGTGATTTTCCCACTGAAGATGTGAAGGAAGTTTGGGAGTTCTCATGGAGCACTCACTTTCCCTGGAGCAACCTGACAACTCATTTTTTTCTGTAGCTGCCTTGCTCTGCTGCCACATCTGGAGATGGCCTTGGCCATCTCTCAGTAACTCAGTTTCCAGACACCAAACTTTCCGTGGTCCTAATCCTAGGGGAGTGACGGAGTAGCTGATCCTGATCTTGGCTTTGAGGCCAGGCCATTATGGGACAAAAGTGAGCACACTGGCCTCTGATTCTGTCACTGCCAGCTGTTAGCAGGCAGGGCTAATGCCTGTGATGACAGGCAGCTGTACCTTACCCAAACTTTATGCTACTTCTTTTCGTGGGCATTCGTTGGCAGTTTCCAAGGATGCTAGATGACACTTAAATCCATCCTGAAACTAGGGGTGGCACCAATCAGGTCTTGGACATTTACCAGAAGCATCCTTTTTGGCTCTGGCCATACATATCACTTGAGGATGCCCATCCACCCTGGGACAAGGACCCCACCCTTCCTCCCAATTTCAGGAGCCAAATGCTGATCATTTAAAGGCCATGGATACTAGGTGTTTTTCACCCTTTCTTCGGTGTTTGCCTTTTGGTAGTTAGAAAACCTTGACCCCACCGAGAGGCCCAGTGGGAAGGGCCTTAGCCACTTGGGGGTGGTAGTGGCCGCAAGGCAAAAGAGCCAATGAGGTGGAGAGTATTGTTTAGGCTGGACTTGGCTGCTCTCCAGCCTTGAAAGAAGGTTACGGTCACTTGCGGGGCTGGGGAGGGAGGAGCCTGGGAAAAGAACTACTTACTGGCCACACCCCTGGGTTCTCTACTGGCGAGGTTCTATTTACTTCTCAAAAGCAAATTACTCACAGCTCAGTGGCTAGCAGCTCTTTTGGCCTGCGGTAACTCCAGTCAGAAACTGGACACCAGGCTAGGCTCCTCCTGCATTGCAGGAGAGCAGATGAAAAGAACCCAGGAAACCAAACTCCTAGGCAATGCTCCACACACAGCCCAGAAATGCAGTTTCTAGACTAGAAATTGGAGTTTCAGAAGCCCAGAGCAAAAATAGCCAATAGCAGTATTACTCACCAAAATATAGATATGAAAAGCTTGCCATTTAGTTTTTTCCAGAAGAGTCCTAGGAAGGCATCTTAGTTGACAACGGTTAGCCAATTATCTTTACTTCCCCCTCTCTCAATGGAGAAGTATGAATTATTCATTCCTGTCCCTGACCCAAATATTAACCACCACACTTAGTTTGATGAACACTTGACTGAAATTCCTGGGACAATTTACCTCATGCTAAACACAGCAAAAACCCAATCTTGCCTGCTGTGCTCCACAGCTGGGTCCAGTTACTCCTGGTTGTCCTTCAACCCAGGAAGGAGGTGGAGTGTGGTGTATTAGGAAGAACACGGGCCTTGGAGTCAGGGGGACCTTTGTGTTTGAGCTCAAACAAGCTGCTTTCCTCAGCTGTAAAATGGGAGCCAGAATACTGACCTCACAGGCATGGGACTGTTGTGGAATTATTTGATGTACTATGTCTGGTACACAAGTAGGTACTTAATAGAAACCTTTTGTTTTGTTTTGCTTCTAAGTGTCCACAATAATAGCATTTTCTCTGTTACTGCTTCTGGTTTCTCCATTGTTTCCCTAAGGAAGGAGATGAATAGAGAAGCTGTATATTGCAACATTAGCCTTATAAATGTAACTGCATCTGGCCAACATCTACCATTTCATTCAACAGCTACTTAGTAAGTGGCTACTATGTGCCAGGCTGTTCTGTAGGACAGGGATATAGCAATGAACCAAACAAACCCCCTGCCCTCAGAGAACTTACATTAATTACAGTGGAAGACAGTAGGTAAGTACAATATACAGTAAGCCAGATGGTAACAAGTGCTATAAAGAAAAATCAAGCAGAGAAGGGAAATGAGGCAGGGGAACAGATTGCTATTTTATTATTTTTTCTGGCCGCACCACGCGGCATGCAGAGCTTCCCCAACCAGGGATCGGACCCATGCCCCATGCAGTGGAAGCGCAGAGGCTCAACCACTGGACCGCCAGGGAAGTCCCAGATTGCTATTTTAAATAAGGTGGCCAGGGAAAGATTCACTGAGCTGATATTTGAGCAAAGACCTGAAGGAGATGAGGACTTGAGCCATGCCGTTATCTGGTGAAAGAGTATTCTGGACAGAGGGAACAATAAGTGCAAGGTCTCAAGGTGGAAACAGCTCTGTATGGTGGAACAAGCAATGGGGAAGAGAGAAGACCAAAGAGGTAACAGTAAGATAGATAACTGAGGGCAATGTAGGTCATTACAAGGATCTGGACTTTTACTCAGAGTAAGGCTGAAGCACTGAACAATTCTGATCTTAGGTTTCAAAGGGAGCATTCTGGTTGCTATGTTGAAAATAGGTTCAAACACCAGGCAAAGCAGAAGCAGGGAGGCCAGTTTGGAGGATATTTTGAGTTCAAGAAAGATATGATGGTATCTTGAACTACACTGGTAGTAGCTGGACTGAGGATTATTTTTTGAAGAGAGCCAACAGACTGGATGTGGAAGTGAAAGGAGTCAAGGATGTTTTTGTCCAAGCAATGGAGTTGCCATTTCCTGAGAAGCAGGTTTCTAGGGGAAGACGGGGCATCTTAGGCATATTCAAATTAAAAACTTTCAAGCAGAGATGTCAAGAAGGCACCTGAGGGCTACCCTGGTGGCACAGTGGTTAGGAATCCGCCTGCCAATGCAGGGGACACGAATTCGAGCCCTGGTCCGGGAAGATCCCACATGCCATGGAGCAACTCGGCCCATACGCCACAACTACTGGGCCTGCACTCTAAAGCCCATGCGCCACAACTACTGAAGCCCGCGCGCCTACAGCCCATGCTGTGCAACAAGAGAAGCCACCGCAATGAGAAGCCCCCGCACCAAGATGAATAGTGGCCCCGGCCCCGCCGCAACTAGGCAACTAGTCCACACGCAGCAACAGACCCAACGCAGCCAAAAATAAATAAATAAATATTTTAAAGATTAAAAAAAAAAAAAAAAAAGGGCGGCTGAATGCTCTAATCTGGAATCAGGGAAGAGAGCTGGTCTGGAGAAATAAATGGTTAAGTTGGAGGCTGACTCCAGATAATTGTCTTTTTAAATATTTTTAAGAAAAACAGAGATCCTCCCTTTGCCAACTATTTCCGAAAGTTTTTTCCTAGAGTATCATCAATTTCTTTGGCTACTTAAACCCACTTTACTTCAAGAGGCTAACAAGCTTTTTATGCCTAGAACTTCTTCTTGCAGGTAAAATCATCTCTAGAGCTTTCTTAAAGTCAGACTTACACTGTGGAAGGTCAAGTGAATATGGTGCAGAAATGACAGGGTCCAGGATGCCACCATTTAGGGAGAGAGTATACCAAGGGGGACTCGCAAGAACAGGACTAGCTCCCCAACACCCCCAAAAGGGTCAAGATTTTAAACAGTTTAAAAATAAAAAGCTTCACAAACGTCTTACCAAGATTTAATGTACATTTATTCTTAACACGTGGAACATATAGTATAAAGATTTCATACTGAATAAATGATATTCATTAAGCCAAAAAAGGAAAAAAGGAGGAATTTACATCAAGTTTTAGCTACATTGTTTGAAATACAAATATGCAGATTTTATCACTGAAAAAATCTCAATTGTGTTTCTTCATCAGGAACTTCAACTGAACCTAGAACTTTTTCACACCTCGATTAGAAAGAAAACAAAACAAAACAAAAACCCAGAAAAAAATAAACTATAAGTTGATTGGCTGCTGAGACAGCAAGGACTTTTTACAGAGACCTGTACAGCATCGCACCAAGAGGGGCGATGTCTGGCAAGAGATTAAATAGCTGTGTCTCGCTTTGTGCAGGTCACCAACTTGTTAACTCGTCATACTATAAAGGGGTAGCTGGGAGGGGGACCAAACTGTGGGGATCCAAGGGTATGTGCAATGTACAACGTCATATATATACACACGTGGCAGCGCAGCCGCTGCAGCTAAAGGTTAAAACCAGTTCTAAGAGGTGATCTCAGGGTTATTCATACAATCAAGGAGGAGAGAAAGAGGTCAGGGTGTTGTAGGTTCACACATGATACTTTGGGGGAAAAGCCTTTTTTTTTTTTTCTCCTCAACGTTTAACTAAAAACATTTTTAAAAACTACAGCTTGCTGCTGACCCAGCGTTTTCTCTTGTTTCCATGTGAGACATTATTATTACAGTATGTTTACAGTATCAGGTGTACAGTACAGTACATGAAAGGGTCTACACTCTACTGCACAGGCCTCTCCAGTGAACAGGGTTTGTCCACAACTGCGAACTTCTCGGTTCCTGCAAGATTGTGAATGTACAACAATAAACCATACACAGTTCAGCAGTCACCATTTTTGTCCTTCAGGGGTTTTTTTGTTTTTTTTTTTCCTTTTTTTTTTGTTTTTTTTTTTTGTTTTTTTTAACCATTAAAAACATTATGAAATGTGGCATCCCCTTGATGCAAGGACTGGGAAAGCCATTTTTATTTTTATTTTTTTTCCCCAAACTCACTGTAAACGACAGTAACTTTGGTTAAAATAAAAAAAGTCTTCTATGTAGGCAGAGCTTTGTCTTTTCAAATAGGGCAGGGTCCTGAGGGGAGTAAAGTGAGGACGGGGAATAGAAAGATGGGGAGGAAGAAGGGGCGAGAAGGAAGAGGAAAGAGAAATAGGAGAGACTTTTTTTCCAAGGGAGAAGCTGGACAGCACAGGGTAAACTGGATTCTGAGGTGGTTTTGCATAAATAAAGGGCAACAGTCAGTTTCTAAGTTCTCCACACACGCACACGCACACAGGGAGGGAGGTGTCCCACGGCTGTCATGACTGGCCAATCAAAAACAGTACATCGCAAATGACTTGTGAAACCAATGAGTTCATCAACGGTGATACCGAGATGTCCAACAGCCGTGACTCGTACAGCGTGAACTCCGAGTGGTTCTCGTCCACCTTGGCCAGGGCCAGCAGCGCACGGGCAGCCCGTCGCATCATGTCCACACTAGTTGGCTCAAAGGGCGGGTTCTGCATGTGGAGCAGGCTGGCCTGGCTCTGCTGGAACTGTGTGGCAGCAAGGCTATCCTCCAGGAAGCCCAGGAGGTTGCCGATGCTGCCTTTCTGCACTGCAATGGCACGGGCTGCCAGGCTGTCACCCTGTGCCAGGTTGGCTAGCAGTACTACAGCCATCTCCCGGCACACCGGGTTCTTTCGGTCACTGAGGAAGCGCACCATGGTGCTATACAACTTCTCCAGGCGGCTGAAGGGGGGTGTGGCCAGGATCAGGTCCACATTGTTGTCCTGGATGCTGAGTTTGCTGAGGGTTTCCAAGACCAGTCTCTGGGGGGAGAGGACAGCGTTGGGGCCCAGGGTGGAGAAGGGGTCCTGGGCTTCAGCTGAAGGGCAGACTGCCCAGTGTAGGAGTCCATCCAGGACAGGCAGGCAAATGCTCTCGGGGTATGGGGAGAGGTCCAACTGCCCCGAAATGTTGGCGAGCGTGACCAAGGTATTTTCCCGAAGCATCTCCAAGCAGTCCCACCACCACTCCACTTTGTTGCAGCTCACCCCTTGGTCCTGCTCCTCCTCCTTCTCGTAAGTCAGTGGCGCCTGCTTCCGTTCTGGGTGCTTGTGGTGCAGAAGGATGAGCTTGCCCAGGATCAGCAGCAGCCCCGGGTGTTTGGACATCTCGAAGTCGTTGCCTGGCACAAATGACAGACTTCGGATGGTATTGGAGACACAGACGCAGCGTTTGGCAAGGGAATCCTGCCAGTCCAGAAGGGTACACAGTGGGGTCTCATCTTTACTGTGGGGTTCATCCTCTAGGATCTTGATGTTCCGATGGCTCTGTGCTGGGCTGATGCCAAATGGGAACTTGCTGCTTTCCTTGGTGGCCTCTACACTCTTAGCTCCCTCCTCGGTCAACGTGCTAGACCGGGTGGACAACATGTCATCCATAGTGGCTGTGATCCGTTTTTCTGGAGGGCCATCGGTCGGGGGGCCCTCCTGCTCTGTTGTCCCTGGTGTACCCGCTACTGCTGTGACATACTTCCGAGTGACTGGTGGGCAGGGTACATGAGGCCGGGAAGGCAGCAGCTCTGTTTTGCTCTCAAAGTGGGTCTGGATATGCTCAGTGGTGTCCCCCCCACCAATCCGCCAGTGCAGCAAGCCACTGTCAAACTCCTGCACGCGCCCAAGCTTATCTGAGCAGTCCACCACAAACGGGTCATTCTTTTGCACGATCTTTACTGGAAGCCTGTCAAACTTACTAATCAGTTTCTCCTCACTATTCTCTGAGGCGGCTTTGTCCTTGCCCGCAAAGGCCATCTCCTCATCATTTTCAATTACCTCCTCCTCTTCTTCCTCCTCTAGTTTAGGACCTAGAAGGTCTTCCTCCTCCTCCCCCTCCACAGGAGCTGGACTAGACGCTTTGCTGAATCTCCCAGGGTCCAGTAGTGTTCTCTGTCCTGGGTCACCCACCTCATACTCCTTTAAAATGCCAAAGATCTCAATCAGGCAACGTCGGAAATATTCCACAAGGAGCTCTAGCAACCCTGGGAGCTAGAAGAGAAAGAACAGGAAATAAATTAAGGGAGAAAAGTGGGCTAAGAAGAGAATCCTTGACTTGAGAGGCCTGCCAAGGTTTTCAATCTAATCTCCCCTCTTCGCTTCTAGGTCAGATGTCTGCATCACTGGGAGAGTCAGAGTTCTCCTTTCCCAAAGGCCCTCCACAAAGCAAGTCACTTGAACTCTCCTCTGCTTAGCACAAAGTTCTTCCTTCTGCCCAAACAATCTTCACACAAGCCTGCCTCAGCAGATGGATCGCTGACCAGCAACTCTGCACCTCACCTACCAGTGCCACCCACCTCTCAGCCTCACCTTTCTCAACCAATTTCTGCTTCTCTTCACCAGGCCCAGTTTCCTACCCGTTGGTCACTGCCATTGTCCCTCTTAGGACGCTCTCTACATTCCACTGCCAAGTGGAGCCCAAGGCTAGGCATGATGGGATAACACCTTCCAACACAATGCAGGGTGGACAGATGTTCATCTGCTCTCTTCCCCAAGCTCCCCAACTTTTCCAGGAGGCTGGACCTCTGTGCATCATGTAACATAATGAGTGGGATGAGGCTTATATTCTCTAAACACTGTTCCAAGCTGGTGCTAGACAGACCCAAATTTCAGCTTAGATCCTGTACAGGCCATTTACTACTCCTAGCAGAAAACATTAATCTCCAGTCAGATTAATCTCTTGGCTAAAGAGTATAGCAGAAAGGAAAAAACAGGGCTTTAGACTTAAAAAAAAGTTTCAGGTTTGAATTTTGGCTTTTCTAGGAACTATCTGTATGATTTAAACTCTCTGAGCTGTAGCTTTCCTATCTTTCCACTGAAAATGATGCACATTCCTAAAACTTTACAGGGTTGTTCTAACGTCTAAATGGAATATGTCAAGTGCCTGGCTTATGGAAATTGCTCAATCAATATTTGTTCCTTTTCCTTCTCATGGGAAGCAGGCTTTGGATTCAGAAAGACTGCTAACAGCTGTGTGAACCTGGGCAAAGATAAGACTCTGAGCCTATTTACTCATCTCTAAGAGGCCACATCTGCCTCAGAAGGCTGCAGTGAGGATGACACAAAAGAAAATATGAAGTACCTAGCACAAAGTGAGGGCACAGTAAATGGGAACTATTAATAACAATGCCCCCCTAGTCAACTCCTTAACAGATGGGCTGGTAGGTGCTGAGGATGATCAAAAGAAAGAGTAGGATATTGCAGCAGAAACTCTTCCCAGCTGAGAAAACTCCAGGTGCGTGTCTATGGAGAAAAGGTCTGGAAAACCACCTCTGCATTAACTGCCCCCCCCCAGCCCCCGCCCAGCAGCGTGCACTTCTTTACACTTCCCATTCTACACCTTAGGAAAAATGGGATCAAGAAAGACCTCTTCTATTCGGAGTGGATGAAGAAAGAAAGGGAAAATAAAGAAACTGCTCTATTCACTGACAGAGACCATAGGTTCTTCTTGGTAGTCTAGAAAATATGGTGTCCTTACTGACATCAACAGAATCTGCATTTCTTACCAACACCAACAAGTTTCTCCCCCTGAAGTCAATCCTGATTGACTAAATTACACAAATTATTATTGTTCTCAGTATTCTAGGCCCATGGCTGGTGGCAAAGTACTGGCATAGAAGGTATCAGACAGCAAGTGAGAGAAAGGAGACCATGTTGGCCAGGGTGGCTTAATTCCCTGGTCACTTAGCATCATCTACTTCAAGAAGATCTCAGGCCCTCCCAATCTTCCCCGAGCACCTGTACTCACCTGACTGAGGTTGAAAGTCATGATGCTGTTGTCATCATACAGCAGGATGTTAATGGTGTCTAATGCCCACGTGCTCTCTGCCAGCAGCCCAGACTTGAGGGACATCATTACCCGCCATGCCTCCGGGGTTCCTGAAATAAACCTCCACGTCGTCCATCCACCAAGCCCAGGTTGGCAGGAGGCGCCCCCCACCCCAGAGCTGGCTCATCAGTCAGGCTACTCTGAAGAGAACACATGGTGAGAGGCAGTTCCAATCTGGGAGATGACACACATCTGCCCCTCATGGCTTCTAGGCTCTCTTAGGACATCACTGTGTGGCAATTCCTTTAGTAAAGCCTGACATCAGCTGCTTTCTTCCTTACCCAAAGTTTTTTGGCTCTATTTTAGTCAACACTGGACCAGATTTTAATTCATCCAGAACATCAGGATGGAGAGAGAACAATGAACAAGAGGTAAAGAGGCAGATTAAGCAACCCAATCAAGGAGGTCTCCTTACCGATGTCTTTCATCGTGAGCCGCCTCCTCTGCTTCAACACAGGCTGTGTGGCTTCAACAGAGCCAGGTGGGAAGGTGATGTCCCGCCGAATCATAGGGGGCTGCACAGGGGCAGGTGCTATGTGTGAGGCAGGTACTGGGGGACCTGCCTTCTGCATCTTCATCCCAGAGTGCAGGAATGGAGACTTGCTAGGAGAGGTGCGGTTCTCCATTGGCCGGGGCAGGGGAGCAGGGCTGGATACCTGAGGAATGTGATTCTGCATGCTTGGTGGGGGCTGGTAGTTGGATGGAGGGGGCCTTGTCATGGGGGGCACGGGGGCAGAAGGACCATATGGGGGCTGGCGTGTGCCATGGGAAGGCCATGGGCCTTCATGGTTGGCTCTCTGATCCGTGTGCAGCATTTCCTCTGTTCGGTTCACGCCATGATAGGCAGCGCCTTGCGGGGCAGAGCCCGTGCTCTGCCTGTTGGCGTAATTGTAGGTCATGTCATTACGCCCCTGCCACATGGTGCCTTGCTGAGCAACCTCAGCCGATGCCTGTATGGGGCCGCCCATCATCTGCGGTGGCATGTTCTGTTGGGCACTGGAGCCAGGGGGTGCTGAGACACGGTCTCGGCCAAACTGGAATGGAAACTGGTTCTGGGGGCCGCCTGCTGGTCGGCGCTCAGTAGCAGCGGCGGCAGTGGCAGGATAGGCATTGCCATACTGGTTGTACACATCTTGCTGAGGGGAAGGCTGAGCAGCTTGTTGCTGGCTGGCAGGCTGGGGCTGGGCTGGGGGCAACTGCTGCTGCTGGGGCTGCCCCTGCCCCGTGCTGTATGGCACACTGTACATCTCCCCTTCGTGCCGCTTGGCAGGAGGGCCGTATGTGCCATCCATCGGCCGCTTGTAATTCTAAGACGGGGACAAGCAGAGGAAAGGTTAATACTCTGCACTCAGGGACACAAGACCCACCGCTGCCCAGATGCTACACCAGACACCTGCTGGGCTTACTTCTGCCCCTCTAGAAGAGAGGACACAGACTCCAAGGGAACAAAGGAATCACCTTTATGAGTTATCTTTTGAAGTTGTTTCTGAAAGCAAGAATCATTCTCTATTCCCTCTGGCTCTCCCTTGCTCTAAGTAGAAAAATGTGGAAAAGTTCAAAAATCAAAATAAGGCCTGTTTCTAACCCTTTTGGAGAACTAGAGACGGGACTAGACTCCAAACAGGGAAGAGACTGAGGGCCTGGCTCTTCAGACAGAACCGGCCGTCGGGGTGGGAGAAGAACACCAAAGAATCTCAAGTGGGCTTCACAGACTGCACAACTTAGCCTTCTAACTGGCTCTCGGGGGAACCTGTGTGTCAGCTCACCCGCTACCCTCCTCACCTGCTGCTGCTGCTGATACATTGTGGTCTGCTGGCTGGGGAAGGGGCTGCTGGAAGGGGTGCCTTGAGCGGAGAACTGATTGCCATAGGAATCATGTCTGGAGGAAGGAGAGAAACAGAGGATCAGGGTGGGAAGTGGGGAAGCCTGAGCCCCAGTGGCACTGAGACCAGGCTTTACTTACCGTTGCTGCTGCGGCTGCGGCTGCGGCTGCGGCTGCGCGGGGTAACGGCTAGGAGAATACATCCCCGAGTCTGGGTTGGAAGGCATGAGATTCGGCTGTGGGGCTGCAGTGCCCATGTTTCCCTCGGGTCCTATTCCGGGCTCCGTCCTAAACAAAATTGGAGAAGCAGGTTGAGTCCATGATAGCTGTGGGGTGCTGGTGCGGGATGGGGGGTGGGAGGTGGGGCGTGCTTACCTCACTCTGTCATAAGGACCTCCATAGGGATAGTGCTGTCGCGGTCCCATTGCCACATTTCCCAGCCCAGGGCCGGCAGCTCGACTGTAGGGGTCCCCCATCCCGCCGTTAGGGCCCTGACCTGAGGACATGAAGGGATCACTCCCTGGAGCTAAGAGCAAAAGGGAAGACGGTGAGCAAACTGGTTGGTCAGTAGGTCTAGCAGCCTATACCTTGCCTGCCCCAAAGACCCAGGCCCTCTTCAGAGCTCAGGTTTGTTCCAACTAACAGGTCTTTAACAGAGATCTAAAAAGGCCCCAACCAGCAAAGAAGACATACTTATAAAGGGATGACAAGGTGAGGCCAGGGAGAGGGAGACAAGAAGAGAGGGTGGCTTGACAAGAAACCTTAAATCACTCTCAAGATTACCCCCCCCACCCACAATTCCCCTGTCCTCAAGGACGTAAGGCCAACAGCAGTTGGTCACCTTTCCTCATGCTGCCATAAGGATCCTTATTTGGCTCGTAGGACATGCGCCCCATCATGTCAGAGGTATTCATACTGGGCTGGTACCCAGGGTTTGGAGTCATGGAATTCCGCTTTTGGAATGTGGGGTCACTTCCATCAGGAAAGGCATCCTGGATCCCGACCGAATTGCTCCTGCTCCAGAGTGAGGAAAGCCAATTAGACCCCAAATAAAGGAATTCCTCCGATAATGCAAGGCACGTGGGAGTCACTGGTTGGACAGGCAGAGCGGGGACCGCCCTGGGCTGCACAGGAGCTCATGCACTTCTGTCCAGGGCCCCCCAAACCACCTGTCGCTGCTCCAGGCCTTACCTCATGCCTGGCAAGGGGGGGATCTGGCTGTGTGGTGTGGATGCTGGAGTTGGTGGCTTCAGGTCTCCCCCTTCTGCCATGGAACTGCTGGTTGACTGAGGTGTCTGTGGCCCCTGCATTGACCCTGATCCCGCTGTGGACAGAGATGCAGGGTGAGCAGGAAAGTGTTTAACTCTCACAGCAACACACAAATGCCCTAGGATCTCTTTGAAGCAGATCGTTATAAGGCTAGAACTAGGGTTCTTTAAGACCTAAATAACCCTTCTCAAGAGAGGATCTGCAAGGCCAGTAATAATGAAGGAAATTTGAGAGCGCTATCGCTTTTTGCGGCTGTTCACATTTGGAGACCGGGAGTGGTGTGGCGATGCCATCAACATGCTGGTGATTCCTTGAGTCTGTCAGCTTCCCTGACTACTTTTCTTTACTTCCCCCAAGGACCCTACCTAACCTATTACACCTTGTAATGCTGGTACACAAGCTTCCAGTAAGAGGCCCTGGAATGCTGGGTGGGGAGGTTCCATCTTGCCCCAAACCTGCAGAACACTGTAGGAGCCCAGGAACTCCTATTCTCAAGCATCTAACCCAGTGTCACTGTGCAGTTTCAAATGTTCCCTTAAGCTGATGAGCACAGAACTACCCATAATTAATGTTTCCATTAGCTACCATTCCCAGCAGCAGATATCCCACTGCTTAGGCCTCCCCAGCTGATGAGTCATCTCAGGCACTCACTATACCCTCAGAGGTCACCACCAGGGCGCATGTGTTTACACCCACCTTCTAGGAGCCCTGGCCTTCTTCCCTCCCCATGCTTGTCCAGGCCCCATCCTCCTCTCAGAAAGGAGGGTGGGCAGAGGCACTCCCAGCAGAGAGCTCCATTCATGTTCCCTCCCCACCCCCTCCTTCCCATTCATTACCATCTCAGCTCCCTGGGGAATTCAGGGCTCTAGTCTGAGCTGCATTCTAAGGCGCTGACATCAGTGAGCCAAAGCTCCCAGATGGCCCTGCCTCGCTGCTATTTGTCAGATTTCCCGACTCCTTTGGTGTCCCTCCCACTCACTAGTTTACAAACATTTGGCAAGATGCCAGGTGCACAATGAAAATTAAAACTTAAGGGCTGCTGCAAACTATCTCCCAAGGGAGTCGCCACTGCCCGCTCTTTAGTCTGCCAACCTGTTAAGCTCTGTGCTGGACAGGGCAAAGCACACATCCCTGGTGGCAGGCACTGGTGAATAAGGAACCTGGACCCTTGAATGCTACCCTTTTATTTTTTTCATTTTTTTTTAAACATCTTTATTGGAGTATAATTGCTTTACAATGTTGTGTTAGTTGCTGCTGTATAACAAAGTGAATCAGCTATACATATACATATATGCCCATATCCCCTCCCTCTTGCATCTCCCTCCCACCCTCCCTCTCCCACCCTCCCTCTCCCACCCCTCTAGGTGGTCACAAAGCACCGAGCTGATCTCCCTGTGCTATGCGGCTGCTTCCCACTAGCTATCTGTTTTACATTTGGTAGTGTATATATGTCCATGCCACTCTCTCACTTTGTCCCAGCTTACCCTTCCCACTCCCCATGTCCTCAAGTCCATTGAATGCTACCCTTGAAGGGTGAGCCTTGGTGAGGCTGCTCACCCAATCCTTACCAGGAGAGGGAGGCTGGATCTTGGGCTGGGACTTCTTGGAATCAGCAGCTGCAAAGATGTCTGGGGGAGGGTCTTCTCCCCGTTCGATCTTGCACTCAAAGGCATAGAGACATTGGATGTACTGCTTTTTCAAGGAGCTGGCAGCACTGCTTGAGGTGCCGACATTGAGGTTGGTCGCAAGTTCCCGCCATTTTTTGTTCTTGTTGACCTGTACAACCAACCAGAAGAGTTGGGGTGCATCTTCCATCTGGTCTTCCTGCCCACATACCCCAAACCCCATCAGGCTACCAGGTACTCATCTTGTGATATCACAGTTCTCAGTTAACCACAAAAGTTAACCTTGCTTGGTGGAGCGTCCACAATAAACATTAAATCCATGGCTTCCCTCTACCCTCAGCAGGTTTTATCCACAGATCACTGCAACTGTCAGACAGTGCTTATTCAAAATAGGGCAAACTTTACATCACTATTAGAGAGAATGGAATTCAGAAGGTATGGGCTTTGCTTTACACAAGTGTACTGATGAGAAATGATGTGCAAATCACCATCAGATCCAAATCATATTTTAAATGCTCTGATAAAAACTAACATTTTATAAAATGGAGACGTGTGGCAATATCAACGACCACCCTGCTTGACTTTCACTTTGTCAAACTGGGGGTTTTCATATCTGATTCTTTTTCTCAGTGTGGGGCTCCTTGCAAATTTGATATTCTTGCGTCACTGCTCCCTGCATCTCAATGACATAACTACAAGCCCCTTTCCCTCAGCAGTCACTGTCTTGATTGTCCGGGAGATGCTTCAGGCCCTATGACTTCTTTGCCCCTTCCCAGCGGCCGGCCTACAGTTCTGCCTCCTCTCCTCAGCTTCAGCACACACTGAGCAAGGCCAGTCCCCCAGTCCCTACACTAGGTCTGCCTGCTTTAGCCAGGCAGGTCTCCTTCTTCACGTATTCTTTTTTTTTTTGGCAGCGCTACGTGACATGTGGGATCTTAGTTCCCCAACCAGGGATGGATCCCATGCTCCCTGCAATGGAAGCGCGGAGTCTTAACCACTGGACCGCCAGGGAAGTCCCCTTCATGTACTCTTATGTTTATTCATCCACCATGTGATAAGCCTGTCTCTCAAGGTTAGAAACACTGGCTTTCCAGTCCCAATCCACAAGGAGTTCAATATGTTTTGATACCTGCTGGTCTGGTACCTGTGACACCAGAGAAGAGTGATAAGGAAGCAAAGAAAGGAACAACCTAGATGAACACTTCCTAGAGCAGGCAATATCTGAGCAGAGTCTTGAAGGTTGGAGGTGGCACTGGTAGGGTATACTCCAGACTCTTTCCCATCAGCATGCCATCTGGGCCAGTCAACTGGAATGGCCCCCGCCTCTACCTAAACCCTACTAATCCTTCAGAAAAGCTCAGGACTCATCTTTTGCCTTCTTGGAGCCTTCAGAAACTAACTTGTAACAGCACTCTTTCTCCTCTGAACTCTGTCTTTAGAGTTCAATCACATCACTGCATCTAAAAGGTTGGCAACCTTCTGCAAACTGGAAGACAGACCCAGGCTTTGGGACTCCCTCTATACCTCATCTTAGGTCCAGTGAATCCACAAGCCCACACAATCAACAGTTTGCCAAACCTAACCCAATGCCCCCTTTCCCTACAGGTAGAAGAGCCCTGACTACAAGAGCTCAATACCAGGGAGAATGGCAGGAATGAACCCAGGGTCACCTCAGAAGCCTGCTGTGGTTCGGCTTCCCATGCTCGTTATGTGGTGGTGTGCACGTGTCTTGTTTTATTTTGTTTTCCTTTTGTGGGGGAGGGGAATAAAGCCTGAGGGAGAAGGAATTCATAACTGACTGTTGGTTGGCTTCATTCCAATCATTTTCTTTTCTGCTGGTGACAGCTGTTTTCTCTTCTGATTTAGAAGGTTTGGAATACACCCCTCCCCACGACGCCTCCCCCTGAGCTCAGCCACACACTCAGATCCAAGAGCAGGCTCCTGGTATGATAACTACAGAACATACATAGGAGGAAAGTTTGCAAGGCACAGTGGGCTGTCTGCCAGCGTTGCCTCACCTGTTTGACTCCTGGGTTGAGTGTAAAACAAAGATATAAGTTATTAGGGCAGGTGCAAGGCTCAAGGTGGTGCTCAGTTCAGAGGTTTCCAGTGGAGATTAACCCAATCATTTAAGTCTCCCATACAGAGTGACTAAACACAATTTCCCACCTACTTCTTCCTTCATAAACTATTTCTATTTAATAGCTCCTGAAATCCCATCTCCATTGGGAAGCTTTCTAGAATGAAAGGATCAGCAACTACTCTGGCTTCCCTTGTACCATCTTGTAGACCAATTTATGTGGCAGAAATCTTTGCTGAAAGCTTTGTTTGATTATCCCCAGCTTTCGACAGTCTTTTAACAGGATACACACTGTCCCTACATTACAAATAAGAAAAACGAGGGCTCAGAGTAGTTATACACCTTGATTAAGGTCACATATATCGTAAGTGGCTAAAAAAGAATTCAAAACCAGACCCATCTCTGAACCTTGCCCTTGTCTACTACTCCAAACTGCCTGCCATGGAATCAGAATGCCCACAGACTTGCCCGATTTTTGCAACCCAGGGGGACTCTGGACACATGGTAAGTTAATGCTAATGCTTTACACTACCCATGGAGGTCTCAGCCTCCTCCCTTTGCCTTATCTTCTGGAAGGCCCGAGCTCCCTGGTCTGTCAGTATGTGACTCAGAGAGCAGCAGGAGAGGGTGATGTGCCTGTGGGATGCATGGCACCAGTGATGCCACTGAGTACCTAGAGAGAGGCTTGTTGAAACCACAGGGGAAGCCAAGTGCCAGGCACTCACCTGAGTCAATCCACCAATTTCCTTCACAGACACATAGAGGCGGTACAGGTCCAGAGGTTTCCTACCCACAGCAGGCAGATTTGTCATGCCCATGGCCTTCTCCTCCGTGAAGGCCAGATAACGGTCCACCCACATCTTCCTCTCAGGCTCACCACCCAGCTCATACAACTTGGTGATCTTCTCATTGGTTGTAGTAGAAGAACTGGATTTCTGAAAGGGGCAGGTCAAGATTCTTAGGAACTGGTCAGATTCAAAGCCTATGCTAGGGGTCTTAGAAATCCCTTGATTAGGGCAGCGGTAAAGCTTCTCATTCTGGGGTGGTCACTAACATCTGCACTGCCTTCACAAAAACCAAAAGGGAGCTAGACGTTCCTGTAAAGAAAGAAAGCTAACACTGCCTATATATGTTATGTATTGAGCGCTGTGCTAGAGGCCTTTACACATTAGGTATTAAAAATTATCCTTCTCTTAAAAGGTAAGGTAGCAGGCACAAGGAGGCCATGCCTAAGATCTCATAGCTTTTAAGTAGCAGGACTGAGAGTCAAACCCTTGTCCACCTGACATCAATGTCACTACTCCCATACTACTACCCAGGAGCCTGGACACACTTTTACAGGCTGTTTCAGAGAACTCAAGAAACACAAAACATGACCTTGAGACAACTGACTAAACTGAAAATGAACTCTTCCTCCTCTCAAGAAAGGAAGGGTCCTGCTTGAATGGCTTTGGATAGCCTATCCAAGACATGAGGATGACTAAAAGAGTCTGGAAGCCAGAGGTGAACGTCCACAAGAGGTGGCAGCTATGCTTTTTATTTCCCCTACTTTATAAGCTGGGGAAAATGAGGTATGACAAAGGGCCGAAATATTTTAAATGACTTAAGTACTGAGCAGGTCCCCAGAATGCCACACAGCCCAACCAATCGCACACTCAGGACCAACCTAAGAGAGGCCAAGGACCCAAACCCCACCTGCCTCGTCTCCCACTTTACAGAACGTAGGGCACCAACCATTCCTGCTGTTCTGAGTAAGGTCCAGGAAGAGAAGAACTAGTGCCCCATGGCATACACCATCTATCAGTGCATAAGGACAGGGGTCACAGTTTCAGAGAGAGCAGTGCAGAGAATTCTACTCTGCAGGTCTGGCATTTCCTCCATATCAGACAGCTGTGAGAACATGTTATTTACGTTAGGACCCCTTAGGTTAATTCAAACCTAATTCAGTGAACTATTATCCTGGGACCCTTCATGGTAAGAAGAGGCGACAGCACCCTGTTCCAAGATTATCTAGTTGGTGTCATAAAAGGCTGGAATCTAATCATCCTCTCTTCTTTTTCCTTCCTATCACTGAAAGGATGGGACAGAAAGTTGAGGGGTCAAGATATAAATCATTACCTTGGATTTAGATTCCGTCTTGGGTGTCCCATCTGCTTTGTTGTTCATTTTGGTGGCTGGAGTTAACTTGACATCCCCAAGACCCATCATCTCTGGGCTGGCTGCCATCCCTATAAAAGAGAAAAAAGTCCAATAGGTTGGTGACATGAAGATCACTTTGGAAGAAATCCTTGGGGTGAACAATGACTAGGACTTACCTGCTGAATTGTTGGCCATGGTTCCACCCATGGGATATGGGGGTCCCTGAGGGTTGATCATGCCAGCCATACTATTAATCCCTTGTCCATAGGGAGGTCCAGTTCCCATTATGCCCCCTTGATTCATATTGGGGTAGCCTGGTGGCCTGAGGAAGAAGATGCAAAGTGTGAGAGAGAGACGAGAGTTAGAGACACTAAGCTTTCAGATTTGGACTTGAGCTAAATAGGGCTGTGTGAGCCAAGATCATCTAGTTAGGCTTACAAGGAAAAAGTTTATGGCTCCCGCAAACCACAAACATGCACAGAGATATTCTTATCTTCTACCACCCACAAACGGTTCTATGAGGGTTCAAGCTCCCAAAAGGAAATCATAGCTCAATTTTAAAGGATACACTCCTTGAAGAATGGAGTCTTATGGTGTCTCTTAAATACTGCCTCCTTTTAAGGCATCTCCAAAGTCAAGCTGTGTTCCATTTAAGGGCCCTCACTATGGCAAAAGGCCTAGATTAAATGCTCAATTTTATTACTCTGTCATGTCACTCCAACCAAACTCACAGTATGGCACCTGTAGGGGCTTTGCATTCTTTTTATTTTATTTTATTTTTAAAATTATACCTCAAAAAACCCTTATTTATTTATTTTTTGGCCGCGTTGCACGGCTTGCGGGATCTCAGTTCCCTGACCAGGGACTGAACCAGGGCCACGGCGGTGAAAGCCCAAAATCCTGAACACTAGGCCACCAGGGAACTCCCCTTTGTATTCTTTCTTGATGGGCCTACTGCAAACTTTGTGCTTCCCTCATTCTGAAGTACTACCAAATCCACCTCTTTATAGTCAATCACCCTATTCTACCGTGGTTCATCAACATCCCAGGAAGAGTCACTTTAAGAACTGTAGGCACCAACAGTGGGGTACACAGACGGAATCCTCAAAAACAGTAGAATCACAGTCACTGAAGTCAGTGGCCACGGAAGAAGAGATGAATCTTGAAGTCATTAAACCAAATCACATGAGCCTTCTGCACTTTTGCACCAGAGTCAAATACACAGGACCACACAGAAGAGTAGGAGAAATGGCAAACCACAACCTCACCATCCTCCATTTCTTACATCGTAGATCCAAATCATGTGAATCATTAAAAATCCTTTTGGAGGGCTTCCCTAGTGGCGCAGTGGTTAAGAATCCGCCTGCCAGTGCAGGGGGCACGGGTTCAAGCCCTGGTCCAGGAAGATCCCACATGCTGCGGAGCAACTAAGCCCGTGCACCACAACTACTGAGCCTGCACTCTAGAGCCCGCAAGCCACAACTACTGAGCCCACGTGCCACAACTACTGAAGCCCGCGCGCCTAGAGCCCATGCTCCGCAACAAGAGAAGCCACCACAATGAGAAGCCCGGGCACCGCAACGAAGAGTAGCCCCCATTCGTCGCAACTAGAGAAAGCCCGCGTGCAGCAACAAAGACCCAACGCAGCCAAAAATAAATAAACAAACAAAGAAATAAATAAAATTGCATTAAAAAAAAATCCTTTTGGAAACCAAGAAGCTAGACTGGCAGAAGAAATAAACTCTGAAGACTTATTTTACTAATCAAAATAATGTATACTTTATAAAGTTTTTTACATATGATATCTGGTCATGTGAAATTTGATACCAATCTAAGATGCTTACAAATCAGCATTTCTGCTGTATTTTTCACTGTAAAGAAACCTGGTTTTCTAAAGAGCTCTCAATAAAATGCATATTTACCAAGATAACATGATTTAGGTCCAGAAGTATCTCAACAACCTAAATGACTCTACAATGAGTTTCCTAGCACTGATACCCTCCCTCTTCACTTCCCAGGCCTTACCTGTTCTGGATAGAGTTGGCAGCAACGTGCATGGCGACAGCAGTTTCTTGAGTTTTCCGGTTCATGCCCCCTGGTGGGGGACACATCCCTGACCCAACCTGAGGTGGCATATTGGCCATGTTAGGGCCATAAGGCCGGTTGCCCATGGAGGCATGACTCATTCTCCCTGGAGGGAGTGTGCCATAAGGTGGGATGCCAGGCTGCCCATGCATCTGACCTCCAGCACCCATAGGGTTCATGCTTCCAGCCATGCCTGCACTGGGGTAGTTAGCATTGGGCAAGGCATTATAGTTTGGCTGCCTGGGGTAGCCTCCTGGGAGGGGAAGGAGAGAAGATGCAGAGACTTGGTTAGTGACTCAATAGCAACTCACTAATAACACTCAACTCTAAAACTCCAAAGATAACAAACAATGGGAATCGTTCAATATTTGGTCTGGAAAGAGACCGATTTCATGGTCTCTTTAAACAACAACAACAACAACAACAACAAAACTTCATGATCCATTTAAAAACAGAAAAAGTGGGGGTGTGGGGGTGTGGGGCCAGGAGTATTTAAAGGCAGGCCTCGGTCGTCCCCTCATCTTAAGGACAGCACAGCACAGACCAAGGCTGTCTGGCAGGCAAGGCTGGCTATGCTGCTATCCAGGCCCTTCAACTCCCAGAATTCTTTCCTTTCTACATACTCATCTTCCATGCTCTGTGTAAGAAATTCAGCTTTAGATCCATCTAGGGCTGATTTTGAGCAAAGATCTACTCCAGTAGGACTAATTTACTCAAAAAAGTTTAATAACCAATAATTACCATTTACTAAGTGTCTGTGCTCAGTCTTGGGCTAAATACCTTATCCCCATTTTACAGATGAAACAGAGGCTCAGAGATATTCAAGGACTTTCCCATGATGGCAGCCCTGCCCTACTTTAGGGCCTGGCCTTGGTGGATTTAAGGCAAAGGATAGTTCTACTCTAATAACCCAGATAGCAGCATATCAAACAAGGAACTCTTTTCTCGTCTCACCTCCAGGTACTCCTACGGTAGTATACTCACCCTGTGGGCCGTACTGACTCCCCTGGGGACCATAGCTCCCCATGGAGTTCTGCTGGTAGGAGCCCATGCCTGTGTGCATCTGTCCTCCAGAAGGCTGACGTGGAGATAAGGCCGACCCGGGCTGGGGGGAACTGTACTGGGGCATCTGGGGGTTCCTCTGCATGTAACCTATTTGTGGGTAGTGTCCATACAGTTAGTACCTCAATACAGTGGGCACAAATGCTCTCCCTTACCCTAGGACTTCACCATCTACGTTTTCTTCAGCAAATACTTGCACGGGGGCTCTTATTTGCTGTATAATTATGTGCTCTTTTAGGCACCCTCGAAAGTGACACAGCCATTAACCAGGGCATACCAACTGTTTCTACTAAATGGAGGTTTGAAAAAAACAAACAGCAATGACCCCACTCTCCCCCCAAAAAGAGGTAGGATTTAAAGGGTAAAGATTCAGTGCTGAGTATTTAGTATTTGCTGACCAAATTAGGCACAATGTAGGGGGGAAATCCATCAAAACACATGACCAACAAAGAATGACTGTGGGGGCACATAATTCTGGAGCCACCAAGATGGCCAAGCCCATCCTAACTTCACAACCTGCTGCTGAGATTGTCCTAAGCTTCATGGTTATACAGTTCTCCAAAAGCTGTTGCACAGATAATCAATCAAAGGTCTGCCTCGGCACTGCTCCCCCCTCCCTTGAAGCCCAGCCTCTCACCTCGATCTTGGGCAATGCTTGATTGGTTCATAGAAGGATGCATGATGCTGTCCGACTGGCCACTGGGTGGCCGAGGTGGCATCTGGTTGCCTGCTCCAGACAGAGAAAGAAGTAAGCCAATTATGGCTAAGCCTGGAAATTCTAGCCAGAAGGTCAAGTTAGAACTGGAAATGGCTTCTGAGAAGGCCAAGAACCTCCCAGCATCCCATTCACAAAAGGATCCAGCAAAGGGGCTCCCACCTCCCTTCTTCAAATGCTGAAGGGAAACTCTCTGCCAGTGGAAGGCTGGGGCTCCCTAATACTGCTGGGGGCCAGTCCTCTTTCCCTCTCCCCGAAGGTCAGCACCCAAGGGTACCTGGCACTGCAGCAGGCGAGAGTGGTCCTGAGCGAGACTGAGCAACACTGGCAGGAGAGCCGACTGGGGACGGGGAGGGGCCTCGGATGCCAGGCAGGTGAGGGGAGGTATGGGGAGAAAAAGGAGACTGAGCTGGATTACTCTGCTCCCCTTGGCTGCTTGAAATCCCTGATGTGCTCACTCCAGGGCTCAGAGCTCCTTCTGTCCCCATGGGGAGATCGTCTATTGAACCAGACAGATCCTGGAACATACAGACAAGGACATGGATTAGCAGTATTAGGCAGAAAGATTCTTTTTTCAACAATCCTACTACATGATCAACATTTTTCTTAAACAACCCAAAGTAAATATACTGCACACATTTATGCAGTCGTGATACTATAGCTTACATACAGCAAACTCTCTATTAAGGGCCAGAGAGAAAATACTTTAGACTCTAAAGGCCACACAGTCTTTGTCACAACTATTCGACTCTGCCACCAGAGTGCAGAAGCAGTCACAGACAACACATAAACAAATGGATGTGACTGTGTTCTAACAAAACATTATTTATAAAAACAAGTAACTAGGGACTTGCCTGGTGGCGCAGTGGTTAAGAATCCACCCGCCAATGCAAGGGACACGGGTTCGAGCCCTGGTCCGGGAAGATCCCACATGCTGCGAAGCAACTGAGCCCACGTGCCACAACTACTGAGCCCACGTGCCACAACTACTGAAGCCCGCATGCCTAGAGCCCGTGCTCCGCAACGAGAAGCCACCGCAATGAGAAGCCTGCGCACCGCAACGAAGAGTAGCCCCCACTCACCGCAACTAGAGAAAGCCCACGCGCAGCAACGAAGACCCACGCAGCCATTAATCAATTAATTAATTAATTTTAAAAAGTAACTAGCCCACAAGCTATCGTTTGCTGACCCCTGGTCTATCTACCAGAAGCACATCTAGTACTTTCATGTTCTTTCCCAGCCCCAACTTCTACAGTCATAAGAGAGCAGCTCTTTCAGTGAGCCTTTAGTTCTTTCCCAACGGGGAAACTTAACAAAACACTGCCAGGACAGCATCAGGAGCTATAAGAAAATGTTAACAAGTTTGGGCAACGTTCACAGATCCCCTCTCCATCAAATTATTATAACCTACATTTACCAAGAACTCACTCCAAGTTACCATACTTTAAAACATAAGGGGTAGGAGGTAAGAAAGGGATATATTGCACAGACAATTCTTTAACTGCCAAGAGGGTCTGGAACTACATTCCTAACACCTGGCCAACAACAGGGATGAACAAATGTTTGCCAACTGAACAAACCCAGTTTTTTTTCCTAGTTTTAAGTTTTTCAATGAGAATTTGGTATTTATTTGGAGGTTGTGCTTGTCTTGAATTAATCGGTAAAGAGTTCACTCTAGGTCAGTAAACCCCAAGATTAGCAATCAGGAGCTCAATATGAAAAATACTTTAAAAAAGAAAAAGGGACTTCCCTGGCAGTCCAGTGGTTAAGATTCTGCACTTCCACTGCAGGGGGCGCGGGTTCGATCCCTGGTCAGGGAACTAAGATCCCCTGTGCCGCGTGGCACAGCAAAAAAATAAAAAGAAAAAAAGAAGAGTATTCACCCCAGGAAATGCACCCCCAACCCACCCCCAGCCCCAAGTTCACTCTCTAGCAATACCATGGGCTCAACATCACGCATTAACTTCAGGCTAGGAACTAACTGTACCTTGAAGAAAGAATGAAAGCTTTGGGTACGGGCTCAGGTCTGTGAAAACCCTAATACTCAAATAGTTAAGAAAAGAGTTCTCTTAAAGAGACACATCTGAAGAGGAAGGAAATCCAAAATGGCCTGATTTGAGTCTATTCCTATTCCCACAACAAGCTCACCTTGGAAAGATCAGTTCGAGGTGTTTCTGACCCTGGAGTTGGACAGTAACATTGGAGATCAAAGAGCACCTCTTAGGCTCTCCCCTAAGTATCCAGGTTGGTTGGACCTTTTGCAAACCAGTTGGTTATTTCACTAGGCTGGGAGTATTTCTGCTGAGTTCTGTGGGAACAAAGCTTGCCTTGAAGGCAAGGCAGGTAGGTAGGTGTACATCTGTGTCTGTGTTCAGCTCTCAGTGTTAGCTGAGAAGTCAGAAAATGCTAGCTTTCCTACAAGAAGCAGACCCAGTACACCATAGCATGCTTTCAAACTGCAACTAGAATTAGTCCCAGCATGGAAGAGAACTCAAGAAGCCCTCCTCTAGGTAACACCAGAGGGCTTCTTTCCTCTCAAAGGACTAAAGTACCTGGAGCTATGAAGAGCCCTGAGTTCATCCCGAGAGAGGAGGATTCCTTCCCCACGTTGAGGGCTAAGCTGTACCAGGAACACCTAGCTTCTGAACCAAGGAGAGTAAACTCAAACAGGCAGCAAGATGACAAGAGGAGCCAACTGTGTAGGCCAGAAAAGGCCTTGAAAGCCACTTGTTAAGCCCTAGTTTATAACAGAAACCACAGCCCAATGCTCTGTTTTAGGGACCAGTAGCTTTCCTCAGCATTCCCTCCTGCTGTCTCCATTCCTTACCAAACCACCAGCTTCTAGTAATAAGAGCTACTTGCTTAGAGGAAAAAGAAATCAGCATATTTTGGAACAGAACAGGAATTGAAGGTCTATCCATAAGACAAGAACTCTTCAAATGGCCTTGAAAAATTAAGTGTTTTAAACATTTCTGTCTTTGATTAAACAAGTAAAACATGAACATCCTCATGGTAAAAACAGTTCAGATAGTATAGGTAAACTTAAAGTCCCCTTTGCTCTCTCTCTGCTGCCTTCAATAGAGGAACCCCTATGCCATCTGGTGTACATCCTTGGATACCTCCTGAGGAACTGAGGAGGAAAAAAAAAGAGGATGTTCAACCTCACTAACCATCAGGAAAATGCAATTCAAAACCACAATAAGCCTCACGTCTGTTAGGATGGCTATTAACAAAAAGACGAAAAGAAACAAGTATTGTCAAGGATGTGGAAAAAAGGGAACCCTCACGCACTGCTGGTGGGAATATAAATTGGTGCAGCCACTATGGAAAACAGTATGGAGGTCCCTCAAGAAAAAAAAAAAAAAAAAAAAAGGAACTACCACATGATCCAGCAATTCCACTTCTGGGTATTTATCCGAAGAAAACCAAAACACTAACTCGAAAAGATACATGCACCCCCATGTTCACTGCAGCATTATTTACGACAGCCAAGGCATGAAAGCAACCTAAATGTCCACTGACAGATGAATGGATAAACAAAATGTGGTGTACACATACACACACACACACACAGATGAATATTATTATTCAGTCATAAAAAAGAATGAAATCTTGCCATTTGTGACAGCATGGATGAACCTTGAGTGCACTATGCTAAGTGAAATAAGTCAAACAGAGAAAGATAAGTACCGTATGATCTCACTTACATGTGGAATCTAAAACAAAACAGAACAAAAATCAAGCTCACAGAGAAGATTGGTGGTGGCCAGAGGTTGGGGGGAGAAATCAGAGAAGGGGGTTAAAAGGTACAAACTTCCTGTTATAAAATAAATAAGCCATGGGGGTGTAATGTACAGTATGGTGACTAAAGTTAATAATACTGTATATCTGAAATCTTTAAAAAGTTCTCATCACAAGAAAAAAAAATTCTGTAACTATACAGGTGATGATGTTAACTAGACTCACTGTGTTACTCATTTCGCAATATATACAAATACTGAATCGTTATACTGTACACCTGAAACTAATATCATGTTGTATATCAAATATATATCAATAAAAAAAAATAAAAGGAAAAAACCCCACCAACCCCTGCTATAGGGTCAGGGCGGGGCCTACAGATGCTCCTTCAGCCACGCATCTGTTAAAAACCAGGCTCTCCACAGATACACAAGCAAACGTCCTAGCCCAGCTGAGGGATCCCAGGAGCCTGAAAAAAACACTGGCAGCCCCTGGGGTTGGGCTCTCAGGACCCTGGAGGCACCTGTGGTGGCAATGTGGTAGCTTCCTTCACAGAGGCATTCTGAGGAGAGCTGTCAGTTTTGGTAAAGTGCCCTGAGCCTCATAGAGAAAAAGTACTAAGTAAACCACTGTCAACAGCAGTCCACGTGGGCTGGGATGCCTGGGCACAGAATAACCGGAGGGGAAGAATCAGCATTAATCTTCTTATCTCTCTCATTTGGTTGGTTTGAAGCCAGTCTCTCAAACTGTCATTTTCATCAGATGGCAACTGGTCAGCATGGGGGGAGGTGATTTAAAAAAATATTAAGAACCAGAATGTTAGCATAGGAAGTAACAGATCATTTATATTAATACTAACAGTAACTATCATTTGAGCATCTACAATGTGTCAGGCATTTTATGGAGTTACTTAATTTTCTACAATTCTTGGAAGTAGGTACCACCACCACTAACATGTTGAAAAGGAGCAAGCGGATGCTGAGAGACGGGGTTACATGCCCAAGCCATCCAGCCAGTAAGTGGCAGAAATTAGACTTTGAACCCAGATCTGCTGAACCCCAAAGCCTATGTTCTTTCTCTTTCCACTATGCTGTGATACTATATAGACTGAGGAAAAAGCATCATACCCTTGAGTTAGGAGAGCAAAGCCCAGCTCTTGGTACTTATCAGTTGTGACCTCGGGCAAGCTAGCAACAAGCTGGGCTTCAGCTTTCTCACTTATACAACAAAAGGACTGGACAAATCTGAGTCTGTTGACGCCCCTGTGGCATCTGCAAGAAACTCTACCGGCACCATATAGTCAGGGCCATATGGAAAATGCAATACCAGCAGCAATACCCTGAATGAGAGATACAACTACACACAGCAGTATAAGATGTGAGACATACCCATCAATCTGAGCGGCTAATCACAGTAAATGTTTTTATTGGGAAATGAGAGGGAGTGGTAAAGGCAGAAGACTCCAAAAGAAGTCTCCCTCCTCTATCTACATGAACAGATATTGCTCTGAACTCCAGGTCCTTTTATTGCACAGGACACACCTCTGCTTTCTACCCTACAAAAAGCCAGTTTTTCAGGTCTTTTGTTCCACAAAAAGCCGGATGTCTGGTTGTTGAGTCAGACTTCAATGTGCCTAACAAGTACAGCTTTCTACAGCACACATATCACACAGACAAAGTTCAATCAATCCAAGCCCCTATTCTCTCTCCCTGGTGGGGCGACCTTTAGCATTTCAGGACTCAGGTTCTCAGTTCTCCCAAAAGAGCCCACCTAACAGGTGTCTTCTAGGAGGACTGCTGAAAGAATTGTAGCAATGCCCTGTAAGTGGAAAGATCTCTTTTCCCGGGCTTGCATTCCTCCAAGCATAATCCTGCTGAGAGATAGGAGGTGAGGATCAGCCCACTCAGTGCCCTGCCAGTTCCAAGGAAGCAGCAGGGCCAGGGAGAATTTCCTCACGTGTTTCCAACGTGTTTCATGCATTTTATTGCTCATCTACCATGCAGATCAAAAGCGCTGGAGCAGGTCCAACTATTTCACACAGAATCTCACACTCCAGGCTGGCTACAGCCCCGAAAGCCTTCGTTTCTTCACTTGAAATACTGCCCAATGTTATTTTGGGATGTGACCTGATAGAGGAAGCCCATAGGGATTCCATGACGATAACTGTTCCAGCTGTGATTGGTTGCCCAGCCCCAGCGAGTGCCAGCATGGGTCTGTCAGGCTCTGCTGACAAAGAGAACTCAGCAGCTAACACCTCTTCACACCACAACAAAATCATGCCCGAAATCACACAGTCCATACCTCACTGGGGGTGTGGGGGGGGTTGGGGGGTGTTTGCAGTGCTCTCACAGGAAGAGCTACAAATTCTAACATGAACTGGCTGCCTGATTAAGTACATTTTCAAGCAGGAAGATACCAGATCAGGGTTACAGAAGGGGGGGGGTTAAACAATCTTCTGACAGAGACTCACAAGGATGACATCAGCTCATTTTGCTGAGCAGATTAAGCAACATCAATAAGGAAGTCTAAAGAACGAGCTCATGGCAATGCTCAGATTCAGGGTTTTCTCATAAATTTGGCTGAATCCTCGAGAAATAGAGCTTTTGTTAACCCCCAGATGGAGTCCTCATATTCCTTCAGTTGTGAAGAGCTTTTGCAAAGTTGTGCTGACTACTGGCAGGGAAACCATCCACCCCAGGTAAATTCTACACACATACTTGCTTAGCCTAACAGATCCACGGTCACTGTGGGAGGCTGCTCCCAGGCTGGAGAATGGGAGGAAATCCTGAAGAACACAGAAGAGGTTGGGAAACTTAACCTTTGATGAAAGGCAGATGGTAGGAAAGGAGGCAACAGTTTTAACAAACTTCAAGGAAAAAGACAAACTTAATTACTTCAGAACTACTTAAGGCAAATAAATTTTGGGGAGAGCTGATTTTTTCATAAAGCCTTCTTTAAGCAACATATTTGTCAAGGGTCAGGGGAGGAAGAGGCTACCTCTATCAAACACTCACAAAAAATATTCAGTACAATAATTCTCTCTTTCTTCTCCTCAGTCTTTGCTAAATGGAAAGATGGGCGATCTGACCCACCCAGGCTAGAAGGGACTCCAGAGTTATAGGACTGCTGCTCTGTTGTTCTAATAAGTGGTCTTAGTCCAAGAGACTAAATGCCATCCCTCCCTTGAGAGCAGGCTAGCGGTGCTGGCGGAAATGCCAAGAACGAATCAACACACAGAAGAGGCTGCCTCTTACTTCCAAGTCAGGATTTAAGCAGGTGGTAAGGAAGGGGAAAGAAAAGACACAGAGGCTGGCAACTATCCTTGCAGCTTCGGACCAAGCGCCATCTCCTGCCTGGACTACACTCACCGTGTGGGAGAGAAGAAACTGCTCTGGGAGAGGCTCAGAGAACTCGTATTTCTTAACCCCCCACCCCAAGTCCCCCAAAACCCCTCACCAAACTCCCACTTCTCTTTTTCTACAAGCTTTTATTTTGGCGATGATGAATCATTTCTTCTTGGTACCTTCTGGCTGCCTGGTGGGAAATGCACAGTAGAGAAAGGTCAGACTCTTCTTGTCTCCAGAATGCTTTTCAGGGGCCCACTTCCAAGACGAAATCCCCTACACATACGCATCAAATTTCATAAAGAAAGCTCTGGGAGACCAAATCTCCAAATTCAAAGGATGTTGGAAAGAGGAATAAAGCAAGTCCCTTCGTGTCTCCCTCTTTAAGGGACTCAGAACTGACACGAATACGTGAGTATCATGTGTTCAACCCTAAGGTACGTGGCTGTCTCACATTTCATTCTCACCATCTTCTGAAGTAGGTATCATCCCCATTTTAACAAAGCAGCAAGAGGCTCAGGAGTTAAATGACTTACCCAAGGAGAGAAAGCTATTAAACAGAAGAACTGGGTCTAAACCCATATTTTTGATTCCAAAGCCTGCACTCTTTCCACCATAAGGTGGAAGTTTGCCACTATCAAAGGCTAGGCTCCATGCTCCAAACAAGGTGAGGCAACAGTCTGTCTCCAGACACAGCAGGTGATTAGCTACATGACTCTAAGAGGCTAACCTCACTAGGCATCACTTAGTTCTTCTGCAGAAGGAAAGAATAAAACTAGATAATCCAACTCTATAAGTCTACAATGCTATGTGTTCCTCTCTTTCCTAGCCACTCTTCCTTATAAATCACTCTTCCTTTCTAAACTTTCTTTCATGGTTATTTCAAGTCAGCCCTGTCACCTATAACTCACTTAATCTAAACCTACTTTTTCTATACTAAAGGGTAGAGTACTTTTCCTCACCTCTGGGTCCTTAGAAGGATACTTAATGTACAGGGGTGAGGAGGGAGGAGAGAGTGACTTAGAATCTAGGGAGATAAGCAGGAAGTTAAGTCCCATGAAAGTAGGTGTCTGATCTTTGCTGGTATTCCTGTGCCCTAATCCTATTACCAAGCATAAGGGTGTGGCCCAGAGAGAGAAGTCAAAACACTCCTAGCCTCTAGGCGGCCTCATCTCTGGATAATTTCACACTTTCTTCCTCACCCAGCCCTGCAGCCACCGTTGCAAACTGCAGAACAACTGGGTCTTGTTTAGGAGCCCCAACTCCCGAACTACTCCTTTCCGGGGGCATGAGCCAAGCAAGCTTCAACCCCCTGCCCACAGCCGTGCTCCAACAATGGGGTAACAGAACTCTCCTCTAACACAACAGCGTAGCCCATTTCCCAGCTATCAAAGAGAACTGGGTGGGAAGAACAGTTGCTTGAAGTTGCACTATAGGTGTAGCAACTATAGACTAAAATTGTTTTCTGCCTTGGGATCTTCAAAGATGAGAACAGCTTTGTGGGGGCAAAGCCTCCACAATCACAGTATAATTACCCTGACCCCTCACCCTTGCTCCGCAGGCAGAGCCCAGAGTCCCTTCAAGATCCTCTAGACCCAATGTTCAGGACTGATGGTACTGTGCTGAATCTGCCTTTTTCCTCATTAGCCCGAGGAGCTATATTCTCCTATGTTATTAGTGACCAGAAAAATGCTAGGCACACAAAAGACTATAAATGCTTGATAAATATTACTCAAAAGCATCCTCTTTAGACCCAATCTCTATTAGTCTCTTTCCTTTAACAGTCATTCCCCTACCCTAACCCTGCACACCTCCACTCTAGACCTCCACAATGAAGGAGAGACTCCTGGGTGTTGTCATCAGGGGAACTGACTCTCCTGCCTAAAACTGAGAAGTGCAATCCTGAAAGGGCCTCAGCCACTTGATAAGAGCTCTTGATAGAACTGCAGTGCAGGGAAGGAACGTCTGGCAAGGAGGCTGTCGGGAGGCGGGGCTCTGTGTCACTGGAGAAATTTCAATCTAATTACAAAAAACAAGAACCTGCTGTTCTAATCCACCTCAGCAAAATCTCTTGAGGTAGGTCTGACCCTTTGGGTGGAGGCTGAGGGCGCTGCTGAGGTAAAAAGCAGGGAGAAGAAAGAGTGTTGGGCTGCCGGCATTCCTGCAGTGGGCGCCCCTTCAAACAGCAGCTCGGCCACTGCAGCAGCCATTGATTTTCCAGGGGTCGATATTCTGCTCCCACAGATCTGCTCGGCTAGAGGTTTAATCACATTGAGTGCTTCTGCTCAACATCTCCCTTGCACCTCCCCCTCCCCAAGCCAATAAAACAAACACCAAAAACACAGTAAGAGTTGGCAACAGATAGATGGTGTTTCCCACAGCTGGCCCCTAAACCCAGAAAAATTGTAAGCACCAGCTCAAGGGAACCAAAGCTACATGGGCAATCCACAAGAAGCTGCAGGGGCAGACCCACAGGCCCCAGAGAACCTTTTAATCCATTGCCCAGCATCCCCATAGAGACCTTTCTAATAATTCAGATGTTTTACATAAAAAAATCCAGATTCCCAACTTGTGAAAAGAATAGATCCTAGAACTCCCAGAGGCGCTGATCGATTGAAACCTTGCTTTCTAGTTTGTCACAGACCCCACCAGGTCTGTATAATACCCATGTTACCTACCTGACCAGCCTTCTGACACATACCCTTCCCCTGCCAAGGTTTCTCACTTAGGCATTTCTCATTAGAGAATGTCTCATCTAGCCAGAAACCACCTCTTGGCCAGAAGTGTACAGAGTGTTGTTAAGGGTCACTAGCTGCTAAGACTCAAATCTGAAAAAAAATGAAATTAGGTCAGAGCTGGGCCTGAGTTAGAGCAGTCAAGATCAGTGCATATTTATGGAATAGGGCTATTCTAATCCCAGCAGGAAATGAGCACTGTAAAGCTAGAGAAGGCAAAGAAGTTAAGAACCCCCTACTTTCTCCAAGCTTGCATTCCCTGTCAGGAAGGCCAACCACACAGACCATGTTCCATCATGATCATCAGCTTGGATCCTAGAACTTGAGTAAGGAGAATAGGAAAAGGGGGAGAGGAAAGGAACACAGAAAAGACGGCAGAATTCTAGATCTGAGAAGTGTAAGGGGGAGGGGTACTGCCTTAGGCTTCACCTCATTTGGCTGCTCCTCAGAAATACAGCAACCAGAAAGCAAGGAGGACGTAATGTGCACAAGTAGGGAAGGGAAGGTTGGCACTGTGCTGAACACAGCGTAGACCAAGGTCTATGGGGCTGGATGGCCTCCTTGGTTTGATATTTAAAGCCCTAAATTTATATTTGCCAGTGGTCTTCCCTACCATGACCTACGGGTCTAGATAAAATCCAAAGATTTGGGGGGAGGGGGTGGAACAAACAAATCTGAGAGTGGGAAATGGATAGAATCCTAAACCAGAAAAGACAGCCCTGAAGGCCTTTAAAACCAAAAAAAAACAAAAAAAAAACAACAACAACTCTGTACATAGGGAAAGACATAGTCAAGTCCTAAAAGCAAAAGACGAGGAGGGAAAAAAACGAATATTCTTGATGACAGTTCCTCTGAATACAGATGCAGTGAATTTATTTGGAACTTGGTTTCTCTCCTACCTTCCCTCAAATATCAGGAAATTACCTTCACTCATCTCAGTAAACAACAGTCAATATTCCTCCCACAACACAGCTGGCCTTAAGGGACAGATTTGCTCTCAGTCTGAACCTTCAACCTCTAGTTCCCACCTTCAACAAGGCATGGCTTCTTAGCTCCCTTGGGAAAGGTCAATGGGAAGCAAGCTAACAGCTTGGAGATGAGCTCCGCCTCACGGCAATCAGAGATGATATCACAATACCAGCCAATTCCATGCTGACACCAGGTGGGGAGGAGAAATAGGTTCTGGCCACGGAAGTAGATGGAGCAAGAGATCAAGCACTGGCCCCCAAAGGGATAGCACCAGATCACATAACAGTTTCATCACAACTTTCAGGCAGAACACCAAATATCTTAGAAATATGAGAAAAAGACAACAGAGCTGATCCCATGCTTGATTTACCAAGTATGTTAACATAGTTCACACCTATGGGCCCTCCTCTCTGGACCAAGATTCTCACTCTGGTGCAGGGGGGCCCTAGGGGTTTCTGTAAGTATAGCATTTCTGGGAGGACTTTGTTCAAAAAGCCCAAGCTACCCCTCACCCACCTTCCCCGGAAAGACAAGAAACAGCTTGGCAATCCCAAATCTAGGGGCTAGCTTTTGGATTTTGGTTGGTCTTCTTGGAGAAGGACAATGGCAGAACCAGGGCATGTACTTCACCAAGGTAGTCTCCCAGACAGCTCTGCAGGTTATAAAAGCACTAACAAGAGAGAAGGAGAAGGGGAGATAGATGGAGGAAAGCTACTGTCACCTAGGCAGCTGAGTTCATCCATATGTTGACTCAGGAATTTCAAGAAATTCTAGCTTTTGAGGTTTCTTCCTTCCAGAGTAAATGCTTCCTACATCTTCCTATGGAGGAGACCCAAATCCAGAAGGTACAGTATCACTACCTTTGCCTAGAAGTCTCAACCCCACATCTCTCCATACCTCCTCCTTCCCTTTCCCCAAAGAGAAGAGAATATGGAAGACAAAGTCTGTTTTCTTTTTTTTCTTTAATTAATTAATTAAGTTATTTATTTATTTTTTGGCTGCGTTGGGTCTTCGTTGCTGTGCGCGGGCTTTCTCTAGTTGCGGTGAGCGGGGTCTACTCTTTGTTGCGGTGTGCGGGCTTCTCATTGCGGTGGCTTCTCTTTGTTGCGGAGCACAGGCTCTAGGCACGTGGGCTGCAGTAGCTGTGGCTCACGGGCTCTAGAGCACAGGGTCAGTAGTTGTGGCGCACGGGCTTAGTTGCTCCGTGGCGTGTGGGATCTTCCCGGACCAGGGCTCGAACCCGTGTCCCCTGCATTGGCAGGCGGATTCTTAACCACTGTGCCACCAGGGAAGTCCCCAAAGTCTATTTTCTGAATATGGCACTCTTCCTTCCCTTAAAGGAGCTTTTTACTCACCCTTTATAGGAGTTTGTCCTAATAGTAAAAGCAATGGGCTTTCACTATTAGGGAAGCCCACGTTCTCATTTACTGAATGACCTTGGGCAAGTCCTTTAACCTTTCTGGGTCTTGGATTCCTCATATATGTAAAGAGTGGGGTGAGGGGGGATGGTGGTGTTTGTGGTTAGTGTGGTGAATATTCTGTGGAGTAGCTCATGCTAACTTCATTCTACTCTTTTCCTAATTACAGAGGTTAAAAAGCTAAAAACTACATTTCCCAGAATCCCTGGAGATGGGTTTTGGCTATAATTCAGGTTCTGCTAATTAGAATCAGACTCAAGATTAGATCAAAGTATGGCAGTGATCATACTTCTGTCTCCTTCACTTGTTTCTACAGGAGCATTTTGGTTTCATCTTCCAGTTAACTGGGTGCTGGTTCTGGTAGCAGCAGCTACTGCTTCTTGATTCCAGCTTACTGACCCCTAGATAGCAGATTTAGAGCACTCAATCTGATAGTGACTCACAAGCAGGAGTTCCCTTGGTGGGTCAAATCTAGGTCTAGATCCCGATTCCTGGAGGACGAGCCTAGAGCATACTCCCTCAATCCTCCTAACAATTTTTAAGTCCAATTCCCTATATTAAATCCTTCTCTATTAAACATACCTAGGGTTTAGCATGGCCTAGGTTCGGTGTAGAAACCACTCTATCTGACACAGTACTGTCAGATGATCCCAAGAGAGTAGTTGTGAAGGAGAAAGAAGAGAATTATTCACAAAGCATATTCCCTGAGTCAGAGTCTTCTGGGGAAAAATGGGCAAGATGGGGAAGCCTAGAACTTTAAAATACATTTGCCCAAGACAACCTCCTTCACTTCTTCCCCTTTTACAACCTTCCTGTACTTTCTCCCTCCCACTCTAAGCTCTGAGGGGTGTTGAACTGCTCACATAAGTTGGAAGGTTGAGTCAGCACATGCTTTCCTTTCCACCCCTATATTCTCTGTAAGCTTTTACTCTGCTGAGGATAGCATTACCTGCCCAAGCCCAAATAAGTATTCTCTGGGCTTGGGCTAGAAAGGGTACCAACTGTCTTCCTCAGCAGCAGGAAATATGTTTACATACTCCAGGTGGTAAAGAACCAGGGCACAACAGTCCTGACAGCCCTGCACTGCTAATGAGTGAAGACACATTTGGCCTACAAGATCCCAGTTTATCTTCTTATACCAATTTCTGGTTGAAGTAATGAACCACCAGCTTCCTGTAGCAGGACTGGGGACAAACTGAAAAACAAGGTCAAATCCAAGTTACATGCTTGGTGGGAATGGGGTACTTCCCACCAGTCCTCAGTAACGTTAACTGAGCCCAGGAGCCATCACACTAGACGTAAGGCTCAGTTAGTTTTCAGAATGAAGTTGTTCCGAAGAAAACAAAAGGTTCCAGCGAGAGGAATCTGTGTGAGACACACAGGCAGGAAGCAGAGCTGAGCCACCAGCAACTAGAATAGAAACAGGAAACGGGCCCAGGAACAAGCATACAGTAATCTGCTGCAAGCAGCACAGGCTCCAGCAGGCGCCAGGCAGTATCAGGGCCAATGCAGCGTGACTAAGATGGAGAAGCAGATTGGCTAGTCCTGCCAGAGAACCGGCGTTCTAGAGAAGGGACAGCTACTTGCACAGGGTACAAGCTGCTCTGAGCAGTCTGGGCAGATACGTGAGAGGGGGTGGGGATTTCCTTTCTGAGACTTTCTAAGAGCACCTGGATAACAGTTCAAGGGGAGCAAGCATAGATACACAGTCAGATATAAAGAAAACAGGTCACCAACCTCAGAATGGCCCAGCTTCTCTGGGTACCAAAATTGCTAGTGACATTTTCTGTTATCCCTTTAAAAATAAGCCATCGAAAACCTAGGCAAAAACCGTTGGTCCTGCCTCCTTTTACCATGAAATGTGACGAAAGGAAACACTAACAGTGTAAAATTAAAATCCTTCAAACATTCCAGTTTTTTAAGCCTTTAGAGAATTTGTCACCTCCCCCACCCCTCACCAATAAACCCAGACAACAAAAAGCTGGTGCCCAAGATCAGGTAGGTAGCAAGAACCTAGGGGCTAGTCAACAAAGGTTTACTAAGTATTTGCCTAACACAGGTGTTAGACACAGGCCTGAGTGCTCAAGCAGAAGTACCAGCATAATGCTACGCCAACATGAAGAAAATGGGAAGAAGTCCCAGAGAAGGTATTTCACAGCTAGGTTTTGAAGCCAAAGTAGGAGTTTGCTGGGCATTTAAAAAGAAAAAAAAAGGTGGGGCGGGGGGGTGGGAAGCAGAGATCACACACACACCTTAAGCAAAAGGACAATGGCGGAAGGACCACGGCTTGTGAGGAGCTTAAGGCACACCCGAGTGGCCAGAGATGAGGTTGCAGAGGTATGCTGGGAGCTGTAGATGGCCCCATAATAAGGTCTGGACTGTAGGCACAGGGAGTCAGGGCCCCAGAGCACCCACAAAACAACTGGTTTACTAGACACGGTAAAATTTATTGTATTCCAAAGTCTCTGGCATGATATTTTATTTGAAAATATTACTCTCAGCTTTCAGGGTCTAACTCCTCCTTGCTTCAGAACCATAAGACACATGAATCACCTGGAGATCCTGTTAACAGTGTTGGATTCAATAAAGCCAGTGTGGGGCCCAAGAATCTGCAGTTCTTGCAAGCTCCCAGGTGATATCTGTGCTGCTAGATAATGGACCACATTTTCCCCAGTACCAAGGATCTAACTGATTAAAGTTTTAGCATTAATCAGGACACTGTTTTTAAAAAAAGGCACAGGGACTTCCCTGGTGGCGCAGTGGTTAAGAATCCACCTGCCAATGCAGGGGACACGGGTTCTATCCCTGTTCCAGGAAGATCCCACATGCCGAGGAGCAACTAAGCCCGTGAACCACAACTACTGAGCCTGCGCTCTAGAGCCCGTGAACCACAACTACTGAGCCTGCGTGCCTCAACTACTGAAGCCCGCGTGCCTCAACTACTGAAGCCCACGTGCCTAGAGCCCGTGCTCCGCAACAAGAGGAGCCACCGCAATGAGAAGCCCACGCACCACAACGAAGAGTAGCCCCCGCTGGCCGCAACTAGAGAAAGCCCGTGCATAGCAACGAAGACCCAATGCAGCCAAAAAAATAAATAAATAAATATTTTTAAAAAATAGATTAAAAAAAAATTTTTAAAGGCACAGAACAGGCTCCCATACAACACAAGGAAACCAAAGAACCACTTTTGTCAACTTTTCACTGTTTGAGGTGATTCCCTAGTTGGTTAGTTCCTCCAGCAGGCCTGACCTATAGATTTGGCCATCTTCCCTCCCCCACTCCTCCCTGTGCCTTCAGTTCACAACTCATCTACGCCTCCATCACAGGCAGGTCTGGGCAAAAAAGGGAAATGGAAATCCATTTATACTCTTCTTTTAGGACAAATCTAGTAAATGTTAAATGACAAAGGGTTGAGGCTTTTGGCTAAACATTAAGAGAGAATCAGATTGTCCATGCCTTTCCTCTGCTGGGTGGGATGCTAAAGGAAATATTTCATCTAAAATATCAGAGAAAGCTGGATTCAAATCCCAATTCCGAGCCTTAGTTTCTTCTTATGTAAAATAGAAGTGATTATTCAACTTAATACATTTCAATTCCTGCCCTTCCAGGAAGATTCGTTTTGGCTGTAGATCCTTTCCTGGCTTCACTCCTGCCCTCTAAGATTCAGATTCTACAAGAGTTCCCTCCCATTTCCTCTTTCCAGATCACTATAACCCAAGCTCTCAAGATTTGAGAACATCACAGTAGTAAAGCATGAGTGCTAATAGCTACTTTGTTGTTAAGTAGAAATCTAAAGAAGGGCTTGGAAATCCAAGCGATACAACAATATCTTTAGATAATTTAACAGACGTTAAAAATCCTACTCCTGTTCACCTCACTCCTGGCATCAACAACTTCCACTCCTATCTAACCAGAGCAAACAAATATGGTTGAGATCTTCAATGGCAGCCTCCGAGACTTTTTCAGTCAAGGATATAGTGTCCCTTTTAAGCTAACCCAGTGTCCCTGATTCCCTTCTCTCGCAACTCCTGGAAGATGTGCCTGTTTATACCTTCCTCATGTTCTGCCAGCAACTTCACCATTCTATACCTATCTGCTTTATACACATGTGGGTCTTGAGATGAAGCTGAGGAATTCAGGCCGATTCAGCTGCCTCCTCCTTCCATGCCTTTCAAGAGTGCTCGTTACCCTTACACCTTTCCCTTGCTCATTTCCTTCCCTCCAGCCCTCAGAAATTAGGTCTTCTCCCTACCTCAGAAGGATCCCAATAACCTGCTTCATGACAAATCTAACTTTATATTCCTTGAAAATACTTTAGATGCACACCATCTTTGTCCCTTCCTTGGCTTCCAGAAATATGGAAATATGACACAATCCTGGTCCCCCTCCAATCTCTCCAGCTACGTGTCGGGCGCTTCTACTCAGTGACCGCAGGCATTGTCCAGGGCTCCATCTGGCTCCTCTCTCCATGCTGCATGGTCTGGGAGGTTTAACTATTCCATGGTTTAACTTCATTCCATGGTTTAACTATTAACCACTATGCAGACAACTCTCAAGTTCTATCCAGACTCAGCTCTTACCCAAGTTTCAGTCTCCTATCTCCAACTAGTAACTAAGCATTTGTTTTTCGATATCTCACTATATGGAACTTAACTTCTCCTCAAAAATGAGTTTTCCTATTAACCTTTCTATTTCTGTCAATGAGATCCCGCCACCCCCGCCCCAACCCAGTATACCAACACTGTTAAATTTTCCAGCCAGTAGAATGCACTTATTCTCAGTTCTATAGATTCTTTCCCGTGCATCTCACAACTAAGACTAGGTGGTTATGTAAATGAGACAGAGGGGTAGAACTCCACTGAACACCAGAACTATTTCAACGGTTTAACTTACCCCCTTGCTTGCAGACTATCCCCTTTTCAAACTATGCTACACACCAATGGATCAATTTTGTAAAACATTAATTTCATCATGTTATTGCCCTAATTACATATCTGCAGGCCTATGAGATCAGATCCAAATGGCTCACTTATCCTACCAGGGCTCCAGCCCCTGTGATCTAGCTTTCCATCCTGTTTGTTACTCCCCACCCCAGGAAGCCTGATCCTGACCAGCCCCCCTAAGTGTTATCCACACTGCATCCCACCCCCACCTAGCCTCTGCTCAGGCTGTACTTTCCTTTCCAACCACCCCAATACATCCATACCTAGTTCATTCTAACTGAACTTCTGCCATGATGTCTTCCCTCTACTATTTAGACATAAATGGATCACTGAGTTCACCAAGCCCTGATAGCACTCATTGTAACATTCAGGCACACATTCTTCCATCTATTTTACTAATGAAACAGAGGAGGATCCTTGAGGGTTGCAACCATGTCATATTCAGAATCACCAACTTAAGAGTTCAGGTTACCTCAGAAGTCATCAAAGTTCAACCCTTGTCTAATGCTTATTCTGCCTCCTCTATGACAACCACAGCAAACAGGGTGCCAGGTTTTACAGGTAAGACAGGGAACTTACCTACTTTTTTCTTTTTAAAATATCCTCAATCCTCCAGATCACAAAGGAACTTGTATGTCACACTTGGGCTTAAACCTATAGGCAACAAGTACCCAGAGGTTTTAAAACAATAGTGTAACTTGCCAAGTTTGATTTTTTAAGATGATCACTCTGGTGATTATGTTGAGGACAGACTTGAAAGGAAAAGAAACAGGTCAGGACTCTAGCAAAACACCTGGTGAGAGATAATGGGGGCCTGAAAGAAAGGCAACGAGGAAGGACAAGGGATTTAAAAGCCATTTCTGAGGTACACTAGGATTTGGTGAACAACTTATACAAGGGATCCAGCAATGAGTGCCACAGAGCTGAGAGCTCCCAGGGTGTGCTGGCAACGCAAGGGCTGCCCTAACCTCGGAATAAACTGCAGGGGGCACAGCTGCAGGCAGTCTGTCTCTCCCAAGTCTCTCTTCCTTCATTTTCAACCCACAGTCTTCCCTCCAGATCATCAAGAGTCAAACGACAGTGTAAGTCACCACTATTATTCAAGTTGCCACTGTGGCTTCCTAGTCTAGCCATTTTTTTCTTCTCTTTTCAAAGGACTACCAAAGCTCATTGTTATTCAAGTATGGTCTTTAGAACTACAGCACCACCTGAGAGCTTCTTAGAAATGCAAATTCTTGGGTCCTACCCTACAACTACTGAATCAGAATTTCTCTGGGTAGAGGTCAGTAATCTTGTTCTAATTGATCTCCAGATGATTCCTAATGCATGCTGAAGTTTGAGAAGCAGTGATATAGCTAACCTCTACCACATCAAGGCTTTTAATCCTATATCCATTTTGCACCACTGAATGGAAACTCTATCCCAGGTACACTTTCAAGACTAACATGTAAATTTACAAATGCGCTGCAGTAAGAAAAATTTGGGAAGCAGTCATTACTCCAAGGGAACCACATACACTTGAATGAATCACTTAAATAGAAGCTTTTCAAGATGCAACTCCAAGTCATTCTCAAAAATGACTATAATCAAAAGTCAGAAACCAATTTACAGATGACTCCCTTACAGATTTTGACCCAAAATAAAGAAAACTGAAGACTTAATGAAACACCTAGAGATTTGCTCACCCACCCCTTACAAGAACCTTCTTTCTTTCTTTCTTTCTTTTTTTTTGGCTGCACCGTGTGGCATGCAGGATCTTACTTCCCCTGACCAGGGATTGAACCGTGCCCCCTGCAATGGAAACACAGAGTCTTGACCACTGGACCGCCAGCAGGGAAGTCCCAAGAACCTTCTTAACATAAGGTGAAGTGGTAGCTATAAGATAATGAGAAACCCCAACCCCACTTCTTCCTAAGGCCACTGTCAGGAAGCACAAATAAATTAATCTATCCTCTAAAATGAAGTTTGGGCATTCCCATAACAGTCTGTGATAACCGCCTTGCACTAGCAGTGAAAACAACAATCTGGCAATATGGTCACGCTGTCCCCTGTCGGCCATACACTTTTTGGATGATCAATGAATCTGCTCAGGTTTATTTGTTCAATGAGTTGGAACCTACTATATGCCAGGCACTATGATGGCACTGAGCAAGACAAAGCAAGTCTACCCTCACTAAGCTTGGAATAAGTAATTGAAATTACCCTTGAGATAAGCACTGACAAGAAGCATGGGCACTAAGATGTCTATTACAGTAAAGGAACCTGACATAGTTTGGACTAGTGGATCTCTACAGGGGCTGTAAATCAGAATCACCCAGGACAGCTTCTAAGCATACCAAAGCCCAAGCCTCACCCCATATCAAACAAATCAGAACTCTGTGAACCCTTGCCATTGGTTTTAAAGATCATTTGCTTCCCAGGTAATTCTAACATGCAGCCAAGGTAGAGAACCACTGGTTTTGGGTATAATGCGATAGGTGTTATGGGCACAGAGGTCAATAATACAATGCCTACCTTACAGGAGCTTTCTGTCTAGTGGAAAAGACCCAACAACGTAGAATTATCAGCAAAATATTCTAGCAAGATGGAGCAAAAAACGCTCAGATACAGGATAGTGCTTCTCGGGGCACAAGGGTGGGGAAGTGATCCCATTGGGCTATATAAGGTGCTTTTACCTGTGTCAGCAAGGTTTGGTTTCTAAAGATGGGTACTCAGGCAACTAATTATTTTTTATACCTTTTCATATATCTTAAATATTGCAGGCTTTTAAAAAAATAAAATAAAAACTGCCTTTAGGGACTTCGCTGGTGGCACAGTGGTTAAGACTCCGTGCTCCCATTGCAGGGGGCCCAGATTCGATCCCCGGTCAGGGAACTAGATCTCACATGCATGCTGCAACTAAGAGTTCACATGCCACAACGAAGGAGCCTGCCTGCTGCAACTAAGATCCAGCACAACCAAATTAATTAATTAATTAATTTTTAAAAAACTGTCTTTAGTCAGTGAAGGCATCATAGAAGTTATTTAAGCTGAGTTTTGAAGCTTGATTAGGAAGGAGTTTTCTGAGGAAATTATCTTGAAGATGTAGTCTGAAATATGAACGGGAAAAGTTAGGAGGAAAAGTGTATTAGGCAAAGGGAAGATTGTGTGCAAGGGGCTGGAAGCAGAAAAGGCATGGGGGCTTACAGAAACTGAGAGAGGGCAGACAGCAAAAAAGGATGAAGCAGAGGTTCTCAAAGTGCCATCCTTGGTCTAGCAGCATCAAGAATTTGTTAGAAATGCAAATTCTGAGACCTCACTCCAGACCTACTAAACCAGAAAGGGGGGGCGGGGAGGGGGGTGGAGAATAGCCTTCATAATAATAAGGATTTTGGATTTTATTCTAAGATTAATGAAAAATAATTGAGAGGTTTTAATAGAGGGATAACATAATCAGGATAATAGTAGCTAAATGGTTTGGCATTAATAGCTGAGCAAAAACTCCTCAAAATCTAATTTTTGTAATAATCAGGATCAGAAACCATACTGAGCCTTTAAGTCAAGGGTCACAATCGTAATGCCTTTAGGGCTAAGCCGGAAAGGCGAATGAGTGAAAAGAGGGATGTGGAACACTGATGGGGCTGCCCTCCAGTCAGCATAGCATCTGCTCTGGAGTCAAACACACACGTGCTGAGTGGAGGGATTCACTGGCAAACTTAGGGCTCCCTTAACACACTTGCTTAAGAAAGGAGTGGGCCCCTTGCAGGGAATCCAGCCTTCTCCCTTCTTCAGATGTGACTATTTCCCCAGCCTGGTTAGGCAAATCTGGCATCAAACCAAAATTTCGAAGAGTAAACCACCTTTTGTTTCTTTGTCCAAGTAGCAGAGGGATAAAAAGGAGTTCAACAAACAAGATGCCAATAACCCAGCCAGCTTACCTCTCACACGGAGCTTCTACTACAAAGCAAATGAACCATTTGTATGAATCTACAGTAGAAGCCTGAACTTGGGAATGCTCCTTGTGATAGGCTAACCCAGGAACAACCCTCTCCTGGGCCCAAGAGGCTACCAGTGTCTTCACTTCGGAAGGTCAAATCAAGTTCTTGGATTCAACAGTATAAGGCTCTCAACCCTTAAAAGACACACTACATGTTTGTATGCTAGGTTTCTCAGGACTAAAAACTATCAAATACAGTTCAATCAAAAGGTCACTAGAAACCAGCAGAAACTTTTTGATGAGGAGCAACTTACAGCACTGGTAGAAATCCACCGATTTGGATTCTTGCCACAATAGTACCTCACCCAGATTCAGCCACAGACCATAGATGATGAGGGAGTGGTTACACAGTTCTGACTGAATCAGGTTAAAAAGCACATTCCAGTGAAGTTCAGGATGCAGAAAAGGATTGCAACAGACATTAATGAGAAGGGAACAAAGAGTGATTGCCTTATTCAGACACTTCCTCCCCCAATTCCTCAGCTGAGAAAGTCAACAGTCTCAGAAGTCCCATCTGACAATAGCTATTCATCCTGGCCTGGGAAGCCTGAATTACAGGTGCTGAGGGACTCCACAGACCTTGCCCTACTAAGGTTATGGCTCACAGATCTTCAGGGGAAGCCATGGAGGCTTCATGATGAAGTGAGTTCCTGCCTCCCACCTATTCCTTAAAGATCCCAAAACCATTTTCTCCAAAGTCAGAATAAATGAAGAGACAAGCTTCAAATCCAAGTAGAATCAAAATTTCAAAAGAATCTTATTTGCACCTGTGGCTGAATTTCCATTTCCTAAACTGAAGCCAGATTTGTAATGAAGAGCTTGCTACCTGCAGTCTTACTAGATTTCAGAACATCCCATTTTATTCCTGTGCCCAGCCTAAGTGACTTGGCCCACGTGTAGTGGCAGAGCTAAGACCAAAGGTAAATGTTCCCAGAACCAGCCTACTATTAAATAGTTGGTGTTAACTGCCTTTGAGTATCAAGTATAGTCCCTCTAAGATGATGATGATAACAGCTGACATTTATGGAGCACCTACAAGCACCAGTACTCTCTTTATATTAACTTATTTAACATTAACCTCTCCATGAAGTGGGTACTTAAGAGTTTCATTTTACAGATGCAAAAACTAAGGCATGGAGAGGTTAACTGACTTGCTCAAGGATCCAGAGTTAGCGGCAGAGTCAAAATGCAGACCCAGGAACTCTGACTCTAGAGCCCAAGCTCTTAATCAGCAGACCACACTGTCTTTCTCAGGATACTGTCAGTCCATTCTATAAACACTAATCAAGCATCTGGGCACCAAAAACTCTACTAGACAAAAGCACCTATTCACACAAAACAACTAGAAAATTTGCTTTTACTCCGCCACGCTCAATGTGACAATCCATGCTGAATGCACCCCAGATCCTACCTCCTAGCTTACCGCTCAGACAAACACCTAAAAATTAAGCCCTCAAAAGTAAGATGAACAAACAAAAAAAACTTTAAAACAGTGTTTAGATCTCTAAACAGAGATCACACACATATTCTTCCCTGGGCAGGCAACCAAAACAGACATTCTATAAGGTCAGTCCATAAATTCCTATTCAGAATTTTGAGCCTGAATTCAAGGAATAGCTCGTCATTCATTTAGCTCAATACCACCAAAACATCCAATCAGAAACTGGTTTTCTTTGCTTTTCTCTCTGCCCCCATCATCTTTTAGAGGGTGGCAGAAATACTCACAGGCAAGCTTGAAGGTCTTGACTGAAGACTCAGGTTCATATCTTCTTGCCCTCCCTTACTGGAGGTCATTGAGGGGGCTGAGGATGCCTGAGACCCAAATGAATCTTGAGATAACTCCTAAAACAAGAAAAACAAAAGCCGTGAGAGCCTGGTATTGATAAACCAGGCAAGCTTGCTTCATGATGAAAGGCCTATGGGACTCTCTCAAACAGGGGAAGCTAGGTGTGAGAGACTGCCCAATCACACACAATATTATCCAAAGGCAGAAAAAAACAAGTTGTGGCTCTTAAGAATGTCAACAGTGGACATAAGACTCTCTGATGGCACTCTTGACCATTTATCACCACCCACAGAAAGCTGTTACTTGGGGATAAATGCTAAAGTCTAGCTAACTACAAGTTATATCTAACAAGGAATGAGACCACCTGATTCAAAAACACCAACAAAACACTCACACTACGACCTCTGCATTAAAATGAGTACTGCTTCCTTTAAAGATATTTATTCCAACAATGCCACCAATGCACAAAATCTTTAATGGACCTGTCATCACTCATTCTCCTCTTTTTGCTCCTTAAAGAATAAAGCCCAAATAGTTATTTTTAGACTTTATCACCTACCTTGTTCATAGACATGGCTACAAATGAATTTTAGCTATTTCCCAAAATCAAATCCACTCTCAAAAAAATAAAAGGATTTGCTACCACTGAGAATATTCTAAAGAATGTGATGTCAGCTCTGGCAGCAATTTCAAATGAAAGGCTCCAAAATATTTTGAGCAATAGCAGAATGGAACGGCAGTTGGATGAATGTACAGTACAGCCTCCCAAAGCGACTGTTTTAAAAAAGACCAAACTAACTTGGATGCTCAAGTTCTGAATTCTGAGTTGAAAAAAAAAAAAAAAATCAGTCCCGTTATCTTTATTTCTTTTCTGCCTATGCAACTTTCCATTGCCCTATTTCATGAGTATGGAGAGCTACAGGTTTTTCTGCAGTTCTATCTTTATTAGTTCAATTAGAGAACCAATTCTGTATGGCAAAGTTCCCATGACACCAACCCCCAAAGTCTGTGGTCACACGTAGGGAAGGGCATGAGGAAGAGGCATCTTACCTGTGGTGGAGGGAAGCGCTGCTGAGAATAGGCAGTTTGCTGTGACTGCTGAGACTGGGGCTGAGGGTACGCAGCCTGCTGGGAAAGCGTCGAGGATGCTGGCTGCTGAGGTGGCGGCTGCTGGTAAGGAGACTGTGCCTGCGGCTGTGAGTAGGGGGGCTGGCTCTGGGGGTGCTGCTGGGTGGTGGACTGCTGGGTGGGGTACGGGGTTGGGGACTGCTGATGGGGGGGCTGGGATGGCTGCTGGGAATACGGAGGCTGAGAGGACTGGAGCTGCGGTGGCTGAGACTGAGGCTGCTGCTGATATGAAGGCTGGGCGTGAGGGGTCTGGGATGGTGGCTGCTGGGAGTAGGGCTGCTGCTGCTGCTGGGGGTGAGGGCTTTGCTGGTTGTAATACGGAGCCTGGCCCTGCTGACCATACCCGCTGGGGCCTGGCTGTCCATAAGGTGGAATCTGTAAAAGGAAAGGATACTTTTAGCACTGACCCTTCTGGATGAAGAAAGGTGATTATGTCAGAAGCCATGCCCTGAAGGTGGGTATACAAAGCCAGCAAGCCAAGCCTCACAGTTAGAAGGCCCAGGGTTTTTCTACCAACCCTGTTAAACTGAGCCAGGAAGGACAGCCAGGCTGGGTTCCTAGTTGGTTTGTTCTGACGTGGACTACATTCATTCGCAGAAAATTTACACTATTTAATAAAAATCTGGTCAACTTACAAGAGTTCAAGAACAGCTGTTTTCACCAATGAGTCTACTCTTTTTATCATGGCCTAGACTGTTTTTATAAGTGCTAGGAATCTGTATCCTAGCCCCAACGAAGAGTCAAGAGCAGCCTGGCTCAGCCGACTGAAAACCTAGGGTTTAGAATCCAGATGGTATGCCAATCACTAAACTACCCTGGTGCTCTTTTTCATTTAGTCTTCATTCAAAAAGTATCTGACAGCCTACTTGCTTACTTGTACCAGGCACTACTCTAGGCACCAGGGATACATCTGGCAAGGAGGGGGGAAAAAAAAGACCAATAATATCCTTCCCAACTCTCCTCCATTTTCTCATTGAAAAAAAAAGTGATTTTATATAAAGGCGTACTTTGCTTTCAAGTATTAGAAGTAAAGTTACGTCTTATATTCTATCCCTCACCATTTTCAGTATGAATATCACTCACATATAAATGGTAGAAAATGCTGTCAAAACAAAAAATGGCAATAAAAAGATGATGGTGCGGATGGTCAGATAAAAGGAGATGAGTAAAATCTTAACATCTGCAATAGCACTGTTAGCATCTTTACTGTTCAATCTTCCCTTTTCCTGCTACTCCCAGTCCCTTCTAAACATTCACTTTAAACCAGACAGCTGTATGTTGAAGGCCTTGAGAACATGAAGGGCCTCTTCTCTCCCCAGGGCACATGGTATGAGTAGTTTTTCTTGGTAGCAGTGGATTGGTGCTCAGCCACTGCCTTTTTCTTTCTTCCCACTTCCTTCAGAGATCACCATTCAGTGGGTACAAGCAGGCCAGCCAGGTCAAAGAAGACAGATACGTATAGCAGGTGGCCAGGGAGCAGTTTTCCTTCAAGCATACATGCGATGGTGACCACAACCTTGGCCTTGTACGTAGCACAGTGAAACTAACTGAGTCAGTTGGCCTATGTTCCTTTCAAGAGGTTTGGAAACCAAAGACACATTCTGATTCTATAGCTGAAGACCACATCTTGGACAGCAACAAGGATTAAGGTAATTGGAGTCAACATCTACCTGCTGTGCATAAGAGAGGCCGCCCATGGTACTCTGCGCTCGGCCCTGCATGGTCATCGGGTACCGCTGCGGGGTCTGGGACCCATATGGCTGCCCTGGGTACCCATGTCCTTGCTGCGGTCCTGATGGAGGTCCCTGTTGTTGCGAGTATGGGTTAGTCCCGCCGTATGGCTGAGGTCTCATCTTGCCCATCTGATCCATTGGACTGGATGGCTACAAAATAAAGAGCATTTCATTAACCTGAAGCTTTGATGTCCTCTAGCCAATATGAACACAAATCTTGGCATACAGGTCTGTATGCCATAAAGGAAAACAGTTACTATGAAATAAAGTAATGGTACAGACCCAGTAACCCTTGAGCAAGTCATTTAACCTTCCTCAGAACCTTGATTTTGTCATATGTAAAATGGAAACACCACCAGTTTGTGAAAGCATCTTCTAAGCTATAAACTACTTTATAAGTGTGGTACTACTTGAGATCCAAGGAACGGGCCAGGTGTGGAGCAATGAATACACGTACTCTATGGTACAGAAAAATGAGAACAAAGGCCCTTCAGTTGGGAGGGGATGGTGCTGCTATACTCTGCCATGATCCTGTTCAATAACACCAAAACTGATGCTTTAATACTGTGGTAGGGAATTCAAATACACAAGCATCTAGATGTTTTTATTCTTTAAATAGTGGAAACTTATTTCCTTGCACATCCAGAGCCCAGTTGTGCTATGGCACAAGGACTTAAATTTATGCTTTCTTCCAATTGGGAATCATAGCTAAGTTACAGTTGTTGAGGGAATTGTGACCTTGAATTTATTTAGAGCCTTGTACAACTCAACTGAAAAGTTCACCTCCTTTAATATTCAAGAACTTGAGGGTGTAAGGCGGGTAGAGATTATGTCTCTCTAAAAGACAAGATACAGAGGTACCAATAATGGAACCTCAAAGCTCATAGGTATTTGGCTACAAACATAACTTCCAGCTCTTTGTGGTGCAACAGGATCAGTCAACTCATTCACATTCTGACATAATTTTATCTTATTGGAGCTACGTAGAACAGAGGCCCAGCACACTTTCCCCTCCCAGAGATGCCTACCTATATCTATTGGTGGTAAGAAGGGAAGGAGGGAGTATCTCTAAGCACTTAAATAGATACACCCAAGTTGCCGAGTAGGCCTGGACCTCACGTTAAAACTTGAAAACTGAATCTTAAATTGGGGATGGGGAGTAGATATTAAGGAAGTCAGTGGTTCTCAAACTTCAGAATACATCAGAATCAGCCGGAGGGCTTGTTAAAACGCACACTGCTGGGACCCATCCCCAGAGTATGCCTCTGTAGGTTGAGGGGGGGGCCTAAGATATGCGTTTACAGCAGTTCCCAGGTGATGTTGATGCTGCTGGTCCAGGGACCACCATACTTTAAGAACCACTGGCCTCGATTACACCTAGGGTCCCTTCTGGTTCTATTATTCTATAATTAATAAATTATTCTAACCTTAAAAAAACAACAACACAAACCCCTCCAAAATAAGGGGAGGGGGACACTCAAACAATTGGTTCTCTGTATGTGTGTGTGTATATATATATACACACACACATATATATATATACACACACACACACTTTTATAATAATGAGGAAGTCGAGCTGTCATGAGGAAAATGGATAAGATAAAAAGCCACAGAGACTATTCTTCTAAATACTAACAGAAAAAAAGCAGAAACGAAGTTCTCTCTTAGGCTGCAGCTGAAATCTCACCTTAAAAGGTTAACACTGAAACCTCCAAGTTTCTGAACTACGAGAATCATAGTAAAACCGTGTCCCAAATCACTACTACATGTCAATATTATTAAAGTGCTATTTCCAACAATCATAACTAAACAATTTTTGCCCAGACCTGCCTCTGTATCAGAAGCTCCAATAACATTCCCGATCATAACTTTGGAGTCACGTGGATTCTTTTGGGCCTGTTTAGGAAGTTCAAATTCAACAACCGAACTAGTGAGTAATAAATAGCATGTGGTCTTCCCCAGATACACCTGGCAATGGAGCCAAAACATCACCATTCTCTCCTACAAAAAGCTCAGGGGCTTACACGGCCACATCATGCCGCAAATAACAAGGAGATTCTCATTTTGTCCTAGACTGCAGCTGCTGTCCATGTGGCCCCCAGGTGAAGAGACTACATTTGCTGAACAGAGACCAGCCCACTCTGGGTATCTCTGTCAGTCTAGATCTCCTCAACACACAAGGGGCAGTCATTACCATGGTTACTACGGAGCTTCTAGAGCAGCAGCTATTAACCACGGCTACAGATCAGATGTGAGAAGCTTCACAAATGCCCAGGCCTCTCCCTAGAGATTCCAATTTAGTGGGTCTAGAAAGGCTTGGGCTCCCTCCCCTTAAACCCCTTAAAATCCTTGGATGATTCGTTTGTGTGTGTGTGTGTGGCAATGCATGGCTTGCAGGATCTTAGTTCCCCAACCACGGATTGAACCCAGGCCACGGCAGTGAAAGCGCCGAGTCCTAACCACTGGACTGCCAGGAAATTCCCTAGTTCTAATGTATATTACTAGCTGAGAACCAGTGATCTAGAGAAACACTGCCCAATAAAATTTTCTGTGTTGTGTGACTATTAAGTACTTGAAATATGGCTAGTGTGACTGAGGAACTGAATTCTTTTTATTTACTTTTAATTAAATTCATATAACCACATGTAGCTGGTGGTTATATTGGATTGCACAGTTCTAGAGCAATACTCACAAATCATTTTCACCTCTCCCTGCTCAACAACAGCCCCAAACTTCGTACCGACTACATCATGTACAGTATCAAATAGAAAGAGCAAAGAAAGTAATAAATCGATAGACTTGGGTTCAAATCCTAACTGTCTGACCTTGAGCACATCAATTCTTTAACTAAAATGCACATAACTGGGGCTTCCCAGGTGATGCAGTGGTTAAGAATCCACCTGCCAATGCAGGGGACACGGGTTCGAGCCCTGGTCCAGGAAGATCCCACATGCTGCGGAGCAACTAAGCCCGTGCGCCACAACTACTGAGCCTGTGCTCTAGAGCCCGTGTGCCACAACTACTGAAGCCCGCGCGCCTAGAGCACGTGCTCGGCAACAAGAGAAGCCACCACAATGAGAAGCCCACGCACCGCGACGAAGAGTAACCCCCGCTCACCACAACTAGCGAAAGCCCACGCACACCATCAAAGACCCAACGCAGCCAAAAAACAAAAACAAAAAAAACATAAAACGCACATAACACACTTCACACAGTGCCTGGTACTTAAACGCCCAATGAATAGTAGCTATTATCAATAATGATAAATAGTGCTTCTGCCTGGCTCTAAAGTCTGCCACAGTGCTCCGGTTCTACGCATTTTTCAGCCTCATGCCAGACTTCCCACATGTCCAGCTCTACGCAATAGTACCCTGCCCTGCCCTCCTGTCCACGATGGCTTCCACCAGCAGAAACCCAACCCTTCAACATGAAGCCACTTCCCACTTCTTTAGCACATTCTGTTCTTTCACACTTCTAAATGTCCTATTGTAAAATCAGTCAGAATCATAGGTTTAGCACTTAGTTGTCCAGCTAACTGACTGCATCTCTCGAGACTAAGTTCTCGGAAATCGGAGATCAGGTATTTTATCTTCAAAGTGCCCCCAAAGACCCCAAGTGCAGAACTAGGGCTCAGGAACTTCACTGTGCCAGGCTGCCCTACTTTAAGAAGTGGGTAGGGGATACTATGGGAAGAAAGCCTAGATTAAACCACCTAGCCAAAGGGCCAGGGACACCCCTAAACCAGGTTATGACTTTGAGGGCAGAAAAAAATGGGGACTGAACTGAAAAAGCAAAGGGGAGGGTAGAACAAACAGTCAAGGAAGAATGAGCACACCTCTGAGGAGAATCTTAAGTGCCATCCGTAAGTGCCTCTCTCCTATAACCAGAGAGGTCGTCAAACCACACAGGCATCCACAAACACACTGTTTAAAAACAAAGGCTAAAGGCAAGTTACTCCCCCCTACCAGCCACCCCCGCCCCATCTCTCACATCAGGGTGCCTGCACTCCCAATTGAGGACAGCTACTAAAGGGTTCAAGGATTCTTCCATTAACTTTAGAAATTCCTTGCAGACTAAAAATAAACGCAAGTTAAAAAAATTCTTATTCTAAAAAATGAAATTAAGACATTTCCCTTTCCTGGACATCAGATTTCTGACCCCTTCCCTTCACTAAAGGGTTATAATAAATGGAATACACAGCTTAGCAACTAAAATATATTCAGTTCAACCAGATTACTCTGGTCTCATGTCAAAGTTAAACATCTGCTCATATCAGAAGGGGAGGTAGGCAGGGACTGAACTCACACTTCTGACACTTAAAACCACTGTGAAAGATTTGTGATTTGCAGTTATAGATGAAATGTCATCTTCCAATCTTTCATAACAGAGAAGGGGCCTTAAATCTTCACTAATCAGTTTTTTTGGAAAGTAGCAATTTCAGACCAGAAAAATCCCTACTACATACAAGACAGAAAAACCAGTATCAGCAGTCTGCAGGCACCAAGGAAGAGGCAGAGGATGGGAAACACCAAAGAGCCAGAGATTCCACTCTGGGAAAGACAGAGAGGAAATCCCTTCAATGGGAAACCACAGGAGTAGATTACTGTGATTACACTTCAAAAGCAAAGGCTCTGCCACAAAGACACATAATTGAGAGGAAAATGCTGCCCCCTTGATCAGGGAAGTCGGGCCCCCTGCTATATACTCTCCTGCATTCATAAAAAATAAAAATAAAAAAGAGGAAAAGAGCCATAAGAAAACCCCCATCTCTATTCACCACTTATCTCTTTCCAGATCACTGGACGTGTTACAAACTGCCTGCCAAATGAAATGCATCAAAAGTTGCAGTTTCCCTAGGCATCAAAGGCAAGGATGCCTAGCAGGCTGGTCCCTTTGAATATATTCAGAACAAACAGCTTACAGACTAACCACTTGCACAGAGTTTCCCTGCTCTAAGCAAATGGAATTAAAAGCCCCTCCAGATCAGAGGGCTAATGGAATCCCTTACAACTTCTTATTGCACCAAGGAAAGCCATAACGACCTAAGGGGTTGCTGAGATATAACACACTGGACTTCAAATTCTCCAACGTCTGATCACAACTGATTGAGAAGAGAGCAGAGAAGGCGGGGCCAGGGACTCCAACCTCAAAATGAGAGATACTGTTCACCAAAACGCACCACACCACATGCAGTGGCACCAGGAAAGAGAAACTTCTTAATTTTCTTGAAATAAAAGTCCAACTGAGGAAAGTTCCAGGCTTCAGTCCCAATCCAAAGATGCAGAAAGGAAGTGACCGTGTAGCAAACCAAAGGAGCCAGATTTGGTACCCAAGGACCAGCAAGAACATGACTGGAGAGAGATGGACCGGGCTGCCAAAAATGTGTCCATCAGAAAGCAGAAGTCTTGACTACCACTTGTCCTGTCACCCTAAATGCCAACTAGTTGAGGCCAGTAGAAACCTAGAATATTATTTCTTACTCATTGCGCTTTCAATTTATTCCTGGCCAGATTTGTTGTATGACTTTTAATAATAACAATAAAAAAAGCAACCCTGGCTCTTTAACCAAAAGAACCACCTAATTGATTCCCACAGTAATTAACCTGCATTTTACCTCAGAGAGCGGTAGTTAAGGAAGTCGGCACTGCTATTTATAACTCATCTCAAATTGAGGGCAGACTGCCTAAAATCTAACACATCCCAGCTGTACTCCTGTTTGAACTGGGGCCAAGGGAATTTTTTAAAGCAATCTTGGCACCGAATGAATGACACCAACAGTATGAGAGCTCGAGCGGTTGTGTTGTGGTGACGTAGCACTGGAGGTGGAATGGGAGGGGGCCAGTGTACTGTGATCCCTCTCGTGCACGCCTGCTGCTTGCTGAGTCCCAGTACAGTAAACTGGGAACCGCCCACTGAGAGCCAAACACAGGAAAAGGCTTTTCCTGTGGAACGCCTTGAAGTGAGAAACACATGGCTAATCTGCATAAACGCGAAGCCACACCACCCCTGCCAGGAAGGTTAGTGCTCGTAATCTCTGGCCATGAAGCTGGCTGCCTGGGAGGACTTGGACTGGCGCCTGATAACCCAGAAAGAGCCGAAAGAACAGATGGGTAAGGACCCCGGCAGAAAACAGCCCCAGGTCACGTGACTCGCCACATGGCCCCGCCAGCACAAACTATTGTCTGGCTGTGGAGCTCCCATACAAAGGCACCCGGCCTTGGCTTCCTGTGATTACAGGGACAGGCGGCAGCTGTTGATCCAGTTCCCCTATGGGACGCTCCCCTATTGAGGAGCATTCCAGGGAGGGATAAATACAAAAGTTAAGGCCTCTCCCAACCAACGTGCTCTCAGCTTCCCGCAAGCTCCACGTGGCCCCACACTCAGTCTGAGGAAGGACAGAGTAGATTCCATAGAGAGAACCACCCTTTGCACCCCGATACACGTGAGCTGACCAGCATAAATCATTCTCATAGTGCCCCCCTCCCCAGCCACACAGACATCTGTATCCTCATCCTGTTTTTTCTCACTCCTCCAGTACACTTCATGGCTTTGAAGACTGGTCTAGGGGCCCAACCCCAATCAAGGAAAAACTGCCCAGAAACCTGCGTTTAGTTCTATCCCCAGACCCTGCCTCCTAAAATAAGGAGATTCCTTCCCTTCATTTTGTTTTCCATTTAAACAGTCATGTGCCCACTGTTTATGTGACCCAGGATAATAAGAGATTCTTCACTTCCTATTTGGCCTCACCAGAGACATCACTAACGATCTCCTGAAGCTATACTGATAAGAAAATAAAAATCTCTCATCAGATATACCAACACCTGACCCAGGAGATCAACCCACTCAGCCTATGTTTCTTATCATTCATAACCTGAGAATAACACCCCATTTTTCTACTTCACAAGAGACTGAAAACAATTCTTTCATTTTAGTTCTAGTTCATTCCAGTTCTCAACAAACTGGTCATATGCCTATGGTGAGAGAGGAATTACCAACAACTAGTTTACAACTACCACCCGAAAGAGTTTTTTAAAAAATTCTTTCAACGTTCCGTAAGTGTCCAAGTTGAATATAAATAAAAAATCCAAAGTCAATTAAAAGTTCTATCTACCCCATTCTGTTTACAGAAATGATTCTTGAAGATCAGGGCACATTCCCCTTTGCAGCCTTAAGTAAGAGCCCATTTCAAAGACATTACCTGAAGCATCAAGCTGACCGAACTCCTAGGAGGGGCTGCAACCTGACAACAGACTCAGGACCTTCCAACCCACACTGTCTCTAAAGTGATAGAGAACAAGACAAGATGCCTGGCTCTCTCCCTGGCTCAGAGATATTTAGGCTACTGTGCTCCATCCTTCCAGACCAGAAAGTCAGAAAAAAACTCACTAAGGGTAGAAAAAAGAGACCAAAGGGGGAAAAGTCACTGAATCGTCCACAAAACTCAAACAAATGATGAGAGCCAACCGTAATAACCACCTCGCAGCTGTCCGCCCAGAAGAGGCGTGACAGAAAAACCACAACCAGGTGGCTGGCATTTCTTTATTTCTTCGCTGGGTCCTGAAAGAGCTCTTCAAATAAAGCAAGTAGAGCATTAAAGTAATAAATTCCCCAACAAATGATAAAGTTCTTCTCATCCAGAGCACTTTCATTAGCCACCTTTCAAAGAGAAAGTGCTCTTCCAAAAATGATGATCACTTTTTTGGAAGACCAAACTTAGCTAACCAATTTTTCCCAATTTCCAATGAATTACAAAAGCCTCTAAAAAAGACACATACCTTCTTGAGAAAGAATTCTTCAGGTACTACTTAAAACCCAGGGATATAATATATAAAACAGTAAGGCCCCAAGACAATGATTAAACAAGAATGAAATGCCACTTGATAAAATTAAACATCCCCTTGTTTACAGCTTTTTAATCTCAAGAGTAAGGCAGCATTACAACACGGTGAAAAGAGTACACTAGACTGAGAGAATGCCTGGGTTTCAATCCCAGTTCTCTGACCAGCTGGGGAGAGAGGGGTAGGCACTAACCAGGTTGTACCTTAACCTCCTCAGCTACACACTTGAATCCCGCCCTCTAGATTCTGAATCAGCAGCTCTGGGATGGGGCCAGGAATCTCCTCAGGCAATTCTCATGTCCAGTCTGGGAGCATTTGGGCTGCATGGCCTCCCTCCAAATCTCCTCCCATCTCCAGCACAGAATGACTCTAGAACTCAGATGCACGTTCAGCTTCCTTAGCCAAACGATGGTCTGAAGAGGGCAGTGCCTGGCCAATAGAGAAAAACCAGGAATGGACCTCAGATTCCCAAATAAGCAGCATTCTCAAAGACAAGATTTCCCAAATTCTTATACTTAATCCCCGACTGTCTTGTTCACCTGACCACCTATTACTAACAATACTATATGCTTTACTTATTTACCTTGTTCACTGTCTGTATCCTAGACTAGAACATAAACTCCGGGAAGGTAGACATCCGTGTGTAAAACAAACTTTCCTACTTTAAAAGAGGAAAAGAAAGGGGACTGTGAAAGAGAAAGTGGAATTCTAGAGGTCTTGGCAATTCCTAACCTCTTTCATGCTGAGAGGAAATGCTTTGGTTCAACACAGTAAGTCCTAAGAGCTCTGCCTCCACAATGCCTTCAAATTCTCTGTCCCTCAGTTTCTACATCAACAGAATAGAGACGGCAGTAGTAGCACCCTCAGGGTTGAATGAAGCAAGTTAATACATTAAAACGAAACAAAACATTGTTCTTCAAACCAGCTGGACATGCTCCAGCCTCAGAGTCTTTGTATTCACTGATCTCTCCACCTGGAATACTCTTTCTTCTCTCAGGTATTAGTATAGCTCTCTCACATCAAATATCACTTCAATTTGGCCTCCCCTGGTGTACCCATTTAAGATTTCAATCCTGCACACTTCTTATAGTTGATCCCTGATTAACTTTGCTCCTGAGCACATATCACTAAGCATACTATATGCTAAAGTTTACTTATTTATCTTATTTAATGTCTATATCCTAGACTAGAATATATAAGCTGCAAGGCTAGAATACAAGGTATGTGTCTGTGTTTGATTGCTATATCCTCCAGCACCCAAAATGTTAGCTATTATCATCCTACACAAGTCCCAAATTTCTAAGCAATAAAGCTTAGAAACCAGACCAAGGTCTGGTCCCACACACTCAAGACCAGAAACCCAAAGTGGTCAACTAGAAGTTAACTAACAAATAAATTACTTCCCCCTCTCCATACTCAATAGGAGAAAAAGCAGAATGGAGCTGAAAGAAGTTTCAAAATACCCACTTAAAAAACAAGAATACAGGACTTCCCTGGTGGCGCAGTGGTTAAGAATCCGCCTGCCAATGCAGGGGACATGGGTTCGAGCCCTGGTCCAGGAAGATCCCACATGCCGCGGAGCAACTAAGCCTGTGTGCCACAACTACTGAGCCCGTGAGCCACAACTACTGAGCCCGTGTGCCTAGAGCCTGTGCTCTGCAACAAAGAGAAGCCACCGCAATGAGAAGACCGTGCACTGCAACGAAGAGTAGCCCCCATGTGCAGCAACGAAGACGCAACGCAGCCAAAAATAAATAAATATTTTTTAAAAATAAAGAAAACTTAAACACAAACACACTCACACACACACACACACACACAAGTTAGACACCAAAAGGGTTGACCAGTCCAGTTCTCAAGCTCTACCTACTTTCAGTCTGTTCTCCCAAAGGAATTTGTTCAATAGCTCCTTCCAAGAATCCTGGCAGTAAAGCCCAATGGTTTTCAACCAGGGCAATACTAGCCCTGAAAAGTGTTTGGAAACAAAGTACGAAAGTGCCTTTTTGGTTATCACAGCGATTCTGTGGTATTACTGGCATTTATTACCTGGGGAGCAGGATGCCAAATGTCCTGCAATGCATCTCCACACAAAGAAGAGCCTCACTGAGAAACAATGGACTCTAGCCCATTACAAGTCCAATCTGAGATGGAGAATTTCCTGTAACACTTGACCCTGGAGCAGTGATGGGAAAGGGAATCAGAACTGACTGGTACCTATCCCAAGAGCCCAACAGTACAAAGTCACCCACTAGCCAAGGTAACCATAAATAAAAATTTACTTTATAAAATAGTTGGAAAATAATTTACTGAAGGCAGTACTTCCCCAGTGCATTAATTACAATTATAATTATATAGTTATTTGTAATTATTTATTTATATCTTTCCCTACTAGAAAGTACTCCATGGCATTATGAATCCTGTTGCCTAATACATTGTAGAAGCTCATTAAGTAGCTGTTACATTACTGTAAGCAACTGCCAAATGGTAGGTAGGTACTCACATGTTTTTCAAAAAAAGTTTTGCCACAAGACTTCTTACACTGGCAAGTCCCAACTATTGTATGCTTTAAATTAGACAATATTTCAGTAACAGGACTGGACAATTAAGTGAGCTAAAAAAAAGTTCTTATCCTGAAAATTCTTGAGAAATGGGGCATATGATCAAAGTCCAAGAAAACCTGATGGTATACAAGGAAAATAGGTTGGTATACTGCCTTCCAGTATATGCTTAATAATTAAAAACTTAACAATATACAGACCTTACTACCCACACGAGGTGTTATGGGTTGATATCAGAAAAAAGTATTTCCTCCCACAAACCATCCTTTGGTGCTTCTACCAGGGAAAGGACCTTATTGTGGATGGACCACAGCCCAACTGAGTAGGTTAAGAATGAAGCTCTAAGTAGGTTTAGACATTTTCTTCCCTACCTATTTGTCATTAATCAGGAATTGATACGGTACACTTAAGGGATACATGGAGAGGCAAGGGTCACATAGCCTTTCAAACAGAGCTTTACCCAGGAGAGTATATATCAACTTTTCAGTAAAGACAACACTTCTAAATCACACCTAGTTCTTTTGACCTAGTTTCTAAAATACTACTCCCTCTTCCATATGTTAAATTGCTTTACAGATAACTGCTCAAAAATAGACAAAAAAGGCAAAGGCAAAAACTGCTTCTAGCCAAAAAACTTTAAGGCCTCCTTGCCTTCTCCTTTAAAAAGCTCTCTTTTCCCCCATTCCTTTTACTTTATCTATAATTCCAAACTTGGTCTGGCATGGGTCATATAAAAAGGTTCTAAATTTCTCTAAGTGCACAGTTCTACATTCTGCCAAAGTTTTTCCTTCTATACTAAAAAAGGTATCTGTGACACATCACTTAGCTGTAGGAACTTGATTTACATGCAGTAGGGGAATCTGTTTGCCATCATGCTTTGATTGTAATCAATCCAATCAAGTACTATATTTTGATAAAGACACTGAGAAGCAGCAGCCATGGCACTTTCATTAATTCCTAGGTCTGCCCTGGACCACTTTCCAAAAATGCCAGCCTTTCCCTTGGTCCCCCTATGTCCACTATAACAGGCACAATAAAATAAGTTAAAGAATGGCCAAGGGCACAGCCAACCTTATTAAGATTATAGATGCTTCCAAATCCTCAGGCTTTTTTAAAGTCAGCAATTCCCTGAATGAAAAGCCATAGAGTACTATAGATTCTCCTATTCTTTTCAGAGCTCCAAAAGTACATTGGTACCAACCTCCTCTACACCACTGTCCACACAAATGTGTACAGAAGAGCCTGGCTTCATCGTTTATACCAGAAATGCATGACACTAGACCAAAGTTACCAGCTGTCTTTCCTGCTATCTCTGGCCAGTATAATCAAATTGGGATGAATACTTGGCACGCTAAGCTACGGAAATCTAGCTAATATTTATCCGTACCCCCCCACCAAGTCTGTTTTGGCTCATACACTCTTCTGAGATTGCTGTGTTCACTCACCCAGACACATTTACCAAAGGGAAATTCTGTGTGCCTTGAATAAGGCAATCTCAATCTCATTTTATTTTAACCCAAAATACCATAATGAGACCACATATTGGTCACTTGAGGTTTTATGTAGGGGTTTTAAAGAAGCCAATTCAAAGCTGCACTGGGAAAGCAGAAGATTCAAATCACAGACTAGAAAGAAAAACAAGAATGTTACAAATCTGTCTTAGACCAACAGAACCCCCAAAACAGATTAAGGAGGGCTAAGAAAGTCTCCAGACCAAAGGCAATAAGGTGAGAAAAGAGAAGAGGGAGAGATCATCTAGGAAACTTCTGTTTCTTAGTTTATTAGATAAAGACATGTCCTGCCTCTAGTTAGCCAGGCCATTCCGACAGAGGTAAGCAGATACCAGGAATCTTCACCGAAACGATGTTGATCTGAAAGTGGTATAAATTGCCTCTCCGGTTCTCTTAAGACATTTTATCAGCTCTGGTGTGTTAAAGTTACTGAAGTCTCCATGTGCTTTGCATTCTACTAACAGAGTTAGAAACCAAAGGAAAGAATGAAAAAGGAAAAAAACAAGAACAGAGAGAAAATAAAGCTGAATGGCAGAGGGATGATAAAGTGAGTCTAGAACACAAAAACACACACACGGAACATATGACTACCAGAGTATTGTCTGTACATACAAATATCAAATCACAGATCAAACTGTCAGCATACTGCCTCCTGGAAGCCTCTGCCTTCATCGCAGCCAGGTCACAGTGATCACAGCTTCCCTTCTCAGGCAGGAGGGAAAAGAGGTCTGGTACAGGAAACATGTTTTCAATGGGAAGGATTCAGAAACCACATCAGGTTTTCAGAAAGCCCCCATGAACTACAACTCTGGTTCTCCACTTGGTCTTTGCATTATTAATGTTTATTATCTGACCATTTCTGTAACTTCCATTTCTGTGCCAAGCACAATCCTTATTAAGTCATACAACTAGGGACAGGTTTTGGCTCAAATGTCCATTCCTGGGCCTCCCTGGTGGCGCAGTGGTTGAGAATCTGCCTGCCAATGCAGGGGACATGGGTTCGAGCCCTGGTCTGGGAAGATCCCACATGCCACGGAGCAACTGGGCCCGTGAGCCACAATTACTGAGCCTGCGCGTCTGGAGCCTGTGCTCCGCAACAAGAGAGGCCGCGACAGTGAGAGGCCCGCGCACCGCGATGAAGAGTGGCCCCCGCTTGCCACAACTAGAGAAAGCCCTCGCACAGAAACGAAGACCCAACACAGCCATAAATAAATAAAAAAAAAAGATTAAAAAAAAAAAAAAATGTCCATTCCTCAAAGAGACCTCATCCACTTGAGAGATGGGGTAACTTGTCAGGAGTCTTCTTAGAGGGTTTATTTACTAGGACTTCACAACAAGGGACACAAGGAAAGGAATCACAGCAAAACTCAAGGTGGGCACTGAGGGGTGGGGGATGAGAGATAGAGGGAAGTCATTAAGAATGGTCTACTCAGAGACCACCAGATTCTCAGATCAGCTGGCCATCAACGAGCAGAAAGGATATCATGGCATTTAATTAAGGTTTCCAATACTAGCCTCTGAGCAGCATTTTCAAGAATGACTTTTTGGGCAGTTTTCTCAACTGGTCATACTTGGAGGCCACCATAGGCCATCATCCTAAAATGAGCTTTTCCACCTTCATCAAACCAGAACCATCCTCATGCTATGCCACCAAAGAGCTAAAAGAAAGAGAAACAGAGGGCAAGGAGTCCCCAGGTCCTATAAACAAACAGAGTTTGTCATTACTGTATAGAAGATCCATCTCAAAAGTATTTTCTTTCTTCTCCCCCAACCCCTAGCACTTTTAACCTTTTCTCCAACCAATAACACACTTTCAACATCATGGGAAGGGCAGATACATCTGAAACATTAGCCTTTGGTATAATTTGGAAGAAACCCCTCAGGTATTTCAGATATATTCTGTAGCCTAGTTGAGCATAAATCCAGTAGTTCTCAAACTTGAGTGTGCATTATAGAGGCCTGGAGGTCTTGTTAAAACATACTGCCAGAGTTTTGGATTCAGTAGGTCTGGATGAGTATTTGCATTTCTAAACACGGCCCAGGTAAAAATGCTATGGGCCCAGGTAAAAACTATGGGATAGCGCTTCCCTGGTGTCGCAGTGGTTGAGAATCTGCCTGCCAATGCAGGGGACATGGGTTCGAGCCCTGGTCTGGGAAGATCCCACATGCCGCGGAGCAACTAAGCCCGTGAGCCACAACTACTGAGCCTGCGCGTCTGGAGCCTGTGCTCCGCAATGGCAGAGGCCGCGACAGTGAGAGGCCCGCGCACCGCGATGAAGAGTGGCCCCCGCTCGCCGCAACTGGAGAAAGCCCTCGCACAGAAACGAAGACCCAACACAACAACCAAAAATAAATAAATAAATAAATAAATTTATTTTAAAAAACAAAGAAAACAAAACTATGGGATAGCTTTTAATTCAGCACAGACTAATGTTGTCTGTCTTTAACCACTCAATTCTATCCCCCTCTCAAGCAGGGGCCTCTACCAACTAGGAGCTGTGTTCGAATTTTATTGGATAACAAGTAATACTTTCATGTATGTTATTTAACGTTTACTACAGCTGCAAGTAGATATTTTTCCTTATTATACAGTTGAGGATACAGATTCAGAGAAGTGACTTGCCTGAAGTCACACAGCCTAAGGGAACTTTAAACCTCGCTTTTAGAGCTGACTCTGACATGAAACTGTGTGAGGCACTTAACCTTTACGTGTTCACTTCCCAGAAGTGGAAAATTAAGACAATAATCCTCATCTCTCCAGTGAGTGCTCCAAGTTCTAGAAAGTAAAATCACTCTGCAAATATTTTCATAATGCAAGTTACTCTCATTTAGGCCACAGTGAAGGGCTCTATCTTTGAGCCTGAATCCTACCTCTATCCCCATTCTCAAAGAGAAAAGGGCCTAAGGACCAAATCCTGCCAATTCTTACCATCGGGATCATACAGACATTCATCAAAAACCTAAATAAAATTCTAAATGGAAGAGATGGATGGGACAGAAATCTAGGCATAATGTCAAACTGTAACTAAAGGCTTTTCAGTCTTTCACCCCATTTAAGAGTTCTAGGGACTTCCTTCGTGGTCCAGTGGCTAAGAATCTGAGCTCCCAATGCAGGGGGCCCGGGTTCCATCCCTGGTCGGGGAACTAGATCCCACATGCACGCTGCAGCTAAAGATCTCGCATGCCGCAACGAAGACCCGACACAGCCTAAATAAATAAATACATAGTTTTTAAAAAAAAGAGTTCTAGACTATTGCAAAAAATAATGTCCCAACGAGGTCTAGTGCTTGAATAATTTATTTTGGAGAAGCAAACTTAGTATTGTATAATGTTTCACAGCTCTGGAGAATCAGACAAACCTTGATTCAAATCTGAACTCTACCTTTTACTAGTTTTTTGTCCTAGGGCGAATTTCTCATTCTTACTCTACTTCCTCATCTGTAAAGTGGGAGGAATAATTCTAGAACCCACCTCTCATGATTGTGAAGATTAAATAAAGAAATTCCTGGAGAGACCCAAGCTTAGTGCTTGGCCCATAGCAAGTACTCAACTACATGGTAATTATCATTAATATTCACCCCCAACACACCATCACTTGAAAACAGGGAACTCAGTGAGGTCCTTGGCCTACCCCTGGCCCAGGACAAAGTCGTGGACAAACTACCTACAGAATTGATCCCCAAATCCTTATTAATATCTTTGGCAGCCCAAATTCCTAAACAGGTAAAAAGTTAGAAGTCTGGAAACGAAAGGCAGGTTATCCAAATCTGAATCAAGAGTTTCACACTCCTAAACTAATGCCATGAAACTCCATCACCTTCCGACCAGAACAGAATCTTGTCCAAAAGGCAAGAGAGAAAGCCATCTGTATTCACCAGAAAAGATGTAGTAACAAAGAGCAACCAATTCCCAGCATTCTGCTCAGGTGATTTGTTCTCTAAGAACAACAGAAAGCTGTAATAAGGTCTACCCCAGAGAGAGGGGAAATCACTGGGCAAGAAGAGCCCAAAGACATATCTGTTTCCTCTAAAAGGAAGCACCCAGCACGATGTAGCCTTTAATCCTCTACCACGTGGCTGAACTCACACTCTTCTTAAAGTCAAAGTACACCAGGCACCAGTCAGTTGAGAATAAACAGCTGGACCCAGATGCACTCATGCAAGTTGTGACCTCAAGGAAAACAGGAGGCAAAATAAAAACACTAAGCACACAGCAAATGGGTTTTCAAATATCACACCAATCCCTAAACTCCCCTGCTGCCGTCATGCTGGTGCTAGATCTTGAGGGGGGAGTTCCTTTTAACAGAGATGTCTATAAACAAGCAAGCTGAAAGCTAACAAGTTTAAGAGGGAAAAGCATACAAAAATCTTGGCTGCTGGTGATGAGCCACAAAAAAATCATGAATGTGCCAGTGCCAAGGGAGGAGGAAGTCTAATACCTAACACTGCAGACTTAGGAACCCAGAAGCAGTGAAGCCATAAGGAAGCCCAAATGCAAAAGAGAAAAAAAAAGCACATAGCACATTTCCTCTTCATATTCAAGCAGCACTCTGGGCCTGCAGAGCACACAGCCCAGTGCCCAAAGCCCCTTCGTATTTCATACCAACATTAACTTCCTGAAGGACGACAAAAATCTGTCCTGGATTACTGAGTGATTTCTAATATGTACCATAACCAACACTAAGTCAACATTTTAGGGATCAAATTTCCTACTCTGCAGCATGTTGGAATGCATTCTTGGCATTAGACTTCTTCCCACTGCAGTCCACCCTTAGAAAATGCAGAAGCCACTGGGAAATACAGACTCAACCTGTCCCAAGACCATCTTCTAGTATGCACAAATGACTAACAAAAATAAAAGTTCACTCAGATGTCCCTTCAAATTCAATAAATACTAATGCCATCCATTTAAATAGGGGGAAGAGCAAGTTCAGGGAAGAATACTCAAGGCAGTTAAGTCAACATTCACCCCAACTTGGATTCTTAAAACCTGGACTGACTAAGTTCATCTCAAGCCCCTACACACTTGCTGGTGAACCACTGTGCCCAATTCTGAGTTACTGGAAACTCACTTTTGCAAAATGCCAGAATGGCAAGGTAAAGATGGTGGAAGAGACATTTCCAAACTAGAATCTGTATTCAAGACTCCATATGTTTATACTGTAACAGTGTAACCCACCCTTCTCTTCCAGGTGGAAGCACTGTAGTAGCCTGGTACTGGACACTCCATGCATCTTCAGCTGTTAAGCATCCACTTACCATTTGAAAAGGGCCAGAAACCACATGTGATCCAATCACACATGGACTAGCAGGTAAAGAGAAACCAAAATCACTACATTTCAGAGGCTCCCATAAGGAATAAGCATGTGTTTGCAGCATTTATGAGCTTCTTGGCCACAGGCAACCTAATCAAAAACAATATTAAAGGCCATTTCTGTGAACAGATGGGCAAACTGCATATGTACAGGCTTTCCCACCCAACAACCCTCAATATAAGGTCTGATCCAAGCAACTCAGCTTGAGTACAGCTCCCAAACCTTCAGAAACAGCAGCAGCCTGAGTCCAGACAGGTACCTCATGGCTCCTGTTTTAAGAAAGGTCAATTAACTTTGCCGGAAAAGAAAAAACTCAGGCTCTCTAACCAAAGTTGAACGACTGTCACTGTAGAGTTGTCCAGGGCACACAACTCTGAAGGTGACACAACCTTCCAAACCCAAAATTACTACAAAAGAGCCTCTGAACTAGCCAAGAACTTGGCAGGTTGTACTAAAGGCCCCACATAACCACAGGAACCACTAAGACCCTGAAACCACTCTCTTTCATGGAACTGGTTACAGTCCAAATTCTCAACGTCACCAGAATGAGACAACTACAGGTCTGGGGGTGGATGTGTAATTTGAATTCTGTAAAGCCCATGAAACTCAGAGTAGCATTATGAAAAAGCAAATTAATATTTTAACTTTCCCCTTCTTGGACATTTAACTTCACAAATCACTGCCTCTGAAAAGCTGTCCCAGGTTTACTCTGCCCAAATGTGACTGCTCCTTATTCTCAGATTCCTTCAGCCCATACACTTAGTTTGGTCTGTATCCATTTGTAAAACCCTGCTTTGCAAGTTTTCCAAATGTGTACACATAAGCATGCTTCCCAAGAAAACTAAATTCCTCTGAAGCAGATATTGCCTCTATCTTTTAAGTCCCTCCCTAGTATCTAGTAGGTATGTTCACAAAGAGCTACTTCCCACCCCCATTTGAATCTCCAGATCCCCCTGAGCTAGAAATCATGCTCTCAGCAACAAGCCTGAAATTCTAATACCCTCCCTACCACCATACTGGGGAAAGGCCTGGGCAATCAATGTCAGTGTCAACCCAAGTTTTTGTACCTTGTTTTAAAACAAGCTGATAGCCTTTGGTAAGTTAGCTGAAACTAACTAAAAATTATGGTCAGGGCCATAAATACATTCATACTCCCTACTACTATGCTGAGTCAAAAAGGCACTTCCAGGACTCTGGTCTAAAAAACATTTCTTGTGAAGAACACTGGTGTCAGAGTCAGTGGATTACGTTTAAAAAGAGACTTTGAGAAAGTAAATCTGGTCATCTCACAAGGCTACCAAGGGAGAGTACGATAGGCAGACAGATAAAACACTTCTAAAATACCTCCTCCTCCATAAAAAGAATGTTTCACCAGAAGAACCAGAAACGTTTTTAATCCTAAAATGGCAATTTTAAAAACAAAGATTGAATCTACCCACATAACCCTTCAGGCAGGACTTAGCGAGTCCGCAAACACTGTACTGACCCAGGAACCTGGGGCATTAATTTTAATATAAAATTAAGTGATGCACAGGAGTCCAGTAAAAGCTATATAAATTAAACCCAGCCCGGGCTTCCCTGGTGGCACAGTGGTTAAAAATCGCCTGCCAATGAAGGAAGGGACACGGGTTCGAGCCCCGGTCCAGGAAGATCCCACATGCCGCGGAGCAACTAAGCCCATGTGCCACAACTACTAAAGCCCGCGTGCCTAGAGCCCATGCTCCCCAACAAGAGAAGCCGGCGCACCACAACGAAGAGTAGCCCCCTCTCACCACAAGTAGAGAAAGCCCGCATGCAGCAACGGAGACCCAACGCAGCCAAAAATAAATAAATTAATTAATTTTTTAAAAAAATTAAACCTGGCCCTTGGAGGAGTGGGCTTATAATCCTGAGAGCCAAAGCAGAACAGAGGCTGAGGACAGCACTGAAGTTGTAGTATCTTTTTTTTCCTTTTTGGTATTCCAAAAATGCAAACCCAACCCTAAAAACATCTCACCAAACTACAGAAACGTTCTGAAAGAACAATGCTTTAAATTTAAAACTCACAGTCTCATAAACCAAGCTTTAGGAGCACACTTACTTCACTAACTGAAACTTAGGACCTTCTTTCCAAACTTCTGTTTATTTTCACTCTGCAACTGCAACCGATTTTAAACAGGGCTCCACGTGCCCTGAACTCAGCATGGAGCCAGAACCAGGGAGGTTTCTCTTCCAGGGCATCATCTTTTCACTTCAAACCTCTTTTAGATCATCTCTTCTCATCTGCATGCTCTCCACCCCCACCTCTACCCCCCAGCGTTACCCTCTCTTCCCTACCCCCAAGTCTTTTTCTCCAATGTTATTTTATTCCACCACGTGAGAAGAAACGAGCATTATCTTTGCTTGAAAACTGTTTATTAATTTGCCTGTCAAACATTCTATAGAGCCGTTTACATCTTACTATAGAAACCTCCTGGGTACATATTGACAGCTCAGCAAGTATTTACACAAAGCTCTGAAACACTTGGTTCCTTCAGAGAGAAGAAGCTGCTGTGTCAAGCAGAGAATTATCAAACACCTTTCCCTCTACCTTTTTCCCTCTTTCATAAAGGGAAGCTTCCTTCTAACACACCTCTAAGAGATGCCTAAATTACACTTTTTAACTACTAAACCAGGAGGAGAAAAATTGGAAATTCTGGTATACTGGAGAACAGCTGAAAGAACAGCATTTCCAGGACCAACTGCAAACCACACAACATAGTTTAAAAAAAACAACAGGCGTATGAGAAATGGCCATACACCTATGAAGTTGACCCTGAGACGCTTAGCTTTTCCTGTTCCTGTTCCTGTTCCAGTCTCAGGAACTTTTGCTCCTCTCTCAGCAAAACTTACAGGGCAAGTTCAGGCACTCAGGTTACAACCAACTGCCCAAACCAGACCTAGACCTGCCCAAACACCAGAAGACTCTGGAGAGCTTAATACTACCTCTCCCCACCTTCCTATTCACCCCCCACCAAAGAAACAGTGTTAATGTTGAATTTATGAATATCCACTCCTCACCCCATCCCTAATCTATCCAAAATCCCCTCATGGAGATTCTGAAGGAACTATTTTTCAAGTCTTGCTCTAATGAAGTCTAATTTTTCAATTACTGTTTAGTGTATTAATACCACCAGCCAGGTGAAATGACTAATGACAAACAGATTAACAGTCTCAAAGAAAAACAATCTGGTAGGGCTTTTTCTGTGAAGGACCACAGACCACAGTGGCACCCAACTATTTAGAGCTTGTTCCTGTAAATCCTCAAGAGAAAACAGCCTTGAGTTCCTTGAGCCCAGGGAAAGAAAGATGGTCTCAGGATCCCTATCGAAAAAGGTACAGGAAGAAAACTGCCCTCCTAACAAGCCAGATATGGAAGCACAGACAGATGCGTAGCATCAGAGAAGATTATGCAGTTCACCAGCTTCACTTTACCAACGAAGAGAAAATGAAACAGAGGAGGCAAATGCCCTGCCCAAAGTCACACAGCTTAATCCAGAGCTGCACGTGGAACCAAAGCTCCTCCTTCCTTCTGAGTCCTGTGCTCTTTAGTGCTCACTACTATACCACACACAACTCGATGCACATCAGTAATGATAATGACCAATCTAAACAGGGAAAAAACCAGAAATGAAAGCCAAGGGAATCAGGACTCCATTTCAGAGACCAAGGTATCATCCCATCTCACTGGCAGGAAAGAACTATTCAGTGCCAATTTATTTTGAATACCATATTTTAGCCATATTTGCATGCTTCAGTTGCTTCTAGAATTTTGGGATTTGAAGCCAATCAATACAAACTTTTAGGGGATGGGAATGGGAAAAGACCCTGACCATTACTTTGTTAGCTTATTTCCACGTTTTAAAAAAGGTTCACTGGGACTTCCCTGGGGCGCAGTGGTTAAGAATCCGCCTGCCAATGCAGGAGACATGGCTTCAATCCCTGGTCCAGGAAGATCCCACATGCCATGGGGCAACTAAGCCTGTGAGCCACAACTACCGAGCCTGCGCTCTAGAGCCCGCGTGCCACAACTACTGAAGCCCGAGCACCTAGAGCGTGTGCTCCACAGCAAGAGATGCCACCGAAATGAGAAGCCCACACACCACAAGGAAGTGTAGCCCCTGCTTGCCACAACTAGAGAAAGACCGCACGCAGACCAACGCAGCCATAAATAAATACATACATACATACATACATACAATAAGGTTCGCTAACTTTGCAAAAGGGTGACTGTAGACTTCACACCCTACAGGAGTCAATCTAACATATGAATATTTAATGCAATCCAAATCATCTTGTTACAGCAGGTGCCACTTGTCATGGTTACTCTGTGTCACACACAAGGGAAGGAACCTTAAAAAGTCCCCACAGGGCCCAATACAAAGAAGCCAGCCTTGGTCCTGACTGCTTTCTCTCTTCTCTCACCATCATCCCAACCTTCATCACAGCAGTTCTCTCATGGAAAGCAGAGAAACATGAAGCTCTCACAACTAAGTGCCATCTCAGTGTGGTTTTCCTGATCCCTCCTACTTGAGAGAGCTCCAAGAGTCCTGTGTTTCAGTCAGCCCAGAATTTCTGCCAGTAGGCATTCCCATAAGCCCAGGATTCCTGTATTTGTTTCCCAGGAGTCGGAAATATCATTTGATATTTCCATAGCAGGAACTAACAGCCAAGCTTCTACAATCAAATCCACCTTGATCCTGAACTACATATTCTATTGGATTTTTTACTTTGATGAGCGTAGTCTACCAGCTCAAGGTACTACAGCTAAAAAAAAAAAGCTTTACACGAGGTTCAAGAACATAGGTGACTGAAAAGTATTTCATCAGTAGCAGGATTCAACACCTTGAGATACAATACTACTTATGCAAAGGCATAAAGAAAAAGTTTGTTTGATGGGATCCAACCAGCTCCTGTGAAAAAGACAGAGCCACAATACACACACATACCTAATCTTTATTCCATAAAGATTCAGAGTCAAGTGAACATTACCACCTTAGCTGTGTTAATCAAGTCCCTGCAAAAAACTTTTTTTTTAACATCTTTATTAGAGTATAATTGCTTTACAATGGTGTGTTAGTTTCTGCTTTATAACAAAGTGAATCACTTGCAAAAAACTCTCAATTCAAGACTGAGTTAGGGAAAGAAGAGGACAAAGCAAGATCTTATTATTTAAGAATGCTTAAGAATAGGGCATCATGGTCTGACAAGTAGTTTATCCTTAAGTAACAAAAAGGAATTCAGAACGAAATTTACCCACCTACAATACAACCTTCATCTAGATGACACACCTGAAGCAACCCACAAAACTGGAAGTTGCACTGTCTCTTCTACAAGTGAATGCTCACCAGCCCATGCTCTGGGTCTCAGGAGAACAGGCAACTGAACTGAAATCCGACAAGAATCTATGTTGTGTGAAGTGCTAGGCCTGTTAACGTTAAAAGGGAATAAGAAAATTCGCACAAAGGCAGCACAGACAAGCTTCCAAACAGGGACTGTATCTACTTTCCCACCATTTATCCAGCACAGAACATAGTGCCTAGTACATAGAAAGTGCTCAAATATTTGTTTAATGACTGAAAAACAGAAATTACTATACGGCAAAAATTGGTTTTACCAAAAAAAAAAAAAAGAATTTGCTTGAATATCCCCAAGCTGAAAGAATTCAAAATAATTTTTGTTTTTAAATGAGCCTTGACTTACCCCAAATTATTTCCTCTAATGGTTTAAGAAAAGTAAATTTCTTAGCCTCCTTTCCCCCTCACCCCCAAAAGGGAAAAAATGAGGGGAAAGAGAGAAACTATAGAATGACCCAGAAAGAAGACGTTCTAAGACAAAATTTCTCCTCCAGACACTAGGAATCTAATTTAAAATTCCCCTATTTCTTGCCCAGATGTAGAACATCATGGAAGACATGGAGTCAAGGCACAGACCTCTAAACCTGCTACCTGACATAAATATTTTCAAAATTCCCAGCTCAATGTAAGAGTAGAAAAGCAGTTCTAAGATGGGGAGGGAATACATCTAATTAGGCCGCCGAAGTGAACAAAATGTGAACAAAATCTCATAGGACAAAGGTACAACTGGGTACTGCTGGGAGAGGGGCAGACATGAAGGAAGACTTTTTCCTGCTTTGAAAAGATAGATGATTCCAAAGAATACCCAATATTCCTGACCAAAGCACTGAACACAGAACATGATGAAGAGGAAGAGCAAAATAAAACAGAATGCATAAAAACACACCTAAAAGTTGTAATTTCTAAGCAAGTCTTAAGTATCATTGTAGGTCATATCTTTGTTATCCTGGAAGATAGAAATAAATGTAACTTAAAATGCAAAGAAAAAAACTGGTTGACCTCTATTTCAAAGCTGTAAAATGAATGACGACAAAATAGAAAACTAGGCTTTTTGATATTTCCAGGAACAAATGATAAATTTCACCAAGCCAAGCCTTTACGAAACAGCCCCTCTCAAGATCAAGAAAGATGTCCTTCCCTTTAAATTGAGCTGCTCTCCCAAAGTTCAATTAACAAAAGAAAGTGTTAACATGTAAACAAAGAATGAGGCCAGCCTTCCTTAAAACAGAACACCTAAATATGAAATTCTCTTTCAGAAAGCTTCCAGTTCTCAGAAAGTTTTTTCCTACCCCCTCTGATAAAGATCCCACATTTGCCACTCAATAAAAAGGTCAGTAAGATAATTTCAATTCTGCAAAGCGAACAGGGTCAAAATTACTCAAGACAAACGCATCTTCAGAGCCATCAAAGAAGTCATTTATACCATCAGGAAAGTCACAAAACCAAAACAAACAGCAAACCCATTGTAGAGAAAAACTCAGCTACTGTTCTGACAACACAGAATCTATTTCAGTCTGCATAAAACATAACAAGCAAAATAAATCCAAGGTACAAGCAAAATGCCACTGCCTCCTCTTTTGTTTCGGACACAATGTAACAAGGGCAGCCTGTCTTGGGCTCTGCTCCTGCTGATACAGTATTGCTGCTTAAACCTCCCTCCTCAAGGTCACAGCCAATTTCAGCTCTGGAATAAAAGGCAGATAGTGGCAGCGATGGTTTGGGTTATCACTGGCAGAAAAGCAGAGTGTAAAAGTTTATGAGCTCATCAGGATTGTTGTACCATTACATCAGAGGCAATTATAAATGGCCAAGAGCAGGAGATGGGGAGCCAATCAGATCACAGATAGGATGTCAACCTAAGACCAACTGTCTCCTGGCTTTGACAGAAGGATTTTACCTCCATAATTCAAATCCCAAACCAAAGCAATCTGCACTTACTACTCCAATCACTCAGCTGTTTACCAGCACTTCCAGGGAGAAGCCCAGGCCACTGGGCCGACGGAGACTAAGACAGGAGACGGCCCGGGCTGCCCTGGGTGGACCGCAGCCGGCCTCTAGCTGCTCCCAAGCAGGCCCCGGCCCTCCCTCGAGGTCCCCCCGAGCCTGAGGGGCCCCTCCTTGAAAACACAGATGGGGACCGGCCTAGAATAAGGTGGGCGGGGGGGGGGGGTGGAGCAGAGAGGAGCGGCAGGTGAGCAAAGAACTGTTCACTCAACTCCAGACCTCCTAGCACTGCCTATACCCCTAACCTGACCCCCCAGCACCCCGTCACCCCGGGCCGGGCCCTTTCCCGCACACTCTGCTCCGCACCCCCTGGAAGACTCCCAGGGCTGGAAGGGACCAGGGTAAAGGGAGAAGGGGAGCAGACACCTCAGGGAAAGCCCCACACAAAGGCTGAAGGAGGGAAAGAGAGGAAGGCAGGCAGGCAGCCATTTTAAGAGGGAAGAGCGAGACAATGGCAGCTCCCCAGCACTGGGGGCCCCGGACTGGGGGTAGCCCACGGCTGTGGCCTGCTCCCCGCCGCCGCCCCCCACTCCCAGGACCCCGCTCGTCCCAGCCCCCTCCCCACTCAGCCGTGTACCTGCGGGGTCCGGGCGAGCGGCTGACCCCCGCCGCCGCTGCTCCCGGGGCTCATGGGCGCGTGGTGGCTCCTTTGTTGGGCTCCTCCCGAGGCGGCCGCCGCCGCCGCCGCCGCCGCAGCAGCAGCAGCCCCCCAGCACTGCGATGCCATGTCCGCCGGGCCCTTGCCAGCGCCCCCGTCCTGGGGCCCGCCGCCGTAGTCGCCCCCGGGGTAGCCCTGGTAGCCCCGGGCCGAGCTGGGCGACGTGAGCAGTTGGTTGAGGGTGGGGGTGGCGGTGGGCTGGGGGGTTCCCCCTCCGGCCGCTGTGGGGCCGCCTCCCCCCATGGCCCCGAAGCGCTGCTGAGCGAAGGACGAAGACGACGAGGAGGCGGAGGAGCTGGAGGAGGGAGGCGGCTTGGAGCCGGCGGCCGCCGCCGCGCCGGACCCCGGAGTGCCACCTCTCGGGGAGCTCAGCGCGTAGGCCTGGGGGGGCGGGGGGTAGGCGCTGCGGTTGGGGTAGTAGGAGTTGTACTGGTGGTTGGGGAAGCCGTGGTCGTGCGAGTTCTGCTGGGGCCCCGCGTAGGGCTCCAGGCCCCCGCCGCCGCCGCCGCTCTGCAGCGCTGCCAGGCCAGGGCTTTGTTGTCCGCCATGTTGTTGGTGGAAGACGGCGGCCGCCGCGGCGGCGACGGCAGACGGGCTCCGGCCGTAGGGTTGCCCAAAGCCGTAGGCTGGGGGCGGCAAGGCGGCCGCGGCTGAGTGAGGAGGCGCCCCCACCCCGTCGCTGCTGCCGCCACCACCGCCGCCGGGCGGCTCCGTGAGGTTATTGTTCAGGGCGGGCCTAGGGCCCGCGTTCCCGTTCGAGTTCTTCAGGTCCGGCTCCGCGCCGGGCCCGCCACCGCCGCCGGCTCCGCCGCCGCCGCCGCCACCCCCATTGCTCTCAGCCCCGTCCTGCAGCTCCTTTCCCAGTGGCTGCGGCGGCCCCACGGCGGGGCCCTCGCTTTCCTGCCCGGCGGCTGCCTTCATTTCCCCGCGCTCGGCCGCTACCGCCGCCGCCTCGCCCCCCGCCTCCTCCCGCTGCTGCTGCTCCGCTTTCTTCAGCTCCGAGGGCGGCGGCGGCGGGTTGCCCAGGCTGCTGGCGGCGGCGGGGGCGACCTGCGCGGCCATGATCCCCGCTGTCTCGTCCGCGGAGAGACCCGGCCCTGTCTTCGTCTTCTTCCCCCCTCCCACCCCGCCCCGGGGCCGAATCCCCCGGGCTGCCCTCCCCACTCGCCCGGGCGGGCCTCGCGGGGCTCCGCTGCTGCGCTGCGCTCGCTCGCTCCTCTCCCCCCCGCCCCGCCGGCTCAGGCTCCGGGCTGGCGGCGGCGGAGGAGGAGGAGGCGGCGGCGGCCGAGGCGCCGGCGGCTCAGCTGCTCCCGGCTCTGTAGGCTCGGGACCCGGCTCTCCCGGCTCATTCCCCCCAAGCCCTTGCCTGGGAATGAGGGGGGCGGTGGAGGCTCCGCTCCCCAGGGCCTGGCCCCGCTGTGACTCTCCGCTTTCTGCTGCCGGAGAAAGGAGGAGGGAGGGAGGGAGGGAGGCAGGCGAGGGGGAGGGGGCGGGGAGGGAGGGAGGGAGGGAGCGGGGGGAGGGGGACCCGGGACGGGCGGGCTGGAGGGCGCGCGGCAGCAGCCCAGGCGCCGGGAGGTAGAGTCGGAGCGTAGGCCGGGCCGGGCGCCCTGCCTCCCTTCCCCGGCCGCGGCGCGGGCTGAGGTTGCTGCGCGGCAGCGGGCGGGCGAGCGGGCGGGCGGCCGGACTGAGCGGCTAGAGCGCCCCACTCTCCTCCGAGTCCCCCTCACTCCGACACGAGGCTCAGCACTGCCATTTTACCCAGCGCCGTCGCGGCCGCCTGGCAAACCCGGAGCGGAGTGCGGAGCGGGCGCAGGCCGTGGAACGGACTCCCGTCCCTTCACAAAGGAGGAGGGGAGAGAACCAGCCGCGGCGGCGGCAGGCCCTCTGCCGCTTTCGCTCGGCAGCGCCGCCGCCGAAGGCTTCGAGGAAAACCCGGCCCGGAGCTCGCGCCTCTCCGGAGCCTGCGCCGCCTCCCTCCTGGCGTTCCTACCCAGGTCGGTCCCCTCCAGGCCGCGCGTAGGGGAGCCGGCAACCGTGAAGTTTACTTGGGGCTGCAAAATTGGCCTGAGCCCGAGACCGCGGCCGCCTCGGCCCAGGCCTGACCCCCTGGCAGCGGGCCTGGTCTCTTGGCTGCTACTTAGCACCTCTACAGGACTTTTCTTCTTCAAAACCTTTTACAAACCCGCTCCAAAGAACCAGCTGAGCCTTACAGTTTATCCCTTTGCAAGCTGCAAGGAATGACAGATCATTGTTTTAGACTTTCCGTTTTCCCACCCTTCTGCCCTCATTAGCCAGTCCTCACAAGGCCCTGGGGGCATGAGGTCTATTATCTCTATTTTACAGAATCAAGACAGAGTGTTAGGGGACTGCCCTGTCATTTAAAGTCAGAGCAGAGGAGGGTGGCTTTGAAAAGCAGCAGAGTCCCCACAGCTGCCCCTAACTACTTAGCATTAAAAACAAACAAAAAACAGTGGTCAAGGGCTTCCCTGGTGGCACAGTGGTTAAGAATCCGCCTGCCAATACAGGGGACACAGGTTTGAGCCCTGGCCCGGGAAGATCCCACATGCCGCGGAGCAACTACACGGCAACTACGCTCATGAGCCACAACTACTGAAGCCCGCGTGCTTAGAACTCGTGCTCCACAACAGGAGAAGCCACAGCAATGAGAAGCCCGCGCACCGCAACAAAGAGTAGCTCCCACTCACGGCAACTAGAGAAAGCCCGCGCACAGCAACGAAGACCCAATGCAGACAAAAATTTAAAAATTAATTAATTTAAAAAAAACAGTGGTCAAGTTGTGCCATATTCAACAATGTGATCAGAACATCAGAATGGGTTTGAGATCAAAGCTGGTCATCTCAACACTGACTTAAAATAGTCACCACTGAAGCTACTTTGAGGGCATATGACAGCCTTCTAGCGGGAGAACACAAGCCCCACCTTTGCCCACAATGACCAAGAGCCCCAGTCTCCAAAGACAGTACCTGTAAGACTGTAAACAGATCACAGAAGAGGCTTCAGGGACTGGAGGAACCTAAGTGTTCAAAGAAACCACTGCAGAAGAGGGATGACCAAATGGAGGAAACTGTTTTCTCCTTAAAGAGAGAAAAGGTGCAGTCTAACAGGTCACTTAGAAAATAGATGCAACCCAAATTTGTTTTCTGTCGTACACTGTAAAGAATCATCAAAGTTTACCATTACATTCTAAGAGATGCTGATTGAGCTGGAGGCATACATAGAAAATTCTAGATCCACAGGCCCCACCAAATCCCAGCAGCAGCCTTTTCCTCCTCTGGCTGACTTGGAATGCTCTGACATGACAGGCTTCAAAAGCCAGAGAGGATCCCAGCTCCTCACCAAGCCCAAGGCTGCCTTGGGTGAGGCCAAGCCAGCTAGTCACTAGACACCAGGGCCTTTTTCCCCCTTAGATTCTGTAAATGGAGACTTCATGGCCACAGAACCATTACCTTAGAACTTCCAGATTCTGCAGGCCCCTGGAGTTTTGGCCATGCCACTGGTCACTGTGAATAATTCCAAAAACCTGAACTCATTCTTACCCCCAAGAAAACCTAAGAGCATCTTACACTAAAAAAGCAAAAACTTCCTACTGGTGTTTTCTTTCCCCCCAAGCCAAGAACCAAACCGGCCTACCAGGATCTGACTGACTGGAATGGACCAGTGCCCTCCTTTCACTCACAGTCCTCAGGGGCAACAACTCGCCCGGTGCATTAGGTCCTAGAAACCAGATTATAGGCTGCCTCTTAACTGGAGCTTGGCTATTTAATCAACTGCCTCTGAGCTGGCAAACAGTCTTGAGTCCTGCGCACAAATGAGGAATTTTTTACATGCAATTACCCTGCCATTTCCCTCAGAGGTGGAGTATGAGAAACCTGGAGCCCAGTGAAAATCTGGAAGCCAGAATGAATTTGTCTCCAGAGGAAGCCCTCATCCCCTTTCTTCAATGGCTGTGAAATTTGGAAAGTGCCAAAATCCCTGTCCGACACGTGGGCAGGCTGTTTTGAAAACAGCCACCATTTTTGTCTAGCAATAAAGTGCACAAAAAATCTCTCCACCTGGGGTGAAGGAGGTAGTAATGTCGTATTTCTCCTTTCCCACTTTTTTTTTTTTTTTTTTTAAATCTCAAATCCTTTAGGGTCCTCTTCCACCCCTACCCTTAGAGCCCCACATCACTATCCCGAGTTGACGGGAACTTTCTTAGAAACTGGCCCATCAGCTTTCCCTAGGGGTAATGGCTGCGGGAAAGGGGGGGAGGGGAGGAACTGGGCACGTGGCTGGCCCGAGCTCCGAGACCCGGGTTTGGGGCTGTGGGTCCTCCCGTTGGTGGAGTTTTCTCCCCCACGGCCCCTGCCTTTTAACCCCACACCTAGGCAGCTCAGGAATCCCGGCGCCGATTGGAGAACTAGGACTAGGACAGCGCTACCCGCACGAAAGCTCCTTTGCCACCAACAGCCTGATGGCAAATATGGACTGAATCGTTGACATGGAAACCGGACTAAAGTCTCGCTCGCTCCGTCACAAGAGAGTTCTTATCGCCGTCCCCGACCGCACGGCACTTGGCAAACGTGGACTGGATCCCCGGCCCAGAGGATCAGGCGGAGTTTTCTGCGCGCAGCATTAACTCCCGCGGCTGCCGCAGCCAAGGAAGGGGGCAGGGCTGCCAGGACAAACCGACTGAAAATGGCAGAGAATGTGCTCTCATTTTATCTGGCTACACAGTGTGCATGGATTGGGCCCGAGAGTAAGGGAACAGCCTATTAAAATCCACGCAGTCAACTGCAAACTGTGGAACCGAGGCCTGGAGGGTTTGCTAAGAGAGGGAAACGTTTGCAGGGAGGACAGCCCTTCCTCTCTGGCAATTTGCTTCCCCTAAGTGTCCGAAATACAAAATTCAACAAACAAACAAAAGATCGGGCCCGGCTCCTTCCTTTCCCACTCTTTTTGAAGGAAGACGTTTAAGCCCAGGGACCCAAGTGAAGGTTTGCCTCGGTTCTGAACTAAGGCGCGGCGAAATAGGTGGAGCGCCGGCTTGTAGCCTCACACGCGTCCCCGCCGCGCCGAAGCAAGCAGATACCCAGTGGAGCTCTCCCGAGTGCGAACTGGAGCTGCGAGTTTGAGCAAAAGGGCAACTATGTCAGTTGACGGAAGCCAGAAGCAGAGCTCAAAGCCTGGCGTGGATTTCCGTCTGGAGCTGTCTGTTTCTTAAAGTTTGTAACTCCGTGTTCTGAAACAGCCCCAGCGGAGGCTTTGGGAGCAGTGTGAAAGTCTAGCAGTACCATTTGACAGCGAGCTGCAAAACTTTGGACTGTATATTAAGCGAGGGAAGTGGATTGAAGCAAGAGTCAAGGCAATTCATTACATTACCGGCTTCCAGGCGGGAGCTGTAAGATACGAACTGGATCGCCACGGAGAAAACTGGAATGGAGTCCGAATGGTGCTCAACAGCCCTGGTAAAATTGCGCTTGCCCAGCACCTAGAATTCCAAAGGAGCAACCCCAGAGGTATCAAGCATGGTGGGCGCTCAACAACTGCTTGTCTAGGTCCTTCTTGCATTCATCTCAGAGTTTTAAAATAAACAATTTGAAGGAATTTACATTTCAGAATAATAAGGAACACATTTTGAGAAATGTTAATTTCGGAATGAGGCTTTTTTTTTTTCTTCACCAGAAGAGTAGCTCTGCAAAAAAACCCTTAGGTATAAGTCAACTTGCTTTTTTTGTATCAATATAAAATAAGAATTACCCTCACCATCACCTACCCCAAAACTGAAATCTAAAATAAAATTAAATAAATAAAGGTCCAGGCTAGTTTGGTTTGTGGTGGGTTTCAAACAAAGCAAGCACCCAGAGTCAATCTAACATGAGGGAAAAGGCACAAACTCTCTCACACTAATATATACATTTTCCTTATCCACTTATCTCATTGGTGAGCTTGTTGACGATTCTTTTGTAGAAGATAGAGTAAAACTATTAATAATATTTTAAAGACAAACAAACCAACCCAGACTGGAGTTTTATAAAACCACTGGGCAGATCAGGAATTTGGGCATTTCTGCTGAGCCTCACTGAAGGTTTGTGTTCACCAACTGACACAAAAATAGTGCAGATATGAAAAACCTACTTACAAAGAAGTTTGAAAGCCACTTTACAGTCCATCAGAAGAGACACGACAATTTTGTGTTTGGTACTTATTACACAAAGCTGTTTTTAGATTTGGAGAGCTAAACACTAACAACACTACCAAGGAAAGACAAGGTCACCAATCTTAATACTGAAGGTATTGCTCAGGAACAGTAAAAGTCTGTTTCCTTTGACTTCCCATATTAAACCAATACAGGCTGCTTTTGTTCTGCTTTATTCTTTAAAACCAATCTAGAAAATTTCACACATGTAAAATGATTGTAGGGGAAATTTTTGAAAGTTGAGAGTAGAGAAGAAAATCAGAAGGAAAATCAAATATTCTAGGTGGGTATTTCTTTCAGCCCTGATTGCATAGAGCTTTCTTACACTGCCATTTTACTGAGATAGGAAAAAAAGTCAGAGAGTGGGGAAGTTTCTCATAGTAACTCTGGAATGGATCTGGAATGGAGTCTTTTGCTCCAACACAAGTCTGTAGAAGAGAGGTGGAAAGAGAAGGAAAAACCCAGTGAGCACTGACAAAATGGAGGGAGGTAGGCATGCAGTCCTGTGAAACAGGATAGGAGCCTAAAACAGCAAGTGTGCAACACAGCCGCCTCAAGAGAATACTCCAGCATGATCATCCCAGGCTTTTTATGTAAGCATCAAGGAAAATCCAAAGGAACTTATTAAGCATAAGGCAGGAAGTGAATGACCCTTAAGGGAAAGCATTCTGACTAGCTTTAATAGAGTGTAAATCCGTCTATCCCTACTGAAAAAACGGCTTCTTCCAAAGATGAAAGTGGACCAAATGAAAAAGTCTGCTGAGGGGTACTGTACTAGTAGTGGTGCGGTACTCCAGTGAAATGCAGAACTTACCAATGACACCAAGGGAAAGCTGCCAGGAAAAATTACAGTGGGTTTTGGTATTTTTCCAAATTATCACTTTCTGCCCTGAAATTTAACAACACTGAAACTGGATTCAGAAGCTACCAGAGTGGCTGGGGGTGGGGACCAGCAGGTTGGTTCTAATTGGCCTACCCTTCCAAAGAGACTACTGGAGGCCTGGGTATAAGTGTGTTGTTCTTCCAGTCTTACTGTGGAGGGAGAGAACAGGAGACAAAGGTGAAATAACCTAACACATTTCATCAAGCCTACCCTACAGGCCATTTAAAAACAGCACTGAAACACACACACACACACACACACACACACATTCCTCTCCACCACAGTGTGTTTTCATTAATAGAGTCCATCTACAAACTATGTTCAAACAAAAGAATACACAATATCACACAACATTAGGTACTATTTTTGCCCCAAACACCAAGATCAAGATATAGAATACACATTTTTTAATGCGGTCCCTTTTGACCTCAGAACAAAGTCCAAGAGCCCATTTAAGTATTTTTTTTTCCCATAGTCAATCACGGTTACTTAAAAATATGGCACTCTGTCCAGAAAAACCTGGAGTTCATGGCTGATGTTGTTCCACTTTAGCCCAGCTAAAGTTGGAAGTCCGAAGTATCTAGAAAAGAAGGATTCTAGTTGACTCCGCATGTACTCTCTGGTTTTTTATGAACTAGCAGCCAGTGTTTCCAAGATGCAATCATAGGAGAATTGAGATACTACATAGCCTTCATAAGATATTCTCTAGGAAGATGCTTAGAAGTAAGGAGGTCGCAACCTGATTGGCTACTGAGGATTTTTAGTAATCCATTATTAGCACAATTGGTAACTATTAACAGAGAGTTTAGGAAGAAACTGTTTTATAAACTTAACCAATGGCGCACAGTCTCCACGTTGAATATTCACCTTTCATGATGAAGCAACTTTATGCACCTGCCCTTCTTCAGCAATCCTTGAGTTGCATGTGCTGTTCTAACCCAATTTCCACCAAAATGAGTCTTCTACTTAGGCTCAGTACTCCTGTGAGCATGTTATTCTTTCAACTAGAAATTAATAGTATGACTATTGCCAATAAGATCAGTCCAAAGCCATATTTATAAACTTAATTAAGTAACTTGTTCCTTGCTCTATCAACTGGAATACTTATTAATGCTATCCTTGGCAGTAGACATTTCTAAAGTCCCACAGTAAAATTCATAGGAGAGCCCTGCAGTAGCAATAGTGCTAGGAGTAAATACAGTAGCAAACAGAAGCAGTTATGCTGAGCCATAACCATTCACTGACATCACCTTTTGACTGCCAGTGAGTGATTGATATCCTCAGTGATCTGCTAATTGAAGATTAATTAAATTTAGTAAATTCTTCACCACTGCACACATTGTACTATCTAACCTAGTCTTTCCCTCACCTCTACCTGCTCCCCCCCACACACACACCTCTGACATCATGTTTTGGTGTGTGATGCCAAAATATGAGAAATGCTTAACAGGAACAATACAAGAAACATTTTCTTTTTTTCTTTTTAATTTATTTATTTATCTATTTTTGGCTGCGTTGGGTCTTCGTTGCCGTGCGCGGGCTTTCTCTGGTTGCGGCGAGTGGGGACTACTATTCGTTGCGGTGCGCGGGCTTCTCATTGCAGTGGCTTCTCTTGTTGCTGAGCATGGGCTCTAGGCGTGTGGGCTTCAGTAGTTGTGGCTCACGGGCTCTAGAGAGCAGGCTCAGTAGTTGTGGTGCACGGGCTTAGTTGCTCCACAGCATGTGGGATCTTCCTGGACCAGGGATCGAACCCGTGTCCCCTGAATTGTCAGGCCATTCTTAACCACTGTGCCACCAGGGAAGCCCTCTATTTTATTTAAAGTTTTTACTTCTAGGGAATTCCCTGGTTGTCCAGTGGTTAGGACTCTGTGCTTCCACTGCAGGGGGCAAAGGTTTGGTCCCTGGTCGGGGAGCTAAGATCCTGCATGCTGCACGGTGTGGCCTAAATAAATAAATAAATAAATAAATAAAGTTTTTAGTTCTATACTTTCAACCGCAGAACACACACACACACACCCGTGTGTGTATATATATATATATATATACATATTTATATATATATATTTATTTATATATTTATATATATATATATATTTTTTTTTTTTTAAAGGGATGAAAATTGCTGGCCAGGACTAGGGTTATACCAAACATATCCTACACTGTCATTTTCCAAACTACATGAAACAGAACAAAAACATGGAGAAGAAGGAATTTACAGGAATGAAGTACTACAAAGACATTGAAAACTCTGTTAGAGATGTTCTTCTTGGGAGTGATTGGGGGTGGAAGATGAAGAAACGGAAGACAAGAGTTAAAGGAGGATAACCTACCTAATATTCAAGGCAAAGAGCCTACAATTTGATAGTCTCTCAACCTTTGAGACAAAGGTCCAGGCTTTCATTCTAAGTCAGACTTCCAAATGGCTATATCCATTTATAGACTGTAATGATCAAGATTTCAGATTTACAAAATCTAATCATATGGACTATGTATGCTCTGAAGCATCAGAGCAGAGGTTCTCCATGAGTCAAATGACTGTCCTTTCACTGTGATGCTTTGAAACCAGTCTAGAAGTTTCCACTTTTTGATTTTGGATGTCAATCCTCTCATTCAGTTTACTGTAAATGGAAGGTTCTCTGACAATTACCCTGCTGTGATGTACAACATTGTAATATACACTACTTTTGTACCTCCTATAAAGTACAGTGTAGGATGATGTCTAACTAACAGGAAAGATAGGCCTTTTTCCTTCAAGATTGATAAGTTCCTAACTCTCAGGGCAAGATCCCTCATTTTCTAAGAAAGTTGATGAATAAAGAGGAAAGAGGAACAGGGAAAAACTTAAGACATGGCAATTCCCATTCTATGGGACCTTAAAGAAATTTTGGTGAGTACAAAGAAAATAATGGATGTTAAAAGTACTTTGAGATCACTGGCCTAATTATCAAAGATATTATTATTAATATTACTAATGCTCTTACACTCAGGTTATATTTTAGTCATTTTCCCCCCTTGGGGAGAATAGAATTAAGATAACTTCTCTCCTCCTGTTCATCTTCTCCTACTCTCTTTCTGTTTGTGTCACATAGGCTCTCACGATGGGTAATTGTACTTGGACTAAATGGCACAAAAATGTCCACAAGGCACAATCTATGCCACACTGGCTGCTCTCAAAGCTCAGGCTCCTGTACATAACAGTGCTCATGCCAGGGATTCCTGCATAGACTAGAACCCAGTCCTCCTAAGGCAGCTATGTGGAATTATGAGATATTTGTTTTACCTATTTGGCTGACTCTGGGTTTAGAATGGTCTTTGGTCTTTATAACAAGAGAAACAACTGTCCACCAAAATGAATGGCTAAGATGCACCAAATGAAATAATGTCCTTAATTGGTCGGATAAGAAAGGAAAGAACAAGCCGACTTAAGAGTCCACTTCATTGCAACTCTTCACCAGAATCCTGGTGCTAGATGAGGAGACAGGATACAGCCTTCCAACCTTTTGATCCTTGCTGTTGAAGAGAAGAATTTGATCTTTAAGATCAGTGTTTAGGGGTTTTTTCAAAATTAGTGACCTGGGAAGTCCCCAGCCAGCAGCTAGCACTTCCTCACTCCATGAACACGTGACTGTCCCTTTCAGGGGGCTGGTGTTTCCAGTCCAGCCTTTCTGAGGCCCTCATGAAGCAGTGACACAAAACAGAACAGTTAACAGAAGAAATCCTAAATATTCAAAGCTGCATTGAAGACATAGAACCTCTTGTTTCCTTCTTCAAATTTCAAAATATGTCTTCAACACAATTCTCCCTAAAACAAAATTTTTGATTTATTTTTGCATCCCCAAAACCAGTTTTCTATTACAGTGTTTACAAAAGTTAGAGTGATGTTTACCTTAAATTCTAAACATTTACCAGCTGACAGCATTAGAGTCTTCTATAATTTGAAAAACAAATAGAGAAGAAAACAAGTTCTTAAGTCTCCATACTGCTTAGGCCTTCATATAGCTAATGCTGAGTACACAGTGATAGAAAGGTGCTGGCAAGGGGTTAAATTTACAAAAGTGTTAAAAAAAAAATTTTAAAAAAACACAAGAATGATTTAACAAGAAGGAAGAAATGAATTTCACTAATGCTGTATGCCAGGAACTTGCCAATAACAATTAGTATTTGCTACATATTCTTCCAGAAACTAGGAAAATCAAGGAGATAAAGTCAGCCTAAAAGTCGAAAGAATATAGAAACAAAAGGAAGCAAATACATTGAGCAGCCCCTTGCAAGTCTACAACATTCAGACTGTAGCCCAAGTATAACATGGAGGAACAAGGCACCTGGGTGCTTGCCTAACACTGTAGTCCATGGACCTCCCAGGTCAGAGCACCACAAGAAGGAAGAAGCAGCAGTCCTCACTCTAATCCAAGCTGTGTGCCTGTGATGTCTTGTCATTTGTGGCAGGAATCCCTCTTCCATGGGGAGCTATTGAGGAGCAGCCTTGTTCCAAAACAGGGTTTTCCGAATTGCCTCTCTCTGTAGGCTTCCCTGAGGGCCAGGCATTAGAAGAACTTGCCTGCTGTACCTGTAAAGGAAAAGGAAAATAGCAGAGGCCCTAAAGTGAAATTGAGTAACTCAATTTGAAAAATTTTTTTCAACAAAAATAAGTCATTGATGTTGAATTATTCCAGCTTAACACTAGAGAATCAGGGAGACCAAAATTCCTTATTAAATATCCTGAACTTTTTCTTTGAATCTCTTAATAAAAGAACAAATCCTCCCACAAAAAAGAAAGCACACATCTACGTATTAAAAATTATATTCCGTATGGATTTTACTAGAGCTCCAAACAACGCCTTCTTTAGGCAGATAAAGAAAAATAATCTTAGAGAAGCATCTCCCAAACAACCAAAATTTCAAGATTTAGGAGATTTTAGAGAAAATATGGAGTGATGCAGATGCGAGAAGGAAAGTGCGGTAGCTCTCCCACCTCACACAAATATGATGACAATAATAGTAGTTATCTCAAGAGTGAGTATAATGTGTGTGCCATAGTCTCCAGCACTCACAAAAATCCGCTGAGATAGGTATTAGTATCTCCATTCTATACACAAAGAAACTGAAACTCAGATAGTCCAAGGCCATGACATTGGTTAATGATAGAGCCAGGATTCAAACCCAGTTCTCTTACAATTCCAAATCCTGAACTTTTCAATAAAAATGGATAATAAATCCCATAATGTTAGTAATGTACTTTTTCAAGATACCTGTATTAACTGTTGTTAATAGAAGTTGTTGTTAATAGAACTGTTGTATATAGAAGCATCATATATATGTTAAGCCACTAGCAAGTCAAAACAAAAACATCTACTTGGCATTTTAACTTCAGTACAGAGCTGACATAATACTAATCCCAATCAAAGAATAAATATAATTTCAATGAGTCTCTTAGAGTCTCTCTATTCAAAGTGTAATTCTAGGACCAGCAGCTTCAAGATCACCTAGGAGCTTCTTAGAAATGCACAGTCTGGGCTTCCCTGGTGGAGCAGGGGTTGAGAATCCGCTTGCCAATGCAGGGGACACGGGTTCGAGCCCTGGTCTGGGAAGATCCCACATGCCGCGGAGCAACTAGGCCCGTGAGCCACAACTACTGAGCCTGCGCGTCTGGAGCCTGTGCTCCGCAACAAGAGAGGCCGCGATAGTGAGAAGCCTGCGCATCGCGATGAAGAGTGGTCCCCACTTGCCGCGACTAGAGAAAGCCCTCGCACAGAAACAAAGACCCAACACAACCAAAAATAAATAATAAATAAATAATAATAATTTTTAAAAAAAGAAATGCACAGTCTTAGGCTCCCCTTCAGACCTTCTGAAACAGATTCTGCATTTTGACAAGATCCACAGGTGATCTGCATGCAAATTAAAGTTTAAGAGGCACTGGCTTAGAGATGGGTGATTCCAGGAAAAGGCATGCCTCTCATCCTTATGGAAACCATCGGTATTCAAAGGACCAGGGAGGGAGAGAAGGGTTAAGAATGCACTCACGTTATAACCTTTCCTCTCTGGTTTTAACTAAATATTCATTTTTTAAAAAGTAACAGCTTTATTGAGGTTTCATTACAATTCCTCCATTAAAGTGCAAAATTCAATAGTTTTTAGCTTATTCAGAGTTGTGCAACCATCACCACAATCAATTTTAGAACATTTCATCAACCTAAAGAGAAACCCCATACCCTTTAGCAGTCACCCCCTCTTTGTCCCCAGTCTCAAGCCCTAGGCAACCACTCACCTACGTTCTGTCTCTATAGATTTGCCTGTGCTGGACATTTCACGTAAGCAGAATTGTACAGTACACGTCTTTTGTGATTGGCTTCTTTCACTTACCATGTTTTCAAGATTCATCCATGTTGTTCATCTGTCCGTCTTAATCCTTCCTCATAAGTGGCAGTTATTCCTTTAACAGACCTATGGGTGCCAGGCAATGTGACCTCATCACCCATTCCTCCCAGTGGAGCTCCTGGTGCCACTGCTCCCCCAGGAGAAGCCTTTTTCCTTCCATCACCAACTACCCTAATAAGGAGGTCTTTAACAGAGTTCCCCTTTTCCGTCTTTTCCCTGGGACTTAGCAGCTCAAGTACAGCTGGCCCTTGGCCAAGTTTCTCTCCACAACACCTGCAGGCACTACCAGTGCTGCCACCTTATGCCCATTTCTTGAAGTAGTGGACACTGGGTCAGGCACTGTCTTCCTCCCCGAGAGCCCAGCTCTTTGCTGTTTCCACAGCACTCAAGGTTGTGACTCATGACAGAGTGTGACCAGGAGAGGTCGAGGGTGTGCCATGTGGCAACACATGCCTGGCACCTCCAAACAACCAAAAGGCAGAGAAAGAGGCAAATGCAAATGCACTTGGGGCTAAAGGGGGCATGTTTTGCAATCTCTCTTCCTGATTCTTGGCTGTTTCTTCAGCTCCCATTTCTCTTCCTCTCCTCAGTTCACTTTCATTTCCCTACGTTACTCTTCACAGAACAGGGAACCTAAACATCTTTTCCTGTTCATTTCTACCTGGATTGTTTTCTCTTGCCACCTCCAGCAGCATAACAGTTGTGTACTTAGACATTTGGGTATGCTAAGTTAATTCTATAAAAAAGAGAGTCGGTCTAAACATTCTGCCCTACTGAACAGCAAAACAAGGAAAACGGTTTTCTGTTCTGCAAAATCATGATGTTCTTCTTTAATAAATGAAGCTGCCCAAAGCCAAATTTCTGTTATGAAACATAAATTATCAGTTCCAAAGAAAAACTAGCATGGTAACAAAAACATTTTCCCTAGATGCCTGTGCCTGGATTTGGGACCTTGTCTGAGTTCATTTGGGGGCATATAGTTCCATTACAGATTGTTGTACACTGCGTTGTACTCCTTGAGTAGCTTATATATCCCCAGGTCATGCCCTTATGCCTGGGAAATGCTTTCCAAATTAAGGCTCCAGTTACCTCAAGTTCTCATTGCCACTCTATCATGTTCATTTAGGAAATGCTTGGATACTACTACATGCCAGCCCTGTGCTGTACGCTGTACGTAAGACAGACAAGGTTCAGCTCTCGTGGGGTTTTGCCCTGGAGGGGATGGGAGGGAAGATATATAATGGTAGACTGCAGCCCTAACCAACCTGTCATGTGCTTGGCTGATTCTCTCAGTGTGTCTTGAAGAGTCCTGCTCTTCCTGAGTGAATCAGGCAAGAAAGACCCTGCTGTCTTGGACAGTAAGGAAGAAAAGCAGATAGATTCATGTGTTCCCGGCTGGTAGTCTTGCAGAACCTTCTGCTTTCAACTTACTTTGACCCTTGAATAACAAATAACCCCCTAAGAGCCACAGAGGTATCTCAAAAGGTGAGAACAATAGCATTAATGGACTTCAAGATATTATTGAATTCTTAAACAATAGCTTATATGTATTAGGAATTGCTTAGAAATTGTTCTTATATATAATTTTTGTTCATTTATATAGTTTCATATTATTCAACAGTATAAATAATTTACATTGTGGGTTTGTTCATATGATCATCCTTTAATCCTTGGGAACTCAGAACAAGGTGTTACATACCTTTCCTATTTTCTACTCTTTTTCTCTTCCACAGGGCTGGACATACCAATGGGAACTTGTTACACTTTTACCGTTAGTCAGCTTGTAGAGGAATGCATTATTTATTCTCTCTTGCTTGGGGGGATCAAAGCAACCAACCAGATCTAAAGACACATTTAGAAGACTTGTCAACATAAACAGGTGTGTATTTATTCTGACTTTGCTATTACAATTTAGAAAATCTTCATTTATCTAACACCTTTGAAGAACGTGAAAATTCTGAATTAGTTTTCTAATTAATTTAAACGAATCCCCTTAAGTATAAGATGTTTAAAAATCTGCCTTTAATGAAATATTATTTTAGGGACTTCCCTAGTGGTCCAATGGTTAAGACTCCACACTTCCAATGCAGGGAACATGGGTTTGATCCCTGGTCAGGGAAATAGGATTCCACATGCCGCTCAGTGCGGTACACCCCCCAAAAAATTATTTTAAATAAAATAGATCCCTGCCTTCTTGAAACATATGGCAAATATACTTTAAGCTCTTCTTATTTTCTTGGTCATTGTTAGCATTAAGAAATAGAGTGCAAAGTAATGCATTTTGGGAAATATCAAAATATACTAAGGGTTTGCCTGGTGGAGCAGTGGTTGAGAATCTGCCTGCCAATGCAGGGGACAGGAGTTCGAGCCCTGGTCCAGGAAGATCCCACATGCCGGGGAGCAACTAAGCCCGTGCACCACAACTACTGAGCCTGCGCTCTAGAGCCTGCGAGCCACAACTACTGAAGCCTGCATGCCTAGAGCCCGTGCTCTGCAACAAGAGAAGCCACCGCAATGAGAAGCCCGCGCACCACAACGAAGAGTAGCCCACACTCAATGCAGCTAGAGAAAGCCCGCGTGCAGCAACGAAGACCCAATGCAGCCAAAAATAAATTAAAAAAAAAAGTTTTAAATTAAAAAATAAATAAATAAATAAAAATAAAATTGAGTGTCCACTATATGCCAGGTGTACATATTTTCTTTCCTATACCTTGAACAGTGCTGTGAAATATATAACAATCTTACTTTACACCTATGGAAAACTGAAGTTAATAGATATTAAAGGAACTTAACTGGGTCACAGGAGTGTTAAGTTTAAGAGCTGATATTCAAATCCAACCCTTAATCAAGAGTCTGTATTCTGACTAATAAGAACCTCCTGTATAAAAAAATAAATAAAATAAAATTTAAAAATTCAAAAAACAAAGGAGTCTGTACTCTTTTTTTCTTTTTTAAAATGAGAAAACAGAAGTTTATTTCTCAAATAACAGTCTGGAAGATGCTGAGCAGCAGGTAGCTCTGCTGCACCTGGTCAATCAGAGACTTGGGTTCCTTTCATATTGTTGCTTTGACCTCTCTTAGGATTTCACCTCAATTGCATGGTCAAAACTCAGTCACATGCACATCTGGTCCAGCTTGCTCTGGAATGGCGGAGGTCAGACTGGAGTGGGTAAGGGACCCTTCAAGTCCTGTGTATTGAGGGAAAGGAGAGATAGGGAATCTGGGTGCCCCTGGGTAACTAAGGAGGGTTAAGGACTAGGGGTGCCCATCTCTCCACCTCCACTCACCTCCCTCTCTCTGGTTCCCAGATCTAGAAAGGTACTCTCAAATTCTGCATCCTTTCTATTAAGTCAGGTTGTCTTCCTTATACTGTTGCTAAGAGGTAATAATAGAGTATTCAGCATGTATTCAGCAGGGTAATTGAGGCCAACTTGACCATGGACCTACTGGTAATAAATGTAACCAACCAGCTGTGTTTGTAATCATCAGTTATCATTAGAAGATAAAGTGGAAGTGGTTCTTCCCAGTTGCTAGAATCTCCCTCTGAGGGAGGCGTCAGGAGACCTGGACTAGCCCAGCTGGGACCAAAGGCCAACTTGTTTAAAGGCCAAGGTTGGGTTCCATAAGAGCAGATCTAAAGCCACCTGATGGGGGACTTCCCTGGTGGTCCACTGGGTAAGACTCTGGGCTCCCAATGCAGGGGGGCCGGGTTTGAACCCTAGTCGGGGAACTAGATCCTGCATGCATGCCACGCAACTAAGAGTCGGAGAGCCGCAACTGAGATCCCTGGTGCTGCAAATATGACCTGGCGCTGCAGCCTAAATAAGTAAATAAATAAATAAATTTTAAAAAGCCACCTGATAAAAACCAAATGGCCAAATATTAGGCAGTTAGGGATATGAACACCCCATCCAGAGTGCAAAGGCAAATGTTGAACTGATATAGTACAGCGTTGAGACTTTGGTGAGAACAAGTACAAGCGTAGTTCAATAAGAGGAAATCTTAGGCAATTTCCTAAAACAACTGTTATTGAAAGATATGTAGAGGGGTCAACCTTGCTTAAAGGGGACAAAATCTTCTGTGATGATACTAAGAGATGATTTGAATCGTAGGAGCCATTTACAAGCTTTGTCAGTCGGTCAGTGGCATAGTCCATAATGAATGAATGACAATGAGAACTGTGCTTTTCTGAGTTCTTATTTAATATTTACAGCAACTTTTAAAGTCTTTAATTCTTTAGTTTTTCTTCCTTTTTTCCCTTTAATTGTGACAAACACCCATTCTAGTGTGCCTCAATTAATTCATGGTCTTTCTTCCATTTTCTGTTTCTGCTTTAGGTTAGTTTTATGCTATAATTATTAGTTATCTATCAATATATATCTATGTCTACTGTATTAGAGTTTCTGCCCAAACTGCTTCTACCCAGTTGGCTATGCCATTCCATGATTCTCTGGCCAACTCCATCCTTGGGTGGGTTTTTTTACTACATTGGGTTCTTCTGAAAAGTCTGATTTCAGCAAGCTTGCATTTGAAGATTCATACATGTGGTAGTCAGCCTCCAAGATGGCCTTCAATAGTCCTTAGCTCCTGGTATTCGTGCCCCCCTCATGCTGATAGGGATGACCTCTGGAACCAGTAGGGTAGTGTGGAAATAAAGATATACGAGTTCTTTTTTTATAAATATTAATTAATTTATTTACTTATTTGGCTGCACCGGGTCTTAGTTGTGGTGTGGGAGATCTTCGTTGCCACGTGTGGGATCTTCGTTGCGCATGAGGAATCTTTAGTTGCAGCTTGTGAACTCTTAGTTGCAGCATGTGGGATCTAGTTCCCTGACCAGGGATCAAACCCTGGCCCCCTGCATTGGGAGTGCAGAGTCTTAACCATTGGACCACCAGGGAAGTCCCAGGTATACGATTTCTGAGGCAAGTCATAAAAGACTTGTGGCTTCTGCATTACTCTCTCGGATCACTCTCTTTAGAGGAAACTAGTGGCTATGCCTTGAAGACAAGCAACCCTATAAAGTAGTCCATGAGACAAAGAACTGAGGCCTCCTGCCAACAGCCAGGTGAATAAGCCATCTTGGAATTGGCTCTTTCTGCCTCAGTTAGGTCTCAGATGACTGCAGTCCCGACCGACACTTTGACTACAAAACTCATGAAAGTCTCAGAACCACAACACTTAGACATTCCTGAACTCCTGACCCGTAGAAACTATATGGAATAATAAATGTTTATTGTTGTCTGAAGTTTCTAATTTTGGAAATTATTTGTTATATAGCAATAGATAACATACAATATGCTTGGTGGCTTTCCTTCTTTTTTAAAAAAATATTTATTTATTTATTTATTTGGCTGTGCCAGGTCTTAGTTGCAGCATGCGGGATCTTTAGTTTCGGCGTGTGGGATCTAGTTCCCTAACCAGGTACCAAACCTGGGCCCCCTGCGTTGCGAGCACTAAGTCTTAGCCACTGGACCACCAGGGAAGTCCCGTTAGTGGCTTTCCTTCTATCTAAATTCCTTGTAGTTTTGCAGGACACCTTGAACTTCTCTTCTTAGCTTTGAAAATATCGAATTCTACATTTTAAAATGTCTATCTCTTTCATTGGGGCAGAGACCACATGTAATTTTTCATCAAGCACAACTCCCAGCATACAGAAGGCATTAAAATATGTTTTAGTAAATATCTAATAACAAACAAAATAAGGAATCCTAAACCCAAGAATGATTTGTTCCCAACATTTTGTATCCCTAAAATATATGATAGTGGTCTTTCCCAAAATCATTTTTCACATAATATTAAAACATTTATGTGCCTCTATTGTAGCATTATCATACATAGTAATAGTTGGCAGTCTGTGAGCTCCATGAGGGTAAGGACCTTAGCTTACTGCCTTTGTATTTCCAGCACTTGCAAGTGCCCGCCACAAGGGTGTTCAATAAATGCTACTGAGTGATAAATTAAGAGAAGCGAACGGGGACTTCCCTGGTGGCGCAGTGGTTAAGACTTCGCCTGCCAATGCTGGGGACACGGGTTCGAGCCCTGGTCCGGGAAGATCCCACATGTCGTGGAGCAACTAAGCCCGTACGCCACAACTACTGAGCCTGCGCTCTAGAGCCAGCAAGCCACAACTACTGAGCCCATGCGCTACAACTACTGAAGCCCGCGCACCTGGAGCCCGTGCTTCACAATGAGAGAAGCCACCGCAATGAGAAGCCTGTGCATCACAATGAAGATTAGTCCCCGCTCGCCGCAACTAGAGAAAGCCCACACGCAGCAATGAAAACCCAACACTGCCAAAAATAAATAAATAATAAAACAAATATATTTTTTAAAAATTTTTTTAAAAAAAGAGAAGGGATCAATCTGTGGAATGACTAAAGATGGACTTCCCATGATACTATTCAAGATTTGAAGGTATGCCATCTCACTCAATATTGCAGTTTTGGGGATTCTTTGCTTTGTTGTGGAATCATCAGTTATACTGAATTTTTTCAAAAGCCTTATTAAAAAAAAAAAAAGTCTTCTAATAATGCCCCTTGACCAAACCAAATTTAAGTAAGAGGTTCTATTCAGAGAGACAGTAAATCAGAGGAAGGATAGTAACATCTTCTGGTCCAAATGCTGCTCCAATTTGGCAGATGGCGAACACAGGAAATACACATTCCATAAGACATGTGGATCCATAGACTAATCAATTCATGTTCATGCTGAACCAGCAAATCCAAGGATACTAGGCACAGATTCTGCAATTAGAAGGGCTCCCTCGAGAGAGATTGCCATTCAAAATACTAGAAAGTCCAAGCGATAACCGGGGAGTTGGATGATTCATGATACATGGAATAGTAAAGCCCAGAGCAAAATGCCTTGAAACTGTATAGTATTTACAGTAGTACTCATAAACAGCTATGGGTGCAAATACCATTATTACGGTGTCGACAAGTCAGCAGACACTTTTTAAACTAATTTTTATTTTATGTTGCTGTGGAAATTTACAGTAGAACTGTTAAAGTCATTCTCAGTGGGAAAAGTACATGTAGGGCTTCCCTGGTGGCGCAGTGGTCAAGAATCCGCCTGCCACTGCAGGGGACACGGGTTCGAGCCCTGGTCCGGGAAGATCCCACATGCTGCGGAGGAACTAAGCCCGTGCGCCACAACTATTGAGCCTGCGCTCTAGAGCCCGCGAGCCCCAACTACTGAGCCCGCATGCCACAACTACTGAAGCCCGTGCGCCTAGAGCCCGTGCTCCGCAACAAGAGAAGCCACGGCAATGAGAAGCCCGGGCACCACAACCAAGAGCAGCCCCTGCTCGCCACAACTAGAGAAAGCCCACGCACAGCAACGAAGACCCAATGCAGCCAAATAAATAAATAAAATAAATTAGTTAATTTAAAAAAAAAAGAAAGCCATTAAGAAAAGTTAAAAAAAAAAATGTACATCTAACATATCATGTTAGGGACTTCCCTGGTGGTCCAGTAGCTAAGACTTCGTGCTCCCAACACAGGGGGCCTAGGTTCGATCTCTGGTCAGGGAACTAGATCCCACATGCCACAACTAAGAGTTCGCAAGCCGCAACTAAAGATTCCACATGCCGCAACAAAGATCCCGCACACCACAACTAAGACCCAGCGCAGCCAAATAAATATTAAGAAAGAAAGAAAGAAAAATAAAGTATCATGTTATACTAGAACATATCAAACATGATCTGTCCTGACTGCAACCAAAGCTGCTTATACAAATTATATAATAAGTGTACTCACTAATTAAAACTAGCAAGAGTATCAGTTGATTTAGGGATGACTGAGAGTTGAAACAGTTAATTTTCTTCTGTTACTTACAGTTCCTATTGCAATGACTACTAATATAACTTATTCATACTAATGTATCCATGTAGAGTTCTCATCAAAATAATGAGGTCATGTTTTTCACTAGTGGTCTTTCTTACTATTGATGACCTTCTCATCCCATGTACAAAGAATTGCCATAAAGCAATAACAAAAACAAATCTATCTTATATTGCCAAAGTATAATGACCAGCATGAAACACAGATCTTGGTTAAAAAAAAAAAAAAAAAAAAGCAAAGATAACATTTAAGCTGGTACTCCCATATTCAAACATTTTCGTTTAGATCATATTGTATTTAGCCAAAAAGAAGAGGCCATAGTAATGCCAGCAACGGATCACACAACTTTGAAGAGGATCTCTCAGCAAAGTCAGAGGAGCCACCAATGTACACATGGTGTTTAATGAAACATAAAAGCACAATGTTCTAGCACTGGGCTATGTTTACACGGTGTTGATATAAAGACCATCTCAGCTCCAATTATGGCTTGCTCACCAAGAGTCTTTCATTGCAATGGTCATGAGGGAAGGAATTTTGTTAGCTGGTAAAGCTGACAAAGCTGTTAATTAACAGTTCCTAAGAGGTAGGAACCATGAAGGCCTAAATTCTAACTTTCACAGAAGTAGCCAAGTTGACAATATCCCAATTTAATATATCTAATTTCATTATATATTCTCAAACTACAATGGCAATCGTTCATTCATATATTTTTAAAAAGCCTATGATTTGCCTGGCAGTATTTTACGTATTAGGGAAACAGAGGTGAACAAAGTGGACAAAAGTCTCTACCCTTAAAAACTTACATTTTAGTGATGGGAGCTAGACAGTAAAAAATAATTAAAATATAGGTATAATGGGCCAGATGATTTACTGGAGAAAAATAAAGCAGGAAAGGGGGAAAGAGAATGCCAGGGTTAGGCAGGATTGCAACGTTAAATAGGATAGAGAGGGAATACCTCAGTGAGAAGGGAACATCTGAGCAAAAACCTGAATGTGGAGTGTGTTAGTCAATTCCGGCTGCCTAACAAAATCCCATAGGCTGGGTGGCTGAAACAATAGACATTCATTTTCTCAGAGTTCTGGAGGCTGGAAATCAGAGATCAGGTAGTCAGCATGGTCCGGTTCTGAGGAGAGCTCTTCCCGGCTTCCAGAGGTAGCCTTCTTGTTCTGTGTGCACATGGAGACAAAGAAGGAGAGAGAGAAGGAGGTGGGTAGAGGGAGGGAGAGAGCTCTCAGGTATCTCTTCTCACATAGACATTAATCCTGTTAGATCAGGTCCTACCTTCATGACCTCATTCAACCTTAATTACCTTCAATAAGGCCCTACCTCCAAATAATTATATTGGGGGTTAGAGCTTCAACGTATAAATGGGGGGGGGGGCGTGGGAACAAAACAATTCAGTCCATAGCAGGTCATTAGTAATATATATATCTGGGGGAAGAATGTTTTAGGCAGAGAGTTTGGGCCAGAGATACAACCTAGGGAGTTGTCAGCATATAGATGATATTTGAAGCCCTCAGGCTGGATGAAATCACCACTAGAGTAAAAGTAGAGAAGGAAAACAAAGCCAAGGGCTGAATCCTAGACTGAAAGGAGCAACCAGTGAGTGAGTTAGGAGAAAACTAAGAGAGTGTAGTGTCCTGGAAGCCTAGTGGATAAAGCATAGTATTTCAAGAAGGAGGAGGTAAGAGCTCTGTCAAATAAGAATGAAGGCTGAGTCCTGACTGTTGGATTAACAACATGGAGGTCACAGGTGACCACACCAAGAGCAATTTTGGTGGAGTGGTAAGGGCAAAAGCCCGGCTGGAGTAGGTTCAAGAGAGACTGAGAGAGGGACTGCCCTGTTTGGCCCAGTTGTTAAGACTCCACGCTCCCAATGCAGGGGGCACATGTTCGATCCCTGGTCAGGGAACTAAGATCCCACATGTTGCATGGCACGGCCAAAAAAAAAAGAGAGAGACTGAGAGGAGAGGAATTCAAAACATTGAGTAGACAAGCAACAAAAGAAAAAAATAGATAAATTGGACTATATCACAATTAAAAATCTTTTGCTATGAATGATACCATCAAGAAAATGAAAAGACAACCTACCATATGGGAGAAAAATGTTTACAAATCTGATAAGAGACTTGTATCCAGAATATATATTTTTAAAATTTTGTAACTCAACAATATAAAACCAAATGACCCATTTTTTTCAAATGGGCAAAGGACTTGAATAAACATTTCTCCCAGGAAGATATGTAAATGGTCAATAAGGACATGAAAAGGAGTTCAGTATCATTAGCCATTAGAGAATTGCAAATCAAAACCACAATGAGGTACCACTTCATACCCACTAAGATGCCTATAATAAAAAAGACAGATAATGTTGGGGAGGTTGCAGAGAAATTGGAACTCTCATGTATTGCAGGTAGGAATATAAAATGGTCCAGCATTTTGGAAAACAGTTTGGCAGTTCCTCAAAAAGTTAAACATAGGATTACTCTATGACCTAGCAATTCCACTTCCAGATATATATCCAAGAGAAATAAAAATATATGTCCACACAAAAACTCGTATGCAAAAAGATGTACATGAATGTTCACAGCAGCATTATTCATAATAGCCAAAAAGTGGAAACAATCCAAATGTTCATCAACTGATGAGATCAATGAAAGTGGTATATTCAAACAATGGAATTATTATTGAGCGATCAAAAGGACTCAAGCACTGATACATGCTACAACTTGGATGAACTTCAAAACATTGTGCTAAATGCGAGGATCCAGTTAAAAAAAATCGTGTAGTATAATTCCTTTATATGAAAAGTCCAGAATAGGCAAATCCATAAAGACAAAAAGATTAGTGTTTGTGTAGGGTTTTATAGGATAGGAGTGATTAATGGATGGGGGGTTCTTTTTGAAATTATGAAGATATTCCAAAATTGATTGTTGTTGCACAACTCTGTGAATATGTTAAAATCATTAAATTGTACACTTTAAATGAGCAAATTTTACGGTATGTGAATTACATCCCCATGAAGATGTGGTGTTTTTTTTTTTTTTTTTTAATTGCATAGTGATGACTTCAGGAACAGAGAAATAAAACTCTAGTAGATACTTAGCATCACCATTTGGGATCCAATTCTAAGTGTATCTGACTCCAAAGACGGTGTGTTCTTAAGCACTCTGCTATACTGCAGATAACCTAAGGGTTATTTCCTTAGGTTAGATTCCCAGAAGCAGAATTAATTACTGAGACAAAGGATCTGAACAATTTATTGTTAAGGGCTGAAGGAGTCCATGCAGCCATCTGGGCTTGCCAGGTACATGGACCCCTTCTAGGCAAAGTGATCCAAACTGTTCTTTCCTGCTCAGTTGTATGACTCAAACAACCTGTTTTGAGTGAAATAAACCCAGCTATCACAGCTGATTAACCAGTGGCTAAGACACAAGCCAAAGGCAACTACATACAGGCTAGTCAACTGCCACTGAGGCAGTAGCAGTAGCTTAGAAGCTTAGTAGCTTAGTTCAAAAGCAGCACTTGGGACTTCCCTGGTGGTCCAGTGGTTAAGAATCTGCCTTCCAATGCAGGGGGCGCGGGCTCGATCCCTGGTAGGGGAACTAAGATCCCACATGCCTCAGGGCAATTAAGCCCCCAAGCCACAACTACAGAGCCCGCTTGCCACAACTAGAGAGAAGCCCAGACGCCACAACGAAAGATCCCGCATGCTGCAACTAAGACCCAATGCAGCCAAATAAATAAATAAATATTAAAAACAAACAAACAAAAGCAGCACTCAATACTGAGTAATGGCAAATCAACCCAATCAAATTACCTCTTTAGGGATGTGCCAGGTGAACAAAGAGAAAGCAAATAACTCAAGCCCAAGGTGTTAAGCTTTTAGCAGCTGTGTGCTAAGTATAGAAAATGAATTGTGGAGAGTTTTCAGTTGTTGTCCAAAGAGTGAGCCCAAACACCTCTTGAAGAGAATCTTACCCCACTAGGAACCCATGCAAAGCACACTGATACCAAGTTAATTTTACTAATATAAAGTTTTCAAAGGGAAACAAAGTCATTCCATCAGATTGAATCATTATATCAATAAGAATTTTAAATAATAAATAAATTATCTTTTGTTCCAAGGTGGGGAAAATGAACATAAGCTAGAACATCTAATCCAACAAGGCCTCTAAACCTATATCTTCATCTGTCCTCAAACCTTAACACCCCTTTCTGCCCTGCACTCAGCTAATAAGTTTGCCTTTATGCCACTGGGAAAATATAGGCAACCAGATAAGACTTTCTCACCCTCTCACCACAAATCCACCAACCTATTTGCATCAGCACATATATTCTCTGTTTTCTCTCCCACGACAAAGGGAGGAGTGTCCCAGTTCTTATTAAAGGCCAATTATCCCATTTAGGCTTTGTATCCCATTCCCTCTAGCCTAGTCATAGACTTTGCTCCTAAAATTTTCCTTAATAGCGCCTGCATCATCAATTCCTCCCTTTCTATTGAAAACATGCAAACATGCTCTAGTATCTCCTACCCCATACTTTAAAAACTCTCCTGGGAAATTAAAAAAAAAAACTTTTGGAGTGGGGACGGTTTTCAAAGTATGACACAAAACTCAGAAAAATTCAACTATGTAAAAATTTAAAAATTTCTGCAGAGAAAAATCAACATAAAGTGAAAAGACATATTTGCAATTCATATCACAAAGTGAAGCCTAATGTGCCTGATATATTAAAAGCTCCTACAAATCAATAAGAAAAAGACCAATAACCCATTAGAAAGAGGAACAAAAGGTAAGAAGAGACAATTCAAAGAAAAAGAAATACAAATAGCTTTTAAACTTTTGGGAATATATTCAACCTCACTGGAAGTAAAAGAAATAAATGCAAATTTAAAATACACCAAGAGGGGGACTTCCCTGGTGGCACAGTGGTTAAGAACCAGGACACGGGTTCGAGCCCTGGTCCAGGAAGATCCCACATGCCACAGAGCAACTAAGCCCGTGCGCCACAACTACTGAGCCTGCGCTCTAGAGCCCACGAGCCACAACTACTGAAGCCCGCGTGCCTAGAGCCCATGCTCCGCAACAAGAGAAGCCACCGCAATGAGAAGCCTGTTCACCTCAACGAAGAGTAGCCCCTGCTCACCGCAACTAGAGAAAGCCCGCGCGCAGCAATGAAGACCCAACACAGCCTCCAAAAAACACCAAGAAACCATTTTTCACTTACTAGATTGGCAAACATAAAAAAAAAATTAATAACATGATATGGGGAAACAGGTCTTCTCATCATTGCTGGTGGGAGAGATATTGGTACAAATTATATTGACGCATTCTGGAACCATATCTATCAAACTCACAAATGTACTTACTCTTTGACTCAACAATTAATAATTTTACCCTACAGATATGTTGCCACACATGTGAAAAGACTTATGTATAAAATTATTCATTGCAGCTTTGTTTGTAATAGCAAAAGATTGAAAACAACCTAATATTCATCAACAGGAATCACTAGGGGGTTGAATAAATAAATTATGGTATAACAACACAATGCAACCATCAATAAACTGGAAGACCTTTTTGTATACCTATACGGAACAATCTCCAAAATATGTTGATAGTAGAAAAGTAGGGGGCAGAAACAGTGTGTACAATGAGCTACCATTTGTGTATTTGTTTAAAAGGAGGGAAAGTGGAAGAATATATATATATTTGCTTGTACATACACAGAGTATTTCCAGAAGGATTCTTAAGAGACTGGAAACATTGGAATGAGGGAGGAAAACACTGTGACTGGGGGAAAGGTGTGGGAGTAAGACTTTTCACTATATACCCTTTTGTACCTTTACAATTTTGTACCATGTAATGTAATCTATTCAGAATTTGCTTCTATTAAAAAAAATTTTTTTAAGTTTTCCCTGACCTACCTCCCCTCCCAACTATCATCCTAATTCTTTACAGAACCACTCAAAGATAATAAATTTATTGTTATTGATAATAAATAATTGTTATTATTTATTGTTTATTGATAATAAAGGGTTTGTCTATATTTGCTGTCTCTACTTTCTCAACTTTATTCTCTCTTCAATCCATGCAAACCTAGGTTTTGTCCCCACCATTCTACTGAAACTGCCTTCTTCAGGGCATTATAACCTCCATCTCTACCTTCATCTTAGCCTCTCAACAGTATTCAACACTGTTGACTACTCCCTGCTTGAAGTAGTTTCTATTTATCTATTTATTTTAAAATTTATTTATTTATTTTTAATTTGGCTATGCCGGGTCTTAGTTGCAGCACGCGGGATCTTCATTACCATGTGCGGGGTCTTCCCTGTGGCATGTGGGATCTTTATTTATTTTTTATTTTTTTGCTTTTGCTGTGTATAGGTTTTTTTTTTTTGACATCTTTATTGGAGTATAATTGCTTTACAATGTTGTGTTAGTTTCTGCTGTATAACAAAGTGGATCAGCTATATGCATACATATATCCCCATATCCCCTCCCTCTTGCGTCTGCCTCTCACCCTCCCTATCCCACCCCTCTAGGTGGTCACAAAGCACCGAGTTGATCTCCCTATGCCATGCGGCTGCTTCCCACTAGCTATCTATTTTACATTTGGTAGTGTATATATGTCAGTGCTACTCTCTCACTTTGTCCCAGCTTACCCTTCCCCCTCCCTGTGTCCTCAAGTCCATTCTCTATGTCTGTGTCTTTATTCCCGTCCTGCCCCTAGGTTCGTCAGAACCATTTTTTTTTTTAGATTCCACATATATGTGTTAGCATACGGTATTTGTTTTTTTCTTTCTAACTTACTTCACTCTGTATGACAGACTCTAGGTCCATCCACCTCATTACAAAGAACTCAATTTCGTTTCTTTTTATGGCTGAGTAATATTCCATTGTATATATGTGCCACATCTTCTTTATCCATTCATCTGTCGATGGACACCTAGGTTGCTTCCATGTCCTGGCTATTGTAAATAGTGCTGCAATGAACATTGTGGTACATGCGGGATCTTTAGTTGAGGCATGCAGGATCTTTTTTAGTTGGGGCATGCGGAATCTTTAGTTGCTGAAGTAATTTCTTTTCTCGGCTTCTAGGACACTTCTTTCTCCTAGTTTTCTTCTTGCTTCCTTGGCCACCCCTCAGTCATCTTGGTGGGATCCTCCTCTTCCTCTATCTAATTTCTAAAGATTGGTTCTTTCTTTGGCTCTTTTCTTTTTTTTTGAATTTTTGAATTTTATTTATTTTTTTATACAGCAGGTTCTTATTAGTTATCCATTTTACACATATTAGTGTATACATATCAATCCCAATCTCCCAATTCATCCCACCACCCCCTCCACCCCCACCCCTGCCACTTTCCCCCCTTGGTGTCCATCCGTTCTCTTTGGCTCTTTTCTACTCCATCCACAGTCTGCCCTAAGTGATCCCATCCAGTCTAATAGCTTTAAATACTACTATTGACCACCTAATTTATAATCCAGTCTCGCCTGTCTCCCTGAGCTCCCAGGCTCATATATTAAATATACACTTGAAAATTCACTGGGATGTCTAGTAGACATCTCAAACTTAACATATGGGAATTCCCTGCTGATCCAGCGGTTAGGACTCGGCGCTTTCACTGCTGGGACCGGGTTTGATCCGATATTGCAAGTTGCATGGTGTGGCCAAAAAAAAAAAATTGGACTTTACTCCCTCAAACCTCTGTCTACTCAGTCTCCTCCAGCTCAGTAAAAGCCTCTTCTGGATATTCACAGTTACTCAGATCCAAAACCTAGAATCATCTTTGATTCCTCTTTCCCTGATACCTATATCCAATCATCAATAAGTTCTTTCAGTTTTACCTTTAAAACATAATCCAAATTCATTCACTTCTTTTGTCTACAGCTTCCTAGCCTGAGGCACCATCATCTTTCTAGTGTGTTACTCATCTCTTTGCTACTATTGGTAATTTAACATTTCTACCTCCTCAAATACAGCATGAGCCTCTCAAAAGTAGGACCCACATCTTAGTTATTTTTGTATTCTGTTATAATGCAGTGCTTGGTACATTACAGCTGCTTAATAAACGTTTGTTGAATGAATAAATAGATGACTGGAGGTACTAATGAGTGAATGGTGACAAGTAAGCCATGACTCAGGTAACTAACAACACCCACATCTAGTGCCTCCTGTCATTTCCTTGCAGTTCTTTGCTGGAAAGGCCACATCTTTATAAAATTTCATATAGTAGGCATCCATTAGGTTTTCTGTCCAGCATCATATTTTCTGTGAACTGCTTTCCCCACCTCCCACGGCACTAAATTCACCTTATAATGGTAGTGGGTCCTTGGTACCATTTTGTGAGATCTTTATACACCAAAAGACACCATAAACTAAATCAAACGGAAGAAAAACCACTGTAGACAAAAGGCTAATACTATTAGTGTAAAAAGAACTCATATAAATTAATAACAAAATGATAAACAACCCAGCCAGCAGGAAAAATACTGGGCAAAGAATAAGAACAGGCAATTTATTAAAGATGAAATACAAACATCAAAAAACAAAACAAACAAACATACAAAAAAACCCAGAAGATGTTCAACTTTACTCGTAGTCAGGGAAATACAAAATAGATTTATTTTATTTGTTTTATTTTTTTAAATTATTATTATTATTATTTTGGCCACGCTGAGCAGCTTGCAGGATCTTAGTTCCCCAACCAGGGATTGAACCTGGGCCAGGGCAGTGAAAGTGCCGAGTCCTAAACACTGGACCACCCGGGAGTTCCCCAAAATAGATTTATTTTAATTGTGGTAAAATATACATAACATGAAACTGATCATTTTAACCATTTTTAAGTGTACAATTCAGTGGCATTAAGTACAAGTACAATCACATTGTTGTGCAACCATCACCACTATCCATCTCCAGAACTTTTTCATCATCCCAAACGGAAACTCCCAAACACTTTAAGCAATAACTCCTAACTCCCCCTGCCCCAAACCCCTAGTAGCCACTCTTCTACCTTCTGTCTCTATGAATTTGACTATTCTAGATACCTTATATAAGTGGAATCATAAAATATTTGTTCTTTTGCGTCTGGCTTATTCACTTAGCACAACATTTCAAGGTTCATCGTGTTGTAGCATGTGTCAATACCTTATTCCTTTTTAAGGCTGAATAATATTCTATTGTATGCTTATACTACATTTGGTTTATCCATTCATTTGTCAGTGGACACTTGGGTTACTTTCCACCTTTGGCTATTGTGAATAATGCTGCTACAAACATTGGTATACAAATACTTGTTCAAGTCCTTGCTTTCAATTATTTTAGGTATAATATACCCAGAAGTGGGATTGCTGGATCATATGGTAATTCTATTTTTAATTTTTTTGAGGAACCACAAAACTGTTTTCTAAAACACTGTAACATCTTACATTCTCACCAGCAATATACGATGGTTCTAATTTCTCCACATTCTCACCAACACTTGTTATTATCTGTCTTTTTGATTGTAGCCATCCTAGTGGAAATGAAGTGATATTTCATTGTGGTTTTAATTTGCATCTCCCTATTGATCAGCGATGCTAAGCATCATTCATGTTCTTATCGGCCATCTGTATATCTTCTTTGGGGAAATATCTAATCAAGTTCTTGCCCATTTTTTAATTGGGCTGTTTGTTTTTTGTCATTGTTGAGTTGTAGGGTTTGTTTTTTTTTAACATATTCTTTTTATTAATCCCTTATCAGATATATGATTTGAAAATAGTTTCTCTCATTCCGTAAGTTACCTTTTTACTCTGTTGATAGTGTCCTTTGATGCACAAAAGTTTTAAATTTTGATGAAATTCAATTTATTTTTCTTTTGTTGCCTGTGCTTTTGGTATCATATCCAAGATATCATTGCCAAATCCAATGACATGAAGCTTTTCCTCTATTTTTTCTTCTAAGAATTTTATAGTTTTAGTTCTTACATTTAGGTCTTGTATCCATTTTGAGTTAATTTTTGTATATGGTATAAGGTAAGTCTTTTACATGAGGATATCCAGTATATGAGGATATCCCAATACTATTTGTTGAAAAGACTGTCTTTTCCCCATTGAAAGGTCTTGACATCCTTACTGAAAATCATTTGAACATCTATGCAGAGGTTTATTTCTGGACTCTATTCTATTCCATTGGTCATGTTTTTCTTTATGAAAAATAGACTTTTAATGTACCATTTTTAACTCCTCAGATTGGCAATATATCAAAACGTTGATAACATTCAGTACCGGAAAGAATATGGGGGGATGAGAACTCTCATACATTACTGGGGGAAATGATAAGTGCTATGACCATTTGGGAAAGTCATGTGGCAGTATCTTTTAAAATGTAGTATACCCTCTTTTTTTTTTTTTTTTTTTTGGCTGCACCGTGTGGCATGCGGGATATTAGTTTCCCGACCAGGGATCGAACCTGTGCCCCGTGCATTGGGAGTGCGGAGTCTTAACCACCGGACTGCCAGGAAAGTCCCTAAAATGTAACATATCCTTTTAATGCAGTATATGGGATCTTTTCTATAGAAATAAAAATACCAGTACATAAGCATACGTGTACAAAGATATTTATTGTGGCATCATTTGTAGTGGGAAAAGGCTGAATTGGAAAATAGTCAGGTAGCTTTCTCTCCATTCATCTTTCTTCCCCGGGGTCACATGCTTTCTCATCTCTCTTTCTCTCTGTATTTCTTCCTGGATTTACAGATGGACCAACAAGGTCACCAGACTTGAATCTCTGATCCTACAAATTTCAGTGCTCACCATGTCTCAGTCTAGAGTTTCTATTTTGTTCATTTACAAAGCTGCTATTTTTTTTTTAATGTCACTTTTTATAGTTTCCAGTTCTCTGCCAAATTTTTCAAGTTTAGCTTTTATCTCCTGGAACATAGTAAACAGTTATTTTATAGTCTGTGTGCAGTCATTGTAACATCAGAGTCCCTGTGGGTCTGTTTCTATTATCTGTTATTTCTCTCCTTCCTCATGGTGTCTTGCCTCCTTATGTGCCTGGTTATCTTTGTGCTGGACACTGTATTTGAAAAAAAAAAAAATTGGGAATCCCCTGGCAGTCCAGTGGTTAGGACTCCGTGCTTCCACTGCAGGGGGCATGGGCAGGGGCACAGGTTTGATCCTACGATCCCACATGCCACATGGCAAAAAAAAAAAAAAAAAAATATATATATATATATATATATATATATATATATATATATATATAAATAGTTTGATGCCAACGATGATGATATTTTCCTCCAAAGAGGATTTTTATTTGCTCTTGCCACTAGTAATTAGGGACAGTTTAATACAAGTTCAGGCTTTTAGATTTTTCTGGGCCACTTAAGAAGATATGAAGTCAGCCTGCAGTCTGTATGAGGGTTAGTTAACTTCTAGTTCTCCCTTATACCTACAGTGCAGTGTTTTAAAGTCCTGAGCCAAAGCAGAGGGTGGTATATCAGAGTTACCACATTTTATGGCTCCTAGACTCCAAATTTTGTTCCCATAAACTCTCGAGACTGCCAAAAGTACACTTTAACTTCCCAGTCACTTCTGAATCAGTAAATGTCTCCAGACAAAAGCAGCATGAGTGCCAGGCTCATCACTCCAAATTCCTTACCTATTGAGAATTTTGGCCGAGTAATTCCTCACTGTCTTGTTATTTTATGAGATGTTTCTAGAAGATGCTTTTTAGGTTTCATCCAGGTTGTTTAGCTGCCTTCAGTAGGAGGGTTGACTTGAATTATATAGTCTACCATTACTAACAGTGAAAGTCTATTCAGTTTACCTTATTCCTGCAAGAGAAAATTTCATTAGTTCCAGTCAAGGGCTGATTCCTGGTGATGTGGCCAAGGGTATAGGGTCATTCAATATATAGAGTATTCAATATATATTAGCCTTGAGAAGGGCAGATTCCTAAGAAGAGGATGTGAGCATAGGAGAAATGATTGACATCTCTAATATACCTAATTACTTGCTGTTCTCTAAATATACTCTCCGATGTCATATTCCTGTACTTTTTCATATGCTATCTCCTCAGCCAGCATTTCATCCCCTCCTGTTCACTAGGCAAACTACCATTTCTTTTCAAGTATTGATACCTCATCTCAAAAACAAGCAAACAAACAAATAAACAAAAAGGCAAAGACAGACATCCCTTCCTCTGTATGCTCTTCGTAATGTGCAAAACTTTTTCATAACGATTTTTCTATCCTTCAGGATAGGAATTATTTTTTCACCTATGTGACCTGACATTGTATCAGGCACATTCAACAAATATTTGTTTAATAAATGAATGACTGTGAGTAAAGAACTCTTTCTAAGTTCCCTCAGATCTTACGTTCCATGGTTCTATAAAATTCCAACTCCAAAAAATAACTTACTTCAGTGGTTTGTCATTCACAGGACCTTAACACTTACAAAACGCTTTTTCTCCTTTCTTCTAAGAATACAGGTATGTTTTGAGAAAAAGTAGATAATGATATCATTTTAGGGACTTCCCTGGTGTTCCAGTGGTTAAAAGTCTACCTTCCAATGCAGGGAACATGGGTTCGATCCCTGGTCGGGGAACTGGGATCCCACATGCCGAGGGGCAACTGGGCCTGTGCGCCACAACTGGAAAGCCCACACACCACAACTAGAGAGAAGCCTGCACCCCGCAACGAAGATTCCACGTGCTGCAACTAAGACCCAAAGCAGCCAAAAAATAAAAATAAAAAAGAAAAGAAAAGATATCATTTTAGAGGCAATTTCTTAACTACTTTTACCCTACTAGATTTGGTTCTCTCAGATTCTTAATCTTTTTCCTTATTTTCATGCCTGAATGACAAGGCTTCAAGCTCATTAGCTGGCTTTATGACTAATTCACACTTTACCCACCTCCCTCTCCATTCCCACAAAATCCTATTTTTTTTCCTTCCACATTTTCATCCCTTCTCCCTTCTAACATTTCATTCCTTCTTCCATACAAGGACCATTCACCATCACACTACTGGTCAAATGCAGCAAAAGAAACACACAACTTTATATCTACACAATTCTGTAACTTCTATGAAAATAAGAGAATAAGGAATCAAAGGAATTACTAACAAATTTAGAGCATTCCTCAGGGACCTGTATCAACCAGTTCTAACAATTGCACTCCAAGGGAGAAATGGCAAAATGTTTGTGAGTACTAAGAAGCCACCTTTTGAAGATTTTTTTTTTTTTTTTTGGCCATACATTGTGGCATGGAGAACTTCCCCACCCAGGGATCGAACCCGCACCCCCTGCAGTGGAAGCATGGAGTCATAACCACTTGACCACCAGGGAAGCCCCTGAAGATATTTTTGAGAAAGATAAGGAGAGCAGTGTGACCAAACAGCCCTCCCATTAGCAATCACCTTCACCAGGACAAGGAAAACAGAAAGCATCTGTTCAACCATACTCCCCAAAAAGAAGAGACTAGGAAGAAAACAGACAGAAAACTAATAGTAGCTCTTTGAGGAGGAACAAAAACAGAGGTTGACGTATGACCAATTGTACAAAGCAGGAAGGATGCAAGAAAACAATACTATTAAGAAGTTGCTTTGGGGGCTTCCCTGGTGGCGCATTGGTTAAGAATCCGCCTGCTAGTGCAGGGAACACGGGTTCAAGCCCTGGTCCGGGAGGATCCCACATGCCTTGGAGCAACTAAGCCCATGTGCCACAACTACTGAGCCTGCGCTCTAGAGCCCATGAGCCACAACTACTGAGCCCGCGTGCCACAACTACTGAAGCCTGCGCGCCTAGAGCCCGTGCTCCACAACAAGAGAAGCCACGGCAATGAGAAGCCCGCGCACCGCAAGAGTAGCCCCCACTCGTCGCAACTAGAGAAAGCCTGCGCACAGCAACGAAGACCCAAAGCAGCCAGAAATTTAAAAATAAAATAAATAATTTTTTTTTTAAAAGCCATAAAGTAAATTATGAGGACAATTGGGAAAATTTAAATACGGATCATATATTAGGTAATCTGTGTATCTGTGTTAAATTTCTTGAGGATGACAATTGTATTGTGGTTGTGTAGGTGTATTGGAAAGAACGGTAGCCCCCAGAAAGATATACCTATGTCCTAATCCCCAGAACCTTTGAATGTTATTTGGAAAAAGGGTCTTTGTAGATGTAATTAAGGCTCTTGAGATGAGGAGATCATCCTGGGTTATCTGTGTGGTCACTAAATCCAATGAGAAGGATTCCTATAAGAGATACACAGGGGAGACAGAGAAGAAAAAGGTAATGTCACCACAGAAGCAGAGACTGGAGTGATGTGGCCACAAGTCAAGGAATACCAGCAGCCACCAGAAGCTGGATGAGGCCAAGAGGATTCTCCTGTAGAGAGGGAATGTGGCTCTGCAAACACTGTGATTTTAGAATTCTGGCCTCCAGAACTGAGAAATAATATATTTCTGTTGTTTTAAGTCACCAAGTTTGTCGTAATTTGTTACGGCAGCCACAGGAAACTGAAACAGTAGAGAATGTATTTTTTCTTAAGCAATGTATGCTAAAGTATTTAGCATATTTAAGAAATGCCAGGATGTCTACAACTTGTAACTTACTTTTGAAAGGATCATAAAATAATATTTTTAAAGTATGTATGTATATATTTTTAAGATATATATACACACACATATGTAGTAAATAAGACAAAATATTAATGTTACCAATTGATAAATGGATGTTGTACTATTCTTTTTTTTTTTTTTTGGCTGTGTTGGGTCTTCATTGCTGCACATGGGCTTTCTCTAGTTGTGGCGAGCGGGGGCTACTCTTCGTTGCGGTGCAGGGGCTTCTCATTGGGATGGCTTCTGATGTTGTGGAGCATGGGCTCTAGGCGCACAGCCTTCAGTAGTTGTGGCACACGGGCTCAGTTGTTGTGGCTCATGGACTTATTTGCTCTGTGGCATGTGGGATCTTCCCGGACCAGGGCTCGAACCCACGCTCCTGCATTGGCAGGCAGATTCTTAACCACTGCACCACCAGGGAGGTCCCCTGTTGTACTATTCTTTCCATTTTTATGTAGAATTGAAATTTGTAAAAAAAAAAAAAAAATAGAAGTTTGGAAAAAATAATAAAAGAGTACTTCTCTAGCTAAGTAAGAAAAAAAAGAAATTTACTGGCCACGGGGCTGTCAGTTCTTAAAAGCAGCATCCACAGACAGAAGGACAGTTATTTCAGAAAGCTTCTTGGAAATCTCAAATCAAAACCAGCAAAATCTGCTGCCTTATACCCTCCACCCAACCCTCAAGATGGAAGGGCTATGGAAACTATCTAATGCTTCTGAATGGCAGAGCTAAGCAGGCTCCATATCTTACTTATAAACTGGGGTGACAAGGAAAAGGTAGAGTGGCCAGTTTAAGTAAAATGAGAAAGAACTTAGAAAATGAATTTTTTTCTCATCTTCCCTTTCTTCAGATTCATGATATGAAGAAATAATTCCACTTGCACATATGGGTTCCTCTACATCCTACCTTTATGGTGCTAAGTACGGAGACCATTAACTTGAATGGTGCCAATATGATTAAAGCCCTCTGAGGAGGAAACAAATCCAAGGTAATTGTTTTTTTAAATAATGTAAGTATTATAAGCAGTAATCAGACAAAACAAATTCAGAGACCCAGTTAAACTCTTTGCTCTCAAAGGTGAAAGTTAATGAGAGCAATTTTTACAAGTAAATCAGGAATATAAATACTGCGGAAATGAGGAGAACATGGACTAACCAGCTCAATTCTGTAATGGTATATGACCAAACAGCACCTGTACAAGTGACAGATCACAAAATAAACCAACAAAAGTGAAAATAATCTTTGAATATAATATACTTTTTAGTTGCAAAGATGTTGATCTGCACTCAAGCTAATTGAGTGCATTACTAATTTAAGGAGAGAACTAAGCAACTGTCTTTCTGGAGCTTAAAGAGAAAAATATTATCAATTATTTCAATTTAATTTTCCACTCATTCATTTAAATATTTTTTGAGCACCTGCTATGTGTGAGGCACTGGGGTTGGTGGCGGGTGGTTGTTGAAAATACAAAGGAGAAAATGAGTTCTTAACTTCAAGTTATATATGAATACATATTTTTTAATTGATATAATTCACAAACCATAAAATACACCATTTAAATGGAAAGTGTATAATTTGATGGTTTTGAGTATATTCACAAAGTTGTGCAAGCATCACCACTATTTAATTCCAGAACATTTTCATCATCCCTAAAGGAAACCTTGTATCTATTAGCAACCATTCTCTGTTTCCCCCTTCCCCTAGCCTCTGGTGACCACAAATCTACTTTCCGTCTCTATGGTTTTGCTTATTCTGGACATTTCATATAAATGGAATCATGCAACATGTAGCCTTTTGTGACTGGCTTCTTACACTTAGCATAATGTTTTCAGGTTTTATCCCTGTTGTAGCAAGTACCAGTACTTCATTCCTTTTTTATTTCTGAATAGTATTCCACTGTATGGATATACACATTTTGTTTATCCATTCATTACCTGACAGATACTTAGGTTGTTTCCACTTTTTGGCTATTATGAATATTGATACTATGAACATTCATGTACAAGTTTTTGTGTGAACAAAGTTAATACAGAATGATTAATTAATGTACTAATTATGTATTAATTAATACAGAAGTAATGGAATGTAGTAAGCATCATGTAGTGGATTTTTATTGGTTTTGGCTGCCCAGCATCTATTCCTCCTTCCCCTTAGAAACAGTACCCATATTCTCTTACGTATAATCATAAAAGGAAGCTTCCAAGGAAGCTGACTTCACACCCAAAACCAGGATAGACCCTATTTGCCTTAAGCAGAGTACATCCTATCTCCATGGACATTGATTAGTTCAGTGATGGACAAGTGATCTTTTTTCTTTTATAAATTTATTTATTTATTTAATTTAATATTTTTGGCTGCTTTGGGTCTTTGTTGCTGTGTTCAGGCTTTCTCTAGTTGCAGCGAGCAGGGGCTACTCTTCCTTGCGGTGCACGCGGCCTTCTCATTGCAGTGACTTCTCTTGTTGCGGAGCACGGGCTCGAGGCGCGCAGGCTTCAGTAGTTGTGGCGCATGGGCTTAGTTGCTCCCCAGTGTGTGGGATCTTCCCGTACCAGGGCTCGAAACTGTGTCCCCTGCATTGGCAGGCGGATTCTTAAACACTGCGCCACCAGGGAAGCCCCTGGACAAGTGATCTTAATTCAGGACAATGGGATATGAAAAGACCTTTGCTGGGGCTTCTGGAAAAGATGCTTCCTTGTTATTCTGAAATAGCTTCCTTGAGAGATGTTCTCTTCCCACTAGAGATGAGGGAAGCACATGCAGCCCTCCTAGAAACTGCTACAGCCATACTGAGATCATGAAGGAGGAAACTTTAGAAAATCAAATATTTTAGAAGATGAAATGGAAAGAAACCAGGTCTTTAGTAGTATCATTGAGCCTCAACACTGAGGACCAAACTTTGAGTTTTCAGTTGATAACTAGTAAATGCCCTTAATTAAGTTTGAGATGAGTTTTCTGTTGCTAACAATCACAAGATTACATCATAATATGAACAGGAACTAAATTTTTATAGCACTTATATAGTGTAACTTCAAGCTGTGTGAATTCAGTAGTGGACACACTGGCTACTGCCTGTGGGAGTCGTGAAAGGCTTCATGTGGAATGTAACATTTGAATTACAACTTGCAATTAACAAAGTATTTACTGAGTACAATGGGCTAAACAAAGTTAAGCAGATTTCTTTTACTGCAGATGTTCTCAGAGACTTTAATATTCATTCATAATTATTCATAACATGAATCATAAATATCTCCAAGAGAAGGATATAATATACAGTGTTTACTAAATTTATTTCACCCGGAACACCTAGTAATATTTCAAGGAATTGGCCGGCTTGGGAAACACTGGTATGTTTAATGTGTTAATGGATGGCTAGAAGTGAAGAACAAGAGCATCTTGGCCACCTTATTAGGAAGTTTTTATGAAGATGAGGGCATTTGAAACAAATTTTAAGAGATTGATAAGTCCTGACCAAGTAGAATGGATTTAGGTAGCTTCTTGACTAAGTCAAGTTCATCAGCAAAGCTCTTTAGTCAAGAGGAAATCTGAAAGGTTAGCCAACGGTGAGTCACTTTAAAATTTATCAGTAACACTCTTTTTTTCTGGAGTCCTGCAGCAAATTCAACAAATAAAAGATAATAACTATTACTAAAAAAAAAAAAAGCTAAAGTGAAAATTTTTTTAATGTATTGGCCACTGTATTTATAGGAAATAGTTGCAGAACACAGGCATGAGTAACAAGCAACTGATTCTTTTATATTTGATAAGGGACCTGGTAATGCGTTTGTCACATTCAGCTTCACTATATAATTGTGAATGTACCCTGAAATAAATACTACAACTTTTCAGCTCTGCTATCCAACAGGAACAATTGATAGTTGGAGAAAACTCTGCAAGTTCGTAGGGATAAAATTAGAGAATTAGGGTTGTTACTTTATTAAGACAAAATCATTAAGTTTCTAAAACTCACAATTTTTTTTTAACATCTTTACTGCAGTATAATTGCTTTACAATGGTGTGTTAGTTTCTGCTTTATAACAAAGTGAATCAGCTATACATATACATACATCCCCATATCTCCTCCCTCTTGCGTCTCCCTCCCACCCTCCCTATCCCACACCTTTAGGTGGACGCAAAGCACCGAGCTGATCTCCCTGTGCTATGCGGCTGCTTCCCACTAGCTATCTATTTTACATTTGGTAGTGTATATACGTCCATGCCACTCTCTCACTTCATCCCAGCTTACCCTTACCCCTCCCCGTGTCCTCAAGTCTATTCTCTATGTCTGCGTCTTTATTCCTGTCCTGCCCCTAGGTTCTTCAGAACCATTTTTTTTTTTTAGATTCCATACATATGTGTTAGCATACAGTATTTGTTTTTCTCTTTCTGACTTACTTCACTCTGTATGACAGACTCTAGGTTCATCCACCTCACTACAAATAACTCAATTTTGTTTCTTTTTATGGCTGAGTAATATTCCATTGTATATATATGTCACACTTCTTTATCCATTCATCTGTTGATGGACACTTAGGTTGCTTCCATGTCCTGACTATTGTAAATAGAGCTGCAATGAACATTGTGGTACATGACTCTTTTTGAATTATGGTTTTCTCAGGGTATATGCCTCTCACTTACAATTACTGATGGTAACTCCATTAACTCCAGATGAAGAGGTCTTTCTCTTCTACATTTTTCCAAATCACGTCTATGAATAGCAGGCCAATTAAAGCTTGAAAGGAAAAGAGACCATTAATATATATCCATCCTTTATTTTCCAAAGAAAATTGTACAATTTTGGGCTTCCCTGGTGGCACAGTGGTTAAGAATCTGCCTGCCAATGCAGGGGACACAGCTTTGCGCCCTGGTGTGGGAAGATCCCACATGCTGTGGAGCAACTGAGCCTGTGCACCACAACTACTGAGCCTGTGCTCTAGAGCCCACAAGCCACAACTACTGAGCCCGCAGGCCACAACTACTGAAGACTGCACGCCTAAAGCCCATGCTCTGCAACAAGAGAAGCCACTGCAATGAGAAGCCCGTGCACTGCAGCGAAGAGTAGCCCCCGCTCGCCGCAACTAGAGAAAGCCCGCACGCAGCAACGAAGACCCAACGCAACCAAAAATAAAATAAATAAAATTTTTAAAAAAGAAAATTGTACAATTTTGCCATAAATTGCTTTCAACAAAGGCTTAGTTTACACATAAAAAGATGGTAGGGAGGTGAGCACGGGGGTGGGTTGGGGGTGGGAATAAAGAGATTAACTAATAAAAGAAACCCAAAGACTATATCTAGAAAAGCTACATGGCAGAAGAAAGAAAATATAAACACTGACCTTTCTCTTTAAGAGTAAAGCTTCCACTGACTTCTTACATCCCTCAGTCAATGCTTATCCAAACTCCAGGCTGAAGTATTATCTCATATAAGGCTCACCTACCAATAGAAGACCAATTTGTCCCAAAGTAGGTAAAGCACCCAAAACCAAATTTCTGGGCTGCAAGATGCACATGCTGACTAAATAAGGTGTTTACAGGGTACTTCTTATCAATAGCTAAGTCTTTAAAGGTAGAGAAGGGACTTCCCCTGGTGGTCCAGTGGGTAAGACTCCGTGCTCCCAGTGCAGGGGGCCTGGGTTCAATCCCTGGTCCAGGAACTAGATCCCGCATGCATGCCGCAACTAAGAAGCCCACATGCTGCAACTAAAAGATCCTGCATGCCACAACGAAGATCCCACATGCTGCAACTAAGACCCGGAACAGCCTAAATAAATAAATAAATATTTTAAAAATAATAATAATAAAATAAATGTAGAGAAAACCTGAGATACTCCTCAAAGTACCAGATTCACACACCAAACATTCACTCTGAAGTTTTTCTACTTATTGGCTGAGTCTCTATCTGAGCTGTCTTAAAAATACATAAGTTATAAAAAAGCAATTGCCTCTGCTCTGCCCTTTAAAAATTGTTACAGTATTCCTAGGACCCAAAGACTTGTCCATTACCCTCAAATCTTCTGCTTCCCTCATGCTAAATAATTTTTTCTTGAAATTTTACTCTGCTCCCCTGAACATGATTCCCAAAGGTCTTTTCAAATAAACAATTCAGTATTTTAGGAATAAAGATAGGGTATATTTTCAGCAGAGTCAAAAGGTAATTCAAACACTACTTTGTGAGGTTTAACAAAACATCACTCATTCATTAAAAAAAAAAAATTCTAATTCCGATTCCTTTCCATTGTTTCCATTGGGCTATGGTAGTTTTTATTGTAAAGACAGATATTATCAATCACTATTTTTTCTTAAATTATTTTCAAAATATTCTGTAAGTATAAAATAATACACAGGCTTCCCTGGTGGTGAAGTGGTTAAGAATCCGCCTGCCAATGCAGGGGAAATGGGTTTGAGCCCTGGTCCAGGAAGATCCCACATGCCGTGGAGCAACTAAGCCCGTGCGCCACAACTACTGAGCCTGCGCTCTAGAGCCCGCGTGCCACAACTACTGAGACCACGTGCCACAACTACTGAAGCCCGTGCGCCTAGAGCCCATGCTCCGCAACAAAGAGAAGCCACCGCAATGAGAAGCCCGCACACTGCAAGGAAGAGTAGCCCCCGCTCGCCGCAACTAGAGAAAGCCTGTGCACAGCAAAGAGGACCCAACGCAGCCAAAAATAAATAAATAAATAAATTTATTTTAAAAAAATAATAAACACACAAATATACAAGGGTATCTTTCATTATCTTAAAATAAAACTATCCCAGCTACTCCCCCATGGTATCACCCCAGGAAGTAAAAATCAGGAAATACAATTATTTTTTCACCATTCATCAATGGCAAAGATGGAAAGAGAAAGAGAGAGAGTGCACAAGCTAAAGTTGCTCTTGAATGGTAAAAAGGCAAAAATGAGGAAATAAAGAAGATCCAGGTGACTGACTGACATGAACTGAGAGCTAAGAAAAAGATAAAGGGAGGAAAGAGAGAGTGAGATTGACAGATAGACCCAAGTCCATAAATTGGGCTGTAGAAAGTATAAGGTAGAACATGGTAGAACATGGATACTGAGATGGAAAGACCACTATCCTGGGAGTCAGGATATTGCATTCATGCCACATCTCTGAGATATCAGCTTTATGATATTAGCCTCTGTTTCCTCATCTGAAGTATAAGGAGACTGAACAAACTGCTTCTGATATTCCATCTCTAACTTTCTATGAATTGCTGGATGGATCCCAGGTGGCAGAAGCTAATATAAGCCAAGATGGAAATTTGGAGTAATTTGAAGCCTAGAAAGAATCTCACAGAGAGTGACAGGACAGAGGAACAGCCAGGGTAGGAAAAGAAAGTGAGAAGTTGAAGATTCAAGAGCAGATACCACATGAACTATCTCCATTTTTCTACCAATTCCGTAAGAGAAGAGAAAACACATCACTACCTAATAATATGATTACTGCTATCAGGTTGAGCCATATGAAATTGTTGACATTTAATTGTTACTTAATATTTTCCATTATCTCACTTGGAGACAAGGCATCCTAACACTGATGACAATTAGCTGATTTACACTGATTTACATGGAAAATGATAGATCTGATTTCTTAATTTTTTGATAAAGCTGATTTACTCAGTAACTAGTAAAACTAGTAAATGGCCCCCACCATCTATAATTGTGGTTAGATTAATCTCCATATTTTAAGACTATAATTCTGAAATGCTATAGTCCCTTTTTTTAGGCATATTATGTCGTAATTTTCCACCAATTAAGGAAACTGAATCATAGAACCACAGAAATGAAAACATACAATTTTATTTAGAACAGATAATATTGAAGAGACCTTGAAATGGAGTGGCCTATGGAAAGAAGTTTAAACAATAATACACCATCACTCTATGGGGGACAGGGTACAAATAATACCATATAAAAGAAGCTGACCATGTACAGAAAAAGACTGGCGATAAGAAAGATGTTAAACCTACAAGAGGAAAGAGATATCCCAACTGTACAGCTCAAAAATTTCAGATTGATCCTTGCCTAATCATGAAGGAACTGAAAGAAGCATTTAGTTATGTTAGTCTGGTTCTCTAGTAGAAGGAACTAGCTCTAAGGAACCAAGAAACTAAAAAGAGAAGTAAAAAAGGGGTGGCTCAACCTTTGCCATCCAAACAGAAACACCAAACAATTCAGTTGGTGTTGTAAAAAGACGAGTGACATCTGGAGATCTGAGTTTTGGCCCTAACTCTGTCACTAACTTGTGTGACCTTGAGCAGTCTTCACCTTCCCAAATCTCAATTTTCACCTCTTCAAAGTGAGAGGGTGGAACAAATGATCTAAAGCAATGTAATTTCAAACTTACAGAAAAATTTCAAGAGTAGCAGAAGGAACTCCCCTAAGTCCTTTATCCAAATTTTAAAATTATTTACATTTTTTCCATTTACTTTATTATTCCCTCTTTACATATAGACTTATATATATTTTTTCCTAAACCATCTGAGACTTGCAGACATCATACACTTTTTAACCCTAAATACTTCAGTGTGTTATTTATTAAGAACAAGGCCATTCTCTTATGTAACTACAGTGTGTGTGTGCGTGTGCGTGTGTGTGTGCGTGTGCGCGCACGTGTGTGTATATACAAATTAGGACATTTAACATTGATACAGTATTATTGTCTAACTTACAGTCTATATTAAATTGTGTAAATTATCCTAAAAACATTATGTAGAGATATATTTTTTCCTAGTTCAGGATAAAATCTAAGGTCACACACTGCATTTAGTTGTCATGTCTCTTTTGTCTCTTTTAATCTGGATCAATTCCTCAGGCTTTCTTTTGTTTCCTGACCTTGACATTTTTGAAGAGTACAGGCTAGTTATTTTGTAAAATGGCCCTCCATTTGGGTTTGTCTGACATTTCCTCATGATTAGATTCAGTTTGTGCATTTTTGGCAGGATTACCACTGAAGTAATGTTTGGTCCTCAGTTCTTTTTTTTTACATCTTTGCTTTTTATTTACTTGTTTATTTATTGATGCATAGAACTGATTAGCTTTTATTCATGTTACAAAGAGTTTTCTTTACAAAAATTATCTTTCTGTCTTCTCTCTTTTTTTTTAACATCTTTATTGGAGTATAATTGCTTTACAATGGTGTGTTAGTTTCTGCTTTATAACAAAGTAAATCAGCTATACATATACATTTATTCCCATATCTCTTCCCTCTTATGTCTCCCTCCCTCCCACCCTCCCTATCCCACCCCTCTAGGTGGTCACAAAGCACCAAGCTGATCTCCCTGTGCTATGCGGCTGCTTCCCACTAGCTATCGGTTTTACATTTGGTAGTGTATGTAGTCCATGCCACTCTCTCATTTTGTCCCAGCTTACCCTTCCCCCTTCCCGTGTCCTCAAGTCCATTCTCTAGCAGGTCTGCATCTTTATTCCCGTCCTGCCCCTAGGTTCTTCATGACCTTTTTTTTTTTTTTTAGATTCCATACATATGTGTTAGCATACGGTATTTGTTTTTCTCTTTCTGACTTACTTCACTCTGTATGACAGACTCTAGGTCCATCCACCTCACTACAAATAACTCAATTTCGTTTCTTTTTTATGGCTGAGTAATATTCCACTGTATATATGTGTCACAGCTTCTTTATCCATTCATCTGTCGATGGACACTTGGGTTGCTTCCATGTCCTGGCTATTGTAAATAGAGCTGCAATGAACATTGTGGTACATGACTCTTTTTGAATTATGGTTTTCTCAAGTAATATGCCCAGTAGTGGGATTGCTGGGTCATATAGTAGTTTTATTTTTAGTTTTTTAAGGAACCTCCATACTGTTCTCCATAGTGGCTGTATCAATTTACATTCCCACCAGCAGTGCAAGAGAGTTCCCTTTTCTCCACACCCTCTCCAGCATTTATTGTTTGTAGATTTTTTTAAAATTTTATTTAATTTATTTATTTATTTTTGGCTGCATTGGTCTTCGTTGCTATGCGCAGGCTTTCTCTAGTTGCGGTGAGTGGGGGCTACTCTTGTTGTGGTGCACAGGCTTCTCATTGCGGTAGCTTCTCTTGTTGCAGAGCACAGGCTCTAGGCACGCGGGCTTCAGTAGTTGTGGCTCGCAGGCTCTAGAGCGCAGGCTCAGTAGTTGTGGCACACGGGCTTAGTTGCTCCACAGCATGTGGGATCTTCCTGGACCAGGGCTCGAACCCATGTTCCCTGCATTGGCAGGCGGATTCTTAACCACTGTGCCACCAGGGAAACCCTGTTTGTAGATTTTTTGGTGATGGCCATTCTGACTGGTGGGAGATGATATCTCATTGTAGTTTTGATTTGCATTTCTCTAATGATTAGTGATGTTGAGCATCTTTTCATGTGTTTGTTGGCAATCTGTATACCTTCTTTGGAGAAATGTCTATTTAGGTCTTCTGCCCATTTTTGGATTGGGTTGTTTGTTTTTTTGATATTGAGCTGCATGAGCTGCTTGTAAATTTTGGAGATTAATCCTTTGTCAGTTGCTTCATTTGCAAATATTTTCTCTCATTCTGAGGGTTGTCTTTTTGTGTTGTTTATGGTTTCCTTTGCTGTGCAAAAGCTTTTAAGTTTCATTAGGTCTCATTTGTTTATTTTTGTTTTTATTTCCATTTCTCTAGGAGGTGGGTCAAAAAGCATCTTGCTGTGATTTATGTCATAGAGTGTGCTGCCTATGTTTTCCTCTAAGAGTTTTATAGTGTCTGGCCTTACATTTAGGTCTTTAATCCATTTGGAGTTTATTTTTGTGTATGGTGTTAGGGAGTGTTCTAATTTCATTCTTTTACATGTAGCTGTCCAGTTTTCCCAGCACCACTTATTGAAGAGGCTGTCCTTTCTCCATTGTATATTCTTGCCTCCTTTATCAAAGATAAGGTGACCATATGTGTGTGGGTTTATCTCTGGGCTTTCTATCCTGTTCCATTGATCTATATTTCTGTTTTTATGCCAGTACCATACTGTCTTGATTACTGTAGCTTTGTAGTATAGTCTGAAGTCTGGGAGCCTGATTCCTCCAGCTCCGTTTTTCTTTCTCAAGATAGCTTTGGCTATTCAGGATCTTTTGTGTTTCCATACAAATTGTGCAATTTTTTGTTCTAGTTCTGTGAAAAATGCCATTGATAGTTTGATAGGGATTGCATTGAATCTGTAGATTGCTTTGGGTAGTATAGTCGTTTTCACAATGTTGATTCTTCCAATCCAAGAACATGGTATATCTCTCCATCTGTTTGTATCATCTTTCATTTCTTTCATCAGTGTCTTATAGTTTTCTGCATACAGGTCTTTTGTCTCCTTAGGTAGGTTTATTCCTAGTTATTTTATTCTTTTTGTTGCAATGGTAAATGGGAGTGTTTCCTTAATTTCTCTTTCAGATTTTTCATCATTAGTGTAACGGAATGCAAGAGATTTCTGTGCATTAATTTTGTATCCTGCTACTTTACCAAATTCATTGATTAGCTCTAGTAGTTTTCTGGTTGCATCTTTAGGATTCCTCAGTGCCTTTTATTAAGAGGTACATGCAGTCAGTTTATCCCAGTATCAGTGATGTAGGCTTGATGACTTGGTTAAAGTGGTGTGATGAGGTTCCTCCACTATCGCTCTGTAACTATTAAATAATTTATGGAGAGATACTTTGCCATGTAAATATCCTGCTCCTCATCAAACTTTCACCCACTAGTTTTAGCGTCCATGAATGAATTTCTTACTCCATCATCTCATCTGTATTTATTGTCATCCTCCTGAAAGGAAACGCTTTCACTTTTCCTACATTTATGTAATGATTCATTTACTTATTTATAACAGTGTGGACTCAGGGATTCTTATTTTATTCAGTGGTTTATAACCCATTACTAATAGTATTTATTTTGATTAAAGCAGGGGTTCTTAATCTTTCTTTGTACCATGGATCCCTTTAGCAGTGTGGAGAAACCTATAGACCTTTTCTCGGAATAATGTTTTTAAATGTATAAAATAATTACAGAGGATATTACATTGGTTTACAGAGGAAACCTAATATACTGAAATAGTAATCAAAAATTTTTAAATGTATGATACATTAATAAATGTATTTCTTTTTTTTTAAACTAATTTATTTATTTTTGGCTACGTTGGTTCTTCATTGCTGTGTGCGGGCTTTCTCTAGTTGTGGTAAGCAGGGGCTACTCTGCGTTGTGGTGCGCGGGCTTCCCATTGCGGTGGCTTCTCTTGTTGCGGAGCACGGGCTCTAGGTGAGCGGGCTTCAGTAGTTGTGGCACACGGGCTCAGTAGTTGTGGCTCGAGGGTTCCAGAGCGCAGGCTCAGTAGTTGTGGCACACGGGCTTAGTTGCTCTGTGGCATGTGGGATCTTCCTGGACCAGGGCTCGAACCCATGTCCCCTGCATTGGCAGGTGGATTCTTAACCACTGCGCCACCCAGGAAGCCCAATAAATGTATGTCTTTATTAACACATTAAATAACAAGATCTCCTAGTAATGAGTACAAACTATATCAATGTGTCTGCAACAACTGCAGTGTGATATGAAATTATCTGTGATTTCTATCAATGACAGTCACAAGTACGGTACTGCTAATACAGTAGTGCTGTGGTTTTGTTACTAACATTCAAACTAAAAAGAAATGTTAAATTTCAATTACAAATTAGTGAAAATAAAGATGTGATTTCCCCCAATCCATGTTCATGGACCCAATGCATTCTATCCTGGATGCCAGGTTAAGAATCCCTGAAATAGTCTCTTTGTTCCCCTAACCCCTCTAAGACCTTGCCTTAACATCACATTATTTTTGGAGCCCAAAATTTCAACCCCTCAGTGTAAAACTTCTCTCATCAATGTATAAAAGCTAAATAAGACTAGAAAAGACAGATTTGAGTAAAAGAAGAAATTACTTTAAAAGTCCAGGGTCCTGCAGCACTAAAGCAAAGAAGTAACCCTCTGGAGAATGACCTGGAGCTGGCTGTAGGTTCAGCAAGACCCAAGGTAGAGAAACTGAAGCCCGAATAAGAGGAATGACTTACCCAGGATCCCAGAAAGAATGGAGTCAGAGGCAGTGGCCAGAAAAATCATCTTTAGAAAGCTTGATGATAAAAAGATTTAGCAGGCATCTATTCAAACTGTGGCTTCTAAAATGACTAAAGAAATGGAAGCCTTATGACTTCCAGCTTGGATGCAAGACCGACAATAAGGATCTATTTATGCTCTATGACACAGAGGTTGACAATAAAGGGGAAAGCAAGGCCTGAATTCCATTATGATAAAGCTGATGACTGTGTCAATTTTTATATAGGTTTTAGTCTATAGTATGATTTTCCCTTAAGAAATCAGATAGTGCCACTGTTCTCCCAGTTCAGTGACAATAATCCACAGCAGTTTGACTCTAATGCCTATGGGGCACTGTTGCAGGTTATGAATAGCAATACAGTCACATACAAGAGTTCAGAGAATTATCCCTAGATTTAATGAGAAGTAGTACATTTTCACATGTAATTTCTTCATTTTACTTAAGAAAGATTATGTTCTTGGGGTTCTTACAATTTAACTTCTGAATCTAAATGTTAGAATAGGATTGAGCTGAAAACCTAGTTACACTATCTTATAGCACCAACCCCGTGAAAGGCATCAGTTTGCAGACCAGGATGTAACAGCAAGGTTGCAGTAACTCTGGAAGCAGAAGCAGGAGCCCATCAGAAACATTTAGAGTAGCAGAATGAAGCTAAAGCTTATAAAATCACTGTAGAAGGGAAATTTGAATAATAAAGTTCAAATGCAAGGCTTTCTAAATTGGTCAAAAAGTATTTAGATTTAAGTTATATGTTTAATCTCAACTGTAAGTGATTTTCTTTAGGGGTGGGATGGGTAAGAGTTTTGGTTCTGTCTAACATAAATCAAAGGATTCTCCCCTTCTCCTACTATAGGAAGTTTGAATTCCATTGCAAACTAGATTTTTTCTTCTCTACCACTGGTCTTCCTTAAAACTCCTCACCAAGGAATTCCCTGGTGGTCCAGTGGTTAGGACTCCACGCTTCCACTGCGGGGGGGGGGGGGGGGGCGGGCACGGGTTCATCCCTGGTTGGGGAATTAAGATCCCACATGCTGAGAGGCACGGCCAAAAAAAAAATTTCCTCACCCAATCTGTGCACCTAGGCAAGTGCTTAGACTTAGATGCAAGACTATTTCATCCTTCCAGAAATAAAAGCTACGTTTGTGAACACTCACACAAAGTTAAACAGCACATAATTCCTAAGGCCTTCCATCCTTTTTCAGTATTTAAAATCTGAAGACCTGGACATCCTTACACTTACACTTCTCTTTCTTGCCATTCCTACAGTCTTATTTTTCAGTACTGAACTGTGTGATTATTCATATTCCCATTAAATCACTGCCCACTCCTGATCCTTTCTGTTTAGTTGCTTCTTAGCTCTTCATTCCTCCCATCCCTTAATCTACATGTTCAGAACCTGAGAACTGCACATGAACAAGGGGAAAAATTTGGGGAAACCTCAAATCAATATATAACTTAAGTGGTTAAAAAAAAAAGTTAATCTAGAAATAACAATGACTTTCTACTGATTTGAGCCTGTGGTGAAGAATTTTATCTCCACTACTAGGTTGCTTCTTAAGAATAGCCTTACCTTGTCCACCTTTATATCTCACAAAAGACCTAATATAGTGCTATGCACATAGAAAACATTTATTTACTGAACAAAAGTTCAGAAAGTGTTATCATGCAACACTCGGTCAACTTAACAAAAAAATTGCCTTGTAACAAACCTGGACTGGTTCTTCAGACCATCATTGTGCTTAGAAGACATCAGTCCAATAGATTATTCAGAAATATTTGCAATAGAGGAAAATCATGATAAAAGTCATTTAAAAGAAAACAAAATAACAAAACAGACCCATATTTACCATGCTTGGAATGAGACTCAAAACGTTTGAATCTGAAATAATGAATCGTTAGATATACATAAAATTACACAAGTCTATTTCCTTTCATTCCCACTTATAGCTTTAAAGTTTGTGATACACAAAAAGTTTACAGAAGCAGTACCTCAAGATTCTCTATGACATCTCTTGCAAGCCTCTCATCGACTGAAGTTAACTTTAATTACAGCTGAAGCCCAGGGAAGAATTGACTTTGGGGATTGAGGTGTGGAATTTAGGAATAATAATCAACCATATTAACAAAAAGGAAAAGTTATCCTTTAAAATGAAATGGTAATTTTTTTTTACTGGAGGAGACAAATTACGTCAAAATGTTTTCAAAACCAAAAGAACGATCTCGAATGGGGGAAGGAATAAAAGAATTACAAAATCTAAAACATTAAACATTGTGTTTAAAACCGACTTCACATTGAATAAATAACCTGCAGCACCTCTAAAAGCCTCTGTGCCTGCTAAGATCTCCAACTGGCCCTTCTTCTAATTCAGTAATCGCTACATAGTTCATTTGGGATCAATCGTTTCTCTGGCTTTTGCCAACTGGGCTGGCCTGCAGGATTGAGGGTGCAAAGGAAAGACTGGGGACTGGCTTCCCACGGCTGCTTAAATTGTAGGAAGTCAAGGGTTACTCTTAACAGTGTCAATTACCGTGTTTGATTTTGGGGACAACTCAAGGAGCCTTTAGAGTCCAGCCTGTCCGAGCTCTGGACCTTAACTTCCTCATCTGTAAAATGGAGCAGGCGCTAGCCTGCTGAAGGAAAAATACAGGATTACTACCCGCAGCCCCACCAACGTGAAAGCAGCCATCCAGTTAGGGCCGGGAGGAGGCGGCGCCGAGAGGAGCGAGAACAGGGCAGTTTGCAGGAAGCGCTTCAGGCTTGGGAGGGGAGATAGAAGGCGGAGGCGGGAATGTGAAAGCTGAGCCCTAGCTGCGGAGTTTGTACCGAAGCTCCGGGGAGGCGGGGCGAAGCTGGGGTGAAGGGGTTAGTCAGTGGATGGGCAAGACGGGCCACCTCCCCCGAAAAGAGAGGGCTGGGTGCGGGGTAGGCTCTGAGGTGGCGGCTGAGGAACGTGGGGGGAGGGGGGAAGCTAACGCGCTCAGGAAAGGGGCGGAAAGCGCGCGCCCACCGCACGCATGCGCGCGCCTAGCTCCTCCAGGTCGCAGGCCTGGGCTTCTGACCGCACGCCCAGCGCCGACGGCGCGGACGTTACAGGAGGAGGAGACACGCGGCCCCTCCCCGCCGGGACCTGACGGTCCTTCTGCGCGTCTCTCGAGGTGGCGGGTCGCCACTTGTTTCTTCAGTGGGGATTTAGGAAGCAGGGAAAGGGAACACGTTTCTCTCCCTTGCTCTTTTCGTTCCCCTCCCCCACGAAGAATGGGGCGGGAGGTTCTGGGCGTGTCAAGGAGAGTCCGCTCCGGGTTTTCCCGCCCACTTTAACTCTGTGAGCGCTTTACTCCACCCGGCGCGTCCGAGCCCTCCGCCGGAACTCGTTCCGCCTCCCCCACACATCTTTCTCCAGGAATGGAAAGTGGGAGCTCGGACCTCTTTGCTTCAGCTCCTCAGACCAGGCAGCCACTCCCTATCTTTTCGGAGTTTCAACTCCGACAGCCCCTGGCAGCTAGAATTCTCCTCTAATCAGGTCGCTCTGAGGGACTACTTGACGTCTTCGTGCGCTCGGTGGTGCGGCCGCGCTCTGAGCTCTTCCTGGAAACTCCCGCCTCGGGGAGCCAGGAGAGCCCGGCCGTGGGGGGGGGGGGGGGGGGGGAGGGGAGCGGAGGGGACGCACACGCCCCCTGTCCCGGGGGAGGGCTCCGCGCCCCCGCCCTCCTCCCCGCGGGGAGGGGAGGGAAGGCGCGAGAGGGGGAGGGGAGGGCTCGGGGCAAGGAAACGGGGGGGGCGGGGGCGGCTTCCCGCCCCACCCTACCCCCGCCTCGAGAACAACGGGTTCCCGCTGCTGCCCCCTGCCGCCCACAGAGCCCCGCACCCCGCGGTCCTGCCCGGCCCCTAGAGGGGCGTCGGGGGAGCCGCAGCCTCCGGGGCCGTGGGAACCCGAGCCGAGGCTTATAAGAACTGACCGGTTTCCTGTCAGAAAACTTCCAGTTACTTTAGAGAAGCCCTTTGGGCCAACTTGGTCCCAGCCGGAACTGGCCACATTTCACTACAGCCCGGTGACCTCCCTTCTACTTTAAAACAACGGGGAATAATCTTGGGGGAAGCAGTCGGTTGGTAAAACCAAGAGCAACACTACGTTGCACCGCTCTGACTCAAAGGAAATTAAAATACTGATTGTGGGGAATTTTTAAAGGACTACCAACAGAAGGGACTCGGGTTTTTGAAGTGAAAGCTTTTTTCCCTTCTGTATGTACACAAAGATTTAAGTCATGAATTTATTACAGCAGTACATCTGCTTGTAAACGTACTTGAGTTTGTGGTTTAAAAAAACCTTCCTGAACTTTTTAAAAGAGAGGGGTTTGTTTCTGAATCCAACAGGAAAAAAACCAATTCGAAAAAGCCTAAAAAAGTTCAATTAGAATAGCAGCCACATTTCAACATTTCCCAGATTTTGCAATATTAAACTGTGAGGGTTTGTGCCAAATTTTAAGGCAAGAATTCTTGCTGCCAAATTACAAATTTCTCAAAATGAGGGGTGTTCAACCAAATTGCTGCCAGACCCCATAAACAGGCACTAACAGCACTGCTATAATTACACCTTATTATCTCCCTCGCAGCCTTATTTGATTCACTGCCGGATAGAATCCTCATCCCGGGTGTCACTAGCTGGCCTTTTTCTGGGGCTGAACAATCACACACCTCCCATGCCTCAGTTCCTCCAACGCCTCTCTAGCTGTACAACCAATCGCCTTCTAGTTCATTCTTTATGGTCCATCTCTTCCAAAAATGCAACCCAATCAGATAGGTTATTTTCACCCCAGCTTCCCTAGAGACTAAGAAATGAAGAAGATGAAAACACATTTATCAGAGTTACTCACAAGAAAAATTTCTTCTTTGAAGAAAAGGATTTAGGCCAAGAAACCAAATTTGTTGTTTAACTCGAGCCCCCTACGGGGATTTAACATAGTGGGTTGAATGCAGTTAAACCAGCTTAATCACTTTCTTTGTTCTGGGCTCTTTGTATTTATTTAATGTTTTATTTTAACATGATTTGACACAACCTAAACTAATTTCTTCTGTTAGTGTAGAGTCTACACTGTAGGCTGTGTAACATAACCAACCATAGCTTTCTGTGGAACCTTTGACGTTTTTGTAGAATTCTGTACGAAACTGCTATATGACTAAGACTAAAAAAGTGGGGGGGGTGGTGGGGGAGGGGTGGGGAGGAAGTCATGTTTTCTTTTTTTTTTTTTAATCCAGAGATTTTAAAAACACAAAAGCGTGGCCATTGTAGACCACTTAATTCTTTGGTAAGATCTATAGCTCCACAGCCCTTTCTAGGAGCCTTTACTCATTTTTGTCTGAAAGTGGGTTTGTTTATTTGTTTGTTTGTTTCAATAGGGAAAAAAGGAAGAGACCATGCTGGATCTCATGCCCAATAGATTCTAATTCTTCTAGCCTTTACTCTCCCTCTTAAATAACAATTCTACCCTGCTTCTCACCAGCCCCAGATTGAGGGGCATTCATTCACAAATGACTCTTGAGCTTCCTTCTGAGTGTCTGCTTCCTTATAAAGCCAAAACCTCAATACTAAGACTCAATGAATTAAGGCTTGTAAAGATTCAGGCAGAAAACCTAAGTGCCTGGGAGAAATAATCTCTTTTCTGTTCTAACTTTAAATTATTTTGCAACGTGCAGGAATAATAATATCTGTCCTTTACTGTGTGCGAGACAAGCACTCTTCTAAGCTGTTTCCATGAATTAACTCCTTACAACAGGCCTAAGAAGTGGGTACAGTTGTTGCCACTATTTTACAGATGAGGAAATTGAGTCATAGAAGTTAAGTAACTGGCATAGGATCACCCAGGCTAGAACCTGCAGAACTAGGATTTAAACCCAAGCTGTTTCCATTGTGCTTCTCATCATCCAAGCTGGTTATCAGCTCAACTGTCCATAAAGTGAAGAGTCATCATTAATTCACCATTGTTTGCTTTCAGGGTGTCCCCTTTATGACCAAGTCTTGGGCTATGCTTTTTCCTCTGGAACTCCAGTAGAGTGAAATTGTTGAGATCTGCTTAGGAAAAGCATTCCCAAAGCAGATTACTCTCTTGGAAGGCAGCCTCAAACTGTCAGCGTATGCATTGTAAATGCTAACCAGGACAGACACATCCAACCTCACCAGATGCAGAAAGAAGCAAGATGGTTAGAAAGTGATTTGGATTCTCTGATGTTGAAACAGGTAGAAACAAGGAGATGAAGTGGGAAGAGATGAGGCAATGGAAACTGAGAGAAAATAAATGTAACATATGTGCACAGGGAGAGATCAGTCTGACACTGCAAAGAATGAGGATCGAGGTCATGCAGAAAAGAAGTGTATGGGCATGTTATGAGAGAACTAAAAGAGCATAAACATGAAAACCAAGTACATAGCAAGGAGAGGTGGTGGGGAGTCAGGTTGGTTTTTTCCACATATGGAGCTTCAGATGAATTAAATACAGTTTTAGGCTGGATTAATAGAAATATAGCAACTGGAACAGAGAAAGAAAGAGCTCCATTTCATTCTGTGTTAGACCACATCTAACTAATGTGTTCACTTTTAGAGGGAGGTAATAAAGACAGCAACCAACCAAGATGGTGAGGAGACTTGAAACCTTGGCTTACAAGGAAGAATTGAAGAATTCATAAGTGATCGAAGAGCCATCTTGAAATACCTGAAGAGCTATTGTGTAAAAAAAGAATTAGACTTGTCCTGGAAGGCTCCAAGATTCTAGAACTGATGGTTAGGAGCTTTAGCTCAGAATACAGAAGAAGTCACGTAAACATGAAATAGATTGTCTTAGAATGTAAGAAGCTCCACGTCCATCACTAGAAGCATTCAAAATATATGTGGTGGCTGGACCGTACAATGTTGAGGTGCCTTTCATCCTTGCTACCATTCACTTGGACACTGTAAAAAGGGGGAAAACAATATAACCCACCTCATTAGTTTGTTGAAAAGCACTTAGCACATAGTGATAAGTGATAGCACTCACTAAAAGTCAGCTGATAATAACATCCCTGAAGTTCTAAGATTCAGGATTTCTAAATTTATCAGTGGGCAATTATCTAAGTCTTGTGTTTATAGATGACTTCTTTGGCATTATCAATACTATCCTGAATGATGACTTGGGTATCAACTGTCATCTTTAGGAGATCTTGGTGCAACTAAAACTTATTTAGTAGCATCCAGGGGCAATATTGTGAATTCTACACCACAAGGATCTTTAAAATTGAATTGTAGTGCCACACAGCAATTCCAGAGGCAAACAACACAGTAAGATAATGTGGGGTGACTGTAGGAAGGGTGGATAAAATAAAATTAATAAAATCTGGCAGACCGAGAGAAGTCAAGCAGTACAGCTTTGTTTTGATGGTTGAAAAGCAATAGTAGCTGAGGTCAGCCTTACATCTCACGTACAAGAGTCAGATGAGATGGCTCATCTTGAGGAAAACGTGTCATGAAACCCATGAAACCAACTGGGAAAGCTGGGTACAGAGACAAAGACAAGCCAACTAGTGAGCTGGTTACCTGCTCACCCCAGGAAAGTAGTTTGGTAAAGACGTTGCTATTTCATGTAGAATAAGGCTGACCTCAGCCACATCTTCAAACAAAAAGAAAGCATACATGACTGTTAAAAGGGACAATGAAGCTGTCTTAGCAATCAGACTTACTTAAATTATTTTTTCCTCCAACCAAAAAGGAAAAATGGAAAGGAGACAGTACTGCTGCGGAGTAGGACAAAACTGGAACTAGAATCCCAGGCTGCCTCTGCTAGATGAGCAATTAGAGCAAATGACTTTAACCTTTCTAAGCCTCAGTTTTCTCATCTGTAGAATGGGAATAATAATAACACCCACCTCATGGCATTGTTGTGAGGATCATATAATATATTACCAGTAAAATATAGTTAGGACAATGCCTGACACATAGTGCCTAATATATTACCAGAATAAATGTTATTGGAGAAACAGGGAAGAAGGTGTGGCCATCTTAGTATCTGTGATATAGATTCTGCCATACAGAGATAGTGACATTATACAAAGGGAATGAAAAGTCATGACCACTGCACAACCCTCCCATCTTAGGTGGTTACTAAAGGGCCTAAAGCTTAGAACTTGCGTAACTTATAGGAGAAAGCCAGCTGGAATGGAATTGCAAGTGTCCTTGCTCCAAATGCAAGGTAAATGATTTCCCTTTTCTCTCCTTTGGTTCTGCTTTTCTCTTCATGCTTTAATCATTTTGACACCAAGCTGTACAAAAGTAATTTAAAATTAACATGTCTGACACTTGGAAGCTAGCAGAACCTGATTCTGAACCCTGCCCCCTCTCCAGGGCAGCCAAAAGTCTTCTTTGATTGGCTACTGGTCCTGCAGCAGCTGATGAAGGGCCCAGGAAAACACATCCAACAATTAATTTGCTAATTTAGCTTTCTGTTTAATTTGAAACCAGAAAATCCTCAATAACCCAAGAGCTTGGCTTTCTGGCTTGAGCATCGGCTTCTGAAACTTCTTTTTCAGTAGCGAGCGAAGAAACAGAAGAGAAAGGGAGAAAGCTTACCTACTTAGGTACATACCATACCTCCTGTGCCCTTCTGTCTTCACAATGGTTTTCTATAGGATCACAGTTCGCAACTCCTTTCACCAGGAGAATTGGGAGCAAAACATTAATACTCAGTGTAGGTAAGCTGCTTCATGAGTTACAAGGAATTTCCAGGCCAATATGTGTTCAGAATTTAGAAAACTACCTTAGGGTTACAGACAGACCCAGATGGGTGTCTAGCATTAGAAGTAAGCATTGCTCTAAATTTTGAAGCAGCTTTCAGGTTCCCTGGGAACTTTTCTGCTGATTTCAAAAGGAAGAGGCAAAGGGAATTTGTATCAGAGATTGAAAAGATTTATATTAGAGAGTTGGGTGAGAAGAAGGACACAAGTTTCTTCCCACAGATCCCTCTGATAGCTTGCTCTTGCTGGAGAGAGTCTCAGAATTAAGAGGCAGAGGGGTAGGCTTAACCCTCGAGTATGCACCAGAACCCATACCCTTTCTGCCACTCAGAGTGGATTTTGCTCAGCTGGTGGTTTAATTTTACTCCCAGTTTTCCCACCTCAGGCAGGTTAAACTCTTCTGCCTGACTTCCAAGACCTTCTGTAATCTGGCCTCACCCTACCTATCAATCCCTGTTTCTAACTCTTCATCAAAGTGTATTTTCTAATTTGGCCAGACTCAATGTTCTGAAAACATGCTGCTATGTTCCTGCCTCTGAACCTTTGTTCATTTCGCCACTGATTTTCCCCCCACATGCTCCTCTCCCCCTTATTTAAATCCTATCCAAACCTCAAGGCCCACCAAGATATTATTTACTCCATTCAATTTTCCCCACCACTAACTTCTCCCCATCTGTCTTCAAATTGGTAACATTTATATAATGTACCACATGTTGACCACTCTAATGAAACCATATTCAGTTATTTCTTATCTCAGTTCTAACTTTCCATGTAAACTGTCAAGTTCTGAAAGCCAGGGTCCATATCATATACTTCCTTGGTATCCCAAAATGGCCATCCATGATAATCATCAGTGCTTGTTTAAAAACACAGATTGTCAGGTTGTACCCTCCCTGAGATTCTGTTTTGTTAGGTCACAGATGAGACCCAGGAGTTTGTATATTTTACAAGTGCTTCAGGTATAGCCAGTCCCTGATAGTAGTTAGAGAATCACTGCTCACAGCACATGGCATGGCAGTCACTCAACTTGACTATGAACATTTGGGTATAAACTACAGTATATGTAGTTATTAATATCACATGGTGACCTAATTGATGGGCACTCCCACTGCCAAATGTACACCTCAGGGCACAGGTTTGGAGGCAGATAATCTGGTATATCTTTGGTGGCATCAGTTTGGTATGTTTAGAATCCAGATGTCCTCTCCACCTTATGATCGCTTTGTAATTACAATTACAGAGATTAGGTTGACTGAATTGATGGAATTGTAGCTGGTTAGAAACATTCCCATCTTCATTGCCCATCCTCTTCAATCAGTTGCAATCTATAGTATTTGTTTGTGGAGTACTATTTACGGGCAAGGGGACTTTGGTGTGTGAAAAAAGCTCCAGGCACAACTGCAAAATTGGTAAAATACCCCATATCCTAAATCCAACTCAAGTGTTAAATGATGAAGGATTAAGCTGTGATCCCCTCCTGGGGTATTCGTGTTTCAGAGGGAATCCTCTGGAAGTAAGAGGAGGGGATTATCTTAATGACTCCCAATCTTACTTGACAGGCAAGCTGCCAGAGCCCAAGATTTGGGTGCGCATTTTCTTAGCAGATGACCCCCTGGGAACCCCTCTGCTTCTTCCTGTACTCTACCATCTTCGATAAAGTAAACAGTGACCATAAAAGTTTCCGATCATTGTTCTCAGAGCTGAGAACAGTTTAAATGTGGACATGTTGGTCTGCTGTGGCTGGTGTTAGAAGAAGCATCTGAGACAGAGTCCCATCTCTGTTTTGACAAAACACCATATTCTGGATTTGTCACATTCTTACATTATTAAATTCAAAAGAGAAAACCCTTGAAGTCTTCTTTTATTCATCCAACAAATGTTGATCTAGTGCCAAGTACTGTCCTATATTCTAGAGATACAGTAATGAACAGATAAAACTCATGGGGGTTACATTGTAGTGAAGAACAGGGGTGGTGATGGGCAAGATAGAAACTAAATAAATAAGTATATTTTAAATGATGAATGCTGTGGAGAAAAATATAATCAGAGAATGGAAATGAGAAGTGTCGGGGGAAGGGTTAAATTTTAAATCGAATGGGCAAGGACGTTCTGAGAGGGTGTCATTGGAGTAAAGACCTAAAGGAGGTGAGGAAGCAAGCCGTGTAGATATCTGGGAAAAGAGAATTCCCAATAACTGGTTTAATACCTCTCAAATCGTAGGTTAAGAGTTAAGTCTTGCAAATTCTAACCAAACTCTAGTGCCTTTGCTAAATGCACAATAACTTCCCCTTGAAAGTCATTCAGTCCTCAAAACTATAAAGTCTTTTAAGGCTTAGTTGAAAATTTTGTATTGAAAAGCAAAAAAAAAATGTTTCCTGAAAGCCAAACAGTACTACCATAGTCACTTAGAGGCATGGAAGTCCACCCAAAAACCAAACAAACCAACAAATAGTTTCTTGTAATTTTCAGCTGAAAGATTCATGTTAATTAATTACTTTAATTAAAAAAACATTATTCACATAAACAATTAGACATTGGATTTTAAATGGATTATTTGTTTTTTAAAAATGAAAAATAGTTCTTCTCATTTGGTTCTCAGAACAAATTGTGATATAGGCAAAACAGGTATTATGCTCAGTTTACACATGAGGATGCTAAGGCTCAGAGAGATTAAGTGCCTTGCCTTAGGTCACACAGCTAATGGTTGAGCCAGTGTTAAAACTCAGGTCTTTTGACTCTAAATCCCATGTTTCTTCCCTCTATCATAGCTACCATTTCAGTTCCCAAATTAGGAAAACAGCTACAGCACAGTATTTACTTACAGAATTTAAGCAACCTCTAGATGCCCTGTGAAACCACATCTGTCAAATAAAAAAGAAAAATAACAACAGTATATTGGAAAAGCTAGCTGTGAAGTTAAACTTAAAACCAAAAGGGCAGATAGCTGGCACCAGTTCCTAAGGCCTAAGTCTTAAAGGCTGGAAGTCTAAATCACAGCAGAAATATTATACCTTTCTACCACTGGGCTCTGGTACAAGAAATGCTTTCCACCTAGGGCAGAGTAGATGCTGAGAAGCAGCACAATGTTCTATTAAGTACTAAAATTTATCAATACCCTAGTTCAGGCAAAAGGAGATATAGATAAAGAAGTGGTTATATTTCTGGAATTTGGTTCTTTCCCCTCATTTCCAAAACCACTCTAGTCAGGGCCCTTGTCACTTATTTCTCATATTTCTGTAAAAGCCTACTATCTGGTTCTCCCACCCCTGTTTCTCCACTTTCCCTGACCTCTTTCCCAAACTCTTATTTTACATTCTTCAGTACTGTCACTCTTTTGCATAAAAACCTTTAATGACTCCAAAATATAGTTCATTTCAAGAAAATAAGATTCAGTCTAGCATGCAAGACGTTATCTAATACAACTTACTAAAACTGACACAAGATGAAGTAGAAAATGTGAATTGCCCTATATCTCTTAAAGAAATTGAATTTGTTGTCAAAAAATCTTCCCTAAAGTAAGCTCTGGGCCCAGATGGTTTCACTGGCAAATTCTATCAAACATTTAAGGGAGAAGTAACACCAATCTTACACAAATTATTTTAGAAAATAGATGAGGAGGGAATAGTTCCAGCTCATTCGACCTTATATAGCCAATCTGATCTTTGATACTCCTGCCCAACCACCAAAAGCTATGCATGTTTCCTAATTATCTTCCACACAACATGCTGTTTGCCTTTGCTGACAGCTTTCGCCTTTCTTGGGATTCCCTCCCCACTCCCTTTGCCTATACAAGTACTTTGGAAGGATAAGAGTGAGGATTATTAGATGATCTGAAACTTAGGTCTATTCTTTTGTCACCTGCCTCTAAAGACAAGTATAGCCTTGAGAAGTGAGCACAGAAAATAAAACAAATCACTGTTAGTACTATACATAGACGTTAAGCCCAGCATAGTGTACACCAAAGAAGAGTCAAGGGCTTTTCTGATTCAACAAAGTGGAGTGTTTCCACTCAGCAGTGAAATGCAATATAGAACTATGCAAAATGCAGAAAAAAATGAGACTTTTTTTTGAAGAACAGAAACAGAATACCAATAAGAGTCTTACATGTCACTCAGCTTTTCAGCAAACATTTATTGAGAGCCTACTATGAACCAAGATTTTGCCAGGCATTGTGTATACACTTGGTGGTCCCTGCCTTCATGGAACTCACAGTCTAGTGGAAAAGACAGACAATCAACAGGTGAACAGAATTATAAATTGTGTTGTGATTAAGTTTTCTGAATGAAAAGAACAACCCCCTGCCCCCCGCCTTTTTTTGGTCTTGCCACACAGCTTGCGGTATCTTAGTTCCCCAACCAGGGACTGAACCTGGGCCCTGGAAGTGAAAGCGCTGAGTCCTAACCACCGGACTGCCAGAGAATTCCCAGAACAAACTCTGAAAGAAAGAATAATGGTGGGAACCTATTTTAAAATTGATGGTCAGGAAAGGTCACTCTGAGGAAGTAAAGTTTCCTGCAGGATGAGAAGGCACCAGCCACTCTGGTGAGGGCCATTGCAGGCAGAGAGGAGGGAGTGTGTGATAGTTCTGAAACTGGAAAGTTGTTCTCTTAGCAGCCGAACAGAAGGTCAATGTGGCTGGTGGGTTGGACAGGTAGTTGAGGCCAGGCCATGATGGGTCTTCCTGGTTTTGGAAAGAGTTTGAATTTTATTCTAAATATAGTGGAGCCCTTGGAGGATGATAAGTTAATGAAGAGAGAATTGAGAAGACCCCAGATCCATAATATTTCAAAAGGCATTATTTGCTCCCAGATTCAACTGGCATTTATTGAATATTTCTGTGCCAGGTACTTGTCTCAGCATTTTAATATCCCATTCAGTTCTCACCATAGACCTGTAAGTGAGGTATTACATCATTATCACTTTCTCACTTATGAAGAAACTGATGCTCAGAGAGATGCAGTGACTTGCCCAAGATTATACCAGCCCAAAGCTATGGATTTGAAATTTAGTCTCACCTCTGATTCGAGGCCCCTGTTCATTCCACCAGATTATCTAATCGTTGCTCAGGCCCAGACATCCACAGTATCCTTGACTCGTCTCTATTTCTCCTATAACCCCCCAACCCCACGCTGATGTCCATCAGCAAATCCTGGTACATTTACCTCTAAAATCTAACCACTTGTCACCACCTCCACTGCTGCCATTCTGACCTGAGCCACCATTGTTTTGTGCCTAGATTCCTGCAGTTGCCTCCTAACTGTTCTCTCTGCTTCTGCCCTTGCACTCCTATCTTCTTTTTCTACACAGCAGCCAGAATAAACCTTTTAAAACATGCCATATAGTAAAACATAAGTCATTCCTCTAGTGACTTCCCATGTCACTCAAATAAAAGCCTATAATGACTTCCAAGACCTTACAAAGTCTGCTCCCTGCACTCCCACTTCCCTGTCCTATCTTTTAAGTCTCCCCCTGGCTCACTCTATTCAGCTACACTAGTCTCCTTCGACAAGGAAACTCTTGTCTCAAGGCCTGTGCATTTGCTGTAACTTCCACCAGGAAATCTCTTCCCTGTCATATTTGTAAAGCTTCCTCCGTTCTTTTAGGTCTTAGCTCAGGGAGTCCTTTCTGATTACCCTTTATAAAATAAATAACTCTGTCCAAACCATAATCCCCATCTCCCTTAACTCTGCTGTCTGATTCTCCATAACCCTTATCACCATGAGGTAGACTGTATGTTTACTTATTTATTGTTTGCCTCCTCCCACCCTTCAGAAGGTAAGTTCCATGAGGACAGGGACTTTATTTTCTGTTCTTAGAACACGGTTTTCAGCTCCTAGAACACTGCCTGGCTCGATGAATAGAGGTAGGTGACTAAAGAACAGAGCCTATTTGTTCAATGACTGAATGAACAGAAAGACAAAATCATTCTCCTGAGGATGGGAAAGCAGTTTGTAAACTAGGAAGTTATGTAGAGGTTTATTTCTTCCAGTTGGTTCTTTGGTTTCTAAGCCTTAAGAATCACTTCTGAAAGCCTTGACTAAACTGAGTGGACCCAAGTAATCTTGGTTTATGCAGTGCTGACTACCAGTGACATAGGCTACCAGTGACATAACTGGGTATCTCCAGGGAGCCCAGTCTTGCCCCACTTGCCTTCTCTGGTTCATTGGCAAAGCTAGTACGGACCCCTTCTCTCTTCTAAGATACGCTTATATGCCTTTGGCTTTTTAGAGTTTTTATTGTAGGCAGTGGGAGTGATGGTTGGTCCCTATCTGTGGTGGGGATTCCATACAGGGAAAGTCATTCAATTAAATCAAGCAGTACTGAATTCTTAATTGACACAAATGAGACAGACAGACAGCTGGAGGAGGGGGGGGGAGGCACAGGGAGCAGGTGCTCTGCATAACAGAGAAAGAAGAGGGGCAGAATATAAACTGAGCTCACTTGTAAGTCTAGGTTTTGTACTACAAGAAAGGTAAGTTTGCCACAACTTACTTTACATACAGCGGAAAGGATCCAGTGGTGTCTTTGCCAAGGATAAGGCAACAGGTTCCAAATGCTTGTGCCATTTTGGCTGCCCTGCTGGCCAAGTCTGCCTCTTGTCAGGTACTGTCATTTACGAGAATCACTCTGTAAAGCCCAGGTTTTTTCCAGATAACTTTATCAGATAATGTTTGAATAAAAGAAACCACTTTTTAAACTCCATTTTTCAAACAAAGGGATTCTTAACACCTGAGTTAGGAAGGTGAAGGAAAGGCTGTTTCCAAATCGTCAAGTCAAATGCCAGATATACGGGCATTCCTGCAGAGAAGGCATGTCCCTTGACAACTCTGGAATTTCCCTGAGAATGTTGGGGGCATTTTTCCTCTCAGCCCCCTCTTGATCAGAGCTTTGACTCCCCAGCTCAGACAATTCTTCTCTGTATCCATGGGAATTGCTCCCATAATTAGCAGTGTCTCCTGCCTGGAACACAGACAAGTAAATGTTCAAACCTGGCAGCTGATCCTGGGAAGGAGCGCTGATTAAATCTTTCCTGTTGAGAGGCACCTCTTTGATTTGAATGTGACACCTGCATCCTCCACCTCAGGTTTGTCTGAGGGAAGCCGTTTCATCCATACCTTCATAACCGGAGATCCTGATATTTAAAGACACGTTTAATCTTAAAAAGAGCCCACTGGTTTCCTAAGTCAAGTGACTTAGGAAAAAGCACAGGTTTCCCCCCACCCCCCTCTCCTGGCCACTTCTCCACAAAACACCACCCTGTATTTGGTATGATGAAAGCTCCTGCTGCATAGGTCTCATCATATGCCAGCGGCCTTGAGAAATAAAAGGAGTTCAGAACACCACCAAATACACGTAAGTATTAACTACAAATGGAAGAGTGAAAGAATGGGCAAACTATTTCTTTAGAAGTTTTAGTAAGACAGGCTGGAACCATCAAGCCCCTAAGTGAATACTCTTGGTGATATTCTGTTCCAGAAAAGCTTTCTGTGGGAGGAGGTGTATTCTTATCTGGATGTAGCTAGGATTATGTACTATCATTCAAATGTGTTCAGGAGAGACAATATCCATTTTCTTCTGACATCAAGGCAGCCTTTTAAGTCTATCCAGATTTATTTTGGTTAGTGTAATAAAAAAGCCAGGTTGGAGAATTATGTCTAACAACCACCACAAAAAAAGCCATTGTATGCTTAAAGTTTCCCACTGGAAGCCTGCTTTTAAAGCAGTTTGCTACTCCACAATTCCAGTCACTTCACAGTATTTGCATTCAGGCAGGTTGGCTGTAAACAAAGCAAATTTGCTTCACAGGCAACAGCCCTAAACCTACTCTCTCAAGACAAAAGTTTTTCTTAGCAATGTTTTCTACATGGCTCTGGTGAAGGGCCATTCACTTACCTCCAACCTCTTTCTCCTGGGAGACAAAGACACCTTTGGGCTGCAGTGACACAGGAGAGTTAGAATCAGATTTGTTATCAACATTGCAGCCTTCAATTTCAGTAAGAGCCTGAATCTGTCTATTCCAACTACAGGAAGGCAGTCTTTATAACCCCTGGAGCACTTGGCCAATTATGCACCTGCAAATATACCATACAGGACATTTCAGGTTCCTAAGCACTTTGAAAACTGATACTGAAACAGTCTCAAGGGATCCTATCACCCACCTCAAATAATAGCTGCTTTGGAATCTGTTGTTGGCACCAGAAAGAGTCCTCTGAAGTCATTCTAAAGCCATTTTTATTGTGCATTTTCAAACAAAGAACCTCACCAAAAGAACTTTGTTACAAAATCAGGGTAGAAAGTCAAACTCATCTAAGAGTCAATTACCCTGGCAATTTTGTGAAGGGATGGGAAATGAGGGCTAGTGGAGAGGATTGTGGGGAGGGGGTGGGATTGGCTTTATAAAATCCCCTGTGGGAGAAGTGTGTTCCCATTGGCTCTAAGCTCTAACAATTACAACAGAAGGGCCTCTGTGACTTTCTGGCTATAAACTTTTTATGATTATTAACTGGGGAAATCTAGAATATGTGGTATTTTAACAATCGGCTTTCAACCTCCATTTGCTTCTTTCTGAGAAATTTGTTTTTGCACAGAGTGTAGTAATAACCTAAGGCTCAGAATTTATGTTGACGACCTGATATTCCTTGCTGAAAAGCCACCTTCTTACATATCTTACTTCCAATAAAGAGGCAGATGCCCTGAGTGCTGTTTATCTCCGGAAAGAAATACATGTGGGAAAAGAAGCAATTTTCTTCTTGCAATTAAATTAAGTCATGACCACCTGTTGTGGGATTATCCTGCCATCTGCTGTTCAAAAGAGAAACAACAGCAGAGAAACAGGTTGAACGAGCTACAATGTCCCTCAGTTGATGAAGGGTTTCAGTACAGTTAAAATCTTCCTTCTTTTAAGGTATCACTGTCTGTTTTTATTATTGTGAGGTAGAGCAAAACTGCTGATGGAGGGTCCAAGAAATGGGGTACAATCCTTTCTGAAAACAGTTGGCATTATTGTTTCGAGTCATAGAATGTTCTTTTTTTTTTTTTAAACATCTTTATTGGAGTATAATTGCTTACAATGTTGTGTTAGTTTCTGCTGTATAACAAAGTGAATCAGCTATACATATACATATATCCCCATATCCCCTCCCTTTTGCGTCTCCCTCCCACCCTGCCTATCCCACCCCTCTAGGTGGTCGCAAAGCACCGAGCTGATCTCCCTGTGCTATGCAGCTGCTTCCCACTTGCTATCTATTTTACATTTGGTAGTGTAGATATGTCAGTGCTACTCTCTCACTTCGTCCCAGCTTACCCTTCCCCCTCCCCGGGTCCTCAAGTCCACTCTCTATGAGTCGTAGAATGTTCTTTACCTTGACTTAGTCAAGCCACTCCTAGAAACCTCTTCTAATTGATGAATCCAAAATTCAGAAAAAGCCATGTGTGCAAAGATGTTTATCACAATGATCATGTTATATTGAAAAAAAATTTTAAAGACGTAACTCAAATGTCCACCAACTAGCAAATGGTTAGAACCACCTACTTGGTGGAATATTCTGAAGCTATTATAAATACTTATATTAAAAATTAGTGACATGATATAGTGTTTATATTTTAATACCACATGAAAATAAAACAGATTAAAAGAGCAGATTAAAACCTAAGCATGAAAAATAAGTATTTTTTTGGGAAAAAAAGCCACACCAAAATATTACCAGTAGCTCTTTGTGAGGCCATGAGGGACTAAACATTTTTTCATACTTTTTAGTCTTTTCCCAATTGTCTTTAATCAGCATATATTAAGTTGCGGAATGGAGGAAAAACTTATTTCCCCTAAAAGATGACTGGGTTCTAATTCCATATTTTACTAAAAAACATCGAAGAAACAAACCCTGTGTGACCATGGGCAACTCACTTCAGCTCTCTGGGGCTCAAGCCTTTCATCTGTCAGTTGCTTCCCTCCCTTCCCAGGGTTGTTTGAGGATCAACCCAATAATGGTTGTGAAAGAACTTTGAAGAGTATGATATTCCATATGATTTATTATTAATAATTTACTTTGTTTACAGGTTCTCCCCAGTCTTACCCATATCCCTGGTTTCTTGTCTGGGATTAATAGGGAAACTATAAAAACTTTTATTTCCCCTCACTTTTGGCAAAATAATAATTTATAATCTTGGTAAAAGACACCACTCTCCACCCAATAATCCAAGTCCTATGGGTGTGTCCCTTGAGCTCTTGATTTGGCCACTGTAATTGTCTCCCATCTGACCTCTCTGTCTGGTCTCTCTTCCCCCGCAGCATTGCTTACACTACTGCCAGCCAGAGTGATCATTCTAAAATACAAGGTTGATCAAGCCATTCCCCAGCTCAGAATCTTTCAACAGCTCCCACTGCCTTATGGGATTAAGATCAAACTCCAGGCTATTTCACACCTCTGTGATTTGCTGTTCCCACTGCCAGGGATGCCCTTTCTCACTATCTGCCTGACAAACTCCTGCCCATCTTTTGGGACTCAGTTTAGGCATCATCCCTTCTTGAGACCTTTCCTGACACCCGGCTCCATAGAATTGGCCACACCCTCCTTTGTACCAGTGGCTCCCTTCCCCACCACACTTTAGTAACGTTGCTTATCACATAGTCAGGTAATTTTCTATTATTTCCTTATCTGACTCCCTTATTGGATTAAAAGCTCCTTGTTTACGAATCTTGTATCAAGGTGTATATCCCAGCACCTAGTACTGTGTCTGGTTTATAGTAGAAGTTCTATAAATACTTGCTGAATAAAGAATTCATCTAACATTTTGTTTATTTATTTATTTTGGCCACACCATGCAGCTTGCAGGATCTCAGTTCCCCGACCAGGGATTGAACCCGGCCTCGGCAGTGAAAGCTTGGAATCCTAACCACTAGTTCACCAGGGAACTCCCACATCTAACATTTTAATTTCCAGAAGGCTTTCATTATAATGTTCCATTTGATCCTGGTAAATGGCAAAGCAAGGATTTGAACCCAGGTTTTCTAAAGGGAAGAAAAAAATCCAAACCTTGTAGCAGATAATATTCTTGCTCATCCCAGATCGTCTTAGATCTCTTGCCACTTCCTCCCCACCTCCCTTGGCTGCTGTTTGTTTTTGTTTCCAATAACCAGTACCTGTGCATCTTCTGAGGAGGATGGTCCTCAGGCTACCAGAATAGCATTGATTCTTCTCTCTTCCCTAGTCTCTAGCAAATGACTAACTGGATATGGGAATTTGCAAACCCAGTTTACTTGTCTGCAGTAGAGTTTATACTCCTGAGTTCCCTAAGGGATTAAGCTACCCTCTCTGGGACTGCCTGAAATCTCATTTTTGCTTGGCTTCTTCCCCTTCCTTACCCTGCTTTCCCTGTGCCCTTACTGGCTTCTTGGAAGACTTCCTTAATTAATCTCCTATCCAGGAATCATTACCTCAGTGTCTGCTTCAAAGGTTCCCAAAACATCCAACTAAGCATGTCCTTAGTTCCTACTATATGTTAAAACCTGTTAGGTGCTCTTACAAAAGCTAGATTATTTATACTTCACAAACTCTCTGTGAATGAAGTACATGTATTTAATTTTTTTATATACCTGAATAAACAGGCTCAGAGAGGCTGGGTAATTTATCCAAGGTCACACAGCCATTGGAAGAGTCAGAAGTTGAACCTAGTTGCTTTTACTCCAAAGACGTGTCCTTTCCACTAAGTCTTGATGCCTCTTGTAAACTCTAAATTTAATGTTTTTCTCTTTGTGAAGACTGCATGATAGGCTGACTAAGGTAAAATCATTTGGTGGGAACTCTTTTATTTTGGAGCTTTATCTACACATCTGGTTGACTCATTTCCCAGTTTGTATAATTTTTAGTAACGTCAGATGAGTGGCAAAAGCAGGTAAGAGACAAAAAGACCTTCATCAAAATAGGCTCTCTCTTTTTTTCTCCTCCTACAGGATTCCCCTCGATTAACTATAAATCATTCTAATAACTTGTGATCTTTGCAAGTTTCCTAACTCTTTGGGCCTCAATTTTGTCATCTTTAAAGTGGGGAAATAAGATTATAAGAATACCCACCTTACAGGATAGTTTAATGAAAAACACTTAAATAGTGCCTGACACAAAGTGTGCATTCAGTAAATGTTGGTTACTATTATTATTGTTATTAAAACTGCTACTTATTAAACAGGTTATTCTCCAAAAGGTTGTTTGTAAGTCCTTTTGGTCACATGTACATTGCAGTGTAGAGACTCAGGATGGACAAGACACTAACAATGGGTCAGTCACATGGCCCTGGATGTGACGTACTAAGAAGGAGCTGGTTGCTCAGATGTCAGTATTGTTATTTCCAAGTGGGTAGATAAAAAATATTTTTGAGTTGTTCTCACAGTCCACAAGAGTAAATTCCTAGTCCCTCTTGTGGTAACTCCTAGAATTACCATTACCACTTAAATAAATCATAGACTTTATAGGATCAAATTTGCAGTTGTTAGAGACCACTGAGAGACCACTTTAGTTCAGAGGTTACCAAGCTAGAGTCCCAAACCCCTACATGTCAGAGAAGGTCTAATGAATATTTTCAAAATTTCAAAAAGTCTAGCTAAAATTGTTCATTTACTTATGACAGAGAAAAAAATTTTTTCACACATATTAACTCAATCCTCATAACAATCCTTTGAGGTAGGTGTCACATTATCATTCCCATTTTACAGATGGAAAAGTTGATTCATAGAGACATTGAATAATTTGTCCAAGGAAGCAAATAGCAGAGATGGGTTTGAACCCAGGCAGTATGGCTCCAGGGCCTATTTATTCCCCTAATTGCCCAGCTGTATGGTTGCAGTAGTACTAGCTCTATTTTCCCAGTGCCAATTATATGCCAGACCACAAGTTAAGTTCACATCATACATCCTCACAACAGAGCTGCATTTTGCAGATGAAAAAGCTCAGACTCAAAGGGGCACAAGGAAGTTTTGGGCGTGAAGGATAAATACATCACCTATTTGTGAAGATGGTTTCACAGGTGTATACAAATGTCAAAACATCAAATTGTACACTGTGCAATCTATTGTATCAGGTTGTAACATTAGACTGGTAAAACTTAGAAAGCTGGGGAGTGCTAAGTGTTAGCCAAAAAGGGGGGATATAAGGACTCTAGTGTGAATGCAGATTAGTGCAGCCATTCTGGGGAGCATTTTGCCAGTACATAGCCAAATGAATTTTGGCTTTAGCCTATGTCCCAGTAATTCTGTTCTTTTTTTTTTTTAATTTATTAATTAATTTATTTATTTTGGTGGCTGTGTTGGGTCTTCATTTCTGTGCGAGGGCTTTCTCTAGTTGTGGCAAGCGGGGGCCACTCTTCATTGCGGTGCGCGGGCCTCTCACTATTGTGGCCTCTCTTGTTGCGGAGCACAGGCTCCAGACGCGCAGGCTCAGTAATTGTGGCTCACTGGCCCAGCTGCTCTGCGGCATGTGAGATCTTCCCAGACCAGGGCTCGAACCCGTGTCCCCTGCATTGGCAGGCAGATTCTCAACCACTGCGCCACCAGGGAAGCCCAGTAATTCTGTTCTTGAGTCAACATTTAAAAAAGAAGAGTCACATCATAGTGAAACTGCACAAAATCAAGGAAGAGAAAATACAAAAATATTCAAGACAGGAGGACTTTACCCAATATTTAGACTTACTATAAATACTATAAAGCTATAGTAATCAAAACAGTGTGGTATTGTATTAAGACATGTAGATCAATAGAATAGGGAGTTAAGGGACAGAGCCACATGTATATGGTCAATTGATTACCAACAAAAGTGCCAAAAAAGGATAGTTTTTCAAAAAATGGTGCAGAAACAACTGGATATCCATAAATAAAAAAGAAATATCAACCCTTGTCTCATACCATACAGAAAAAATTAGTTTGAAATGGATCATAGATCATTAAAAGCTAAAAGCTAAAACTTTGCAAGAAAATAGAAGAGAATCTTTGAGACCTTGGGATAGAAAAAGCTTTCTTAGAACTAAAAAAGAAAATTAACCATAAGAGAAAAACTTGATACATTGGACTTAATCAATCTTAAAATCTTCTGCCCTTCTAAAGACACCCTTAAAAAATTAAAACGGCAAGTTGCAGAATAGGAGAAAATATTTTTATTTTTAATATATATTTCGTACAAGGGAATTGTATACAGAATATGTAAAAAAAAAATCTATCAACTCGGACTTCCCTGGTAATGCAGTGGTTAAGAATCTGCCTGCCATTGCAGGGGACACGGGTTCGAGCCCTGCTCCCGGAAGATCCCACATGCCGTGGAGCAGCTAAGCCCGTGTGCCACAACTACTGAGCTGGCACTCTAGAGCCCTCGAGCCACAACTACTGAGCCCATGTGCCACAACTACTGAAGTTCGCGCGCCTAGAGCCTGTGCTCCGCAACAAGAGAAGCCACCGCAATGAGAAGCCCACACACCTCAACGAAGAGTAGCCCCCACTCACCGCAACTAGAGAAAGCCCGCGCTCAACAACAAAGACCCAATGCAGCCAAAAATAAATAAATGAATAAATAAATTTATTTTAAAAAAAATCTATCAACTCAATAATAAGAAAACTCAATGAAAAAGAGCCAAAAGATTCGTTCAGACTCTTTTCCAAGGAAGATATATGAACAACCAACAAGCACATGAGGAAATGCTCAGCATCACTAGGCATCAGGGGAAATGCAAATTAAAACCATAATGAGATATCTGTATGCATCCACCAGAAAATCTGTAATTTAAACAGACATAACACCAAGTGTTGGTGATGTTGCTGAGCAACCAGAACACTTATATGCTGCCAGTGGGATTATAAAGTGGTACATACAAACATTTTGGAAAACAGTTTGATAGTTTCTTATAAAATTAAACATACAGGGCTTCCCTGGTGGCGCAGTGGTTAAGAATCCGCCTGCCAATGCAGGGGACACGGGTTCGAGCCCTGGACCGGGAAGATCCCACATGCCGCGGAGCAACTAAGCCCGTGCGCCACAGCTACTGAGCCCACGTGCCACAACTACTGAGCCCACGTGCCACAACTACTGAAGCCCGCGCGCCTAGAGCCCGTGCTCTGCAACAAGAGAAGCCACCGCAATGAGAAGCCCGCGCACGGCTAGGAAGAGTAGCCCCCGCTCGCCGCAACTAGAGAAAGCCCACATGCAGCAACGAAGACCCAATGCAGCCCAAAATAAATAAATTAAATAAATAAATTTATAAATAAATAATAAATGAAAAAAATAAAAAAATTTTAAAAATTAAACATACACTTAACTTATGACCCAGCAATTCCACTTCTAGATACTCACTCAAGATAAATAAAAACATATGTCTACAAAAAGTCTTGTATATGAATGTTTATAGCAGCTCTATTCATAATAGCTCCAAACTGCAAATAACCCAAACGTCTATCAACAGGTAAATGAATAAATGAATTGTGGTATAATAATACAATGGAGTACTACTTGGCAATAAAAAGGAACAAACTATTGAATATGCAATATGGATGAATCTCAAAAACATCATGCTGATGAAGGAAGATAGACAAAAAAGAGTACATACTATATTACCCTCTTTTACATGAAATTTTAGGACAGGCAAAACTATAGTAATAGAAAGCATATCAGTGATTTTCTGGGGGTGGAGAGATTGACAGCAAAAGGGCATGAGAGAATTTGTGGGGCTAGTGTAAATGTTCTGTATCTTGATTGGGGAGATATATATACTCATATATATGAGTATATATATTTGTCAAAACTCATCCAACTGTATACTTTAAGTGGGTGTATTTTATTGAATGAAAATTATAACAGGACATTTGATTTTTTTTTTTTTTTTGGTCTGCGTCAGGTGTTGAGGCATGCGGGATCTTTCGTTGCGGTGCATGGTCTCTTTGTTGCAGAGCTCAGGCTTCTCTCTAGTTGTGGCGGCGGGTTTTCTCTCTTTAGTTGTCGCGTGCAGGCTCCAGAGCACATGGGCTCTGTAGTTTACGTCGTGCAGGCTCTCTCGTTGAGGCATGCAAGCTCAGTAGTTGTGGCGCACGGGTTTAGTTGCCCCGCTGCATGTGGGATCTTAGTTCCCCAACCAGGGATCGAACCCGTGTCCCCTGCATTGGAAGGAGGATTCTTTACCACTGGACCGCCAGGGAAGTCCCTCATTTTAAAAATAAAGAGGGAGACTTCCCTGGCAGTCCAGTGGTTAAGACTTTGCCTTCCAATGCAGGGGGTGTGGGTTTGATCCCTGGTCGGGGAGCTAGGATCCCACATGCCTCACGGCCAAGAGACCAAAACATAAAACAGAAGCAATATTGTAACAAAATTCAATAAAGACTTTAGAAATGGTCCACATCAAAAAAAAAAAATCTTTAAAAAAAAGAAAAAGGAAGATAAGAAGGAGACAAAAGGAGTATGAGGAGGTAGGGGAAGAGGAAAGAGAAGGTAAGGGAGAAACAGCATCACTCAGGCTCAGAAAGGGAAAGTGATTTACCTAAGGTCACACAGCTGATGAACTGTGGAGTTGAGATCTCAGTCTAGGTCTAACTGACTTCAAATCTCAGTCTCTTCCCACTGCTCCCATCAACAAATGTGGTTTGATTATAGACACAGGATTAGTGAAGGAAAAAATAACACAAAGGGGGCTTTACTGGTTTTCAAACAAACAGAACCATTGGTTGGGTCTTAGTCCCTCATATTACAGATGGGAAACCTGAAATCCAGAGAGGGAAGTGACTTGCCCAAGGTCACACAGCTGGTAAATAACAGAATTGGGACAATAATTTTGCTTCAGTGTTTTTATGATTTCTTCATGAGACACTTTTTCTCCTACCTCATTCTATTATTTTTCTCTGCCTCAAAGAGTTAAGAAAAGTAGCTCATAGAGTTAAGAAAAGAGTAAAGAAAGAGTAAGAAGAAAGATGGAAAAGCAATAGTCAAATGAGTGTTGCAAGCAACAAAAATAAAAGGAGACAAGAGCAAGCAATTGGGCTCAGATGATCAAGAAAGTCTTTCTGGAGGAGGTGGGACTTGATGGAAACCTGGAAAGACGGCATAGTGATGTTTGTGAGCAAGAGAGTTTAATTACAGGGTAGTAGGTAGACTTCATGGGAATATGGTTTGGGAGGCACCCTGCCATCCCATTCAGAGTTTTTTCCTCTGGAAACCTGCCAACCCCAAAATGTTATCATTAGAGCCTTAATTTTTTAGTTTGAGACCATATGTCTCCAGCAGTCCTAGGTCAGGGAGACTATCCAACACACTGAAGGCAGAGTTCAGTCATCAGCTCTTCCATTATTTGATAACTATGTCTACTTAGTGAGGTTGCAGAGTATGAGGGGGTCTGGAGTGAGCGATACTACCCTAGCTGGGCTCTCTGTGTGGGCTTCTCAGGTCCACAAAGACAGATCCTGGAAAGCTTGGAGGCTGTGGATTGCCAAAGATGAGAATAGACCCTTCCTTGATCTCTTAGGGTAGTACTTGCTGCTATAAGAAACAAAGCCACAAAACAAGTTTATTTCTGGCTAATGTAAAGTCCAGAACAGGTGTCCCTGATTGATATGTGACCTTCCTCCAAGCAGTGATTCATTAACCCAGGCTCTTTCCATCTTATGGCTCTGCCATCTTCACTACATGAAGCCCAAAGTGGCTATGTTTGTCAAACCACAGGAAGGAGAAAGAAATGGAGAAGTCTTCTTGGGAGGATTTTGTGGACAGATAATATCCGCTCATATCCCATTGGCTAGAACTCTGTCACATGGCCACTTCTAACAGCAAGAGAACATGGTAAATGTAGTCTAGCAGTGTGCCCAGGAAGAAGAGGAAACAGAGAGTCAAAAGTGACAGAGGCAAAAGGGACCTTGCCCGCAGCACTTAATAAATAAAATAACTACCACTGATTGAATGTCTGCTTTGTGCCAGACATGGTGCTGGGCACTTTACTTAGTCAACTTAGTCCTCCGAAACACTTGTGTAAAGTAGGTATATTATACGGAAGATGAGAGAGAAAAAAACCGAGGTTCAGAAAGGCTGGATATTTTGCCCAAAGTCATACAGCTAGTGGGTGGTGGAACCAAGTTTTCAAACCTGGATCTGTCTGATACTAGAGTCCTCACTTACTTATGGAGTACACAATGCAGGGGACACGGGTTCGAGCCCTGTTCCCGGAAGATCCCACATGCCACAGAGATCCCACATGCCGCGGAGATCTTAGGACAACTTTAGGACAGGCAAAACTATAGTAATAGAAAGCATATAAGAATGGGATTCCTTAGACTTGTGTTCCTTATTTACATTTATATCTGATCACCTTTCTATAAACCACTAAAGAGCAACAGATTATTCATTTATGTATCCTCCCAATGCCTCCCAGTATAGGCTGTGCACATAAATGGTGATCAATAATGTTTTTTGATTAAATAATAATACATGTGTAAAGTGCCTTAAAGGTATACAAAATTCTTTTGCGACTTTAAAACAATCCTAATTAAAAAACTTAAGCAAAAAACTAAACTGAGCCGTTCAGTGGCTTGCCTAAAATCACATTGTAAAAACAAAATCTGAACAAGGTCTACTAATGCCAAGTCCAGTACTGGTACCAGCTTTACCACTTTCTAACAGGATGACCTTGGGTAGGTAATTTAACCTCAAAAATAATTTAACCTTGGGACTTCCTTGGCGGTCCAGCGGTTAAGACTCCGTGCTTCCAATGCAGGGAGGGTGGGTTCAATCCCTGGTCTGGGAACTAAGATTCCATATGCCACGTGGCTAAAAATAATAATGATAATAATTTAACCTCATACTCATAAGTAAAATGAGTATAATCAAAGCATTGTCTCCATAAGTAAGTGAATAAAGGCAATAATACTTATAAAGCACTTAGTGCAGTGGGTGGCACCGATAAGCACTCAATAAACATGAACTATTGATTAAGGGATTTAAGTTTTTCAATATTTCATCTGATTTAAGTTCTCTGACATTCCATTTTTTTCATGTGTGAAATAATAATATCTCTTTGATGTAGTTTTTGATAACTAAATGAGCTAAAGCATTTAAAGACCCTGGTTAAGTGCCGAGCGTGTGGTAAATGTGAGGAAGGAACAGCGATTGCCTTTTAACAAACACCAAACCAAAATTATCATTTTTTTTCCTCCAAAAAATTAGATGCTGCGTGGGTGCCCAAGAAATGCTGTGTTTTTTTTAAAAAATATTTTATTATTTATTTATTTATTGGCTGCGTTGGGTCTTCGCTGCTGCGCGCGGGCTTTTCTCTAGTTGTGGGGAGCAGGGGCTACTCTTCATTGCGGTGCGCGGGCTTCTCATTGCGGTGGCTTCTCTTGTTGCGGAGCACAGGCTCTAGGCACGTGGACTTCAGTAGTTGTGGAGCACAGGCTCAGTAGTTGTGGCTCACGGGCTTAGTTGCTCCGTGGCATGTGGGATCTTCCCAGACCAGGGATCGAACCCGTGTCGCCTGCATTGGCAGGCGGATTCTTAACCACTGCGCCACCAGGGAAGCCCAGGAAATGTGTATTGACTGACAAATGAGCAGATGCCAACATCACTGCAATGTATAGTGTAATAAATAAATTTCATCTTTCTAAAACATCTTGCCTTTTAGGCAATCAGAACTCTTGCCCGTCCCTACTTAGGCTTCCTTGCTTTCTGTGTTGGGGATCAGTAAATCATTTTCTTTTTGCCATAGTGTCCCTGCAAGGCCCTGGGGATTAGTTAAGACTCTCCTTTGATATCCAGATGGCAGAAACGTGGCTCTATAGGGCTATATGGTCAAGGGTACAGCAGCTACTTTTTTTTTTAAACATCTTTATTGGAGTATAATTGCTTTACAATGTTGTGTTAGTTTCTGCTGTATAACAAAGTGAACCAGCTATATGCATATGTATATCCCCATATCCCCTCCCTCTTGTGTCTCCCTCCCACCCTCCTTATCCCACCCCTCTAGGTGGTCACAAAGCACTGAGCTGATCTCCCTGTGCTATGCAGCTGCTTCCCACTAGCTGTCTATTTTACATTTCGTAGTGTATATATGTCAATGTTACTCTCTCACTTTGTCCCAGCTTACCCTTCTCCCTCCCTGTGTCCTCAAGTCCATTCTCTACATCTGCGTCTTTATTCCTGTCCTGCCCCTAGGTTCATAAGAGCCTTTTTTTTTAGATTCCATACATATGTGTTAGCATACGGTATTTGTTTTTCTCTTTCTGACTTACTTTGCTCTATATTACCGACTCTAGGTCCATCCACCTCACTACAAATAACTCAGTTTCGTTTCTTTTTATGGCTGAGTAATATTCCATTGTATATATATGCCACATCTTCTTTATCCATTCATCTGTGGATGGACACTTAGGTTGCTTCCATGTCCTGGCTATTGTAAATAGTGCTGCAGTGAACATTGTGGTATATGACTCATTTTGAATTATGGTTTTCTCAGTGTATATGCCCAGTAGTGGGATTGCTGGGTCATATGATAGTTCTATTTTTAGTTTTTTAAGGAACCTCCATACTGTTCTCCATAGTGGCTGTATCAATTTACATTCCCGCCAACAGTGCAAGAGAGTTCCCTTTTCTCCACATCCTCTCCAGCATTTATTGTTTGTAGATTTTTTCATGATGGCCATTCTAACCAGTGTGAGGTGATACCTCATTGTAGTTTTGATTTGCATTTCTCTAATGATTAGTGATGTTGAGCATCTTTTCATGTGTTTGTTGGCCATCTGTATATCTTCTTTGGAGAAATGTCTATTTAGGTCTTCTTCCCATTTTTGGATTGGGTTGTTTGGTTTTTTGATATTGAGCTGCATGAGCTGCTTGCATATTTTTGAGATTAATCCTTTGTCAGTTGCTTCGTTTGCAAATATTTTCTCCCATTCTGAGGGTTGTCTTTTTATGTTGTTTATGGTTTCCTTTGCTGTGCAAAAGCTTTTAAGTTTCATTAGGCCCCATTTGTTTATTTTTGTTTTTATTTCCATTTCTCTAGGAGGTGGGTCAAAAAGGATCTTGCTGTGATTTATGTCATAGAGTGTTCTGCCTATGTTTTCCTCTAAGAGTTTTATAGCGTCTGGCCTTACATTTAGGTCTTTAATCCATTTGGAGTTTATTTTTGTGTATGGTGTTAGGGAGTGTTCTAATTTCATTCTTTTACATGTAGCTGTCCAGTTTTCCCAGCACCACTTATTGAAGAGGCTGTCTTTTCTCCATTGTATACTCTTGCCTCCTTTATAAAAGATAAGGTGACCATATGTGTGTGGGTTTATCTCTGGGCTTTCTATCCTGTTCCATTGATCTATATTTCTGTTTTTGTGCCAGTACCATACTGTCTTGATTACTGTAGCTTTGTAGTATAGTCTGAAGTCTGGGAGCCTGATTCCTCCAGCTCCGTTTTTCTTTCTCAAGATTGCTTTGGCTATTCAGGGTCTTTTGTGTTTCCATACAAATTGTGCAATTTTTTGTTCTAGTTCTGTGAAAAATACCATTGGCAGTTTGATAGGGATTGCATTGAATCTGTAGATTGCTTTGGGTAGTATAGTCGTTTTCACAATGTTGATTCTTCCAATCCAAGAACATGGTATATCTCTCCATCTGTTTGTATCATCTTTGATTTCTTTCATCAGTGTCTTATAGTTTTCTGCATACAGGTCTTTTGTCTCCTTAGGTAGGTTTATTCCTAGGTATTTTATTCTTTTTGTTGCAATGGTAAATGGGAGTGTTTCCTTAATTTCTCTTTCAGATTTTTCATCATTAGCGTAAAGGAATGCAAGAGATTTCTGTGCATTAATTTTGTATCCTGCTACCCTACCAAATTCATTGATTAGCTCTAGTAGTTTTCTGGTAGCATCTTTAGGATTCTCTATGTATAGTATCATGTCATCTGCAAACAATGGCAGTTTTACTTCTTCTTTTCCAATTTGGATTCCTCTTATTTCTTTTTCTTCTCTGATTGCTGTGGCTAAAACTTCCAAAACTATGTTGAATAATAGTGGTGAGAGTGGGCAACCTTGTCTTGTTCCTGACCTTAGAAAAAATGGTTTCAGTTTTTCACCATTGAGAACTATGTTCAGCCAGCTACTTCTGAATCTCCCCACCTGTTTGATTCTTAGCACATGTGCTTAGGAAGGACTGGGTTCTGAAAACACACATGCATGCACATTTTTTTTTAAATTAATTAAATAATTTATTTATTTAATTTTGGCTGTGTTGGGTCTTTGTTGTTGTGCGTGGGCTTTCTTTAGTTGCGGCGAGCGGGGGCTACTCTTCATTGAGGTGCACAGGCTTCTCATTGTGGTGGCTTCTTTTGTTGTGGAGCATGGGCTCTAGGCACACCAGCTTCAGCAGTTGTGGCATGCGGGCTCAGTAGTTATGGCTCATGGGCTCTAGAGTGCAGGCTCAGTAGTTGTGGCGCATGGGCTTAGTTGCTCCGTGGCATGTGGGATCTTCCCAGACCAGGGCTCGAACCCTTGTCCCTTGCATTGGCAGGCGGATTTTTTTTTTTTTTTTTTTTGGCTGTGTTGGGTCTTCGTTGCTGTGTTGGGTCTTCGTTGATGCGCGCAGGCTTTCTCTAGTTGCAGTGAGCGGGGACTACTCTTTGTTGCGGTACGCGGGCTTCTCATTGCAGTGGCTTCTCTTGTTGTGGAGTACAGGCTCTAGGCGCTCGGGCTTCAGTAGTTGTGGCGCAAGGGCTTCAGTAGTTGTGGCACGTGGGCTCTAGAGCACAGGCTTAGTAGTTGTGGCACACGGGCTTAGTTGCTACATGGCATGTGGGATCTTCCCGGACCAGGGATCAAACCTGTGTCCCCTGCATTGGCAGGCAGATTCTTATCCACTGCGCCACCAGGGAAGCCCCTCTTTTTTTTTTTTTAATTTTTTTTTTTTGATGTGGACCATTTTTTTAAAGTCTTTATTGAATTTGTGGCAATATTGCTTCTGTTTCATGTTTTGGTTTTTTGGCCACGAGGCATGTGGGATCCTAGCTCCCCCACCAGGGATTGATCCCGCACCTCCTGCATTGGAAGGTGAAGTCTTAACCACTGGACTGCCAGTGAAGTCCATGCACATACTTTTTCAATGTATGAGTTTGTGACTTTATTTTTTCTGAAATCATAGATTCATCTTAGGAAGTTTGTCAAGTATTTAAAAAGCACAAAGAAGAATCATTGTTAATATTTTGTTGTCTATCATTTTTTTCTATTCATATAACATTAAGAAAATAAATCTATCTTATACTGTACTTATACTTGCTTTTTTAAACACATTATATCATGAATATTTCCCCATGTTCTTAATAATTTTCCCAAACAAGATTTTATTCATGTCATATATCACCATATAGCTGTACCATATATGCACTTGTTATCTCATTGGTGTATATTTAAGTTTCACCAGTTTCCCACCAATAAAACAACACTGAGAGTACACTTGTGCATAATTTTTATATTCATCCTCAATTCTCTCTTTGACATAAATTTAGTGGTGTCCTGGAGCCCATTTGTCCCAGCTCATGAGAGCCAATTGTGCCCATCTCTTCCCAACTACATGTTTGTGTTAGTGCCTGAAACTGGCTATTATGGGAGTATTGACATCACAAAATCAGTAAAGGCTGCAAATTGGGGACCCCTCTCCCTGCCCCTATGAGTTGTTAAACATTTTCCAGCATGCCACTGTATAAGTTCCTCAAAGTAGTATTTCGGAAGCAAGAAGTATGTGTATTTTACACACCTTTTAAACCTTTTGTTATTGCCACGTTGCCCTCCAGAAAGATCAGGCACTTCTACTAGCAACTCATGAGAAAGAGGCATGACAGAGTTGGTATTTTATTCAGCTTCCATTGGAGGAGCCAGGATAAACCTTGCAGATTTTAAGAGTAGAAATCAATGAAATAGATGACAGAAAAACAATACAAAAAACTGATTAAGCTGAAAGCTAATTCTTTGAGAGTATCAATAGAATTGATAAACCCTAACCAGACAGATCAGGAAAAAAAAGAGAAAAGACACAATTACTGATATCTGGAATGAGAGAGGAAACATTATTATAGACACCACAGACATTAAAAGATAATAAGGGAATATTCTGATTAACTTTACACCAGTAAATTAGATGTCAACAATATAGATGAAATGGACAAATTCCTTGAAAGACACAAACTACCAAAGTTCATTCAGGAAGAAATAGATAATCTGAATAGCCGTCTATATCAGGAATGCAATGCTGGTTTAACATCTGAAATCAGTCTATGTAACTCACCACCTTAACAGACGAAAACAACAACAATGAAAACAAACAAACAAACAAAACATGATCATCTCAATAAGTACAGAAAAGCATTTGACAAAAATGTAACATCCATTTATGATAAAAACTCTCAGCAAACTAGGAAGAGAAGGGAACTTCTTCATCCTGATAAAGGACATCTAGGAAAAACCCACAGATAACATCATACTTAATGGTAAAAGACTGAGTGCTTTCCTCCTAAGATTGAGAACAAGGCAAGGATGTTTTTAAATTTAATATTGTACTAGAGATTCTAGCCAATGCAATAAGCAAGAAACAATATTATTTTTTAAAATATCAAATTCTTAAGGATAAAGTCAGCAAAAGATATGGAAGACCTGGACACTGAAGTCTACAAAACATTGCTGAGGGAAATTAAAGAAAACCTAAAAAGGTGAAGATATACTGCGTTCTTGAATTGGAAGACTCAAAATTGTTAAAGTGTTAATTCTCCTCAAATTAAGCTATAGATCCAATGCAATCACAATAAAAACTTCCTAGACCTTTAAAATTCCCAGATTAACCATCATTTGGGTTTAAAATTATAGAGGCATGGGACTTCCCTGGTGGCGCAGTGCTTAAGATTCCGCCTGCCAATGCAGGGGACAGGGGTTGGAGCCCTGGTCCGGGAGGATCCCACATGCCGCCATGCGGCTGGGTCCGTGCACCACAACTGCTGAGCCCGAGTGCTGCAACTACTGAAGCCCACGCACCTAGAACCCATGCTCCACAACAGGAGAAGCCACTGCAATAAGACGTCGGCACACTGCAACCAAGGGTGGCCCCGGCTCACCGCAACTAGAGAAAGCCCGTGCGCAGCAACGAAGACCCAAGGCAGCCAAAAGTAAAACAAAATTAAAAAAAAAATAGAGAGAGGCAGTAAAGCAGCAAAGGTCAGGAGCAGGGAGTGCCAAGTTAGATAGACCTGAATTTAATCCCAACTCTATCTCTTACTAGCTGTGTGTCCTTGAGTAAGTTATTTAACTTCTCACTGCTTAGATTTCCTCATCTTTTCTTTTTTTTAAAAATATTTATTTATTAATTTGGCGTGCCGGGTCTTAGTTGCAGTACATGGGATCTAGTTCCCTGACCAGGGATCGAACCTGGGCCCCCTGCATTGGGAGTGCAGAGTCTTAACCACTGGACCACCCAGATCTCCTCATCTTTTAAGTAGAGATAATAATTTACCTTATGGAGGTAACACTGATGATTTAGCATAGTGCTTGGGGACAAAGGCTCAGTGGTTGTTAAGTATAATCATGGATTAAAATTACAGATTTCCCTTAAAAGAAAATCTTTGTGACCATTAGATAGGTAAAAATATGAAATAGAAAAAAATGAAACTAAGTTGAAATTTGAGAAATAAATTGTATTTCATCAAAATGAAAAACTTCTTCAAATGAAATGGCAAGTCACAGATTGCAAGAAAATATTCACAGTATATATATCTGATCAAAGATCTTGTATCCAGAATATGCAAAGAATTATTTACAATCTATAATATAAATAACCCAATTTTTTAAATGGGGCAAAAGTTTTGAACAGACAAAAGACTATATGGGAATAACCAGTAAATACATGAAAAAATATTCAGCATCAATAGTCATTAGAGAAATGTAAATTAAAACCACAAAGGGAAACCAATTCACACCCACTAGAATGACTAAAGTTAAAAAGACTAATAATACCAAAGATCGGCAAGGGTATGAAGCAACTGGAACTTTCACACATTGCTAGTCAGGGTGTAAAATGTACTTTGGAAAACAGCTTAGTTATATAATTAAACATATACCTGGGACTTCCCTGTGGTCCAGTGGCTAAGACTCCTTGCTCCCAAAGCAGGGGACCCAGGTTCGATCCCTAGTCAGGGAACTAGATCCCACATGCTGTAACTAAGAGTTCACATGCTGCAACTAAAAGATCCCACATGCCACAACTAAAAGATCCTGCATGCCGCAACGAAGATTCTGCACGCGGCAACGAAGATCCCGCGTGCCGCAACTAAGACCTGAGGCAGGCAAATAAATAAATATTTTTTTAAAAACACAAAAAAACAAAAAAAACCCATACACCTACCCGGGGATGCAGCAATGCCACTTCTATATGTTTACCTAAGAGAAATAAAAACATATGTCCACACAAATATCCTACATGAATATTCATATGAGCCAAAACGGGAAAAAGTGTCTAACAGCAGATGAATGGATTAAACAAATTGTGGCACATTCACTCCACGGAATGCTACTCAGCAACAAAAGGGAATGAACTCTGGACACAGGCAACAACATCCACGAATCTTCACAGACATTATGTTGAACAAAGGAAGTCAGACACAAAAGAGCACACCCTGTATGATTCCATTTATACAAGTTCTAGAACAGGCAACACTAATTTATGGTGACAAAAAATCAGAATGGTGGCTGCCTCTGACCTTGGGGGAGATTGAGAAGGGACACAGGGAAATTCTCTGGGTAATAAAAACATTCTGTGTCTTGAGAGTGGTATGGGTTTCACAGGTGTACACATTTTTCAAAACTCATCCAGTTGTACACTTAAAATCTACGCATTTTATTTTCTGTGAATTAAACCTCAACATTGATATAAATATACATGTGGAATTGCTTCATGGTCTGTCAGCCTGTGTTGGAGTTTAGGAAGGGAACCCCCCTCCATGAATCAGCTCAGAATAGGGCTGGTCATAGTCAAGGATTTGCCACCTGCAGGCAGCTCATCAGCACCCCCAGGAGGTGTGCCTGCACCTCAGCTCCCTCATTGTGACCCCAAGGCCTTTCTTATGGAATGCTGATCCGGCTGGTCTTGGTTAACCAGAGGGAACTTGGGCAAGCCACAGACCTGGGGGACCCCTCTACTGAGACAAAAGTGGCCAGCTTTGCAGTCAGAGATTTGGGGTTCCAATCCCAGCAGTAGGCTTCCTTCCAATCTCAGAAGTCTGTGACCTTGGCTAAATCACTTATCCGCTCTGAAACCTAATGCTCCAGAAAGGCAAGTAGCATTCATCTTTGCGTCTTCAGTGCCTGGAACATACATGTCTACTGAATGAACTACTGCGCAGTGCTGGGACAGGAAGGCTGTTCTACATACTTGTAAAGTAAAAGTCTAATTATCTGCTCCCCTGGACACAATGCTTCTTAACATTTTAGGGGATCACAAACCCTTCTGAGAAGCTGATGAAAACCCTGAACCCTCTCCCTGCAGAAAACTACACATGTGTACACCATTTTACATATCATTTCCGCATTCCTGGGAAGCCCATGGACCTTGAGTTAAGATCCTTGGTTCTGGAGTGTCTCTTTCAGCTCTGAAGGTTCTATCAAGCATTTTTGCAACACAGCTACAATTTGTTCTGCACTTAATCTCTGCCAGAGCCTCTACTCTTATAACCCTCTGAGGATGGTTTACAGATAAGGAAAAAGAAATTCAGAGAGGCGTAACTTGCCCAAGATCACACAGCTAGTCATGGCTGATGTTGAGATTTGACTTCATTCGCATGCCTTCTGATTCTAACCCTCTGCTCATTCCTCCAGGTGAGAATTTAGACCCCTTCAGATGCTCTCTGAAGCTCGTGCAAAGGGTCTGGGAACTGTAAAGCTCTGTAGTAACAGCAGGAATGACTGCCCCAGTCCAGTCCTCTGGTAAGAAGATTCTGCAATGGGTGAGCGACTCCAGGCTCATCCCAGGTGCAGGCCTCAGGCCCAGCTCAAACATGTGTCATCTGCCCCTTTATTTCTCAATTCAGCCCACAGCCCAGGGAGCGGGTATGGAGCGGAAGAAGGGAAGAGAAACAGAGGAAATTACTTATAAAAAGAAGTTTCAGACTGAGTCATAAACATGAGTTATAACTCAGAGAGAGGCTCTGAGGTAGGAGAGGTAAAGAGAGAGATGGTCCTTATGAGAGGGCTCCTTCTCCTCATGGGACAAAGACGCTTAGATGAGTTGACTGGTATCTCTGCTCTAGAGAGAGAAAGAGAGAAACTGAAAGGGTGGAGTCTGTGCTTGGGGAGGAGGGAGTGGGTAGTAGCCAACGTGTGTTAAGCATTTCCTATGTGTCAGGCCCTGTGCCATGTGCTTCTGATACAGTGCCTAGTTTACCTTCACCAGAGAGTAGATACTACTATTAATCCCCATTTTATTTATTTATTTATTTATTTAACACTTTAATGGAGTATAATTACTTTACAATGGTGTGTTAGTTTCTGCTTTATAACAAAGTGAATCAGCTATACATATACATATACATATATTCCCATATCTCCTCCCTCCTGCGTCTCCCTCCCACCCTCCCTATCCCACCCCTCTAGGTGGTCACAAAGCACCGAGCTGATCTCCCCGTGCTATGCGGCTGCTTCCCACTAGCTATCTATTTTACATTTGGTAGTGTATATATGTCCGTGCCACTCTCTCACTTCGTCCCAGCTTACCCTTCCCCTCTCCCCGTGTCCTCAAGTCCATTCTCTACGTCTGTGTCTTTATTCCTGTCCTGCCCCTAGGTTCTTCAGTTAATCCCCATTTTAAAGATAGGCCACCTAGAGGGGTGGGATAGGGAGGGTGGGAGGGAGGGAGATGCAAGAGGGAAGAGATATGGGAACATATGTATATGTATAATTGATTCACTTTGTTATAAAGCAGAAGCTAACACACCATTGTAAAGCAATTATACTTCAATAAAGATGTTTAAAAAAAAAAAAAAACAAAGATAGGGAAATTGAGGCAGAAAGTTTGAGTGACTCGCCCAATGTCACACAGACAAGGGGTCAAAATTGGATTCTAACCCAGAAATGCTTATACTTCAAGAAAAAAGTTAAACAGCAAAACCAGGACAGCCCTGACCCCAGAGTCCGTGCCTAACCACAGCTCTAGACTTCTTCCTATGTCCTGGTTGCCATTTGCTTATAACCAAATGGCTCTGTAGACATACCCTCTCCTTTAATGCTCACAGCAGCCCCATTTGACAGTTGGGGAAACCTCAGGGCAGTGAAATGACTCTCCCAAGGTCACACAGCAGGTCAGCGCTGGGGCTGGGGTGTGATTGCAGGTCCGTCTGACTGCAGGTCCAGCACTGTTCCCACCACCACTCCTGCCTTCCCAGAGAGCTGGGCGGGAGCGAGTAGGTGGGGTCCACTGCACAGCCCGAGGGACGGGGATGGCCCACAAAGCCCGCCTGCTCACCTCCACATCTTTCTCTCTTGACAGCACAGCCTTAACAGCTACCCTTTGCCTGTGGCTGCAGCTGCCTTCACTGGGGGTGGGGCTGGGAGTGTCATTTAGATTTCTCTCCTGCTACTGCTGAGTCATTTCTCCCTCGAGTCCTTGGAGTTATTCGGAACCCCCCCAAGAAATGGAAGCTACTCAGAAGACCTCAGTTCAAAGTGGAGGAACTTTCCAGCCGTACGGGGGACTGCCTTGTGATGTGGCGGGGTCTCTGTAGTGGTTGGCGATATTTGGGCAGAAACTGGATAACCATCTATGGGAGATTCCTGTCATGGGCAGAGACTGGGTCTAGACCTTTAGAACCCTTCTAACTGTGAGATTTTATGAGTCACTGTAAGATGAAATTTAGCCCATGCAGCAAGGTGGCTTAGTATGAGCTTTGGGGCCAAATTAGACCTGGGCTCAAAACCTGGCTCAGCCACCTCGTTGCTGGAGACCCGTGGGCAAGTTTCCTCTCTTAGCTTCAGTTTCCTTGTTATAAGCTGGAAATGATCATACCTACCTCACGAGATTGCTTTGAGTATTAGGGGTGATGTATATATTGTGCCTCGTAAAAAGTGGGAACTCAATCATGCCTACTACCATAGCCATTAAATGAATGGCCAAATCAAGGATCAAATCCATGTGTTAACCAAAGTACCAAATGTTTGGATGCATAACATTTGGGGGAAACCAGATTTTTCTCTGAGGGTGCCTGTCTCAGAAATAATCATGAAAAACACAAAACGTTAAGTGGGTGAAAAGCAGGAAACAACTAGGGACTTCAATGCCTGTGCCAACAACTGAGAATTGGCGTCTCTGACTCAGACGGGGTGTGTAAAATCATCTAAACAGTCCCCGACAGGAATATTCTCTAAGACCTTGACAAATCTCATTAGTTCTCTGCATGTGCAGCCCAGGCGATGGGGAACTCACTACCTTCTGAGACTGTCCATAGGAAACTCCTCAAATTCCCTAAGGTGTTTTCTGCTGTTTGCCAGCTGGTAAATGTAACTTTCTAACAACTACATCTTCTAATTGAGACTAGACCCCAATATTATAGGAACCTTTATGACCACATGGCTGGCTGAGGGGAAAAGTGATAACCAGACAGGTCTGTGGAACATGTAAGTAGATCTTGGGCATCTGGGAAGCAGAGAGGTGGGACATCACCCTGTTAAGAGTGAGTTTCAGGGACTTCCCTGGTGGTCCGTCCAGTGGGTAAGACTCCGTGCTCCCAATGCAGGGGGCCCAGGTTTGATCCCTGGTCGGGGAACTATATCCTGCATGCGTGCCGCAACTGAGTCTGCATGCCACAACTAAAGATCCCGCATGCTGCAACTAAGACCTGGCACAGCCAAAATAAATAGATTAAATAAACTAAAAAAAAAAAAAAAAAAAGGGTGAGTTTCAGAACCACACAAACCTCGATTTGAGTTCTGCTCTGCCACTTAGCTGTGTCCTTGGGCAAATCACTCAACCTCTTAGCCTCAACTTTCTCATGTGTGGAATGGAATTAATCATATCTCTGGGAAGTCCTGGTGATCCAGTGGTTAGGACTCTGCTCTTCCACTGAAGGGGGCACGGGTTCGATCCTTGGTCGGGGAATTAAGATCCTGCAAGCCACGCGGTGAGCCAAAAAAAAAAGCATATCTCCTTCACATGAGGATCAAATGAAATAAAGCCTGGAAAACACCTGGCATCCAGCGTCTCCACATAGTATTTGTTTAATAGACTGGAACGGGGACTTCCTGGTGGCACAGTGGTTAAGAATCCGCCTGCCAATGCAGGGGACACGGGTTCGAGCCCTGTTCTGGGAAGATCCCACATGCCGCGGAGCAACTAAGCCCGTGTGCCACAATTACTGAGCCCGTGTGCCACAACTACTGAAGCCCGCACGCCTAGAGCCCGTGCTCCACAACAAGAGAAGCCACCGCAATGAGAAGCCTATGCACCTCAATGAAGAGCCACTCCCGCTCCCCACAACTAGAAAAAGCCCATGCGCAGCAATGAAGACCCAATGCAGCCAAAAATAAATTAATTAATTTAAAAATATATATATTAAAAAAAAATAGACTGGAGCGGATATTTCATGGGAAGGGGCATCCTACAGGGTGGGAGCTCAGGCATTCTTATTCGACTGTTGAAGGGAAGAGTGACTCTGGAACTTGGGGACATCTGGACTGACAATTTGTTTCCCCAAGCCGGGTAATTTCTATTAGTGGGTTTTGCCCAAAGAGTCAGCACTCAGGGAAGTTCCTGGCTGAGATGCTGGTGGCTTGGAACTGTGTTTCTGGAGTCCACTGAGTTCCTGGGGGGCCGTCCTGACCTTATGAAAGTTAGAACAAGCTTAACTGTACAAGCCACACTTTTTACCTTCCAAAACATGTTTAGACTCACTTGCTCATTTGATCTTCAGGTTATGCTGTGAGATGAGCACAGATTATGATCCTCATTTAGCAAGTGAGGAAACTGAGGCTCAGAGAAGGGAAGTAATATTTGAGTTTTGGGGTTTAGCTGCTGAGAAAGCAGTTGTGGACTCCCACTCTACCCATTACCGTTTCCTGGTTCTTGAATCTTCCCTCTGGTGCCTGGGGCAAGACACTGCTTGGTGTCTCAGAGCATCAGCTTCCTTTCCTCCTCCCTAGATGCCTTTCCAGGCTCCTGCAACTCTGTGGGTGAAGTTTCTATACTTCCTCCAGCACTACGAAGTCCACTGTTCCTGCATTCTCTCTTGCTCACCCATTCAACAAACACTAGCTGAGGACCAATATATTGTGTGCCAGGCCTGGTGCTAGGTGCTTGGGATACAGAAATGAACAAAACACAGCCCACACCTTCGAGTTCACAGACTGGGGAGGGAGAAAACACATCATCAGCTAATTCCAAAGCTGTGTGATATACAAAGAGATGGAGTGAGAGCGTCTGGGGATCCCAAAGGAGGACTGCCAAACCCTGTCTGGGATGTCCTTGTTGGCTTCCTGGAGGTGTCATTTGAATTTTCCTAAAGGATGAGTAGAAGTTAGCCAGGCAGAATCCAGTGGAGACAGGAACATGTTCAGGTCTTGTGAGCAGTATGGGGATAAGTTATGAGAGCTGATGCTGGGGCTCAGCAGGGACCAGATCACACAGGACACTGACTGTCAGGCTAGGATGTCTGGGCTCTCTCTGTGGGCAGAGAGGAGCCACTCCAGGACAGATGCTGGGTCAGATTTGTGATTATAATGGAGTATGCTGGGGACACAAAAGACTGAAGGAGGGACTTCCCTGGTGGCGCAGTGGTTAAGAATCCACCTGCCAATGCAGGGGACATGGGTTCAATCCCTGGTCCAGGAAGATCCCACATGCCGCGGAGCAACTAAGCCCGTGCGCCACAACTACTGAGCCTGCGCTCTAGAGCCCGTGAGCCACAACTACTGAAGGCTGCGCACCTAGAGCCCGTGCTCTGCATCAAGAGAAGCCACCGCAATGAGAAGCCCGCGCACTGCAACGAAGAGTAGCCCCCGCTCACCGCAACTAGAGAAAGCCCGGCCCGTGCGCAGCAACGAAGACCCAACGCAGCCACAACTAAATAATTAAAAAAAAAAAAAGACTGAAGGGAATTAGTAGCCTGTGGCAAAGAACAAAAAATGCGGTAATCAGGGAGAATGGAGAGGATGGGATGGATCCCAAAAATATTTAGGGGACGATATTGATGGGACCAGGAGGAAGACTGGATGTAGGAAGTGGGGGAAGGGGTCAGGGATGATGCTCAGGATTCCAGCTGCGATGATGAGGTCCAGGGTGAACAACCTAGGGTGGTGGGTGGGACAGGAAATGTTGGTTTCACTGCACAGAGAAGTGGAACGCACCCAGGTCAGGGACTCAGTACTATGTGTGTCAGTGGTGTTCACCAGAGCTCCAGTGCAGCCTTCCCTGCTCCTGTGGGGAGGCTGCTAGCTCAGAACCTGCAAGCCGAGGCCAGCTCAGAAGCTGAGCTGCTAGAGTCACAATCTCCTTCCATCATAACAGGACTTACCTCTTGGGCCCTTACTTTCTTATCTATAAAGTGAGGAGGTTGAGAAATAACAGAAGCAAAAGACACTGGTTCATAAAGCTTTGAATCCTGCCAGACTGGCAGGTCCCCACTCACTGACTGTTATCTCACAGTTTCTTTTGCTGGTTCTCCCTCCTCCAGGTCACCTCTAAACGCTAGTATGTGCTAGGGCTCAATCAGTCTCCTCTGCTCTCAGTCCCTACAATAGCACTTCTCAAACTTTAACGTGCACACAAATCACATGCAGATCTTATTAAAATGTAGATTCTGACCGAGCAGGTCTGGGGATGGGCCTGAGATTCTGCACTTCTAACAAGCTCCCAGGTGATGCGGATGTTGCTGGTCCATGGACCACACTTTGAAAGTCCAGCTTCCTGGCTCTACAAACTTCCTCCAGACTAATGACTCCCAAATTTATACTTCCAATCCAGACCTCTCTCCAGAACTCTGACTTCTAATTACGACTCTTGGTTGACACCTCCATTTGGATATTTTAAGGCAACTCCCAGAGTTCTCACACCTGCTCCTCCCCAACTTCTCCTTCAGTACTCAGCTGCTCAAGTCAAAAACCTACAAGATATCTGTGCGTCTCCTTTTTCTCTTAGCCTCTACATCCAAACTGACAGCAAGCAAGTGCGGTCTACTTTACCTCCAGAGCATATCCGGACCCTGTCTACTCCCTCCCCGTCTCCACTCCCACCACTAGTCCAGGCGACCTCCTCTTTTGTGTGTGCTACTGCAGAAGCCACCGACCTGGCCGCCCCGCTTCCTGCCTGCCCTCTCCCCGCATCATTTCTCTACACATTAGTTAGAGTGGTCTTTTTAAAATATAAATAAAATCATGTCACTCTGCTGCTTAATTAAATTCTTTTAGGAGCTTGCATCTCATCTAGAATTAAATCCTAACTCCTTACTCTGGCCTACAAAGCCCAGCATGCCTGGCCCCTGCCCTCCTTCCGAACCTCACCTCAGGCAAACCCCTGGCCCTGACACCACAGCCTTGTCAGCTTCTCTCCAGTCCCTGAGCATGGCCAGCCTGTTTCCTCCTTGGAGCCTTTGTCCTGACTCTGCCCTCTGCTTCCTGGTCCTGGCTGGGCCCTTCTCATCATTCAGATCTCAGCTTGTGGGTCACCTCCCCTGAGAGGTCTTCCCTGATCACCCCATCTCTCACCCCAATTTAACTCTGCATGTCTCATCAGTAGCTGACCTTTGTTTACTTGTCTGTTTCCCCACTGGAAGTAAGACCCAGGAAAACAATGACCTTGTTTTCTACTTGGTTCACCAGCATCTGGAACAGGGCCAGCATAGGTACTCAGAAAAAAATTATTGTGTTAGGAAATGTCATTCCCCCTCTGAGCCTCAGTTTCCCCATCTATTAAACAGGGATAATAATATAATAGCATCTTCCTCACAGGGCTGTTAAGATTAAATGAGAAATACATGTAAGGCCCAGGCACGGTGCCTGGCACTTGGTCACTAGTGGCTAGTAATCCCATTACTATGATCAATACCATACTGGAATCCCTGACAGGAATGTGTGGGCAGAGCCAGCGGGACTCCCACATGCTCCCCAACTGAGCTCCAAGCAGCTGGGCTAATCGGCCCTGGCCCACTACTTGTCACTGCCAAAGTCCTCAACACCCAATAGCAGAGGGAGGGCAAATCCAGGGATGACAAGTGGAGACAAGCGAGCTTCAACTCAACTGTAAGTTTATTAGAAAGGCCGTGGACAGATGAACCCTGAGTTACCAGCTGAGGAAGAAATGAAAAAAGCCCCTGCCCCTCTTGGCCTGCCCCACAGGCCTCCTGTGAACGCTGTCCTGTGGCAGACTCCAACAGAAGTCAGCCAAAAAAGTGCTTTCCAGATGCTCCTTCAGGGGCTGCCCAACCTGACTGCAGAGGACCCAGTGGTACGGCCAGTGTGGATGCTGGTGCCTGGAGCTGGGAGCCACGGGGCCTTGGTCCTCTCCTCTAGCAGAAAGTGGTTCCAGAACCCCCAACAGAACAGAACAGAAAAGGAGCCGATGGGGATAGAGCAACTTCTGCTAAACAGCCAAGGGCTCTGGAAGGTGACGCTGGACTGCCTTGGAGGTGGGTGCAGATGGCTACAGATGGCCAATTGTAGGGGTCCCCCCCGGGGGGACCCTAAAGCTGCTCTAAGGAGTCTCAGCTACAGACAGCCCTAGTGTGACTCAGTGCCCCTCCTGGGGCTGCACTGGCTATTTCTGCTCCCAGAAAGGCAAATGGATCTTGTAAAAATCCATGGTGGTTGGTGCCATTTTTTCCTTAAAAAAAGACAAGAGTTTGTACAGTGAATCGATTTCAACCAGCAGAGCCTGAGCCGAGAAGAGTGCATCCTGGGGGAGGAGAAGGCACTTCTCACGCCCTCCCCGGGGTGCTCTGGGCCCCCTCGGGGCTCCACTCCCTCTGGCCCTGTGACTCAGGCCCGCTCCCTCTGGGAAGTATGCTGCCTCCGTCGAGCTAGCACTGCCCTGCGGCCCGGATGCTCTGGCCCCTCACAGGGTGGTGGATGGCAGCTTCCTCACCCGCCGCTGGGCCAGGATAGACGACTCGATGGGCTTCAGCTGAGGGGTGGGCTTGGAGCTGTTAAGCGCAGAGTATGTAGCTGCCATGGCTCCCTGGGGGAGGAGGTGGGAGTCAGTTCCCGAGGGTGGGAGGCACATGTGCTCCAGGGCCAGGCCAGCCCCTCCCAGTGTTCCACAGCCCCCACAGGCCCCTGTTAATCCCGCCTTGGTGGTTCTTCATGGTCATCAGTCCTGCCTCATCCATCAGACTGGAGGCTTCAGAGCTCAGGGGCTGGGCCCCCTAGAGGACCAGGGGGCCCACGAGTGCACTGTAGACACCCCTGCATGTCAGACTGGGGCTCCCTGGGAAGAGACACACATGGCATCTCCTGGCTCTGCCGCCCCAAGTCCCTGCCCATGGAACCTTGGCCTGGCAGCCTGGGTGGCTGTACCTTCACAATCTGCAGGTCCTGGTGGGATAGCTGGCTCTGGGGGAGCCTGTCTTTCTGGGTGATCCACGGGTGCTGCAGGACCTGCTTAGCTGTGAGGCGCTGGTGCGGGTCCACATGCAGCATCTTGGATACCAGGTCCTGGGGGGGACAGCAGGAAGGGGTTGGTGGGAAGGGCTAGCAGGGGCGCACACAGCTGTGTCTGTAAGGCAGCCATCTCCTGCCATCTCCCGCCTGGACCCTTGCAGTGGCCCCTTCGATCCACTCTCCACACCACTCCACGGCCTCCCCGAGCACATGCCCTTCTTCAGGACTTCTTCCTGGAAGGCCGTTTCCTTTCTCTTTCACCTTCTAGAAGCCATGCAGGAAGGTGGGAAGAACCTAAGGCTGGGGTTGGGCAGGTTCAAAACCTGACTTCCCTGCTCACAACTGCATCTCCTGGGCAAGTTACTTTAACTCTCTGAGCCTCAGTTTCACCTCTGAGAAACGGGATAACAAAAATACCTGACTCATAAGGTTAATGCAAGGTGGTACTGTTCATTAAGGGCTCAACCTCTGTCTGACACAGAGGTTCCCATGACTGGAACCCATCGCTGACAGCGAAAGCTCAAACGTCCCCTCCGCTGAGAAGGCCTCTCTGCCCGGTGGCCCGGGGCTCTGCTCGTGTCTCCACTGCCTGTACCCCTGACCAGGAGGACCTGCCTCTCCGCACCTGGCATCTCTGTTCCTTGTGTGCAAGCCTGTCTCTCACCTCACACTAAGTTTCCCCAAGGCAGGGGCTGTGATGATGCAGCCCCTCTGTTCCCCTACAGGGCCCAGAACACGGGAAGGGCCAGTAAATGATCACCAAGTTGTTTCCAAACAAGGTGTGGGGGGCAGTCTGCCTGGGAATCTTCCACTTGGAGAAATATGGCAACAGAGATTTGTGGGACATTCCACTTGGAGAAATGAGACTGCAGGTCACCTGTTCGTGAAATGCTGAAAAGCCCTGGGATGGGACCCTGCCTCCCCACCCCTAAATGAGCAGGGTCCAGGCCTTACAGACTCACCTTGGCTGTGTCTGAAACCGTGTTCCAATTTCCCCCGCTGAGGGTGAACTTCCCACTGCCGATCCGGGTCAGGATTTCCTCTGGTGTGTCACTGGGTCCATTGGCAAATGGAGTGTATCTGGGGAAAAGTCCACCCAGTCTGGGTATAGCCTCTGGCCTCCATCCTGGGGCCAGGGGTGGGGAGGGGTGGGGGACTGTGTCTCCCCCTTCAGACGGGGTGCTCCCAAGGGTGGCACTTCCTCCTCAAGGCGGAGCTCCCGAAGGCAGGGCCATGTCCCTGTCTTCAGGCCTTCCTGAGGCAGGGCTGAGTCTCTCCCATCAGACAAGCACCACCCCAGCTACACTAGGGCTGGAGGAAGGGGCGGGGGGCCGAGGGGGTCAGGCCAGCGGGGTACTCACCCCGCCAGCATGGTGTACAGCAGAATGCCCAGGCTCCAGATGTCGCAGCCCTCATCATAGCCCTGGCGCTTCAGTACCTGGCAGGAAGGCAGGCAGGGGAGGGTGGTCAGTCCGAGGGGCAGTGGCGAGTGGCCCCATATGCTTGCCTGCTCCTCCCCAAAGGGTAGGACAATGGTCCCAGGCCTGGGCTGATCCTCCCTTGGTACCTGGGCCAAGGCCACAGAGACGGGTTCTGGACAGCGTGGGGCCTCTGGAAGGGACACAAGGCTCCCCGTGCCAGGTCCCCTCACTCTTGCAGCTGAGGAGGCCAGGCCACTCACCTCAGGCGCCACGAAGTTGGCGGTGTAGCAAGGTGTCATGAGGAGCCCATTCTCAGCCCGCAGCTGCTTGGCAAAGCCGAAGTCGCAGATGCGCAGGCACTCAGGGTTCCCAGACTCGTCCACATACAGGATGTTGCTGGGCTTGAGGTCCCTGTGCACAACCTGGGGGCAGAGAGCCCGGGTCAGTTCTCCATGTGGGCAGGCTGCTGGTGGCCCAGGTCAACTGCCAGGGACGGGAGAGTTAGAAGATGGGCCCAGAGAGGGGGCAGAAGGACCCAGAATCTGAGCAGGGAAGGGGCTACAAAGGGGCCTTAGTGCTGCTGGTATTGCCGACTTGAAACTTCTAGGTCAATGTCTGTGAGGCAGCTCTAACTTCACTGTCCACACGGAATTCCTCAAATCTGCCATCACACAATCTTACCTAATGGCAACTCCATCCTTCCCATTGCTTGGATTGAAATCTTAAGAGTCATTCTCAATTCCTCTTTTTTTCTCGTATTCCTCAATCAATCCATTAGCAAACTCTGCTGGCTCTACCATTAAAATACATCCAGAGCCCAAGCACTTCTCAGCCCCTCTCCTGGCAGCACGCTGATCCCAGCCACTATCATCCCTCCCCTGGGTTACGGCAACAACCTCCTAACTGGTCTTCCTGCTTCTGACCTCACCCCCTACAGCCTGTTCTAAACAGAGCAGCCAGAGTGATCCTATTAAATGTAAGCCAGATCATGTCCTCTCCAAGGGTTCTGCTCTCAAGAGGAAAAGTCTTTACGATGGCCTGATGGCCCCACCTCATCTCTCCCCTGCCCCCCTACCCACATCGCTTGCGCTCTCTGGTCCTCTAGCACTCTCCCCCTTGCTCAGTTGGTTTTGGCCACACCAGCCTCTTTGCTCTTCCTTCAACATGCCAAGCACACTCCTGCCTCAGGGCCTTTGCACTCGCCGTTCCCTCTTTCTGGAATACTCTTCCCTTAAGCATCTGCCTGGCTCATTCTCATTTCTTTCAGGTTTCAGCTCAAATGTCACCTTATCAGTGAGGCCTTCCCTAGACCATTCCATATAAAATAGCAATCACGGACCAGTACTCCTTAGTCTCCTCACCCTGCTTTATCTTTATCCACAGCATTTACCACCATTGGATATATACTTAATTGTCTTCTGAACCCACCCACTGGAATGTAAGCTCCACGGGTGTTTTGCTCACTGCTGCATCCCAGCATTTAGAATAGTTCCCAGCACAGAGTAGGTATTCAATAAATAACTGCTGAATGAATGGATGAATGACACTTAACTACTGAGGCCTTAAGCAAACGACTTTCCTCTGGCCCCATTTGCTCATCTGTAACCTGAGGGGCCTGAACCACTCCACATACTTTTCATCCACCCCCTCTCCCTTGGCATGGTTCTATTCATAGTCATTCCTCTAACTATCACCTAATTATCGACAACTCTCAGATCTCTGACACTAACCCATAGCTTTCCAGAGTCCAGGCTCATATAGCTGCTTACCAGATGGCAACCACTGAAGGTCCCATAGACCCTCAAACCCAACACATCCCAGACTAAACTCATTCTCACCCTCCTTCTCCTCCTCCCATGAGCTCATGGTACCTCCTTGAGCACTGTCAAAGACATTCAATGGCTCCCTACTACTTGCAAGATAAAGCCTGAAGTCCCCATCCTGGTGTGGAAGGCTCAGCTGTCCATTCCAGCCTTTGTCCACCACATCCCTCGAGCACCCTGAGCTCAGGCCAGTGGGGGTTCCTTCAGCCATAAATAGCCGTATCTCTCTGTGGAACACTGGCTCACGCCCAGCACCCAGCACAGGGACTCGCACAGAGCAAGTGCTACGTGAATTCTGTGCAATGAATGAATGAATCACACCTCTGAAACACACAGAGACCTTGCAGGTTAGATGAGCTGAGTCTCGCAGGTTAGTTGGCTTTGTGAGATGGTCCTTGCATAGTCCCCGTAGAGCCATAGTCCCCGTGGAGCCATAGTCCCCGTAGAGCCATAGTCCCCGTGGAGCCATAGTCCCCGTAGAGCCAGGCCAACAGGCTCAAGAGGCAGCTGTTGCTCACTCCAGCTGACAGCATCATATAGCAACTCGGGCCCAGGTTTCAAAAGCAGCCAAATTACCAAACCAAACCAAACCCCAAACAAGAAAACACCCGCACTGTGGAGGCCAAATGCAGCCACTGAGTCAACAGGCTGTGGCTCTGGCAGAGTTGTGATTTCAGTCAGGAGGCAGATGGGCCAGAGTGTGAATCCTGGCTTTACCAGCAGTAGCTGTGTGATCTTGATGTGTCACTTAACCTCTTTAGTCCTTGGTTTTCTCACCTGTAAAATGGGGCTGATAAGAGTGCTCGGCCCCCAGGGTTACAGGAAGGAGCATATGAGTTATGTACCAGAAATATTTAGCACAGGGCTTGGAAAATGGCAGCTGCTGTCATAGTAACGCCAGCACTCCCTGGGGCTGAACCCCACCACCATGCTGGACATTAAGATACAGTGAGTGCTTGTTAAGAAGCCCTTAAAAATTAGAAGACAAGAAGGGTAGGAAAATGAAGGGACAGATGCTGTCCAAAGCAGCATCCGATCACACACAAGTTAGGGGCACAGACTCTGGGGCCAGTTTAGCGATGAGACTTTTACTTAAGCTCCCAGAGCCTCAGCTCCCTCACTTATAAAATGGGCAGAATAATACTAATACCTTCTTCATAGGTTCGTTGGAACAGTTAAACGAGTTGATGTGCAAAGTGCTTGGGGTCTGTCTGGCCTGTGGAAAGTGCTATGTGGTGCAGCAGCAGCATCTCTGTCATCACCAGCACCATCAGAGGATGTGCATTAGGGCGCCTGTGACCAGCCACACACACACAAAAGGGTGAAGTTCTTCTACATAAATCATCTGGCTAAACAGAGAAGTCAAAGTGTGAAGACCTGCTGAGTTCTCAGACAAGCTGTCCCCGGCACGCTGGGGCCCTTACAGAAACAATATGAGGGAAGCAAGAGACCTGAAAGGGCCCACTATTAAACAAAGAACTCTTGCAAAATAGATGAAAAAGGCAGACAACCCAATCTCTTTAAACGGACAAAAGACTTGAACAGACATTCCATAAAAGAGGCTGTCCAAATGGCAATAAACCCACGAAGAGGTGCTCAACTTCATCAGTCATCAGGAAAATGCAAATTAAAACCACTATGAGATACCATTCCTCATCTCCTAGAATGGCTGTGATTAAAAAGATGGAAAATACCAAGTGTTGGAGAGTACCAGAACTCTCACGCGCTTCTGGGAGGAGTGTAAGTAGGTAAAACAACTTTGAAAAACTGGCAACATCTACTAAAGATGAATACACACTGCACTATGACCCAACAATTCCACCGTTAGGTTTACACCCAGAGTTCAAATGGGCAAGTGTTCACGAAAGACAAGTGTAAGAATGTCACGGCAGCATTATTTGTCACAGTCAAAAAACTGGTAACAACTCCATGTCCATTAACGGTAGAAAGGACAGTTAAATTGTGGTCTATTCATACAGTAGAAACCACACAGCAACGAGAAGGAGTGAACTGCAGTCACACAACATCGCAGGTGAATCTCAGAGAGTGCTGAGTGGCAGAAGTGAGATATGAAAGAGTATGTTCATATAAAATCAGAAGTTCACTTAGAATGGTTATCCTTGGGGAGGGTGCAGGGACTGGAAGGGGCTCGAGGGGGTTGGGGGGAACTGGAAATCCTTCAGCTCTTGATCTGGGTGCTCGGTTACGTGGGTGTATTCACTTTTTGAAGATTTATTGAATTATACATGATGATTTGTTTATGTGATATTTCAATAGGAAGATAACATTAAAACAAACAGGAGGGCCCAGTGGACCCTGCTCCTGGTCAGCCCCTTCCCATTCCTCGGCTGTTATGAGATTCCCAGCTTCTAGACCACAGATGCCGCCAAAGTATAATCAGCCCCGAGAATCTCCCTCCAAATACCTCCAAGAGAGCTTCCCATTTCCTCATCATCTACCCCTGGTATTTGGAAAGGGCCAGAAACTTTAGAAGCCCATAGATTCCAAAATCCCAAAGATTTTCTTTGGGCAAGAAACAATATTCTCCCATGACACCCCGCCGAGCAGATGTCTGTACTGGAGCTCACTACCCCTCACGGAGGGGCTCAGGACCCCTCACGGAGGGGCTCACTACCCCTCACGGAGTGGCTCACTACCCCTCATGGAGGGGCTCACTACTTTTGGAGGCAGCTCCCACTCTATAAAGCCCTTCCCTGCTCTGAGTTTAGGGGGCCCACTGGAAACGCACTGCTTCAGCTCTGTCTTCTAAACCTTCTTTGGGTAACATCAGCTAGTACTCACGTGAGAATAAAACAGGAAAAGGAAGCACATTTACTGTCTGACCTGACATGTTTCCATATCAGTCTGTTTGCACTGGCCATTTCAAAAAACAAAACCACTTCAAACACGACCATTAACAGCATATGTGGTAAACAAACTGAAGCTCTGGTTATGAGGTAAAGATCTTTTTCACAATAACTTTTACTTTACTTTTACAAACCCTAATGAAAGGATTGATTCAGGCCAAGGTCCTGAAAGGCTGAAACCATTGCATGAAGGGCTGGTGAGGACCTTTATGATACACCTCAGGCCCACCCACTGCCCGCCACCCATTCACGCATCCCCAGACTGTGACCACTGACACGACTGATGACTAACGGGGGCAACGAGTTACTGGCTCACAGACGTGATGCTTTGTGAAGTGCCTCCCATGGAGTGTTTATTGACTCCTTGCTCCCAAAATGAAGTTGAAGCTAAACCTAATTAAGACTTTGGAGCACCTTGCAGTTTACAGGAAATATAGGCAATAGAGAAACAATTAAAATGATGCCATGAGGAAGCAAACAGACACATTCAGAATGTGGGACAGGGACTTCCCTGGCGGTCCAGTGGTTAGGACTCCACGCTCTCACTGTCAAGGGCCCAGTTTCGATCCCTTGTCGGGGAACTAAGATCCCGCATGCCATGCAGCACAGCCAAAAAAAAACCAAATAAGATTTGGTGAATCTTGGGACTTCCCTTGCAGTCTAGTGGTTAAGACTCCGCGCTTCCACTGCAGGAGGCGCAGGTTCAATCCCTGGTCAGGGAACTAAGATTCCCCCATGCCGTGTGGCTCGGCCAAAAAAAAAACAAAAAAGATTTGGTGAATCTTAAAGGGAAATGTTTTTCCTTGTACTATTCTCTTTTTTTTTTTAAACTTTTTATTTCATATTGGTGTATAGTTGATTAACAATGTGTTAGTTTCAGGTGTTCAGCAAAGTGATTCAGTTATACATATACATGTATCTATTCTTTTTCAAATTCTTTTCCCATTTAGGTTTTTACATTATATTGAGCAGAGTTCCCTGTGCTATACAGTAGGTCCTTGTTGGTTATCCATTTTCAATATAGTGGTGTGTACATCCCTTGTACTATTCTTTTAACTTTTATTTAACTTTTATATACAGGTTTGAACTTTTTCCTCAATAAAAAGTGAGGAAAAATACTCCAGCAACAACAAAAAAAGAAAGTAAGAAATTGACAGAGGGAGAAGGAGAGGGAAGGAAGAAAAGAGGGAGGGAGTGGGGTAAAAATCTTGACAATTCTTGAATCTGGTTACCGGGGGGTTCATTATTCTATTCTTGTACTTTTTGTATATGTTTGAAATTTTTCATACTAAAAAGTTAATGTTAAAAAAAAAAAGGCATAGTTGGGCTTCCCTGGTGGCGCAGTGGTTGAGAATCTGCCTGCCAATGCAGGGGACACGGGTTCGAGCCCTGGTCTGGGAGGACCCCACATGCCGCGGAGCAACTAGGCCCGTGAGCCACAACTACTGAGCCTGCGCGTCTGGAGCCTGTGCTCCGCAACAAGAGAGGCCGCGATAGTGAAAGGCCCGCGCACCGCGATGAAGCGTGGCCCCCGCTTGCCGCGACTAGAGAAAGCCCTCGCACAGAAACGAAGACCCAACACAGCCAAAAATAAAAAAATAAATTAATTAATTAAAAAAAAAAAGGCATAGCAATGATCTGTTCCTATTTCCCCGTAATGCTTATGTGGCCTTTTCCAGGGGCCTGCGCTGGACCATGGTGCTTCCCCAGCACAGCACCTCACTTCATGCCTCATCCAACCTGTGAAGGGGCAGCTCTTACTGTCATGAGTTTGCAGATGAGGAAATGGCTCAGAGAGGTGGGAGGCTTTCCCAACCTAACACGCAGAACTGGACACAGCCAGTCTCATTCCAGAGCCTGCGTCCTTAACCCCCACACTGCCTGACCAGAAGCATCCTAAAACATCATCTCGTCCAGAGAGAAACTCATGCTGACTCTGTTTTCAGCTTTGATACCCTATAAGGACCTTCTCTAGCTCCGCCTTGTGCAATGATAAGGACAAGTCCTACGGCTCGGACACACACTCTTCTGTAGCACCTGCTGTGTTTCCAGCAGCATTTCCTCTTGCATCCACTTCTTCTGTCCTAATAGCCGAACCTATGGCCGGATTCACCTCCCTGAAGCCTTGCAGCTCCCACAGTGATCCTGCTCCTTCCTAACTTAAAGCCCCACTCCCCATCTGTAGCCCTCCACCCAAATTCCTCAGTCAGACATTCTGGCTCCATTCTTCCTGGACTGTGTGACCTTGGGCAAGTGAGCTCACATCTCTGAGCCTCAGCCTTCTTACCTGTAAAGTGAGGCCAATAACAGCACCTACCTAACAGGGTTGTTGTGAAAATCCATTGAGATAATGTAAGGAAAGAACTCAACATGACGCCTGCCTAGGTCCTGAATAAATGTTCCTTTTCACAGTTTGGCCTCATCTCTCCCTCCCTCCCTTCCTTATGTCCATCCACTCGCCCCCTCACCCATCCCAAGTCTCCCCTCTGTCTGGCTGGTTGAAGACTGCCTGGGCCAGTCATGGTTCATACACTCTGGTTACGGTATGACCTTTGGCCGCCCCCTACGCCCACTTGGTGCCCCCTACCCAAGACTTACCCCCTGGGAGTGCAGATACTCCACGGTCTTGCCGATGGTGTGCAGGACGAAGCTGGCCTCACGCTCAGAGAAGAATTTCTGCCGTAGGATCTTATCCAGCAGCTCCCCTCCCCGCATCAGCTCTGTCACCAGGTACACGTGTTTGCCATCATCGTACACCTGCCAGAGACCTCACCATCAGGCCCCTCCCCTTGATGCCAGGACTGGGCCCCTTGGCCACCAGCTCACCAGGACAGGAAGGAAGGAATGACATGAGGCTTGGGCGTGTGTTCTGCTCTGTTCTTCAGTCACCCTGGCAGGGCCTTCACCTATCTGGGCCCCTGGACAGGATGCTGGCTCTGTCCTGATGGGCAGGAAAGCTCTCAGAGACTGCCTGGGTCTGAAGTGGAGGGCACTTGGGTGCAGCCGGATCAGAGGCACTAAGGGGTCCCGCCATCCATAAGCAGAGGAGGAGGATCAGAAGTCAAAAGAATGGCAGCCCCGAGACCGGTCCTAGAGTTGAGGGCCCCCGTCCCCAGCCCACTCTCAAGGACCCCCACTTACATCTTTCAGAGTGATGATGTTGGGGTGCTGCCCGTACCGCAGAAGAATCTCAATCTCTTCCGAGGGATCTCTCTTGCTCTTGTCGATGACCTGAGGAGAGGGGTGCGTGTGGTGGTGTCCGAGGGACCGACTCCAGACTCCCTTCCCGCCACAGAGTCCACGCTGCAGGGCGTGGAGTCTCAGCTGCACACCTTTCACCCATCCACAGAGCCTCAGGCACCAACCCTCCCCCACCAACGGGCCAGGGCTACATAGCCCCCCACTTCCACCCCGCCGAGGGGCCTCGGCCGAGACAAGGTCAAGAGGCCTACCTTGACAGCATACTCCATGGTGGTGGCCTTGTGGACACAGCGCTTGCACTCGGAGTAGGAGCCCACACCGATCGTCTCTTTTACCACATAGCCGTCGCTAAAAACCAGGTTTTTTCCATGTAGTTGCTGCAGGAGACCAACAGGTGGGACTGACCCCGAGCTCTAGGATGCAGAGGTCATCCCCCCAGAACCCAAGGCCTTGGCACTGTGGAGATGGCACCGGGCAAGAGGCTGGAGGCCCGGGGTAGAATGTTGGCTGTGTGACCTCGGGCAAGAATCTGCCCCTCTCTGGGCCTGTTTTCTACACTATATGATGGGCACACTCACTCTCTCCAGGGTGCGTGGCTGTAGTCTGTGGTTAGTGGGAGCTGGAGGGGGCAGGCAATAGGCCACAACACACATGGAGTGGTTTGAAGCTCCGAGAAGCCCAGGCAGGACTGAGAGGGATGCAGGAGTCCTGAGCCAGATCCCAGCTCTGCCACTTACGTGGCCTTCAGCGAGCTGCCTCCCCTTTCTGGGTGACACAGCCCACCTCAAGGGGTGTCTCGAGGCTCTGAGACATTAACAGTATCAGATGCTGCTATGGTGCTGAGAGTGTGGCAGGCACTATTCCGAACACTTTTCACCAGGTGACCCACAGCCCATGGACAGACCTGGTTCATGTCTGTTGTCCTCACATCCAGTCTGGTTTAACGTTTGTCAGCGACCAAGATATCCCAGGTGGATAATAAATCACATAGTCACCTTAACTTTATGCACATTAACTCATATAATCCTCGAAACAATCCTTGGAGAAAGGTTTTATCATCACCCCCATTTACAGATGAGGAAACTGAGGCACTGGGAAGGTGAATGTCCCCTCCACAGTCCCTGACCTTGGAAGCTCTGACCCAGGCAGGGAGCTCCAAAGTCTACATTCTTTTTTATTTTGTTTGTTTGTTGTTGTTGTTGCTGTCGGGTTTTTTTTGTTTTTTGTTTTTTTGTTGTTGCTGTCGTTTTGTGGCCACACGGCGGAGCACGCAGGATTCTAGTTCCCCGACCAGGGATTGAACCCACAAACCCCTGCAGTGGAAGCATGGAGTCTCAACCCCTGAACCACCAGGGAAGTTCCCGAAGTTCACCTTCTTGCCTCTCGACTCTAAATCTCCTACAGAGCCGGGAAATTGTGCAAATGGGGGACAAGTGGAAGGAGACCCGAGTGCCACGCCACCCACCCCCGTCAGGACCAGCCACTCCCCAGCAGCACCACCCTGGGCACTCCCTGGCATTTACCCAGGCCCTACAATGTCCTGGCTCTGTGTCAGGAACCTCATAACCATGTTGTTATCCCTGTTTTACCAATGGGGAAGCTGAGGCTCAAGAAGGCTGGAGGCCCAATGGGCTCCACAGTGGCATCAGGGTTTGAACCCAAACCTATCCAAGTCCAGAGCCTGTGTTCTTAGCAGTTCTGCCTTGTGGCTTCTAGGTGGAAAAGGACAACTGAGCAGCAGCCTCCTGCCCCTCACCTGTACCACCGAGTGGAGGGGCGCCTGTGTGGCCCGAGGCTTGCCGTCGTCCTCCATCAGGCCAGTGGCCACGAAGCTGAAGCCACGGAACAGCTGATGGGCACCAGCGCTGGGGGGGATGCCTGGGGAGTCTGCAGGGGCAGGAGAGGGACGTGAGCCAGAGGAGGTACCCTTGACCCGAGGCAGCCCAGCAAAGTGGACCACAGGGGCTTCCAGGCCTGCCTCAGCAGCTGGCCGTGGTGGCAGCCTGGGCAGGGCCCCCCATCCCCGGCCTTAGTTAGCCCATCTGCCCATGTGTGTTTAGACCAGCCCAGCCCTGACACACAAGGAACAGAAAGACCCTCACCTCCACCACCCGCCCAGGCCAAGGCACTTTATCCCTTCCTGGAGACCTCCCTGTCTCTGGTCTGCCCCTTCAGGTCCATCTTCTGCGCAGCAGCCAGAGGGGTAGTTCCAACCACAAGTCTACACCCTGCCTGTACCCTTCAAATGCTCCCCTCTGCCCTCAGGAGAGCCCAGCTCCTCAGCCTGGCAATGAGGTGCTTGTGAGCTTAGCCTCCTCTCTCCCTGCTCCACAGCTCAGCCACGCCAAGCTTCTCAGATCCTTAAGGAAGACTCTGAGCCCCTGCACATGCTGTTCCTGCTAACTACAATTCACTCCTTGTCCATCCTTTGAGGCTCAGCTTACACACTGTCCTCTGAGAAACCTGGCCTCATGCTGCTCCTCCAGCCCCTCGCCCCATTAAGCTGCACTTGTCGTGCTGCCCAGAGCTGTCCTCATGTCTCTTCCCCCACTACAGCCTGAGCCATGTGAAGGCAGGGCCTGGGTCTGTCTTGTTCACCATCAATGCTCCCACGGCTGGCACACAGTAAGGACTTGGTACGTATTTGTCAGATCAACAGATAAAGATGGGACAGACTGCTTGGAGAAGTGCTAAGCTCCCTGACATCAGAGATGTGCAAGCCACAGTGAGAAAAGCACCCCCTCTGCTAAACCTGTCCCTCCAGGAGACCTTCCAGAATGAACACTCTTCCCCAATATCTGGCCAAAATGTTAGGATTTATCAAGTTCCCTCCCAGAAGCCCCCTACTTGGCTTCTAGCAGTAACCCCAGAGATTGAGTGGGTCTATGGCTGAGCCCATGTTTCAGATGAGTCACTGAAGCCCAGTGGTCAGAGTAGCCAAAGCCAATTCCCACACTCACCCCTGACCTGTGGGCACTATCATCCCTGCTGCCAGACTGTCTCCACCTCATGTGTTTGCCGGGTCAGACACTTTAGCCCTGACGTGAGTGTGAGCCTGATGTGTCTGGTCTTCCCAGTGGGCTGAAGATGCCCGGGGCAGGGGTCCCGACTTCTTTACTGTGACCTTAGCAACCCACTCACCCCCACCCCCTCACCCAGGCATAAAGAGGCCCAAGAGCCCCGGAGTGGGACGACCAGGCAGAATGAGATGGAGACAAGGAGTCAGATACCCATCCACCTGTCTGCCCACACACCTGGGCCTGCCGCAGCCCTGACCACCCCTGTGCCCCGAGGCCCCTGACTCCCTGCTTCCCTCCTGTACCAGTCCAAGACAAACCGGACAAAGGGCGCACCCTTGGGCGTGCGGGATGTGAACTCAGTGTCAAAGTAGAAGGTGTCATCGGGTTGTGCCACAGCCGGCTTGAAGGGTGGCTTGATCTCGCGCCGGTACAGCTTCTGCAAGGCGGGGCGGGCACACTGGTCACCTCGGGACCTCCACAGCCTGCCAGCGGCCCCGTGCAGGAGTCAATGGCCTGGACGGAGCACAGGCTATGCAGACAGGGCATAACCGCTTGCCCTTGGGAGGCCAGCCCATGCCTCCAAGGCCATGGTGTCACCTCTGCTTCTTATGGGAGGCCCTAGGCAGTAGAAGCCCCCTCCGACCACAGCTGAATCCCTGACTGGGGCTCTGGGGTGGACAGACACACTCACATTCCAGTCAATGGTGGAGTAGAAGACATGCCGCTTGATTTCCTCTGCCCCATCAGGGCCGGAGCCTGAAAAAGCCCAGATGAGAGGTCTGCCCTGGGATGCTCCAACCCGCAGACACCCGCCCTGTCCTCCGAGCAGCCTCGCCTCACTGTGGTCTGGGACCAGTGGCTGGGCTCACGCTGCCCCAAATCCATCCAGCCATCACCCTGAGGCCTACTGCCCACTCAGCATTTTCCACTGTCTGGAGCCCCTCTATGAACAAGCTCCAATGTACTGACAGGAGAAGGAAAGCCCAGAGAAGAGAGGCCAGGCAACTTGCCCAAGGCCAAAGTCAGGACAGGCCGAACCTGTTCCGAGATCTGCAGGGGGCCCCCACCTCCCTCCCAACTCAGGCCTCATCTCTGCTGCTCTTATCCCATTGCCCTTGTCAGCCACCAGACAGGCTCTCACTCCATTCAAGCCCAGGGACCTGGACGGGACCTTACAAAGCTGGTCATGATCCAGGTGCACCCAGGAGCCAAGGAGCCAACACATACTGAGCAGCTGCTCCAGGCACGTTCGCGTGACTTCATTTAATCAACAGAGCTTGAGATCACTGTCCTCCATGGAGACGAGGACCTAGGGCTCTGGCGGGAGAAGTCAACTGCCTTGGGTCACTTCGCTCACAAATGGTACTCACTCGATCAACAAATATTTGTGGAGGGACCACTGTGTACCAAGCAGTGGGGTCCTGTCATGGGGCTGGGACTGGGACCTGAGCCTCTGACGCCTGAGCTCGTGCTCCTCCCGTGCGGGGCCTCTGTCCTCATCCCCGGGGGGAGTAGAGATGACTCAGTTCCTGCCTTCCCCCTACACACAGGTCACCCCACTGCCCCAAACGCCACACATGGAGCCAGAAAGCAGGGTGGCCGGGGGCATTGTCTCCCCACACAAAGGACAACGGCCTCTTTCAGCCCCAGATGTGGCCCCGTGGCCTGGGCCGCAGCTGTACCCCACTCCCCTCCCCTGAGCTGGGGCTGCTTACCGAGTCGGTTGGCAGGATTCCGCTTGAACAGGGACCGCAGGAGGCTCTGGGCTTCTGTGCTCAGAAACTGCGGCATGCCTAGCTTTGCCCTGAAACAGTCCCCGGGTCTCATCAGGGCTGAGCCCCGCCCCAGAGGCCCCGTATCATCTCCCACCTCTGTCCACGTCTAGTTTCCAGCTCAGTCCAGACAAGCCATCCTCAAACTCCCCTCCCAAAGATTCAGGGATTCCCCTCCCACAGGCCCCTGTGGGTGAAAAGGGAGCCCTAGGAAGCACAATGCTCACCCCAGAGGAGTGTCTCATTAATGGGGAATCGGAGGCAGGTGCAGGGTGTTACTCTGGCCCCCAAACTGGGGCCAGGCATGGAGGAGACCCTGAGGTGTCAGAGAGGGGCTGGAGCTTACTTCAGAATCAGTGTCATGGTCTCCTTCCGGTCCTTCCCCTGGAAGGGCAGGGAGCCCGTCAGCATCTCAAACTGCAGAGGACAAGGGTCTGTTCAGGCTCTGGTCCCATCTCCCATGCCCCCCACCTCCTCCCACCCCGGCCACTCAGCTCCATGCCTAGGAGGTCCACCTGGATCAAGAACTGTGTCTGCCCCTCCCCGCTCTGTCAATCAGACCACGAGGAACAGTACTAGGGGTCCAAAGCCAGGGAGAGGCCCAGCACAGGGCTGGGGGCACCCCAGGTGGGGCTGAGCCTGGAATCCTTCCAAGGAAGGAAACTGCAGCTGGGTGGAGGGTGAGGCCAGCTTAGCTGTGAGAGGACAAGAGGAGAGCCTTAGAGACCATCATCCACCCCCTTACACAGATGGGGAAACTGAGGCCCAGGGCCTGGGCTGGATGCTTTATCCCTGCCTGGGCACTCACCATCAACACCCCATAGGACCACCAGTCTGCACTGTGGGTGTGGCCCTGGCGGTTGACGACCTCGGGGGCCATGTACTCCACCGTCCCACAGAAGGAATAGGCCTTCTTCTCGTGGTCAATGGCCTCCTTGCTCAAGCCGAAGTCTGTGGCAAGGAGGGCAAGAAGACACATCTTCAGGACCCCCCGCCTTCCTCCCTGCCACTCCCTGCACACCTATCCCTCTTGCCCAGAGGCCTGAGGGCATCACCCCCCATCACACTCAGGAGGAAGCTGAGGCTCAGGGAGGTTAGGTGACCTGCCCAAGGTTACATAGTGGGGAGCTGGGATTCAAACCCAGGCCCTTCCAGGTCTGGGGCCTGGGCTTTTGACCGCTTCCAAGCGCCTGGCATAGCCTCTCAGAAAAAGCAGATCCCCTGGCACTCAGCCCAGGCCCATCAAGAGCCCATCTTGCCCTCCCCTGAAACCGGAGGGGTCAGGTGCCCTCCACTCACCAGTGAGTTTGATGTGGCCTTCCTCATCCAGAAGGATGCTGCAATGGAGAGATGGGAGTCAGGGCCCCTCAGCTGTGAGCCCTCGGTGGGTTCAGGGGACACCACGGGGCCTGTGGGGGTCTGGTCCAGCCCAGAGAAGGGATCCACCCAGGGCCGCTCATCTGATGAATGGGCAGGTGGAGCAGGTGTTGGTGGTGCCCTGTAGGTGGGTTGCCTACCTTCTTGCTAATTCTTGAAACAACTGTGTGAGGTAGGTACTTTCATGGCCCCATTTTAACAATGGGGAAGCTAAGGCTCAGGGAGGTTAAATAACTCCCCCGGTCATAGAGCTAGTAGGTGGTAGAGACAAGATTTGAATTCGGGTCTGCCTGACTCTAAAGCCACATCTCATTCTACCTCAGCACCTGCCCCTGGCTCCCAAGTTACCACTTGAGGATATTCAGATGTTAAGGAAAATTCTAGAGAGGGCCATATCAAGGAATGACCTTCAATGGTGGCATCTCAGATGTCACACTAGATTAGCAAAAACAGTAGGCAACACCCAGGCACAGAGGTACCTGGCCCTTGGTAATGGCAGTACTAGAGATCAGGCAGCCCCTCGGGTGAGCCTGCTGCCTCCACCACTCTGCTCCACCCACCAGTTCATGGGGCAGCCCATCAGGCTGGCTCTGTCCCCCAGCAGGCTGGCTCTGTCCTAGAAGAGGCCCCAGGGCCCGCCTCTGCACACCCTAGGGAGGCCGGGCGCGGCTGGGCCTTCACTCACTTCTCAGGCTTCAGGTCTCTGTAAATGATGCCCAGGCTGTGCAGGTGGTCCAGGCCCAAAGCCAGCTCGGCCAGGTAAAATTTCACATCCTCCTCCGTGAACATAACCTGCAAGAGTCGGGAGAGGGCTGCAGCTGGGATCGCTTCTCGCTCAGGAGCTGGGGCACTGGGCAGTCAGCAGTTTCCCAGTCCTCCTTAGAGATTCCAGTGCCGTACACCCTGCTCTGTATGAAGGGGTCTGAAGAATAAAATGACTAGCATCCAAGTCACTCATGGTAGCATTGAAATGCAAACAGCGAAAGGCTGGAAACAACCCAAGGGTCAAGCAGTAGACTAGAATAAACTCTCTCCCCCACATAACGGAGTGCTATGCAGCCATAAACTAGAACAAGGATTCCTCCATGTTCTGATATGGATCCGTCTCCAAGATACACTGCTGTGAAAAAAGCAAGATACAGAACAGCATATACAGAACAGTACTTTGTATGTAAGAAAGTAGGGGTCAGGATTCAGAACACACAATGAATTGGTTTGTATTTCCAAAGAAACGTGGGAAGCTTAGATAAAAACCAATAAAATGTTTATCTGTGGGGGGGTGGTAGAGGGGGCTGGAGTGGGAGGAAGACTTCTCAATGAATATTTTTCTTTGCAATCATGTATTATCTATTTAAACGTTAAAATAACATTTTAAAAATTTAAAAAGTTTGGTTCTCTTCTAAAGTTTAAGTTGTATTAATGGTCCCATTTTTATATTTGGCTTAAATTCTTTTTTTTTTTTAAATAAATTTATTTATTTATTTATTTATTTTTGGCTGTGTTGGGTCTTTGTTGCTGCGTGCGGGCTTTCTCTAGCTGTGGCGAGCGGGGGCTACTCTTCGTTGCATTGCATGGGCTTATTGCGGTGGCTTCGCTTGTTGCAGAGCACGGGCTCTAGGCACACGGGCTTCAATAGTTGTGGCATGTGGGCTCAGTAGTTGTAGCTCGCGGGCTCTAGAGCGCAGGTTCAGTAGTTGTGGCGCCCGGGCTTAGTTGCTCCACGGCATGTGGGATCTTCCCAGACCAGGGCTCGAACCCGTGTCCCCTGCATTGGCAGGCGGATTCTTAACCACTGCGCCACCAGGGAAGTCCTCAATTTCTTTTATGTGAGTTCAAAATCCTTTTGGTTAACTGGACATGATGTTAAAGCATCTAGCTTTCTAGGTGGATTTGGGCTTCTCTGCATCCTTCATAGCCCTGCCCAGAGAAGCCCTGAAAGAATGGAGGTGAAGAGGTGAGAGCCATCCTTAGCTTCCTGGAATCAGGGCAGCATCAGATCCAGAGCCTAATTCTCCTCAGACCATCTTGGGGGAAACTCTCAGAGGCTTTGCCAGGGAATGGGCTCTGTCCCAGGGTGGGTCAGGGACTGCTGGGCAGGTCTGGGGAGTCCCAGGTTGAGGTCTCACTGTCGTGCCAGCTCCATCCTGGTGCCCTGGCAGTGGGGTGTCAGCTCACCTCTTTAGAGAGCCGTGTGAAGAGGTCCCCGCCACGCAGGAAGTCCAGAATAAGGTAGAGCTTGCCCTCGGTCTGGAAGGCTGGGGAGAGGGGAAAAGGCCATGGTGGAACCAGCTGGGCCCTGGGCCCTGCCCCTCTGATCCCAGCTCCCTTAGCCTGCTGGGTGGCAGACAGGGCAACATACAGGGAAGGCAACAGCCCACCAGCGAGGGCAAAGGCTGGCAGGTAGGGTAGAAGCTCAGGTAGGGTCTGTGGTCTCACCGTAGTGCAGCTTCACCACAAACGGGTGGTTTACATCAGCCAGGATGTCTCTCTCCATCTTGGTCCGAACGCGGTCACGCACTGGTCAGAGGAAGAAGGCGGTTACCAAGGGTCTGGCCACCCAACACAGCTACCCCCAGCCCTGGCTAAGAAGGACCCTCTTTTCTACTTGTTCCTCACGTCTCTCGACAGGGCCCAGGGCTGGCCCTTGGTGCCCTGCCCATCTCTCTAGCCCTGTCTCTTGCCATGCCCCAAGGAGGCCATTCAATCCAGCCAGTCTAAGCAACCTGTTCCTTGTGTGCCCTTAGCCTCTGCCCCGTGGCTCCCCCTGGGATGCCTTCATCAGCCCCCTCTCCATCTGGCATAAAAATCCCCAATTCCAGTCTAGGGCAGATTCTCTGGGCCTGAAATTCAGACTCATGGGTCTCAGCAGGCATCCCACAAACACTTTTTTTTTTTTTAAAGAGTAAAAGTCCCGGGACTTCCCTTCCCTGGCGTTCCAGTGGTTAAGAATCCGCCTGCCAATGCAGGGGACACGGGTTCAAGCCTTGGTCCGGGAAGATCCCACATGCCGCGGAGCAACTAAGCCCGTGCGCCACAACTACTGAGCCTGTGCTCTAGAGCCCTCAAGCCACAACTACTGAGTCCACGTGCCGCAACTACTGAAGCCCGCGCACCTAGAGCCCGTGCTCCGCAACAAGAGAAGCCATTGCAATGAGAAGCCCACGCACCACAACGAAGAGCAGCCCCCGCTCGCCGCAACTAGAGAAAGCCCGCGCGAGCAACAAAGACCCAACACAGGGGCTTCCCTGGTGGCACAGTGGTTAAGAATCCTCCTGCCAATGCAGGGGACACGGGTTCGAGCCCTGGCCCGGGAAGATACCACATGCCGTGGAGCAACTAAGCCGGTGCGCCACAACTACTGAGCCTGCGCTCTAGAGCCCGTGAGCCACAACTACTGAGCCCGCGTGCCACAACTACTGAAGCCCGCGCACCTCGAGCCGGCGCTCCGCAACAAGAGAAGCCACCGCAATGAGAAGCCCGCGCACCACAACGAAGAGTAGCCCCTGCTCACCGCAACTAGGAAAAGCCTGTGCGCAGCAACGAAGACCCAACGCAGCCAAAAATATAAATAAATAAATAAATAAATAAATAAATAAATAAAAAGACCCAACACAGCTAAAAATAAATAAATTAAATAAATAAATTAAAAAAAAAAAAAAAGGCTACTCCCATGTGAGCCCACACCCTGTGAGGCTACAACCCACGCTCTCCCGGGCTCCCTGGTCACAGCACCAACTGCACCGCGCTGCAGAGTCTGCTCAGCCTCTCCTGCCCCGGCCTGGGAGCCCTTCGCAGCATTTTTCTCCTCCCACCATCCCTCCTGGGGAAGGACTCCCATCCCTACCAGGCTGGCCTTGGGGTACCACAGCTGCATCACCCCACAGATAGCCCTTTGTGGCTCCATGACCCCCAAGGCCAATACCTCCTATTCTCCGCTGCCCCCCACCCCAGCCGGGGCCCGCTTCACCTGGTCAGTGGCCACACTGGTTCCCAGGCTGGTCAAAGAGACACTACCCAGCCCCAAGCCCACTCCCAACCACCCTCACGCCCTCTGCAAGTCCAGGGGTTCTAGACCTGGGCTCAGCTCCCTTCTCTGAGCCCATCCATCTCTGCGGCCTTGCCTTGACCCACCCTCTCCTACCCACCCAGCTGCCTCCTTTCTCGGGTTCCCTCCTCTCCTCTCACGCCCTTCTCCACCCCGAGACGTCTCCCTCTGACTCTCCTAGCATTGCGAAGCAACTCTGCTGACAGAACAAGGCCCCCCGCAAACACAGTGCACTCACCCCCTGCCTCCTTCCACTCACCTTCAGCTACAGTCAGCACCTGGCTTAAGGGGAGCGGGAAGGGGTGGGGTTAATCCCCAGAAGTCTGTTCTTCTGAATGGACCCTGTCTTTGCCATCAGGTGAGGTGGGGGATAAGGAGCGGCTGAGGATAGGCCTGTTTCTCTACCTTCAGACCAGGTACTCCTGGTGACAGAGCTATCTCCTCCATCAGACCCAAGGCCCTTGAGAGCTGGGCTGTCTCCTTCAATCTGTGCCCAGCCTGGGCTCCGCATGGGGAGGTTCCCCCCACTCACCTTTCAGTGTCGCCTTCTTTAGTACCTTCATGGCATACAGGTGCCCACTGTCAGGCCGGGTGACCTTCCGTACCAGGAAGACCTGAGAAGGCAGCGGGGGGAAAAGCAGGGGAGGAGCTGGGCAGGGGGCCTAACACATCAGCTCCCACGCTCCAGGTCCCAGGCTGACCTCCAACTTCCCTAAGCACCAAGTTGACCTTGTGTCCCCACTGGGTACCACGGTGACCTCTCTCCTCCTCTCCTTAGACCCATCAACCCTTGCCCTCTGATCTTTTGAGCTCCAAGGTGACCCTCCCACCTGCCCTCTGACATGACCAGCGCTGCCCTTCCAGCTGTGGGCTCAGGACTCACTTTGCCAAAGGATCCCTGGCCCAGAACCTTGAGGAGCTCAAAATGGGATGGGTCGGCCTTCTCAGAGCCAGCCTTGACATGGTGCGTGATGGAGATCTCCTTGAGGACGTCCTCATCCTGATGGAGGAACAGACAGAGCTGGTGAGCACGGTGCGCCCCATTCAGGTCAGCATAGGGCATGTCCCCCCATCCAAGTCTACTCCCACCAGATCTCAGCAGACAGGGTCCTGCAGGTCCAACCAGCCAGCTACCCTGACAGGGCCTCCCAGTTCATCAATAGCAAAAGCCGGGGAGGGTCAAACTACCAAGGTGCCAGGTCAGGTGAGCTCCTATTCCTCCTGCTGCTCCAGGCTGCTCAGGCCCAGAGGGATGCCCAGGCTCGGCCAGGTGGAGGCAAGCCCAGGCTCTGGCTGAGGCCCACGAACCTGCCCCAGGTCCTCCCCGTGAGGCTCCCCTCCCCCTGCTGCAAAGGTTTTGGTTTTGCCACAATAGGAAGTAGGGTTTGTTCTCATACTGGGAAGGCACAACTGGGCTTTTGTTCCTGGTCAAGATGGAAGATGGGCTCTCTCTGGCTAGAAGGACAGGGCTGAGATACACAAGAATCCAAGAGTCACCTCAGACTCCCCCACCAACCGGGTAAGTGCCAGTCTGGGGTGGGTAGGAGCTAAGGCCAGAGACTCTATGCTCCACCCTCTGAAACTTCCTTCATACAAGTCTACTAGAAACCCCTTGCCATGTCCCAGTTGTTCTACGACCCCTCTGCTCTCCCTCCAATCTGTCGATATGGCCCTGGAGCCCTGAAGTGCCTCCTCACTTCCCCAGGAAGCAAGTCTGGGCAGGGTCCAATCACCCAGTAGGGACAGGCATGGGCAAGGAGAGCCCAGAGCCAGCTGAGGCTAAACTGGCTTCCAAGGCACCTGCTCCAAGGGCCACAGTCAGGCCAGGCCCAGACATCTGGGTACACTCACCGAGTCCTGCCTGGGGCCAGAGCCAGGGCCAGGGGCAGGCAGAGAAGTCTGGCTGATCCTGGGCCGCTGCTTCCTGGGCAGCCAGGGGAGCAGGGCCCAGAGCCGCAGACGGGGCAGCTTGGGATCCTGCTCCATCCGCCTGGGCTGGGCCGAGGCACCATGGCAGGAGCAGGCAGCGTCCGGGGCTGCTGCGGAGGTGGCCAGGCCCAAGGCGGATGTGCAGGGTGAAGGCGGGGGCTGGGCCCAGCCCAGGACTGCCAATCACTCAGGGCCTGTGGTTTCCCAGCTCCCTTACCACGCTCCCTTCCTCTCTCTTCCCCCTCCCCATTGCCTGAGGGCTGCCCTCTGGCCCTCCTCCCCATCCTCCCTGTGGGCCTTCAAAGGGAAAGCCCCATGCCAACCCAGCTACTGAGGAGTAGATAGGTACCCAACAGGGAGAGACAGGCAACTAACATGTAGAGGCAGATAAAGAGGGACACCCAACAGGCAGAGGCAGGCATCCTACAGGTGAAGACAGATGAAGGCGGGCATCCAACAGATGGGTAGGCGAGTCCACATGCCCAACAGGCAGGGATGGATAGGGGCATGTGCCCGACAGGCAGAGGTAGGAAGAACACACATCCACAAGCACACATCCAACAGGCAGAGACAGATGGGGACATGTACCCAACAAGCGGAGGCAGGAAGGGACTCATACCTAATAGGCAGAAGTGGACAGAGACTCATACCTAACACGCAGAGGCAGATGGGGACACATATCCACAGGCAAAGGTAGATGGGGACATGTACCCAACAGGCAGAGACAGATGGGGATCCAACAGGCAGAGGCAGATGGGGATCTGCATCCAACAGGTGGAGACAGATGGGGACATGTACTCAACAGGCAGAGGCAGAAAGGGACACAACCCAACAGGCGCCCAGCACGTGACATGTACCCAACAGGTGAAGACAGACACTCATGAGGTGGAGACAGAGACAGGAGCTCAACAACAGAGGCAGGTGGGCAGCAGCCAGCATCAGTGAGGCCCAAAGAGACTGACAGATACCCAGGGCAGACATACAGGCAGGAAAGATACACAGACACCCCGAGAGTCAGACCCTGGACTTAAGGGAAGACCTCCAGGTTCTTGCTGGTGTGCCTGGGGGCAGGAAAGCGGTGAGGGGACATCACCTGCAAACTCGCAGCGCTTGGGAGAGCAGTCTGGTATTTGTGGCAGACTCATCTCTGAGGAATTCCATTTCTTTGGAGTTTCCTTCCCATGCTATGGCCTGAGGGGCCCAGGATCAAGACACTGGAGACCGAGATGGATGTCTCCTGAGTGCAAACTGATGGCTTTGATCCAAATATCCCAAAGCTGTCATCCCCCACTTCAGGAACAAGAAACTGAGGCCCACAGGACAGTGACTCACCCAGGCTCAAAGTGAACAGGTGGCAGAGCCAGCTCAAACCCAAGTCCTTCCCCTGGTTACTGCCTGGCCTGGGGTCAGCAGACCTCAAGTACCAGGAAAGCGTGGGCAGGTAAGTCAGCCAGAGCCACGTCCTGCCTTTCCAATCCTGCCCGCTCCCTTAGTACCAGGACAGTCTGGGGACTTTCCGTTCTAGATGTTGACCCTCAGAGACACAGCCCCATCTTCAGGGGACCCTGAACAGCCACAAAAGCTGCAGTCACAAAAAGCTGCAGGCTAATCAGGCCCCTGAGTGTAACCCAGTGGGTGGGACAGGCAGAAAGCCTGGCTCAGAGAGGGGCTGGGGAGGGCCAAGAGCACACAGCAACCTCTACCCACCCTGTCCTGAGGTCTGAATCTCCACCTGTCTGTCTGTCTCTGACTGAGAACACTCCCTGGGGACACAGGCAGTCACCCGGAAACCCCAGGGGACACAGCCACCTTCAAACCCATTCCTTGCCCAGAGTCATGACAGACCCTGCTGGAGGCAGGCCAACCCTCTGCTCACCTTTCTGGGACAGGGGAGTGAGTCTCTCTCAACTCTGGGGAAATCTGCTGGGGTCTGCATGGTGGGGCCCAAGCCGGCGGCCACAGGGCCCAGTTACTCCCCTTACTTCTGCTTTTTCAGCTTTCTTGGCCCAGAAGGCAGGGTCCCTGACCCCCTCCTTCTCACTTCCCCCTCTGCAGGGAGGAGGGACAGAAGATGGCTTAGGCTCTCCTGCTAAGGAGGGGACAGTGCAGACCCCAAACCCAGGGCTCCAGGGTGGGCCCAGAGAGACACCCCTCATCTCCTCTGATCCTAAGGAAAGGAGACTAGAACACAGACAGAAGTTACAAGGAGATGAGGCAGTGACACAGTGGGTACCCCACACCTGCAAACATCCCCTGGAGAGAATGGGGGGCAGAAGTCACCAAGGCCACCATCTCTGACTGTCCCGGTCCAGAGCATGGGCACTCCTTCCCCCGTAGTGACCTTCCCATGGCTGGGCCCACCCAAAATGGCAGCCCACAGAGCAGGCACCACCCTGCCCTAAGAAGCCTGCCAGCCCAGGGCCCTGGGACAGGCAAGGGGGCAGAAGGCCCTAGCATGGACCTCACAGAGGCCTGAGAGGAGGAGCAGGTAGCCATGGGGCAGGGGTTGACCAGGCCCAGCCCTTTGCCACATGGCCTCACCACATCACTCACACCAGTACACCCACAGAAACTGACACACACAAATGCACACAGTCCGATGATCGGAAACCATTTCCACAGACATCCCCTATGTGGAAACGCTCCCACGTACACCGAACTTCCCCTTCCAGTCCCCACAGGGCCTCCAATAACTGTCTGATGACGGCCTGCTGGGTGTTGTGAAAGATGCTTCCTTAGACTGAGGCCTCTCATTGTACTCCAGCTTCTTCTGGAGCGTCTGGGGTCTGGAGGCTGGGGCAGTCCTGAGAGCCCCAAAGCTCTCTGGTCCAGTGCCGTCTGGGCCCCCCCAACCCTTGCATCCCTCAGAAGTAAAGGAAGACTCTCCATGGCTAGCAGGGTACAGGAAGGGACAACAGGAAGGAAACTATCTCGGAACTGCCTTCACTGAAGGGAATGTGCAGGGCCTGTGAGGCCGCTGGTGGCAGGAGTAGGGAGGACAGCACCAGACCCCACCCCCTGGTCCCTGCCCCATTCCCCCTATAGATACTTCCTCTTATTTACTTCCTCCCACAAGGCAGCTGGAGAGAAGCCCAGATCCCCCCCACCTGATCCCTGGCCCGTAGGGTCCCCACACTGGGCCTCCCTCCAGCAGCTGCAGCCCAAGCCCACCTGCTGATCTCTGGCCCTAACAGACACCAACAGCCCCTCCCCCAGCTGGCATCATCTGCAGGGCCTCCCAGGACTGCCCCCTCTGGTGGGACAGATGTCCCCAGACGCCTCTCCCAACATGCCTCTGGGCAGGTGAGGAGGGATCTACATTTCCCAGGCATCCTTGATAGGGGAGCTGGCTTTGGGCCCGAGGCCAGGACTGGCATGGAATGACAATGAGAATTGTGCCTATTAATTGAACATTTATTGCATGAAGTCATTCTTTCCCTCAACTTTTGCTGGTGTGGATTCTGCCAGGCCCTGTGTCCTAGCTCCAAGGGAAGTACTGTCATCCCATTTCAGAGAGGAGAAAACTAGACTCAGATAGAAAGTGACTTGCCCAAGGCCACATGGCCAGAAAGGGGGAGAGCTCAGGGCAAAATCAACCTGTTTACTTCCAAAGCCTACACTCTAAGCATTTCATTATCACCTTCCTTGCAAGGCCTGCCAGCCTGCCTCCCCTCTGGAAACCACTCACAGCTACTGGCCCGCTGCTCTGTCCTCAGGCCAGGAACCAGACACTAGGAGGCGCACACGTTAAGGCAGACTCTGGCCTTGTCCTCAGGCAGCTCCCCAAAATAAATACACAATAACAAAACACAACTATCCTGGGACAGAGTGCAGTCAAGGTGCTGTAGGTGCCCAGAGGCTCTAACTATCTGCCTGGGGTGAGGTCCAGGAAGACAGGGCAGTCCAGCTGGACCCTGAAGACGAACAGGAGTTGGCCAGGCAGAAAGGAGGAAAAATTTAGACACTCCGTGTAGGAAGAGACCAGCGTGGAAAAGAGGCTTGAGGCCAGGAGTACAGCGTGGGAAGTTAAGAACGGTCTACTCACTAGCTGAGTATTCCCAGGCAAATCTCTTTCCCTGTCTGAGCCTCAGTTTCTTCTTCTATAAAACAGAGGTCAAAACTAGATTGTTCCACCCTCAAAAGGTTGTTTCTAGAAGCAAAATGGGCCACAGAAACAAAGGGACGTGGTAAACAGAACTCCCTGGATTACATGGGCACTCTTACTGCCGCAGGGTCTCCTCTGGGAAGGCTGAAGGGACAGAGCCCAGCAGGTCTCAGGTGCTGGGAGGGTGGGCTAGCCTGCCCTGGCCAGTCCCAGGGAAGTTCCCCCCAACACCTGAAGCTCCCAAGGCTCCCCGAAGTCCACAGTCACATCCTGCCTGAGCTCCAGCCAGGGGGAGCATGAGGGATCCGGGAGGGATCAGGGTTTCATAAACAGGAAGAGAGGAGGGGAGGGGGGAGACGCTCAGCTCTCAAAATAGACCTGCAGGAGCTTCAAAGGGGTCCAGCTCCGGAGATAGCCGGGGAGGGGGCCTGGGGCACCCAGTCCACCCCCAGGAAGGGAGGGAGGGTGAATGGAGCCCCAGCATGCCTGAGGGCACCAGGTGCACTCCAGGAGCTCTCACCCTAGGCTGCAGTCCTCACTATGGCTGCTAAAACCCCAATCTCCCCTTCTGCCTGAAATGGATAACATAAACAAGCATTAAACACCAATATTATGCCTCACACCCTGTTGGATTCTTCACTTTATACACATCACATTCCCTCCTCTGGGTGGCCCTGAGGGGTGGACTCTATTCTTTTACAGAAAAGACATCTGAGCCTCAGAGGGGCAAATCACTTGCCCAAGGTAACACAGCAAACAAGAGGGGCAGGATTCTGAATTCAGAGCGCCTGCCTCCCAAGTCCCCCTCCAAGTCAGGCCTCCCCTCCACCTGGAAGGCCCACTTCTCTCTCCAGCTGCCCAAATCCTGCCTTTTGAGGCCCAGCCAAATGCCAGCTCTGCAGGAAAGGTGACCTGGTGCCCCATGGCCCACCCCAACTCTTCCTCTTCTGCCACACACAGCAGTGACTGTCCTTCTGGTCCACGCTCAGCCTTGAGTTCAGATGCCACTGGCTGGGTTCCCCGGGATGCGCTCATCTCATCATGCCCCCAAGAGACATGTAGGAAGGTGGTATATTTCACTGCCCACTATGAGGCCTGGCGCAGAGGAGGTCTTAGGTGCCCACAGCCTGTTCTTCCCCATCACAGCGCCCTCCACACAGCTTTCCTGTTACCACCATTCCCCCAACACTGGGAACTCCCTGAGGGTGGGTGTTGAATTCATTTTGGGGTCCCCAGTGCTACAGCAGGGTGCACTGAAAGTCTGATGTTGCAAAAAATAAACCAGCCTGATGCCAGCTTGTTCCACTGAACAAAGGGATGAGGTCCTGACCACAGGCTGAGCGCTCCCTGGTGTGTTGAGCCCAGAAGTGGGCACTGGGGATGCTAGGAGGTTCTGGAGCAATGGAGAAGGTGAATGAGCAGGTGCTGAGGAATGATGGAACTTGGGGTCACAGGGACCCAATGCTCCTCCTTTTCAGCACTCAGTGTGTTTCCTGGGCTGGGAGGAGTGTGGGTTCTCTGGTCAAGCAAGACCTGACCCTATCGCCCACCAGCTATTTGACCTTGGGCCTCAATTTTCTCATCTGTAAAATGGGGAGAGTTAACCTCCAGGGGTGTTATGAGAACCAAATGCAAAGCTCCTGATATGGCGCTTTCTCTCCCTTAACGTGGCATTCGAGGTTCTCCCTGACCCATCATGTCCAGCCACGTCTCCCTTCCCACCCCAGGATCTGCTCTAGAGCAAGAAGGAGTCACAGGCTTGGGATCAAATGTAGGTTGCCCGCCTGGGTAAGTTCCTGCCCTTTCCCAACCAGCCTCTCTAGCACTGAGGTGAGAAGATGCACTCACCACCAGCTCCCTCAAAGCTGCAAGCACCTCTGCAACTCCCAGACCCATAGCCCCAAGATCTGAACATCCTGGGTCTTCACTGGAGACCTACAGCCCCTTCATTCTGTTACTAGGCAACCAGGGGCAGCTCCTTTATGGGAAGAGATTCTCCAGACATGGGGCTGAGATAAGCCAAGGGGCCCAGTCCACACCACTTGGCCTGCTTTTGGTGGTCCAAGGTTGCCATAGTACCAAAAAAAGGAGGGGGTGGGAGCCTACTTCTGTCAGCCTGCCTTACCCCGGGTAGCTCAGCTCCCTTATCTTAGGAGGCTGAGTCAAGGCAAACATCAGGACCAGCTCTGGGTCTATCTCAAAGGTCGAGCTCATGGTCTGGTGCCCAGGCAGACCCAGGCCAGGAGGGTGTGGCCACGAACAGGCAGTGGAGCTGAGCAATACAGCAGGGCGTTCACGCTGCTGGTGCTGAAGTCACTGTGTGGCAGGCAGTTGCTACCTCGTTTGTCCTTCATGTCACTCCTGAGAAGTAGGTTACTATTATTCCCAACTTACAGCTGAGGAAACTTTTGAGAAGCTTCTGGGCAAATGGTGATGGTGGAGCCAGGACTCGAACTCAGGTTGGCTCTACTGCCAGAACCCGCACTTTGTCCTGCCTGGCGGCTTCCAAAGCCCCTCCACAGCCAGCAGCTCTGTGACCTCACAGCTCCTCGAGAATTGGAGGAGCTCAACGTGGAGATGAGAAAGCCCAGGCCCAGAGGAAACAAACGACCCACCTAAGGTCACACAACTGTCACCCAGACCTGGCACTTCTGTCAACACACAAAACCAGCAACAGGAGCTGAGGGGCTGAAGGGAGGAACCCAGGGGAAGCAGAGAGAGCAGAGAAGAGGGAGCCAGCCTGGGGCAGGGAGGTGGGATCCCTGAGAAATGGCCTGTGTGCCACATGCCAGGCACTGGGCCCTGGTTAGATTTGAGGCCACCAGGTTCCCTCCAGCACCAGGTGCCCAGATGATTCCAGGCCCACGTCAGGCCCAGCAGACCTGAGCCTCTCTCAGCACCCCTTCACCCTCTCAGTACAGTCGGCCAAGCTGCCATGAGTAAATAAACTGAGGAAGTGTCCTGGTCTGGGTGATGGGTAACCAGAGTTCTAGCCTGGATTCTGACCCTGTCTGGGCCACAGTCCCCTCACCTGAGAAATAGGAAGGTTGGAGCAAGTAATCCTGACACACAGGGTTGCCTCGAGGATTAGGTGGGACCAGAGAAGGAAGGCTGAGCTGGGCCAAAGGGCCTCACACCCAGGGGGGACGAGGGCAGGCCTCCCTCCTCTTCTACTCCATGCAAACGGTCCCCCCACCCCTGACAGTCCCTAGCTCTGGTGCTAGCCCTGGTCCTTACCTTGGACGGCTGAAGTCCAGCTTCTTCCCCTGAGGCTTGTCCATTCTGGAAAAGAGAAGGGAGATGAGGGAACACTGTCAAAACTTACTAGAGTGGCACAAAGCAAAGGTAGACCCCATGGGGCACCCCCGCCCTTGGCTGCTCCCAGTAGCTAGGGGGCCATGGAGGTGAGGGCAGGAGTTCTGGCTGTGTCCTCTCTACCTCCACTCTCACAGGGAGGGCACAGGCATCAAGGCTCCTGCAACAGTCTCTCACAACTCAGACAGACCATTTCCCGGCATCTCTCCTTCAGGCTCTCTGCCTGGCAAATACCTCATCTTTGAAGGCTCAGATCAAATGTCACCTTCTCCCAGTGAGAAGGAAAGGACTCCCAACTCTGCCACAGACGAATTGTGCATCCCAATTAACCAACTCAAGAGGCCTCAGTTTCCTGATCTGTAGCAGGAGGGTATTTACATCACCTCCCAGGGTTGATGCAAGGGCTGAAGGAAACAAAGTCTGGAAGAGTGTCCAGCCCAGTGATGGTGGCTACCCTGGCCCTGCCTGCTCTGGGACCCCTCCCTGTCCTTGCAGAATCACTGCTGCTCCACTACGGTCCTGCGATCCTTCATTTTACCACTTAACACAACGCAGGGACTATTTACACACGGGCCTGCCCCTCCTAAAAAACGGGGAGCCCTGGGAGGGCAGAGATTAGGGCTTGGTGCTAACAGCGTTTCTCTTCCGAGCCCCTGCCACATGCCCGGCACTGGGCTCAGTGCCTCACATCTGTGGCACCATTAAACCCTCCTGACCTGGGAGGCAGGCCCTGGTCCCACTTGGCAAAGGAAGAAACTGAGGCGCAGACGGGCCTAGTGATGGCGCATAAGGTTACACCGCTGGAGAGTGGGGATTCAAAATCCGGTCTCTGACACCAGGAGGTGCTCAAAAGAGGACTGAGGAAAAGCAGCCCACTGCCCAGCTGGGGGAACTACCTGCAGAGAGGCAGGCACTGGAGCCCGCCCCTGGGCAGTCCTCCAGCCCCCAGACCTCACCCTCAGGTCGGTGCTACTCACCCTGGGGTACACCATCCCTTTCCTGTGTGATATGAGGTGAGTAACCTACCCCATCTGGGCCTTGGGAAGCTGAAAGAAGCTGTCCCCACCCCTCCTGCACAGCGAGAGTGTGGAGAGGCCAGGAAGATCCAGGACTTTGGAGCCAGGGGCCGGGTCCACAGGGCAGCTGCGGCTTTGCTCGGCAGCAGCAGGCACAGCTGTGCTCTGCCCATTGCATAATCTCCCTGCCCCTGGAGCAGCCCTCCCCTTGTCGCTCCCAGGACATCCTGCCCCCTGAGCCCCTTTAATGCCCCTAATCCTCCCCAGGGGCCAGTGTTCTACAGGCCCCACCACGCACGCATACACATACCTGTCATCTCTCAGAAGCCTGGGGAGAAGGACCAGGTCGACCAGGGCTGGGGGGAGGGGGAGGCACAATGCATTTGTAGATGGAGTTCCACTTCACCCAGCATTCTAGACTCTTGACATAATTCCCCCAGATGGTAACAACGGCCTACACACCAGCCTCCCCCATTCCAAATCCTCACCCTTCCTAAAACTCAACTGTAATCGTTACACTTGAGTGATCGACTCCCCTGGTCACTCACTCACTCCTTATTGAGAACCTTCTACATACCAGGCCCCAAACCCTTCCATGGCTTCCCACTGCCTGCAGGATAAAGTCCCAGCTCCTTGGCATGACATTCAAAGCCGTCATCACCAACTGCCCAACACAGGTGATTAATGTGGGTTCTGGAACCTGACCTTGTGGGTTCAAATTCTGGCTTCTACCACCTGCATGACCCTGAGGTTACTTCATTTCTCAAGGCTTCAGTTTCCTCATCTGTGAAATGGGGATAAAAGTAATGTACCTCATTGGGTGGCTGTAAGAAGCAAGCAAAATAGTGTCTGTAAAATACATATACCTGGCACGTAACTGGCCCACAAACAATCCCCATTATTACTATCAGGCCCTATTATGGAGCTAAACTGAACAACCTGAGACCCTGAACAGACCAGCTTGTTTCACATCCCCACGCATTTGCACGGTGGCTCCTCCTACCAAGAAAACCTTTCCTGCCTGGTCACTTTGGCAAACCCCTGGTCTTCTTTCAGGACTCAGTTCTAATGTCACCTCCTCTGTCCACACAGTCTCAAGCACTTTCCTCCCTCCTCTGGGCCTCACAGCACCGAGCAAACTGCAGATTAACTCAGGGAGGAGCCATGACTTGTCCAGCATCATCTCCTTGGCACCCAGATCAGGGTCCAGCATGTAGCCTGTCAAATGAAAGCTCAACCCAGCAAAGAGAGCAAGGAAGCCAGAGCAAGTTTTTTGTTTTTTTTTTTTTTTTTTTTTTTTGCCACGCCATGCGGCATGCAGTATCTTAGTTCCCCGACCAGGGATCAAACCCATGCCCCCGGCAGTGGAAGTGTAGAGTCCTAACCACTAGACCGCCAGGGAATTCCCCAGAGAAAGTTCTATTACTCCCATTTTTCAGACGAGGTTCAGAGAGTTGAGGGACTTACCTGTGGTCCCTAAGACATGGGGCCATGACCCAGAGTCATGTGGCTGCAAGCCTGAATCCCTGATGAGGGAGGGGAGGGGGTGGTGGGTGCACCCAGAGGTGTGCGCTTACAGAGCAGTATCTTGGAGGATTCAGGGGGCTCCACAGGCCCTATGTGGCTGCCTCCAGTCCAGGGGTCTCTGGCTTGGATGCCATCCTCATGGAACCCCATGCCTGTAAGAGCTGTTGCACAAGGTCTCTAGAGGGGAATGGGCAGCCCTGGAGAAAGGACTGGAAGTGCAAAGAGGACCAGAGGTGAGCTTCCCCCCCTTAGAGCCAGGGTCCTGGGAAGCCAGGGCTCATTTGCCCCTCTGGCCTGACTGCTGCACAGATGGTGGAAAGAACACAGGTCTGCAGCCACAAAGACACAGCCACTAATGCTAGCTCTGCCAGCCTCTCACTCTGACCTTGTGTCACATTACTTCTCTGAGCCTCGGTTTCCTCATCTGTACTGTGAGAGCAGGCCCGTCTTGTTCACAGCTGTACCCTGCTGCTTGGATTAGTACTTGTCACATGATAAGTGCTCAATAAATATTTGCTGAATGAATGAATGAATGAATGAAAGAGGACAATGATACTGACCTTGCAGAATACTGAATGAAAGACCTTGTCTAAAAAAGTCTGGTACAGGAAAGGCCTTTTGGCCTCTTGGAGGATGGAGACCCACTCTCCTCCCTCTTCCTCAGAGAGCACTACTCATGGGGACAGCTGCGGAGGGCCTCCAGACCACTGTGCCCCCTCCCCAGAGGTCAGAGTTGGGTTTCACCAAGCATCCTTCCTTCCCACCCAACCAGCTCTGTCTCGGGAAGAGGGGCCAGGGCAGCGTCTGGAGAGGCCGGGCAGCAGATGGACAAAGACAGCACGTGCCCCACAGGCAGGAAGCAGCCCCAGGAGTTGGGTTCAGAGCCCAGCACTGGCAGCCCTGCGCGCTGCTGGAAGCTGGGGGCCAGGTGCCAGGGCCGGCTGGTACCACCAGCCCTCAGCAAAGGCTGGACAGGAGAGTCTGCCAACATCCGGAGCCTCTCTTGGAGTACCTTCCACCTGGGCCAGTTTGATCCCAGCTCTTCCCTGTCCTTAAGCCTCCCCCAACTAGGCTGGAGACAACAAGAGATCTGGGTTCCAATTCCGACTCTGACATTAATTCACAGGCCAGTTCTCCTCTCTGAGTTCAGCTGTTCCATATGAAAATGGGGGTAATAATCCCTACCTTGAGAAGTTGTTTTGAGAGTTGTTTTATTTTAATAAGGTAACAGCGGTGAAGTGGGGTGGGTGGCACATAATGAAGCTCTGTACACAGCGTGGCTGGGCCTGGGGTCAAGGTTACTGCTTTCAGCAAGGCCAGGGAAGGCCCAGGCAGAATCGTCAACCATACTTCTAATGGGTTTACTCCACCTGGGCCACACCCCAGACAAGGCCCTGCCTCCCAGCAGCCCATTTTCGGCAGCGTCATGGGGAGGGCAGGGCAGTCCAGATCCCAGGCCTCTGCCAAATGCCCCCGCCAGCCCCTCTGCCTGCCTGCTTCCTGGCCAGGAGCCAGCGGCAGTGCCTGTACCTGCAGGTCAGGCTGCTGTATCACTTACATGTCACCTGGGCTAAGAACAGCGAGGCCCTGTTCTCCAGTGAAAACAGCCCAACCCGCACCCTGGCTGCCCCATGGCTCCTGTTACCCAAACAATAACACCCAGTCGCCTGGCACCTCCACGGAGTGGGGAGGAGGAAAATGGGCAGTGGTACTCGGGACTCTGTACCCTCTCAGGCCCAGAAAGCAGAGGCCAGAACCCAGCCCTGGCCATTGGAGAAACAGAGGTCCAGAGAGGCTAAAGACTGACTGAGGGTCACACAGTGTTTCCAAGGTGAAGCTCCTAGAGAAATCACAGCCCCCCTAATACTAGGAAATAAGCCAGTCTCTTCCTCTCAGAGTTCAGCTGCAGCAGTACTAAAACTGAGTTGAGTTTCCTGTTTAAACCTGGCCCCTGCCCCAGGATTGCCCAAAGAGAAACAGGAAGTAGTGCCCTGGACTGGGAATTGAGCTCCTGGGTGTCTTTCTTCCCTACTAGTATAACCCATGGTAAGTCCTCAGATTAAATCTCTCCCTGGCCCCTCCCAGTCCGCCTTCCTCTAGGGAGGCCTAGGTCTCAAGGGTATGCCAAGGCAAAGGAATCCACCTCTGAGCACCTCCCCGACCCTCTGTGCCCCAGTTCTTGGGGGGTGGGCTGCGGTGGATAGGGGCTGCAGAGGGCAGTGTTCCTCACCTCAGAGGGTGAGTCAGCGAGAGAACTTCTGAACTGAGCAGGGCCCGTAAAAACCCCATGGCAGGGATCCCAGAGCAATTTACTCCAAATTGCGCCTTCAGGTTGGCTACCTAATCCTGCCGTGCGCCCACCCTCCAATAGCCAGTGTCAGCCATGACCATCCCTTTAAAGGGGCAGCACACCCTGGGTTCTGGGGACCAGGGATCCTCACTCTGATCTCAACCTGTGGCCCTGAGAGGCAGGGCACTTGGTGGTTGCCCCAGTTAAGAGAGGGCAGACGAGGGGATCTAAGCAGGGGCTCCGAGCCCAAGCCAGAAGAAAATCACCTTGGCTCCCAGGCTCACTGAGGTTTCCATACCCTCCCTGCATATCCCCACATCCCCTCTGGAAAGGCATTATCACCTACCTCCTTCCCAGAATGAGGCTGAGAGAAAAGTTTTTTTTCTCCATCTGCTGGCAGATGGGCTTGACCTTGACCCTGGGAGTCAAAGGGCACAGGAAGAGCTGGCCTTCTGCAAGCTTAGGGCCTAGCACCATAGAATCCTCAGAGGGCAGGAGGTGCTTCTGGGAGAGGCTAGGCAGGCAGAGGCCAAACTCCCCAGGGGTCCAGTCCTTCCTATGGGAGGGTGCAGGAACCAACGTCCTCCTCATCTCCAGGAATAATTTTCACAACGTCTAAGGGCTTTTCCCCATTCCCTTCTCCCCAGCCTGGAGCAGGTGACACAGGTGTCCTCTGACCCTAGGCTGGGGCAAAGAAAACCAAGAGTTTCAGCCCCAGACGGGCGGTGTCACCCCAAATTCCACAACTGCTAGGGTCAAGAGGGACAATCCTTCTAGGGTCAGAAGCCGAGAAGCGGGAGCTCTTGGGGTAGGGCGCTGGGAGACATCAAGGAGAAGTGGGGGGGGTCCCATGATCCTTGTCTCTTGTAGAATCCGAGACATCTGACACCCCAGCCCTGGCCGTCTGCCCTAACGAAGGAAACTCCGACAGCTCCCGGTACAGGTCCTAGGTGTGTGGGGTGAGGCGGGGGTCAGATCTCAGCGCACCACGGGATCCCCTCTCCGGGCTAAGGGGTTTCTCGGCGCTGTGGCGGAATTGTCCCTCGCGTACACACACCCGGGGCAGAAGGGGGTGGAGCCGGAGAGGGGGCAAGAGATCGGAGGGCACTCGCGTCCTCGCGGGCGCCCGCAAGGCTACAGAGGCGCCGCGGGCCGCCCCGCCCCTGTGGGGACTCGGGCTCGCCAGCCGCCAGCGCCCGTCCCCCGCCCAGCTCACTCACCTCCGGGTCCAGCGGCACCAGCTCCATGAGCGGCCAGGGCTCCTTGAGCTGGGCGAGCGGCATCGCGCCGCCGCTGGGCGGCCCGCGCTCCACCGGCGGCCCGGGCCGCCTCGCCTCCCGGGTCCCGAGGTCCCCGGCTCCGCGCCCCCGCGCCCCCTCGTCCCCGCGCCCCCGAGCCCCCACGCCCCCGCCGAGACCCTCTCGCTCTGGCTGGGCCGTCCGCGCCGCCGCCGCCGCGGCACTCGCACTTCGGCTCCCTCCGTCACCCGGCGCCGCCGCGCCCATTGGCTACCTGCGCGAAGGGCGGGGCCAACGAAGCCCCGCCCCGGCCCCCGCGGCGCGGCATTCCCAGCGCGGACCCCCCGCCCCGCCGCGAAGAGAGTGCGGGCCCCGCCTTCACCGCGAGCCCTGGGCCCGCGCTCTGCTCAGCCCAGAAGAGGCCCTCCTGGCTCCTCCCTCCCAAACCTGGTACCCGGAGGGGACCACGCCAGGGCCACCCATCTCCCCCACTCACCTCGTTTGGAATAGCTCCCCAGATGTTCCTTCTCCCCCCAGCGGGGGCTGTTTCCCCCTGCCACACACACACACACACACACACACACACACACACACACACACACTGAATGGGGCTGTTTCCCCCTGCCACACACACACACACACACACACTGAATGTCCTGGGCCTGACCCAGGCAAAGGCTAGAAAGGAGCCTGGGCCCTACTCCCCCCATTACAAGGCCCTAGGACTCCCCAACCCCGCCCCGGAAGGCGACACTGGGATCTTCTGCGCCCCGGCTCCAGGTAGGGTACAAGTCTTTCGCCACCATCAGGACCCACAGTGCCTCCAAAGTGATGTCTTAATACGCATGTTTTGCTCTTTTCAAGCCGTCTCCCCTGAATCTCTCCCAACTGCAGGCCCAGCTCTGGGCTCATTTGGGCTTGCGCCCCCTCTGAGGAGAGCAGGGACCAGGTTCCCAGGATTGACCGACACTTGGGCTGCACTTGGAGTGCAGGGAGGCCAGGGAGAGAGATTTCCCCCGGAGAGATTCAGCCTCCGTCTAAAGAGGTGTTAGGGGTTCAGGTGTGATGAGATTTATTCACGCGTAGGGGAGTGGAGAGATGGGCTTTCGGGTTTCATGGGTGGGGAAGAATGTCCATTTGCAAAGCTGCTCTAAAGCAGGATTGTTTATCAGAAGCCTTCTTCCAGTCAGGCTTCACCAATATATGATCTCCTTGGATCCTGACCACCACCTAGTTTACACATCATAAAACAGCCTCAGAAAGATGAGGTGACTTACCCAAGGTTACACAGCAGATGGGGAACAGACTAGGACTTTAAAAAATCAAAGTCAATGAGGATTTCTCCTAAATCCAGATGCTCCTGTTATTCCACCACTTTCCAAGGGTAGCACCTCAGCTGTTAAAGTGAATTTTTGAGTGGAAAAGACTTTGGAACCGAACAAATCTGGATTTGAATCCTAGCTCTGCCACCTCCTTAACATTGGAAAACTCATTTCATGTCTCTAAACCTGTTTCCTTATCTGTAAAAGGGGAATTATTAATATAATTCCAATCTTTCAGGTATATCCTGAGGACTAGATTTAATTCAATAAATATTTATGGCTATATATTACAAGCCAGGCCCTCTTCTTGAGCATGCATTATAAACCAGCCCTGCTCCTTGTTCCTGTGGATATAGCAATGAACAAAAGAGAGTCCCTGTTCTCATGGAGTTTACATTCAGTCTGGTGTGATGAGATAAATTATTAGAGCTAACATTAACATAGCACTTACTATGGACCAGGCACTATTCTAAGCACTTTACCTGTAAACTCATTTAATCCTCACAACAACCTTATGAGGTAGGTGCTGTTATTATCACAGTGTATAGATGAGGAAACCAAGGACAGAGAAGTTAAGCGTTTCATTTTCTGGGTCCCTCCAAGGTCACACAGCTGGAAAATGGCAGAGCTGAAAGACAACCCTGGTAGTCTAGGCCCAGTGTTCATTCCTTTTTTTTTTTTTTTTTTTGGCTGCGTTGGGTCTTCATTGCTGCGCACGGGCTTTCTCTAGTTGTGGCGAGTGGGAGCTACTCTTCATTGCGGTGCTCCGGCTTCTCATTGCGGTGGCTTCTCTTGTGGAGCACGGGCTCTAGGTGTGCAGGCTTCAGTACTTGCAGCACACGGGCTCAGTAGTTGCAGTGCGCAGGCTTCAGTAGTTGTGGTGCATGGGCTCTAGAGCGCAGGTTCAGTAGTTGTGGCGCATGGGCTTAGTTGCTCCGCATCATGTGGTTGCTCCATGGCATGTGAGATCTCCCCGGGCCAGGGATCGAACCTGTGTCCCCTGCACTGGCAGGTGGATTCTTAACCAGTGCGCCACCAGGGAAGTCCCTAGAGTTCATTCTTTTGTTCACTCACTCTATTACCTCCTTAAAGAGGGCTAAACTGGAGGCAACCTGGGCCAAAGTTGACAGCTGTTATTGACATCAGTGTTAGTATCAGTTGCCTGGAGCCAGTTTCCGGTGCCCCAACCCCTGCTGCTTAGGGCTAGCATTGTAATGTTTAGACTAAAAATTAGACGAAAAAATGGTTGTTGTTTATCTGAATTCAAATTTAACTGGGTGTCCTGTTGATTTGCTAAATCTAGTCATCCTACTCAGGGCTCAGAACAGATTGCACACAGGTGCCAAATATCTGGCTGCAAGCCGGTTTAAGTTAAACTTGGGAAGAGACCTAGAGAATGAGGGCAAAGGACTGCCGGGCGAGGAAAATGAGGTGGATGGGTGGGAGGGGCATGGGTGAGGGGAAAACTGGAGTGATTCTACCTTCAGTCTGCCCCCTTCCTGGGGCTCCTGGTCTCTTCCTTCCCCTTCTTACAGGAAAGGATTCCATATCAAGTGCATCATCTCAATTTAAGGACCCAGTAGTGACTGTGCTTTCCTATGAATGTTTCACTTCCTGTGTCCTCTCTCCCAAGAGTACTGGGTTATGAGTGGGTTATGCTGGAAAAGGGGGTTGCCCAGAGGACACCTGGGCCCTGCCTGGGAGCTTGGGCAGGTCAGCTTGCCCATCACTGTTGAAGGGATGTTGCAGTCACTCAGCAGAGAGCTATAGAGACCAATCATAGCCTACCATGTGCTGATCCTGCTGCAGCCTCAGCTCACAGTTTTCTCTGTTTCTGTCTAGGCTGCAGCCGCACTGACTTTCCTTCAGTTCTACTGCCCCAGGGCCTTGCTCCTTGTTCTTGAAACTGTCTTCCGTCTTCCTCAAGCCAGTTTATCTCCACAATCACTTCCTCCAGGACATCTTCCCTTACCTGCCTGTTATATACACTCATGGCAATGGATACTTCTCCTTAGTGCTCCTCAACGTGTACTTTTACATTTGTTTTTGTGATTACCTGATTAACACCTAGCTCTCCAATTAGACAGGAAGCTGTGAGAGGGCAGTAATCGGGTCTTCTTGGCTCTTCATTGTCTTCCTGGCAGCTGACACACTGCCTGGCACATAGTAGATGCTCAAAGAGGCTAAGTGATATGTACAACATCATCTAGCTACAATACAGTAAATCTAGGACTCAGACCCAGGCAATCTATCCTCATGCTCTGAAATGCTACACTCTGAGTCGTGGATAAATGCTAGCTATTATTATTATTCATAATGGGGTGAAAACAGGCTGTTCTGGGCAGTCACTTGAGGTGTTTGTTAAGTGAATGACTCATAAGTGTGAAAGGGCTCTGCTGGACACAGTGAGGTTCTTATTCTGTACCTTGTGGAAGAGGTTATTCTGGCATGAAGCAGGGGGCTGAGCTGACAGGCTGAGCGCTGGGTTTTAGGTCCTTCTACCGCAACCTGGGCATGTGCTTGCTATAATGTTCAAGAGCACAGGTTCTGGATGGGCCCTGCCCCACAGGAAGAGAGTCTGTCATTATTCTTTCTTGGCCATTCAGTAGAGGAGGGTCTTGGCACACGTGTCTCCTGGCAGCAGGTGGAACAGCATGAGGGGAACAATCATAATGGTAGTTCCCTTTAACAAGTGATTACAAAATGCCAGAACTTGGGTCAGCATTTAAATAGTAATCATCATCAACTATGACAGCTGATTGAGAGAGAACTATGTGACCTGCCTGGCACTGTGAGTGTTTTAGAGGCAAGAGCTCATCCAGTCACCCCAACAACACCATGAGACAGAAATTATTGTCCCCATTTTCCAGATGAGAAAACTGAGGCTCAGGAGTGATGAGATTGCCCATGGTCCAACAGCTAGTAAGTATTACAGCTAGGTTGGGAACCCAATTCTCTCAGACTCAAAATCCAGTGCTCTTATTCACTTCACTACACTGTCAGCCCAGAAGGGGCTTCACGGGTACTCAGTATGCAGAGGTGGGTAGTGGTGAACAAGTAAGGGGGTGGATTCTCTTGTCTGCCCCATCCAGGTCTGAGGGATGGAGGTGCTTGAAACCCTGCTGTAGCTCCCCCATCACACTTCAAACAAAATCCAAGGACTTCGCTGAGCCTGCAAAGTCCCACAGGATCTGGCCCCCTACTCCCCCTGCCCCCTCCTCTCCTACCACTCACTCACTCACTGCCCCGCTGCCACCAGGCTCGCTGCCTGCTCACTGACATGCCACATACACTCCCACCTCAGGCTTTGCTCCTGCTGTGCCCTCCACCTGGAACGTTTCTTTCTTCAGCTCTCAGAGTTCGCTCCCTCACTTCATTCACACCTCTGCTCAAATGTCACCTCTTCAGAGAGGACTGACCCTATCTAAGATAGCTCCCCATCGATGGTATCATCTTATGTTATCTTTTTTTCATGGCATGCCTCTCTACCAGGGATCATATTGTATATTTACCTGTTTGTTTATTGTTTGTTTCTCCCACTAGAACAAAGCTTCTTGAGGTAGGACTTGTCTATTTTGTTTACTGCTATCTCGCTGGCTACAGCTGACATATGGCAAGCCTTCAAAATATTCTTGTGTGGGGACTTCCCTGGTGGTCCAGTGGTAAAAAAAATCCGCCTTCCAATGCAGGGAACGCGGGTTCGATCCCTGATCGGGGAATTAAGATCCCACATGCCACGGGGCAACTAGGCCCACGTGCTGCAACTACTGAGCGCACAGCGCAACAACTGGAGAGCCCACGTGCCACAACTGCGAAGCCTGTGTACTCTGGAGCCTGCACACCACAACTAGAGAGACCACCCACTGCAACTACTGAGCCTGCGTGCTCTGGAGCCTGCTCGCTCACCAAAACTAGAGAGAATCCTGCATGCCACAACGAAAGATCCCACATGCTGCAACTAAGACCCGACTCAGCCAAAAACAAATAAATGATAAATAAATAAATACTAGAAAAAAAAAGTTTCCTACTCAAAAAAAAAAAAAAGAATGAGGCCAAGGGAATTCCTTGGTGGTCCAGTGGTTAGGACTCCGTGCTTCCACTGCAGGGAGTATGGGTTCAATCCCTGGTCAGGGACTAAGATCCTGCAAGCTGCGTGGCATGGCCCAAAAAAAAAATAAAAAAAGAATGAGGCCAAGAGCTAGGACAGCTACCTAAGGCTGTTGGTCAAGCTGTACAGGTTTCTGGCCAGACCAACCAACTCCTTCAGTCAAGTTGTGCTGAAGAGGTTGTTCGTGAGTTGCACCAACTGGTGGCCTCTATCCCTTTCCCAGATGATCCGGAAGATGAAGCTTCCTGGAGGGGAAGGCAAAACAGCTGTGGTTATAGGGACTAAAACTGATGATGTGCATGCCCGGTAGGTGCCCGAACTGAAGGTGTGTGCACTGCCCCTGGAGCCGCATCCCCAAGGCCTGGGGCAAGATCATCACCTTCGACCAACTGGCCCTGGACTCTCCCAAGGGCTGTGCCACTGGCCTACTCCCTGGTAAAGGCCAAGAGGTGTACAGGCATCTCGGCAAGACCTCAGGAACACCAAACCCTACGTTCCAAGGGCTGGAAGTTCAAGCGCACCAGAGGCCGACAGGCCAGTTGCCACTACAAAAACCAACCCCAGATCCTGCCTTGTTATTAAAAAGATTTTGGATGCTGAAAAAAAAAAAAAAAAAAAGAAGAAGAAGAATGAGGCCAAAGATAGGGTAGTCAGAGAAGAAGAGGAAAAATGGGAGCATTCAGATGGGACAGTCCCAGGGCTACTGGAGAACTAGCTAGTGGGCTCCTCCACTGACCTGGAGACAGGGACAGGGGTGGGGGGAACAGAAGCTTGTTGCTGCTGGTTACAGAGAATGGGAGCTGGAAGTAGAGGTGGATATAGTAGCAGCAAGAGATGGGAATGGAATTGGAGGTAGAGGGGCAGAAGAGGAAGCAGTTGGTCATCAACAGATACTTATGGGCAGCTATGTGCCAGGCAGTGTTCTGGGCACTGTGGACACAGCAAAGGAATACACAGAGAGGGTCTCTGCCCTCTAGAATAAGGGTGGGTAAACTATGAACGGCCTGTGGTCCAAATCTGGCCTCTTTTTATGTGCCTATGAGCTAAGAATGGCTTTTACATCTTTAAATGATTGAAGAAATCAAAAGAATATTTCATAATGTGCAAAAATTATATGAAATTCAGATTTCAGTATCCATAAATAAAGTTTTATTGGAGCACAGCCACGCTCCGTTTACGTATGGTCTAGGGCTGCTTTCACACTACAACAGCAGAGTCGAGTAGTTGCAACAGAGACCATATGGCTGAGAAAGCCTAAAATGTTTACTAGCTGGCTCTTCAGAAAAAAAATTTGTCAACCCCTGCTCTAGGAACTTACATTCTCTTTGGTTAAACAAGCAGGTAAGCTAATTTCAGAGTGCTTCTGAGGACAAGAGCCAGCTGGCATCAGTAGTTTCTCACACCCTGCTTCTGCCTCAGCCACCTTCCCCTGGAAGGGAAGTGCTCCATCCAGCTGGGATGTAATACAGCAGCAGAGGAACTGGGGTCATTGTGATCAGCCCCCTGCTTCTGGGCCAAGAGGATCAAGGCTTGTCCTGGAAGAAAAAAGTCACTGTCAGTGATTTGCAAAGTCCAGCACCCCCTGGTTCCCCTTCCCCTAACCCAGATCCTCAATCTAGGAACAACTTGTTTATGACTTCAGAGGAACATCATCACCTTTGTCACCAAGGCCTGCCACCTGTGTTCCTGCCACTTGTGTGCAGTGCCTCCTTCTTTACAAAAAGTCTTCTTCCACACTACCTCATGGAGCCCTTACGGGGTAAGGCATGGCTTGAGGTTATTGTTCCCATTTCACAGATGAGGAAACTGAGACTTGGAGAAATGACCTGACTTACCCAGGGTCACATAGCTTGAAATAGCTTGCAAAGCCAGAATTAGAAAGTAGTGCAATGTCAGCTTTGGAAGGGCCTTTGGGACTGTCTCATCCAGAGATAGGAAACTGATGGCCTGAGGCAGAGGTGAATCAGTTAAGGGTCGTGGCCAGTCCTCCATGTGCAAGAAATAAGGCATGCATTGTCTGTAGAGAAGTTTAAAACATTAATGAAACTGGGTGGGTCTGCTTTTTTTATCACTGTGCCCTGGCAATTCTAAACAATGTCGTTGGTGATAAAATCCTCCCTCCTGAAGAGATCTTTCTTGGTCTAAGTTCTAAATAATTGCCGCGATTATTATGGGATATATATGTGTGTGTGTGTATATATATATATATATATATATATATATATATATATATGCTTCAAATTAGTACATTTTATCACCTAACCTTTAATAAATAACATATTCTACATGGAAGCTAATTTGAAGAACTCCCAGTTACACAACTGGCGCCAACATATACCTTCAATTTGAGAGCTCATAGCAGGTCAGCATCATTGGAGCTCACATCAGGAGCATTCATGTCCCCATGTCCCTGCATTTAAACAGCAGATTTGAAATCAACGGTGATAGCACAGTGATTGTAAAACTGTTACTGTAGTTCTGTCATTCTCTGTGCAAGTCATTCTCTGAATGTGCCAAGTTGCCTCTTTTAGAGGCATTTCTTCATGTGTGTGTGTATGTACCTTTTTGTTAAAAAAATACATTAATATAACCATAAACTATTAGTCCTTTACTTTTTTCCCATTTGTACTATAATTTTTATTTTATTTAAAAAATTTTATTGGTCTGAATATATATATGAAGTTCAATAAAAGCAAGTTTTTACTGTCTCTGTTGCTTTTCTGCCATTATTATTATTTGTTTTATTTCATGATTATTATTGAAGATAATTCTTGTCATGTTGGGATTAAAAAAATGATCTTTTCTACACAAACTACTATATATAAGATAGGTAACTAACAAGAACCTACTGTATAGCAGTAGGGAACTCTACTCAATATTCTGTGATAACCTATATGAGAAAAGAATCTAAGAAAGAATTAATATATGTATATGTATAACTGAATCACGTTGCTGTACACCTGGAACTAACACAACATTGTAAATCAACTATACTCCAATAAAAATAAAAATTTAAAAACTTTTTTTTACATTACCAGAAAATCTAAGAAGAAATTCAAGAAAAATAAAATTTGATAACTTGGAAAAAAAACCCACATTCTGGGTGTCAAACACACTAGGTTCACCATTGGCTTAAAGACAGAATAGGACCCACAATGACATCATTATCTTCTCAATCATAATCATCATTTTTTTTTTATTGAGCACCTACTTGGTGCCAGGCACTGTTCTAAGGTTGGACATGTATCATCCCAATATTTTCCCCATTCAACAAATATTTATTAAGATCCTACCATGTGTGAGGCACCATTGTAGGTGCTGGTGATATGGCAGTGAACAAAGTCAAATGCCTTCTCTCTCTTACCCGTGAACCACTGGGCCTGGAGGTGGGATGGGTGTTCTCCTTGTGCACCATCCTATTTTAAGAATAAAGCCAGGACCCCACAGACCCAGGATTAGGGTGAGGTGAGTTAAGGCCAAGTCACACAAGTGCAAGGTCATATCCTGTCTTCACTTAAAATGTTGCTATTTTGGTCATCATGGATTTTTTTTTTTTTTTTGCATTACTTTTTTTTTTTTGTGGCTGTGTTGGGTCTTCGTTTCTGTGCGAGGGCTTTCTCTAGTTGCGGCGAGCGGGGGCCACTTTTCATCGCGGTGCGCGGGCCTCTTACTTTCGCGACCTCTCTTGCTGCGGAGCACCGGCTCCAGACGTGCAGGCTCAGTAGTTGTGGCTCACGGGCCCAGTTGCTCCGCGGCATGTGGGATCTTCCCAGACCAGGGCTCGAACCTGTGTCCCCTGCATTGGCAGGCGGATTCTCAACCACTGCACCACCAGGGAAGCCCTTTGCATTACTTTTTTTTTTTTTTTTTTTTAATTGTTTCATTTTTTTTTTTTTAATTTTTATTTATTTATTTATTTATTTATTTATGGCTGTGTTGGGTCTTCGTTTCTGTGCGAGGGCTTTCTCTAGTTGCGGCAAGTGGGGACCACTCTTCATCGTGGTGCGCGGGCCTCTCACTGTCACGGCCTCTCTTGTTGCGGAGCACAGGCTCCAGACGCGCAGGCTCAGTAATTGTGGCTCACGGGCCCAGCTGCTCTGCGGCATGTGGGATCTTCCCAGACCAGGGCTCGAACCCATGTCCCCTGCATTGGCAGGCAGATTCTCAACCACTGCGCCACCAGGGAAGCCCTGCATTACTTTTAACTTTTGAAAATATATCTTGATTGTTGAGTTTTTTTGGCACCCCCTTAAATTTTGCACCCAAGATGATTCCTCATTAACCTCATTCTGTTAACCTCACCCTAGTCCTGTCCTTGCTCATGTGATCCTCACAACAATCACGTGAAGTAGGTGCAATAATTACCCCCATTTTACAGATAAGAAAAGTGAGGCACAGAGAAGCTAAATGACTTGCTCAAGGACATACAGTTAATTAAGTGGTAAAGCTGGTGCATGAACTTCTCTTACTTTAGAATCCATGCTCTTAACCCTACTTTACATTTTGTTTAGTCCATACAGGCTGCTAAATATCTCAAATAACTTGCCATCACTTTAATTTAAAATTAAAAATACAGCACAGTGCAGTCCGCAGCCCCTCAGGACCGGGGTCGGGCTGGGAGACCCCTTGGTCCTGGGACACGGGGCGCGGCCAGAAAGGCAGCAGCCCCCTCACCTATCACACAGCACACATCGGTGGGGAACCTGGTGCTAAACCACTCATAGATGACCTGCTTCTGGGTCAGGGTTTCCTACATAACAGAGCAGCTCCCTCGCTGGGATCTATTGAAAGTCAGCCCTGGACAGAGGGTTTGTAAAAAGAAAGTATTAAAAAAAAAAAAAAAAAGGAAGAAGAAAATTTAAAATACAGCTTTCCAGCCTCTTTAAAAGTCAGGCCAGGGACTTCCCTGGTGGCGCAGTGGTTAAGAATCCGCCTGCCAATGCAGGGGACACAGGTTTGATCTCTGGTCCGGGAAGATCCCACATGCCGCGGAGCAACCAAGCCCGTGCGCCACAACTACTGAGCCCGCATGCCTAGAGCCCATGTTCCGCAACAAGAGAAGCCGCCACAATGAGAAGCCCACGCACCGCAATGAAGAGTAGCCCCCGCTCCCCGTAACTAGAGAAAGCCCGCGTGCAGCAAGGAAGACCCAATGCAGCCAAAAATAAATAAATAAATTTATTTAAAAAAAAAAAAAAAGGCCACCTGGGCTCACATTCCAGTTTTGTGACCAGCAGCAGAACGGAGTGGCAGCCTCTCTCAGATAAAGCAAGCTCATCAGATCACCACAGTCTCCACCACTATTATCTCACTGCCTCCCCCATTTCATTCACTTGCTACCTGTCTGCTTCTGGGGGCGTTTAGATTTGGACCCCTAATCTGGCCATCTCACAGATGGAAGAATCCAAGCCCCAGAGAGGAAGAGGTTTACCCAATTCACACAGCACTTGGAGCCTGGGCTCCAAGCCAGGCCTCACACATCCCTTCAGTGACAAGAGACACTTGTAACTTTACACTTGATGGGAGCTCAGAAAGGGAGTTCCCAGACAGATCAAGCTAACTTCTATTTGCTGAGCACCGCCCAATTTTTGCCTCCAAGGTGGGCATTTCCACATCAACATCTCAGGTGGCCCTCCCAACGACTCTGGCAGGTCAGCCTTGACAACCTCTATCTTACACGTGAGAAACTGTTGCTTGGGAGGTTAAGTGACTCTCCCAGGATCTCACTGCAAGCTTGTGGTAGGTCTAACTTCAGTTCACTAGCTCTTGACATAAGACCAGAGGAATCCACCTCCTGCTCTCTCCCCAAGACACCCTCTCTGACTCTTACTAGGATTTTCTTGGACTGAGGCTGGAGTCTCCGCTGGCTAAATTTACTCTCTTCCAGAAGGATTCTAACACCGGGCAGCCCGAGAGCCAAGCTGGAGTTGTCAGAAATACCGACTATAGGCCAAGCATATGCTAGATGCTTTTCACAAAGCTTATATAGTCTTTGTGTTTATCTGCATCCTCTAAATTTTCCACAGTGACTATATTTTACTTCCTATACAAGGAATTGCTTGACCTAGGCCTGGAAATGATTCTATTGAAAGTTTGGGGAAGTTGAGCATATTGGTCCCCAACTTGCAGTTAAGGAAACTGAGGCTCAGATGGATGGCCCAAGGTTACACAGGTAAGAAGTGATGGAATCAGGATTCTGTCCGAGTCCAAAGCCTGTGCTCTTTCCATTCCACTACTCTGCTTGCCCTTTTTTTTTTTTTTAACAACTTGTTCCACAAAGGAGTTCAGGCAATTTATAAAAATACATTAAAGGAATCAAGCATTTATCCTGTCTTTCTTGTACAAACTATTTCAGGAAAATCAAATAATGAATGAGGAAAAGTTATTCTTTTATTTTTTCATTTAAGTTTTATTTTAAAATTATTTTTGTAATTTAATTTTATTTTTAAAAATAATTTTTATTGAAAAGTTGTTCCTTATGGAAGAATTCCAGCTAATGAATGCAAAAAGAATGACAGAGGGACTTCCCTGGTGGTCCAATGGTTACGACTCCGTGCTTCCACTGCAGGGGGCTCGGGTTCTATCCCTGGTCAGGGAACTAAGATCCCACATGCTGCTGGGCGCGGCCAAAAAAAAAAAGAATGACAGAATTAGAAAGTCATGGGGAACTCCCTGGCAGTCCAGGACTTGGCGCTTTCACTGCCAGGGCCCGGTCCCCATTTTGCAACACCTAATGAAATAATGGATCATCAGCAGATGCTAAAACCAACAGATAAAAGGTTGATGGGGAATTCTATAATGAAAAGAGCAGGGAGATGCAAGAGGGAAGAGATATGGCAACATATGTATATGTGTAACTGATTCACTTTGTTGTAAAGCAGAAGCTAGCACACCATTGTAAAGCAATTATACTTCAATAAAGATGTTTAAAAAAAAAAAAAAAAAAGAAAAGAACAGGCCAAGAGCCCTGAAACCATGGATCAATCCATAAAAATATTTCAACTAAATATGTGCCACTAGATGAGACATAATAATAAGTAGACAGCACCATCACCAATAAGGTATTCTTGCTAAAGACATTAAACCTGAATCTAATCAAGCTCTAGATCTAACTTTCAGTTTACTGGAAATACAAGAGACAGAAGAACAAGTTAAACTACACCATCAGGAAGCAATCAGCCAAATCTTCTGGGATGTGGGAGCCTTTACAGGACAAATGCTCTGGTTTCCTTTACAAATAAATAGCATGAAAAAGAAAGAAAAGTGAAACTGTTATAGATGAAAAGTTACTTATGACACATATCAACCGAATGAAATGTGTGAGCCTTATTTGAGTTCTTATTGGAACAAACCAACTATTAAAGAAATTTGAACATGAACTAGGTATTAAATGATTTTGGGGAATTTGTATTAATTTTGTTAGGTATGATAGTGGCATTGTAGTTATATTTGAAAAAGCCCTATCTTTTAAAGATATATGCTGAAATAATTCCAGTGAAATGATATGATATCTGGGATTTGCTTTATAATACTTCAGAGGGAGGGAAAAGTGGGGAGGTAAGTGAAACAAGATTGGCAAAATGTTGATAATTATTGAGGATGGGTTACAGGTACATAACAGTTTATTACATTCTCTCTACTTTCATGTGTTTGAAATATTCCATAATAAAAAGTTTTTTTAAGGCTTAAAGTAAATAATTAAGAAAATTGGGACAAAGAGGAAATACAGATCCAGAAATAGAATAGTTCTGAGCTTCTTAGCAGCCAAAACAAAGAGGGAAACAAGAGTCATGATGGCCAAATGTTGAGAAAGACAGTCTCATGCCTACAGTTTTTTTTTTTTTTTTTTAATAGGAATAGTCCAATTTCTTACTCATCACTAGGACTTTTTGTTTTTATTTATTTATTTATTTATTTATTTTTATTTTTATTTTTTTAATTTTTTTAAAGATTTATTTATTGATTGATTGATTGCTATGTTGGGTCTTCGTTTCTGTGCTAGGGCTTTCTGTAGTTGCGGCAAGCGGGGGCCACTCTTCATCGCGGTGCGCAGGTCTCTCACCATTGTGGCCTCTCTTTTTGCAGAGCACAGGCTCCAGACGCGCAGGCTCAGTAGTTGTGGCTCACGGGCCTAGTCGCTCCGCGGCATGTGGGATCTTCCCAGACCAGGACGCGAACCCGTGTCCCCTGCATTAGCAGGCAGACTCTCAACCACTGCGCCACCAGGGAAGCCCATGCCTACAGTTTTTTGACCCTTACTCAATCATGTAAGAATGGGCCCTGGGCCTGGAACACTTCCTAACCAAGAGATAAAGAGCCCACACAGCCTGTGCTGGATTTATCACCTTGTGTGGGAGTATCTTTCCTTGTTTCAGGTGTCATGAGTACTCTTTTGTCTCTGCTTAAAGCATGTCGGTCATATGGCATCTAGCCAACCCCATGGTTATTATCTGTCCTCCTCTTGGAGGGGATAGGGTCCTTCCACTATGGCACAAGAAGGGTGAGCATAGGTGAAATGCCCTGTCTTGATCACTGGGAGAGATCCCCCGGCAATGAGGGACCAACACCCACTACTGAAGCTGATCCTGCTCTGTCTCTTCTCTATGTGAGTAAAGCATTGTTCTATCCGGTGCTTGACTGCATTGTGTCTTACTTGACTACTCAGATACCAAGAGGAAATGGGTAGAAGTGTTTAGAGTCTTCCCCTGGGAATTATAACTGGTGCAAGGGTACTCCACTTGACACAAAGAGATTTCTAAAACCAACAAACCAGCACAGTTTCTTGTAATCAAAGAGATTCCAGTGGTGGCAAAATTCCTACTCAATATGGCCTATCAATAGGGGGCCAGTCATCTGTCCTGATTTGGGGTATAATGAAGGACTTGCAAAGAGCTAGGGCCAACAGAAGGAGGGGAAAGAGGTGGAGAGAGGTGGACCTTGGAGGATGAGGGAAATGGAGAAGGACATGGGAAAGGCAGGGCATTCTAGGGGGAGGGTACTGGGTGAGCAAAGGCAGAGAGGCTATTTCATTTTCATAAAAGAAAAAATACAAAAAATGCATGTGAACCTGAAGAAAGCTGGTCTTTTATTTGCTCCCTCTTCGCCAAAAGAAATCGATCCAACTCCAAAAAGCACTGACAGGAAACAAAAGTCTTTACCAAAGGTCTCTGGAGGACACTGCAAAGGGATTACACGGCACAGCTCACGGCAAGACATCCTTTCTCTCTTCCTCAAAGTTCCACACTATTACAACAGCTCCCCAAACCTCTTCCTTCTTTCTCTTTTTCCAAATTCCTGACCACCCAAACTCTGCCAGCTCCCTCACTCCCCTCCCTTCTCTCAGAAGCAGCTTTTCCTGATTGGGACTGGGAAGAAATTCCTCCAGGTCTCTCCACTCTTTTGCTTAGGTCTATTCCTCTCCCTCTGCCCTCCTTACAAAGGCTCCTAAGCCTGGGAAGGAGGAAAAGCAGTGCATATTTACATGTGAGTATTTTTGTCCCGTTGCCTGGAAAAAAAAAAAAAAGATTGGAAGGAAAGACACCCGAATGTTAACAGGAAGATGCCAGCAAAGCTTTGGAATCAGATAAAGTTGGGTCCAGGTCCTGGCTCTGCCACTTTCTAGCTGTGTGACCTTGGGCAAGCCTCACTGGAGACATTTCTCCAAACCTCAGACTGCTGTTCCGTGAATGACTTAGCATGGTATCTGGCATATAGCAAGCGTTCCATAAAGTGTAGCTTACAAAATAAAGGAGTTAGTTACCTGTAGATAGTAGGAATATGGTGAACTTTATTTTGTCTTTATCCATATTTTTTTGCCTTTATCAGTATTTTATTTTAAAAATTTTACAATAAGTACATATTTGTAAAAATAAAACAAAATAAAGACCATTATAAACACAGGCGTAAGATTAAATGTTTATCAGTAGAAGATCAAATGAATTATGGGGCACCCATATTCTGGAATATTATGAACTCCTTAAAAATGGGGTATCTCTATAAATAATGACACGAAAAAATGTCCACAGTATACAGCAAGTTGCAAAACAATATGTGGTGTGACCCCCTTTATATATACATATATATAGTATGCTACGAATAAGAAAAACCGCAGCTATCTCAGCAGTGAAGATGAGTGTTTTTCATTTTTCAAATCCATATTTTTGTAAGGTTTTAATTAAAAAAAAAAATAAGATGCATGTTTTACTTTTACATAAAAGAAAAACACTGAAAGGAAGGGGGGGAAAACAGGTAGGGTTTCCCGTGTGTTTCCCAGGCCCACGGCGGAACAGAGCACCAGGCAAACGAAGGACCCCAAGATTCTGCGCGCCTAAGTCCTATCGCTGAGTCAGTTGAGCTCCTGCCAGCCACTAGGCTGGGCAGGAAGGGTTAACAGGGCACCCCATCTTCAGCCCTCGAAGGCTCCCCCCCTGCCCCCACGTCCTCTTTTGCAGACTGCAATAGAAAGGAGCCAGTTGAAATTGCTCCCTTTCTCCCCATGGGGACCCTTCTAATACCTCTGCTAAGGAGAGTAAGGTTTGCTGGAGCAGAGAAGAGGGCAGGGGCAAGAGAAGGCCCTGGGGCCTGAAGACCTTTCTAGATGTATGTGGCCTGTGGCCCCCAAGTCTTCCCCGCTCCCCCAATCTTGTTGAAACTGAAGATGTGGGGGGGGGGCTCTGGAGGGACCGCAGGACCTTGCCGGGTTCTCAGGGTGGGACCCGGTGGGACCCGCCGCGCAGCGTGTGGAGAGAGGAAGCTGCTGACCCCACAAACTCTTGGGGGACAAGCCTGAGCAGTTCCCGGAATGTGGGGGAAATGGGTGCCCTATCAGCCATCTCTATAAAAACCACTTGGGGGCCCCTATCAGCCCTCTCTATAAAAACCATCGCCTACAGAAGATCAAGCCCCAAGATTGAGTCCCAGGATTTCCTGACTAGTTCCAAGAACCCAACCTAGAAAGTGGGCGGGGTTGCTGCCTCCTCTTCCCCTCCCCACTCAGGCCCTTCTCGCTTTTGGGCCCCCAGTCCAGGCCCAACCCCACGGCCAGCCCATTCAGCTCCCAAGTCTAGTCTGCCCTGCGCTCCCTCAAACCACCCCCAGTGCCCGCCCCGCCCCCCAGTTCTGCGCCTCCCCCCGCCCCATTTCCGCTTAGCTTGCACTCCCGGCACCCCGCGCGCGCCTCGGGTACCTCCTCGGCCCGCGGGAACCCAAGCCCCGAGGCCCCGCCCCTCTGATGCCCCGCCCCAAAGCCCCCCCCTGGCACGTGCCCGAGCTTAGCTTGTTTACCTCTCAGTGCCTGTAAGAGGACCCCTCTACAGGTCAATCCCTGACCATATTATCAGCCCTTGGGACCTGCATTCGAAGTGTTGGGAAGGGGGTTCGCGGCGTTCAGAGAAGTTCGGAGAAGATGCAGGCCCGGAAGCGGAAGCAGTGAATGGAGAGGGCCAGAGGTCGGGGCAGTGAGGACCACAAATCTAGAGCGCACGCCCACCTCCTTCCCTCCGGGCCGGCGCACTTGGGAGTGGGACGAGACGCTCGGTCTGGGTCCGGCGGGCTCGAGCCTGAATCTGAGCAAGGGCTGGCCCTGTACCCGCCAGGTGTGCTGCGCGGGACTGGCGGCAGGGCGGGGTGGCCCCGGGAGCCATTGTCGGGGGTGGAGGGCGAGTCAAGTGAGCTGGGAGTGCCCGGCCTAGTATCGGGAATCGAGGGTCCAGCTGGAGGTATTGAGGTGAGGTGAGATTAGGCCCAACGGCTCTCTCGGCCTGGATGCCGTGACCTGTCCTGGCAAGGGTGCGGAGCAGGAGGCCCAACCGTTGGGGCTGTGCCTCAGCGCTTCCCAGGTGGGGCGCGGAGCTCGACTCTACGCCGCCACCGTGTGGCCGTAGGGAGCAGCGCCTGCCTGGACCCGGAGACTCCTCAGGGCTGGGGCGGGGGACCAGGTCCTGGAGACCTTGGGAGAGCCGCCCTTGGGGAGACTGACTTTCGATACCCTGCTCCTCCCGAGCTGGGTTCCAGGAATGGGGTTGAAGTTGCCATGGCGGCGGCGGAGCAGTCGGCCGGGCCTTCCTCCAGCCGCTGTGAATCCCCCTCAGGACAGCGTGGGATTGTGGTGTGGACACCCATTGTCCGCCAGCATCTTGTTGCTTACTGAATGAGGAGGTGTGGAGATGTGGATGAGAATGATCCCTCCCAAAGGCAGCAAGGCCTCCAACAACCAACCAGCTTTTCCTAAGCATCTACTATGTGAAAGGCGTACAAAGATGAATAATTAAAATAAGTAGGGAAAGCCCTCTCATATTTGTGGCTCCCCACTCTCATGAAAATAACAGGTAACTTTTAGGAAGGCTTACTGTATGCCAGACATTTACTGAGTACTTTTATATGCGTGATAACATTAAATTCTCACCACAATCCTCTAAGGGTAGGCACTATTATTCCTATCCAACAGATGAGGAAGTTTAGGTTCAGAGAAGTTAAGTAACTTGCCTAAAGTCACAGCTAGATCGAATTTCTAAGCCTTGACTTGACTTTTTTTTTTTTTTTTGGCCGAGCAGTGGGGCTTGCAGTATCTCAGTTCCCCAACCAGGGATTGAACCTGGCCCCTGCAGTGAAAGCCCAGAATCCTAACCACTAGGCCACCAGGGAACCCCCTTGGCTTTTTTTTTTTTAATAGACTTTATTTTTTAGAGCATATTTAAGTTCACAACAAAATCGAGCAAAGATGTAGTGTTTCCATATGCCTCCTGTGCCAACACACAACTTCCTCTGTCAACATCTAACACCAGAGTGGTGCATTTGTTACAATTAGTGAACCTACATTGATACATCATTATCACCCAAAGTCCAAAATTTACGTTTGATAAGCCTTAGTTTTTAACCACTATGTCAATCTCCTACCCTAATTATAAGGCCACTTTGCTGAGCGGGGATTCAACTGGGACTTTGAAGGGTATGTAGAATTTCCAAAGAAGGGGGTAAAAAGGACATTTCAGGCAGGAGAGTTGTATAGAGAAAGATGTAGAGGGATTTTCAGGGTACTCAGCAAGTTTGACTTGAGCAAGAGGCCCCAAGCTTTAGTCAATTGAGTATCAACCTCATGAAGTTTGTCCTAAACAATAATAGCCATGAAATCATGGGTTTAGAATGCAAGTTTTATTTTTGAATCCCCATTGAAATAAATATGTTAATCTTTGAAAAATATTTGGTTATATGCCACTAAAATTATCCCTAGAGCCCCCCGGTGATAGTCATGCCCCATTCTGGAAAACACTACCATAGGGAATTACTGGAGGTACCCTGGGGAGGTAGGATGAGGCCACTGCTTGCTGAGCAAGGGTCATCTGTGTCCCAGGTAAGCTGCTTGCTGCTGTTCATAATTCTCTGAGCCCCAGACCTACCAGCATATTTGATCTTATCTTTCCTGGCTAGCAACACTTTGGTGGCTCCTTATTCTCTTCTAGATAGAAGAGTAAATGCCCTAACATAACCTACAAGGTCCTTGGGGATCCTGGGGTAGGCCCACCATGACCCCATCAGGCTGGTGAAGAGAGGGAGATAGGAGACAGGATCTCCTGGAGGAAGTGACATCTGAGCTGAAGTCTAACGGATTTATGGGAGAGAACTAGGTGATGGTGGTGAAGAGCTTTTTTAGGTAGAAGGAACAGCAAGTGCAAATTTCCCGAGGCAGGAAGGAACAATGTGCATGTGAGCACCTGAAAGAGGCACTAGAGGAAGAGTCGGGGAGAGGAGTTTGCAGGGGCCAGACCATGCCTGCAGTCCCTGGAGGCAACACAAGCATTGTGATCTTAATGCTGTGCCTTACGCGGAGCCATTTAGGGCCTCAAGAACGGTGACTTCAGTTACTTGAATAACAAATACTTTTTGAACACCTACTTCAGGTGGAGCACTGGGGATTTTAATAGAAGACTCTCGTGGTCCCTGCCATCAGGAAACTTACATTCTTTTACAAATAAAAGTTATACATATGCATGGTTTAAAGAAATAACAAGTATTATAAGGTTTTCTATGAAAACAGAAGGCAGTCCACTACCTTTTCCCCCATTTCCACTTTTGCAGAGGCATCTATTTTCAACTTTTTTAGCTGACTGTATTTTAGATTTATCTCCATTATCTCTAAGTAATCTTGGTTTGTTTGTTTGTTTTTTGAGTTTTTGAATTTTATTTAATTTATTTTTTTATACAGCAGGTATGTATGTCAATCCCAATCTCCCAGTTCATCCCACCACCACTACCCCACCCCCCTGCCACTTTTCCCCCTTGGTGTCCATACGTTCGTTCTCTACATCTGTGTCTCCATTTCTGCCCTGCAAACCGGTTCATCTGTACCATTTTTCTAGGTTCCACATATATGCATTAATATACGATATTTGTTTTTCTCTTTCTGACTTACTTCACTCTGTATGACGGTCTCTAGATCCATCCACGTCTCTACAAATGACCCAATTTCGTTCCTTTTTATGGCTGAGTTAATATTCCATTGTATATATGTACCACATCTTCTTTATCCATTTGTCTGTCGATGGGCATTTAGGTTGCTTCCATGACCTGCCTATTGTAAATAGTGCTGCAGTGGACATTGGGGTGCATGTGTCTTTTTGAATTATGGTTTTCTCTGGGTATATGCCCAGTAGTGAGATTGCTGGGTCATATGGTAATTCTATTTTTAGTTTTTTAAGGAACCTCCATACTGTTCTCCATAGTGGCTGTATCAATTTACATTCCCACCAACAGTGCAAGAGGGTTCCCTTTTCTCCACACCCTCTCCAGCATTTGTTGTTCGTAGATTTTCTGATGATGCCCATTCTAACTGGTGTGAGGTGATACTCATTGTAGTTTTGATTTGCATTTCTCTAATAATTAGTGATGTTGAGCAGCTTTTCATGTGCTTCTTGGCCATCTGTATGTCTTCTTTGGAGAAATGTCTGTTTAGGTCTTCTGCCCATTTTTGGATTGGGTTGTTTTTTTTTTTAATATTGAGCTGCATGAGCTGCTTATATATTTTGGAGATCAATCCTTTGTCCATTGATTCGTTTGCAAATATTTTCTCCCATTCTGAGGGCTGTCTTTTCGTCTTGTTTGTAGTTTCCTTTGCTTTGCAAAAGCTTTTAAGTTGCATTAGGTCCCATTTGTTTATTTTTGTTTTTATTTCCATTACTCTAGGAGGTGGATCAAAAAAGATCTTGATGTGATTTATGTCAAAGAGTGTTCTTCCTGTTTTCCTCTAAGAGTTTTCTAGTATCCAGTCTTACATTTAGGTCTCTAATCCATTTTGAGTTTATTTTTGTGTATGGTGTTAGGGAGTGTTCTAATTTCATTCTTTTACATGTAGCTGTCCAGTTTTCCCAGCACCACTTATTGAAGAGACTGTCTTTTCTCCATTGTATATCCTTGCCTCCTTTGTCATAGATTAGTTGACCATAGGTGCGTGGGTTTATCTCTGGGCTTTCTATCCTGTTCCATTGATCTATATTTCTGGTTTTGTGCCAGTACCATATTGTCTTGATTACTGTAGCTTTGGAGTATAGTCTGGAGTCAGGGAGTCTGATTCCTCCAGCTCCTTTTTTTCCCCTCAAGACTACTTTGGCTATTCGGGGTCTTTTGTGTGTCCATACAAATTTTAAGATTTTTTTATTCTAGTTCTGTAAAAAATGCCACTGGTAATTTGATAGGGATTGCATTGAATCTGTAGATTGCTTTGGATAGTGTGGTCATTTTCACAATATTGATTCTTCCAATCCAAGAACATGGTATATCTCTCCATCTGTTTGTGTGATCTTTGATTTCTTTCATCAGTGTCTTATAGTTTTCTGAGTACAGGTCTTTTACCTCCTTAGGTAGGTTTATTCCTAGGTATTTTATTCTTTTTGTTGCAATGGTGAATGGAATTGTTTCCTTAATTTCTCTTTCTGATTTTTCGTTGTTAGTGTATAGGAATGCAAGAGATTTCTGTGCATTAATTTTGTATCCTGCAACTTTACCAAATTCATTGATTAGCTCTAGTAGTTTTCTGGTGGCATCTTTAGGATTCTCTATGTATAGTATCATGTCATCTGCAAACAGTGACAGTTTTACTTCTTCTTTTCCAATTTGTATTCCTTTCATTTTTTTTTCTTCTCTGATTGCCGTGGCTAGGACTTCCAAAACTATGTTGAATAATAGTGGTGAGAGTGGACATCCTTGTCTTGTTCCTGATCTTAGAGGAAATGCTTTCAGTTTTTCACCATTGAGAATGATGTTTGCTGTGTGTTTGTCGTATATGGCCTTTATTATGTTGAGGTAGGTTCCCTCTATGCCCACTTTCTGGAGAGTTTTTGTCATAAATAGGTGTTGAATTTTGTCAAAAGCTTTTTCTACATCTATTGAGATGATCATATGGTTTTTATTCTTCAGTGTGTTAATATGGTGTATCACATTGATTGATTTGTGTATTTTGAAGAATCCTTGCACCCCTAGGATAAATCCCACTTGATCATGGTGTATGATCCTTTTAATGTGTTATTGGATTCTGTTTGCTAGTATTTTGTTGAGGATTTTTGCCTCTATATTCATCAGTGATATTGGTCTGTAATTTTCTTTTTTTGTAGTATCTTTGTCTGGTTTTGGTATCAGAGTGATGGTGGCCTCATAGAATGAGTTTGGGAGTATTCATTCCTCTGCAGTTTTTTGGAAGAGTTTGAGAAGGATGGGCATTAGTTCTTCTCTAAATGTTTGATAGAATTCACCTATGAAGCCATCTGGTCCTGGACTTTTGTTTGTTGGAAGATTTTTAATCACAGTTTCAATTTCATTACTTGTGATTGGTCTGTTCATATTTTCTTTTTCTTCCTGGTTCAGTCTTGGAAGGTTATGCCTTCCTAAGAATTTGTCCATTTCTTCCAGATTGTCCATTTTATTGGCATAGAGTTGCTTGTAGTAGTCTCTCTTTTTCTTTTTTTTAAATTAATTAATTAATTTATTATTTATTTTTGGTTGCATTGGGTTGGTTGCTGTGCGTGGGATTTCTCCAGCTGCAGCGAGCAGGGGCTACTCTTCTTTGCGGTGTGTGGGCTTCTCATTGTGGTGGCCTCTCCCGTTGCGGAGCACGGGCTGCAGGCACATGGGCTTCAGTAGTTGTGGCTCGTGGGCTCTAGAGTGCAGGCTCAGTAGTTGTGGCTCATGGGCTTAGTTGCTCCGTGGCATGTGGGATCTTCCCGGACCAGGGCTCGAACCTGTGTCCCCTGCATTGGCCGGCGGGTTCCTAACCACTGCGCCACCAGGGAAGCCCATATAGTAGTCTCTTATGATGCTTTGTATTTCTGCAGTGTCTGTGGTAACTTCTCCCTTTTCATTTCTAATTTTATTGATTTGAGTCCTCTTCCTCTTTTTCTTGATGAGTCTGGCTAAAGGTTTATCAATTTTGTTTACCTTCTCAAAGAACCAGCTTTTAGTTTTATTGATCTTTGCTATTGTTTTCTTTGTTTCTATTTCATTTATTTCTTCTTTGATCTTTATGATTTCTTCCTTCTACTAACTTTGGGTTTTGTTTGTTCTTCTTTCTCTAGTTCCTTTAGGTGTAAGGTTAGATTGTTTATTTGAGATTTTTCTTTTTTTTTTTTTAATAAATTTATTTATTTATTTTTGGCTGTGTTGGGTCTTCATTACTGTGCATGGGCTTTCTCTAGTTGCGGTGAGCGAGGGCTACTCTTCGTTGTGGTGCGTGGGCTTCTCATTGTCGTGGCTTCTCTTGTTGCAAAGCACGGGCTCTAGGTGTGCAGGCTTCAGTAGTTGTGGCACGTGGGCTCAGCAGTTGTGGCTTGGGGGCTCCAGAGCTTAGGCTCAGTAGTTGTGGTGCACAGGCTTAGTTGCTCCATGGCATGTGGGATCTTCCCAGGCCAGGGCTTGAACCCCTGCATTGGCAGGTGGATTCTTAACCACTGTGCTACCAAGGAAGCCCAAGATTTTTCTTGTTTCTTGAGGCAGGCTTGTATTGCTATAAACTTCCCTCTTAGAACTGCTTTTGCTGCATCCCATAGGTTTTGGATCATCGTGTTTTCATTGTAATTTGTCTCTAGGTATTTTTTGATTTCCTCTTTGATTTCTTCAGTGATCTCTTGGTTATTTAGTAACGTATTGTTTAGCCTCTGTGTGTTTGTGGTTTTTACGTTTTTTTCCCTGTAATTGATTTCTAATCTCATAGTGTTGTGGTCAGAAAAGATGCTTGATATGATTTCAGTTTTCTTAAATTTACCGAGGCTTCATTTGTGACCCAAGATGTGATCTATCCTGGAGAATGTTCCGTGTGCACTTGAGAAGAAAGTGTAATCTGCTGTTTTGGGATGGAATATCCTATAAATATCAATTAAATCTATCTGGTCTATTGTATCATTTAAAGCTTGTGTTTCCTTATTACTTTTCTGTTTGGATGATCTGTCCATTGGTGTAAGTGAGGTGTTAAAGTCCCCCACTATTATTGTGTTACTGTCGATTTCCTCTTTTGTAGCTGTTAGCAGTTGCCTTATGTATTGAGGTGCTCCTATGTTGGGTGCATATATATTTATAATTGTTATATCTTCTTCTGGGATTGATCCCTTGATCATTCTGTAGTGTCCTTCCTTGTCTCTTGTAACATTCTTTATTTTAAAGTCTCTTTTATCTGATATGAGTATTGCTACTCCAGCTTTCTTTTGATTTCCGTTTGCATGGAATATGTTTTTCCATCCCCTCACTTTCAGTCTGTATGTGTCCCTAGGTCTGAAGTGAGTCTCTTGTAGACAACATATAGATGGGCCTTGTTTTTGTATCCATTCAGCAAGCCTGTGTCTTTTGGTTGGAGCATTTAATCCATTCACGTTTAAGGTAATTATCGATATGTATATACCTATTACCATTTTCTTAATTGTTATGGGTTTATTTTGTAGGTCCTTTTCTTCTCTTGTGTTTCCCACTTAGAGAAGTTCCTTTAGCATTTGTTGTAGAGCTGGTTTGGTGGTGCTGAATTCTCTTAGCTTTTGCTTGTCTGTAAAGCTTTTGATTTCTCCATCGAATCTGAATGAGATCCTTGCTGGGTAGAGTAATCTTGGTTGTAGGTTCTTCCCTTTCATCACTTTAAGTATATCATGCCACTCCCTTCTGCCTTGTAGAGTTTCTGCTGAGAAATCAGCTGTTATTTGTCAAATATAATCAAATGTTATTTGTCATTTTTCCCTTGTTGCTTTCAATAATTTTTGTCTTTAATTTTTGTCAATTTGATTACTATGTGTCTCGGAGTGTTTCTCCTGTGTGGGACTGTCTGCGCTTTCTGGACTTGGGTGACTATTTCCTTTCCCCTGTTAGGGAAGTTTTCGACTATAATCTCTTCAAATATTTTCTCGGGTCCTTTCTCTCTCTCTTCTCCTTCTGGGACCCCTATAATGCAAATGTTGTTGCATTTAATGTCCCAGAGGTCTCTTAGGCTGTCTTCATTTCGTTTCATTCTTTTTTCTTTATTCTGTTCCGTGGCAGTGAATTCCACCATTCTGTCTTCCAGGTCACTTATCCGTTCTTCTGCCTCAGTTATTCTGCTATTGATTCCTTCAAGTGTATTTTTCATTTCAGTTATTGTATTGTTCATCTCTGTTTGTTTGTTCTTTAATTCTTCTAGGTGTTCTTTTTTTTTTAATTAATTTATTTATTTTTGGCTGCAATGGGTCTTCGTTCTGTGCATGGGCTTTCTCTAGTTGTGGCAAGTGGGGGCTACTCTTCGTTGTGGCAAGCGGGCTTCAGTAGTTGTGGCAAGTGTGGGCTACTCTTCGTTGCGGCACGCGGGCTTCAGTAGTTGTAGCACGTGGGCTCAGTAGTTGTGGCTCAGGTGCTCTAGAGCACAGGCTCAGTAGTTGTGGCGCACAGGCTTAGTTGCTCTGCGGCGTGTGGGATATTCCCGGACCAGGGCTCGAACCCGTGTCCCCTGAACTGGCAGGTGGATTCTTAACCACTGCGCCACCAGGGAAGCCCCTAGGTGTTTGTTCTTTAATTCTTCTAGGTCTTTGTTAAACATTTCTTGGATCTTCTCGATCTTTGCCTCCATTCTTTTTCCGAGGTCCTGGATCATCTTACTATCATTATTCTGAATTCTTTTTCTGGAAGGTTGCCTATCTCCACTTCATTTAGTTGTTTTTCTGAGGTTTTATCTTGTTCCTTCATCTGGTACAAAGTCCTCTGCCTTTTCATTTTGTCTGTCTTTCTGTGAATGTGGTTTTCCTTCCACAGGCTGCAGGATTGTAGTTCTTCTTGCTTCTCCTGTCTGCCCTCTGGTGGATGAGGCTATCTAAGAGGGTTGTGGAGGCTTCCTGATGGGAGGGACTGGTGGTGGGTAGAGCTGGGTGTTGCTCTGTTGTCAGAGCTCAGTAAAACTTTAATCCGCTTGTCTGCTGATGGGTGGGCCTGGGTTCCCTCCCTGTTAGTTGTTTGGCCTGAGGCGACCCAGCACTGGAGCCTACCCAGCTCTTTGGTGGGGCTAATGGCCGACTCTGGGAGGGCTCACGCCAAGGAGTACTTCCCAGAGCTTCTGCTGCCGGTGTCCTTGTCCCCACGGTGAGCCACAGCCACCCGCCGCCTCTGCAGGAGACCCTCCAACACTAGCAGGTAGGTCTGGTTCAGTCTCCTATGGGGTCACTGCTCCTTCCCCTGGGTCCCAATGCGCACACTACTTTGTGTGTGCCCTCCAAGAGTGGAATCTCCGTTTCCGCTAGTCCTGTCGAAGTCCTGCAGTCAAATCCCACTAGGCTTCGAAGTCTGATTCTCTAGGAATTCCTCCTCCCGTTGCCAGACCCCCAGGTTGGGAAGCCTGACGTGGGGCTCAGAACCTTCACTCCAGTGGGTGGACTTCTGTGGTATAATTGTTCTCCAGTTTGTGAGTCACCCACCCAGCAGTTATGGGATTTGATTTTATTGTGATTGCGCCCCTCCTACCGTCTCATTGCGGCTTCTCCTTTGTCTTTGGATGTGGAGTATCTTTTTTGGTGAGATCCAGTGTCTTCCTGTCGATGATAGTTCAGCAGTTAGTTGTGATTCCGGTGCTGTCGCAAGAGGGAGTGAGCACACATCCTTCTACTCCGCCATCTTGAACCAATCTCCTAGAAATCTTGTTTTGCCACTTCTAGACATTTCAGTTTTAAACACTATCTTTTGACTTTCTACTATGGAAGATAAAGTTTTAATTGTCTTTCCCCATCACCTGCTCCACCATACACATAATCCCCACATCCTCAAATTGCCAACATAATTTTGGTTCGTTCAGTAGTCTTTGTTTACATTATTATATGTAAGCTATGATTACTTTTCCTTTCCTGTACAAGTTTTTGTTTTCCCCAGAGTCAACAATTGTCGTGTTGTGTCACTTGCTTAGTTTCTATGTATTCCACCCTCCACCAGTTATCTAAATCTCTTCTCAAGAGGTTCCTACATATCAGGTGTCTCAGATTGGTGTCTCTGGAAGCAGAGGTGGAGATAGAGATGTTTACTAGGGATCAACACCTATGAAAGGAAGTGGGTGGAAGCAGGATTGGGCAGAGGCAGAGGAACTGCAGTGAGACCTGGAAAACCTCCGCCCACCTGGCAGGGAGCCCTGGAGCAAGTATGGCCCATCATGAGTGTCCTGAGCCCTGCTGAAATGGCCAGGCCTTTATACCCTGCCTGGTTCAGTCCTGCCTATGGGCTACCCCAGGAAGGATCTGATCTTCAGCGAGGTAGGTCTCTGCATCGGAGACCGAACCTGAAGGAGCTGACAGCTGGAGGTGGTCTGCTGCCCAAACTCCCCACAGCTGGGCCACAAGGCCTTCCTTGAAGGGGACTCTGGGAGGCAAACTCCATGACTACTACATCATGTGTTCTGTCAATTCCATCTTTTTTTTTTTTTTAGTGTGGATCATTTTAAAAGTTTTTATTGAATTTACAGTATTGCTTCTGTTTTATGTTTTGGTTTTTTGGCCACGAGGCACGTGGGATCTTAGCTCCCTCTGCACTGGAAGGCGAAGTCCCAACCACTGGACCACCAGGGAAGTCCTTGTCAATTCCATCTTCTTGAAGAAACTTTTCTTCTGCTCCTGTCTGGAGCATTTGCCCTTTATATCTGGTGAACAGCTATTATTCTGGGCAGGGAAAGATCCAGACTTTGTAGGGTTTAAAGTTTATACAATCTGGGGGCCCTTTAAAAAAAGGAATACAAAGTTAGCTGTAATTTATTTGGATTGATAAATCAACAAACTCCTGGAGCTTGAGATCCCTTAGAGACTCGGGACCTTTTCTTCTGAGCTCTCATTGAGCAATCTAGCAACAGTGCTCTCTGATTGGTTTCTCCCACCTGCCTAGAGAACCGTCTACAACTCCCAGCACTCCCAGCAGGCCCCGGAATGTGCAGGAAGCAGAAGCTTAGGCTTCTAGGTGAGCCCGCCTCTGATCCTGGGGTCTTCATGAGCATCTGTCACCTCGCTCCTGTGTTGGATTTCCCTGGGACTGCTGCTTTCTTTACTCTCTCCTTTTGGTGGAGCACCTACTCCAACATTTTCTTGGGAAAGAGGGTGTGTGAGGTGACATTTTTGAGACCTTGCAAGTCTGCAAATACCTTCATTCTACCTTCCCCTTAATAATGTGGTTCGGTACAGGATATATGAAAACTCTTAGAACGGTGCCTGGCACGTAAGAAGTTCTATAGGTGTTTTGCCATCATTATTATAAAAAACTCTCATTGGAGGGACTTCCCTGGTGGTCCAGTGGGTAAGACTCCGTGCTCCCAATGCAGGTGGCCTGGGTTTGATCCCTGGTCAGGGAACTAGATCCTGCATGCATGTCACAACGAAGGATCCCACGTGCCGCAACGAAGAGCCGGCACAGCCTAAATAAAAAAAAGACAAAAAAACAACTCTCTTTGGAGATTATTTTCTTTTAGTGTTACTATTGAGAAGTCCAAAGCATCCTGATTCCTGGTGCTTTGTGTGTAGTCCCTTTTCTACTTTGGAAGCTACAGGGTCTTTTCTTTGTGTCTCCCTCCACACCTCCCTGACCACCATGGTTCTGACATCTCACGTTGGTACCTCTGGGACAGGTCTGTTGCTACCCATGGCACTGAGCACTTGGAGATGCCTTTCAACATGGAACCGTATGTCCTTCAGTTCCATTTTTAATTGATGACTCCTCTCTGTTCTGCTTTCTCTTTCTGTAATATCCATTATTCAGATGTTGAGTGTCCCAGACCAGTACTCTAGTTTTCTTTTCTTTTCTTTTTTTTTTCTTTCTGCTTTTCTATCTCTTTTTCTCTTTGTTTTACTTTCTGGAAGATTTCCTCAAATTTATCTTCCAACCCTTCCATTGAATTTTTAATTGCAAGGGCTTTTTGTTGTTGATGTTTGTTTCTTTTTTTTTTCTTTCTTTCTTTATTTTTTTAGCTGTGCTGGGTCTTAGTTGCGGCACGCAGGATCTTCCTTGCGGCGTGTGGGATTTTTAGCTGTGGCATGCAGGCTCTTAGTTGTGGCATGCGGGATCCAGTTCCCTGACCGGGGATTGAACCCGGTCCCCCTGCATTTGGAGCTCGGAGTCTTAACCTCTGGACCACCAGGGAAGTCCCTTGTTAGTTTCTTTTTAAAATAACATCCTGGGGCTTCCCTGGTGGCTCAGTGGTTAAGAATCCGTCTGCCAATGCAGGGGACACGGGTTCGATCCCTGGTCCGGGAAGATCCCACATGCCATGGAGCAACTAAGCCCGTGTGCCACAACTAGTGAAGCCAGCGAGCTACAACTACTGAAGCCCGCGCCTAGAGCCCGTGCTCTGCAACAAGAGAAGCCACCACAATGAGAAGCCCGCGCGCAGCAACAAAGACCCAATGCAGCCAAAAATAAATCAATAAATAAATTTATTTAAAAAAAAATAAAATAACATCCTGTTCTTGCATCCTGGATGCACTATGTTTTCTTATCTCTCTGAAGATGTGACCATATGTCCTTCCTCTCAGCCTGGTCAGATTAGCTTTGAGAGAAATTTTTCTGATCCTCTTGTCCAGAGAGCAAAGCCATGGGTGCCAGCTTTCTGGGAGGAAACAGGTTGGGGGGTGTCTCAGCCATCACAGTGTATATGGTCACTTCATTGCCTGATTTGGGAAAGATACCTCTGACCTCCACTGTGCCTGCAGTTTCCCATCCCAGTGATTGTTTAATTCTCTTTAGAGAATAAACCTCCAGTGTCCTGCCAGGATTGGGGAAGGGACGTAGGGACCTAACAATTCTGATCCCGGAACATCTTCCAACCTCTTCTCCTTATTTAATACTCCCACCCCCATTTAAACAGGTACCTGAGCCTTTTGGGGGAGTCTGTGATCTAAATTGGGTTGGCTCTCCTTTCCCACGTCCAGGTTAGGCAGTAGTTTCCTTGGGTTTGCTGTGTAGTTACCACCCAACCATGTGTTTTCCAGCTTCCCTCATTCTCCTCGTCTCAGTGGGTTTGTGCTTTTTTTAAAAATTTTTATTTATTTTTATTTATTTACTTTTGGCTGTGTTGGGTCTTTGTTGCTGCCCACAGGCTTTCTCTAATTGCGGCGAGCGGGGGCTACTCTTTGTTGTGGTGCACAGGCTTCTCATTGTGGTGGCTTCTCTTGTTGCGGAGCACAAGCTCTAGGTGCGTGGGCTTCAGTAGTTGTGGCACATGGGCTCAGTAGTTGTGGCTCGCGGGCTTAGTTGCTCCGTGACATGTGGGATCTTCCCGGACCAGGGCTCGAACCCGTGTCCCCTGCATTGGGAGGCGGATTCTTAACCACTGTGCCACCAGGGAAGCCCTCTTTCTGTAGTTTTAGTGGAGTTTGGGGAGGGACTGAAATTAGACGCATATGTTCAATTTGCCATAATTTTCAGAGCTTCCATTTTTACCTAAACCAGTAAACAGATTAATAATTACAGACTGTGAGAGCTACAGAGGAAACAAACATGAGGCCAAGACAAGAACAATGGCAAGACGACTCAGACTTAAGAAATGCAGAGCTGTATCTTTAAAATATGCACCTTGCCTCAGTGTAGAGGGACTTCCCTGGCAGTTCAGTGGGTAAGACTCCGTGCTCCCACTGCAGGGGGCCCAGGTTCAAACACTGGTCAGGGAACTATATCCCGCATTCATGCCGCAACTAAGACCCATCGCAGCCAAAATAAATAATAAAATAACTAAATAAATATTAAAAAGAAAATTAAGACATATCTTGCGTCTACTTTAAAAAAATAATAAAATATGCACCTTGCTTCAGAGTAGAGAAGACACGTGAGGAACATTCATGGAGTCGGAGACAGTGAGGAAGCCACTGGAGACCAAGGTGAATGCTGGCTGGATTGGAAAGGTGATGGCTGTAGAGCTGGAAGGAACCATGTAGAACGTAGACAGACTGTAACCTGCAAAGGGCAGGCACCATGTCCATTTTGCTGCTTGCTGTATATAAACCCAGATATGCGTATTGTGTATATATGCCCAGCTGTCTGGTTACCAGAGACATTTGATAAATGTTTGTGAGTGGACATGGGTGGGTGAAGAGGGGAGAGGAGATGAGAATGACCTTTCTCCCTCTAGTGTAGACCTCGGAGGCCAACTAAGGGCCGTGGAGTGTGCGGCCAAAGGGAGCCACAGAAGGTCTGGGAGTAAGGGAATGAGCAGCAGGTGAGAGCAGGTCTTCACCTGCACACAGGACCTGTATCACATGACCCCCTCACCCTCCAGCCTGTCTTCCATCCATCACACTCCACTCTGGCCCCTCCAGCAGTTTCCTCTGCCTGACATGTCTTCTCCCCAGCCTCAGCCCCTCACCTGGCCCCTCCACACTCCCATACTGGCCTCAGGAGGCCACAGTCTGATTCTTTTTTTTTTTTTTTTTTTGTATTAATCATGCTTTTTTATTCTATTTTTAAAATAATTTTTATTGGAGTATAGTTAATTTACAATGTTGTGTTAGTTTCAGGTGTACAGCAAAGTGAGTCAGTTATACATATACATATCTCCACTCTTTTTTAGATTCTTTCCCCATATAGGTCATTACAGAGTACTGAGTAGAGTTCCCTGTGCCATACAGTAGGTCCTTATTAGTTATCTATTTTATATATAGTAGTGTGTATATGTCCATCCCAGTCTAGTCTGAGTCTTAAACCATATTCTTTTTCTGCAGGCCTCTTACATCAGTTTGCAATTGTGTGGCCATTGAGGGGCTTCTGGATTTAATGTCAGATTCCCCCACAGAATATGAGCTCTGTGAGGGACGGAACCTGGCTGTTTTAGTTGCCATTGTATCCCTAGCACCTGGGACCAAGCCTAGCCTGCAGAAGGGGGCTTAATAAATTTTTTTAAATGATTTATTTTTATTGAGATATAATCAACATATAACCTTGTATTAGTTTTATTTGATTCAGTATTTGTATATATTGGCAAATCATTACCACAATAAGTTTTGTTAACATCCATCAGCACACAGTTACAACAATTTTTTTTTCCCTGTGATGAGGACTTTTACCATCTACCCTTTTGGCAACTTTCAAATATATAATACAGTATTGTTACTTATAGTCATTTACTGTACCAATAATTGTTGAAGGAACCAAATGAAAGTAGGTGTCATCTCGCCGAGATGGTGGGATGGAGAAGAGTTTGAAGGAGAGACCACGGAGGAGGTTTGGCAGTGACTTGGGAGGGAGAGGGCACAGCCGGAGCACAGGCAAGGGGCAGAAGTCCTGAGAGAGGAAGTGACAGGTCTCAGTGCCTGCTGGGCTCCAGTTGAGTGAAACCAGCCCTGAGCCTTTGTTTGGTGCTGGGCCTGGGCCTGCCCCTGGGCTCTGCAGACTCAGGTGCATGTGAATGTCTGTAAGTCCAAGCTTGGTGAGATAAGCTATGAACTATCCTGGTGAGGGCATTAGGGAAGGCTTCCTGCAGGAGGATGACCTGGAGATGGACTTTGAAAGTTGAGGGAGACATGGCCAGGAGGAGGGGAGTGATTCAAAGGTCTCTAAGGTTCTGAGCCTGGCTGAATGGCTGAAGAGTGGGGCCACAGCCAGAGGCAGGGGATTTGGGCTTTAGATACACTGATCAGTGACCAGGATCTTGGAGGATGGCTAGGGACCTGTGAGGGGGCCCAGGGTAAGGGGCGGAGTATGGCATGCGTCTCAGGCTCACTCCTGCCTCTGCAGAGCCCTCACCCAGCCCTGCCATCCCAACACTGCACACCCTAGCCTGGGTTCCAGGCCACTGAGACCAGGCTGTCCTGGCCCCATGCCTCACCTCACTCCCTGCCTTCATGCAGCCTCTCCCCAGCCGAGCCTGCCCTCCTTTTCCACTCAGGAACCTCTTTTCCTCCCTTCAGCTCCCCCAGGAAGTCCTCTAGGATTTTTTGTGCTGGGTACTTTTACAGACCTCTCCTTTACCACCTTGTGTTTGGTCGTGTACCCCATATTTTAAAGACGGGAAACTGAGGCTCACAGAGGCAAAGTGCCCATAGTCATGATCAGGGAATTAAATCTGGGTCTGCCAACTCAAGCCCACTCTCCTCACTGCACCCCAAAGGCTGAGCAGGCAGGCAGAGAGCCTGGGGGATCAAGGCTGCTTCTCTTAGCCAAACCTCTCTTCTGGGTGCCCTGGGGTTGGTCATATTGTACTAACAGGAGAGATGCAATAGAGCACAGTGGTTAGAAGCATAGATCTAAGAGTGCTTGGGTTCAAGTCAGCTCTGCTGCCTCCTCCTATACCTCAATTTTCACTTCTGCAAAATGGGATGATAATAGTACTTACCTTATAGGGTTATTGTGGGATTAAATGAGGCACATAGAAAACACTGTTACTGTTATTATATATATATATATATCTCACATCTTTATCCATTCATCTGTCGACGGATGTTTAGGTTGTTTCCATGGTTTCCATGGTTGAAACCAGCCATGGTTTCTTGGCTATTGTGAATAGTGCTGCTATGAACATAGGGGTGCATGTATCTTTTTGAATTATAGTTTTGTCTGGATATATGTCCAGGAGTGGGATTGCTGGATCAAGCCAGCAACTCTGGCAACTCTATTTTCATTTTTTTGAGGAACCGCCATACTGTTTTCCAAAGTGGCAGCACCAAGTTACATTCCCACCAACAGTGTACGAGGGTTCCCTTTTCTTTGCACCCTCTCCAGGATTTGTTATTTGTAGATTTTTAGTGATGGCCATTCTGACCAGTGGGAGGTGATACCTCATTGTAGTTTTGATTTGCATTTCTCTGATAATTAGTGATGTTGAGCATTTTTCTGAACATGTCCCTCATTGTCTCATCTCTGGCCTTGCTTATGATCTCAGACCTGAAGCTTGTCTCTTTTCAACATCTTATATTTGCCCTCACCCACAGTTTACTTGTTCTCATAACATTTATTGTTTCGGTCCTGTATACAGGAAGGACAGTAGAGGCCTGGTTGGATAAATTATAATACATTAATACTGTATAATACTGGCTATACATGGTTGCACAGCAGTTTCAAAATTAACCTCAATGGACTCAGAATGCTTGAATTCAAATCCCAGCTCAACCATTCATTAGTTTTGTGACTTTGGGGGAAATTACTTTTCTGTGCCTCAGTTTCCTCATCTATAAAATGGGCTAACAATAGTATCTACCTGGTATAGTTATTGTAAATAATCTGCAATCTAGAATGAAAGCTCTGTAAGGGAAGGATTTTGGTCTGTTTTATTCATTGCTGTATCCTCAGTGCCTAGCCTAGTGCTGGCACAAAGAAGCTATTCAATAAATATTTGTTGAACAAATCTGTGGAATAATGAGGTAATGTATATAAAGCAGCACTGTCCAACTGAAATATAATACAACCCACATATATAATTTTAAGATTTCTAGTAGCCATGTTAAAAAAGTAAAAAGAAACAGGTAGAATTAATTTTAATAATATATATTTGAACATAATACTGTATATCCAAAATATCATTGTAACATGAAATCAATATAAAAATTATTAATGAGATATTTTCCATTCTTTTTCTCCTACTAAGTCTTCGAAATCTGGTATTTTACACCTATAGCACATTTTAGCTATACAACAATATCTTAAGCAATGTAATAAAGTAAAACATAGTCCTACCAAAAAATAAAGTTGTATTTAGCAGACAAATATTTTTAAATTTAATTAAAATTAAATAAAAATTTAAACTTAGTTCCTCAGTAGCACCAGCCACAGTTCAAGAGCTGAGTAGCCACATGTGGCTAGTGGCTATCAGGTTGGGACAGCAAAGATATAAAGTGCCCAGCATGAGCTAAGTTCTTAAGAAGTGCAGCCATTATTACTGGTGATCTGGAAGATGTCTGTGCTTTAGGTTGAGTGAAACCAGCCAGTCACTGACCACTGGATACAACATGATTTCACTTGTGCAAACAAAACAAAACCCCACCTCCAAACTATTGCTATATGTTAAATATGTAACCCGGATGTAAGCAGAAGCCTCCTTATGAAAGCTCCAATCCCAATCCATGAGAGCAGCAGGAAAAAATGAAACGTACAACCACAGATGCCTGCTGAGGAGGGTGGGCCCAGGACAATGGAAGGCCTTTGTGTTGGCTCCACGAGGAGCTGGGGAGCTGAACTGCTTGGGTAAAGGAAGGAGAATTTGAATTTCCCGAGTCAGGGAAGGATGGGCGAGGGGCAAGATGGTGGGATGTATGGGGCAAAGGACCAGGCAGGGGGTATTTCTTATCGGCAGGGGTGGCTGAAAGGACTTTGAACCCATCACAGAGATGATGCTTAAAATTGGTTGCTGCATGGGGTACAACGTGAACCCTTCAAGGAACCCCCAAACCCTTTGTGAAGTCTACTTGGCTGACCAACCAATGTTCTGGGTGCATGAGTTTCAGGGTAGAATCCAGAAAGGGGTTGAGCTTCTCACCTGGGTCAGAGAAAAGAGAAGGCAAGCGTAGAACCAAGGGCTGGAGACGGAGGAGACTGGAGACTGGACACATTCAGGCCCACCTCTTTCCCCCCATGCCTTTCTTGGGGCTCAAGGGCTCCACACCAACATGGTGGTGGCTGCCTCTGGGAGGACAGTGGGTTTGGGGAGGTGACAGGGATTTTCATGGTTCCTGTTTCTAATCCTTGAATTGTTTCAAAGAATATTTTTATAGTGAGCAGGCAATACATTTATGTTTAGAAGGCAAAGAAAACACTCCCCTCACACCTCCCTCCCAGCCCATTCAAGGAATACAAGGGATGCGTGGAAAATTTAGAACATATGGGCAGGCAGGTAAGAAGAAACAAAAGTCATTGTTGACTCCACTGTCCAGCAGTGACCACTGTGTCCTCAACTGCTAAAACTCTGGGGAAGCATCCAGCCTCTGGCTGGTCCCCTGACACGCAGGCCCTGCCAGGGCGCCACCATTTCCCCCAGCTCCAGAGAAGCCAAAGATCAGAGTAGCCAAAAAGGTTCCTTTTGGGCCCAGGGACTGAGAGGGATCTGGGCCCCTGTGCTGGGAGTGGAAATGGGGCCCTTGCTTTGGCATGGTGCCTGCTGGGCTCAACTGGGGCTATGCCAGGAGCATGGGAGCAGTGCCCACCTGTGGCACCGCGGACACTGCCTTCTCCCAGCACCAGAGGTCAGGAGTTTGGACAACTTACTAACTGCTCTGGGCTTCAGTGTTCTTTTTTGTAAAATACTGTTGTGAGGGTTTGAGATAATGTATGTCGTACATTTAGCACAAAGTGATCTTAGTAAGAATAAAAACATTCCAGAAACTAGTCTTTGCTCAGCTAAACCTCCAGCCCTGGCAAAGGAAGTGAGAGGGGGTAAAGTTTTTTCTGTTAAACATAGTGGGTAAGAGATGGGGTCCCAAGGGCCAGTTTTGTCTGATAGCAGCAGCAGGAGACAGAGTTACTGGAGACCCCGTGTGGGGTGGTGGCACCAGCAGGGAAGCTGGATACATTCAGAGGTTCAGTGGTAGAAGAATGGTGGGTGGTGGGGTGGGAGCTGGCAGCTTTAAGGGCTGGGGCATATCATGCTGACTAGACCAGTGAAGGCAGGTGTAGATTCTGGTCTTCACTCTGCTATCAGTATGGCCCAGGGAGAGCTCCCGGGGGCTCAGAATAGTGTGGAGGTTTCTAATGCAGCCTTCTGGCTCAGACCACCCAAGTTCAAGTCAGATTTAGTCACTTGCCAATTATGCAATTTTGGGCAAGTTACTTAACTCAATTGAGTGCCTCAATTCTCCCATCCGTAAAATGGGAACAATGATGTTAACTAGGTTGTAAGAATTACATAATTCAAATAAAGAATTTAGAAGAGTATCAGGCTTATAGAGGCCTCAGTAAGGATGCAGAGTTGTTGCTATTTCCTGTATGCATCATCAAGAGTGGAAGGTGACCCTTGGGGTTCTTTCTGATTCTTTCAAGTGTTTGACCCAGACTTCTTAGAAGGTGATTTAAGATCCATCCCTCCTGTTCAGTTCTACCTGTGGCCCTGAAGAAGATAAAGTTTTTGAATAACTGAGAAAAACGTTCTCTACTCCCTGCATTTTTGTGGGAAAATGAAGAGGACGTTTCTGCTGTGGTCAGTCAATAATGCTTCAGCCTTCCCGTCTAGAGCTCAGTCCAGGCTGATAGTTTACATTCACATTTCCAAGCTCAACTCGTTCATTCACACTGCAGATTAAATGTTGTCTGAGCCACTCTGCAGGACAGAGCCATGGTTTGGGATACAGGGGCTCTGGAGCCAGATGGGCCTGTGCTGGACTCCTGGCTGTGACACTATAGCACGTGTGACCTCGTAAGACCTCAACTTCTGCGAGACCCAGTTTCTTCACCTATAAAGTCGAGAAATTAATTCCCACTTCTCATTAATGTGAGGATAAAATGAAACAATATATGGAATCAAGGCTGTTTTCAGCTGCAAGTAACAGATTACCCGACAAAAATAAAGGCGTCTCATTATCTCACAGAAGTATCTGGAGTTTAGTAGCTCTAAAATGAGCTCACCAGCTCAGTGCTGTCCCAGGCTTTCTGCTCTGTAATCCCCTGTGTATTGGCAACATTTGGCTTTATGGTCACAAATTAGTTGCTGCAACTCCAAGATTCACATTGTCATAGGCCACCACCCAAGCAGGGAGTAAGCAGGGGGGAAGACAGCAACAAGTTTTTCTCCTTTAGAAACTTTCTTCCTCAAACTTTAGTGGACACGAGAATCACCTGAAGAGATTTTAAAATCACAGAGTCCTGAGCCCCTTCTCCAGCAATCTGAGTCTGCATGTCTGGGGTAGGACTCCAGACCTGCACTGCTCACAAGTTCACAGGTATTCTGAGGCACTGCCCCAGAGAGTCTTAATAGTGGCTTGGACTGGGGGTGTGTCTTACCCTGGCATTAACCTTCCTTCAGAAAGAAAAGGCTGAGGAAAGGATTAAAGTGCTGATCCTTTACTTGGGAGATGCAAGCCCAGGGTGACGAGGGTGAGGAAAAGGAAAGATGCAGAGCCATGAAGTGGGATGCGTTACACACTGGCTACTGCTTCCCAAGAAGCTGCAGAGACACAGCAGGCCATTCAGAGGGTCTATCTGCTTGGCACAAGAGCCCTTCCTGGAAGAGCTGAAAGGAGGAAACTTGGAGGCAGACAGAGGTGTTTACCAGCCCAGTTCCCTCCCCTTTCATCGCCTGTTTGCTATCTTTCAACTTCTGCCTCTGGGGAGCTAATGACTCCACAGTTCTGGACCAAATCAACCAGCCACTTGGCTGCCTTTTAGGAAGCCAGATCTCATGGCCCAGGAGTGGTCTTTCATCCAAGTCTGCAAGTGGAGGGCTGGCTTGGTGCAGATGGGATCCAAATGAGAGCTGAAGAGGCAGCTGAGGAACCTCATAGAGTCTGCATCCACTGTAGGTAGGATGATGCAAACTGGTTGGGTCCAAAACAGATTTTAAAAATTGAGCCAATAGAATTTATCAATGGATTGATCATGAATGGACTGATGGACTGGGAGAGAGAAATTAAGGTTTTGGTGGATGATGGTGCCACTTACTTAGATGGGGAAAGCTTGAGGGAAAGATTCTGTTAGGAAAATTAATAAATTTTTGTTAGATTGGTGAAGTCTATTAAGTGGTCTAAGTCTGGATCTGAGGGGAGAGGTTCTGTCTGGAGATAAGAATTTGAGTCACTGTCACGTAGATGGTACTTAAAATCAGAACACTGGTTGTAGACACCTAAGAAAAGAGGTTGGTTGAGACGAAAAAAGAGATGAGGGAGAATTTTTGACTCTGGCAAGATGTACACCACTGTGGCCTGTTTAACAGGTGGGGGAGAGGCAAAAGCCACCTTACTGGAGTGGGTTGAGGAGAGACTGCGGGGAGAGGAAGTGGTGATGGAGAAAACAGACAACTTCTTTGAGTAGTTTTGCTGTAAAGGGGAGCAGAAAAATGGGGTGGTGGCTCAAGAGGGCCAAGGGAAGATGCTTTTGAGGCTTGGTGTGTTTGTCCACAGGAATGAGCCAGTAGAGGAGAAATGGATAAGGGAAGAGAGAAAGGGGACACCTGCATGGGTTTAGTCTTAAGAGGAGCTGAGAGGGATGGATCTGGATGACAAGTTGAAGCCTTGAACTTAGAGAAGAGAGGTCTACCCCCATAAGAGGAGGGGATGCAGGTGGTAGGGGAGGAGGTGGGAAGATGAGGGGGCTCCTCTCGACTGCATCTTCCATGACTATGAAGCTTGAGGAGAAGTCAGCGATGAGGATGGAGATGGGGTGTTGCAGAGTGGAGATGAGGTAAAGGTGTGGGACAGGTTATCTGAGAGAGGAAAGGTGAATCTTTTAGGGAAATGTAACACGGGGGTTTGGCAGTGTTTGGGGCCCATTTGAAACGTGGTCTTAACTGTGAAGTGAGTCCAGCTGCACAGTAGTGGGTGTTTTCTGCAACGTTCAGCTGTTTGCATGCACGTACTGGCTAAGTGCTGGGTGAGAGTCATGGAGGTGGGAGAAGGGAGCTGAGTGTGGCTTCAATGCTGGACAATGCAACCTAAGTTGGGTGAGAAGGGAAATGAAGACATTAGGAGAGGAGGTGACTGGTGGAGAAAAAGTGAAAAAAGTCAATGAATTGGAAGTTTGGTGTTGGAAGAGACTAAGGTTATTATATAAAGGCATTAATATAAAGTTAACCATTGAGCAAAAACACACACCTTTCTAAACAACAAAACCAAACAGCTAAAAAAAAAAACTAAGAGAAAAAATATATACTACATAAGAAGAACTATATACAAAAAACTTGAAATACATGTAAATATAACACAAAACAATATGATGAATGCTGCTGTAAAAGGAGTGAGGGATCACTGTCACACATCTCCAGATTATATTGTTAAGTGAATAAGCAAGGTGGAGAAATATATGCTATCTTTATATAAGAAAGGGGGAATATAACATTATTTATCTGTTAAAATTTTTTTTTTAATGGAAAGATTAAATCCAACAAAAAGGTCCATCAATGAGAAGGGAGGGCATAAGGCAGAGAATGATACAGGAACAGAAGCTAGACTTCTCTGAATACATCTTGTTTTGTAGATTAGACCTGGAACTATGTAATTACTTTACATAAGCAAAATTAAACTAGGGAATTCCCTGGCAGTCCAGTGGTTAGGACTCCGTGCTTCCACTGCAGGGGGCATGGGTTCAATCCCTGGTCAAGAAACTAAGATCCTGTAAGCCACACGGTGCAGGAAAAAAAAAAATTAAACTAAAAAATTCTTAAAGAATGGAAAAATAAAACAGGTTAATAATATAAATGTGTATCCAGTTAGGAGCAAGCCACACAGAGAGGAAGTATACTAAGTAAGTTTAAAACCAATTGCAATATGAGACCCTGTTTGGATTCTCAAACAAAAAAATTACTTTAAAAAAAAAGGGCTTCCCTGGTGGCGCAGTGGTTGAGAATCCGCCTGCCAATGTAGGGGATTACGGGTTCGATCCCTGGTCCGGGAAGATCTCACATGCCCCAGAGCAACTAAGCCCGCGAGCCACAACTACTGAGCCTGTGCTCTAGAGCCCGTGAGCCACAACTACTGAGCCCGCCTGCCACAACTACTGAAGCCCACGCACCTAGAGCCCGTGCTCCACAATGAGAGAAGCCACTGCAATGAGAAGCCCGCCTGCTGCAACAAAGAGTAGCCCCTGCTCACCACAACAAAGACCTAACACAGCCAAAAATAAATAAATTTATTTTAAAAAAAAGACACTTAGAAATTTGAGAACTTGAGTATTTCATAATATTAAGGAATTAATGTTTTTGATACGCTAATGGTATTGTGAGTATTTTAAAAAGTCCGTATCCTTTAAAGATATATACTGAAGTATTTATGGATGAAATATGATGTCAGGTTATGGTAAGAGGAGTAAGCAGACAGTGGTATTAAATAAAACAAGACTGGCCACGAGTTGATAATTACTGAAGCTATGTGATAGGTACATGGGGGTTTGTTACATTATTCTACTTTTGCACATATTTAAAATTTTCCATGACAAAAAAAATGAAAAAAAATTTTCCCAAAGTTCACCATGATTTAGGCACTCACTGGAAATGAGTGATGATGGGGAGAGAAGTGGGTATCTGGGCTAACTTTCAGGATGATTGCTTGAGGGATGGAATGCTTTTACCAATGTGGGACCAGCAGGGGAGGTCAGTTTGTGAAGAACAAGATGAGTTCCATTTTGGTCACGCTGAATTTGGGGTCCTGTGGTATGTCTAGGTGGGACTGCACAGGAAGTTGGTGGAAATACTAAACTCAAGAGATGTGGGGGCTTCCCTGGTGGCGCAGTGGTTAAGAATCTGCCTGCCAAGGCAGGGGACACGGGTTCGAGCCCTGGTCCGGGAAGATCCCACATGCTGCGGAGCAACTAAGCCCGTGCACCACAACTACTGAGCCTGCGTGTCACAACTAGAGCCTGCGCTCTAGAGCTCACGTGTCACAACTACCGAGCCCATGTGCCACAACTACTGAAGCCCGCGCGCCTAGAGCCCGTGCTCTGCAACAAGAGAAGCCACCGCAATGAGAAGCCCGCGCAAGACCCAACGCAACCAAAAATAAAAATTAAAAATAAATAAATTTATTAAAAAAAAAAGAGAGAGATGTGCATGGAAGATGAAAATGTGAGTCACTGGATGACATCACTATGAGAAACTGTAGAAAAGGGGGTCTCAAAGCGGTCTGAGTGGTCATTAGGCAAAGACCAGGACAAACGGTGTCTTAGAAAATAGAAGGCCCACAAAAAGGTCTAGAACAGTTTTCAAAAGGAGGAAATGCTTGGACCTCACACCATATACAAAAATTAACTCAAAATGGTTCAAAAACCTAAATTTAAGAGCTAAAATTACTTAAAACTCTTAGAAGACATAAGTGTAAATCTTTATGACCTTGGACTAGGCAATGGTGGATTTAGATATGACACCAAAGGACAAGCAACCAAAAATTAAATAGGCTAAGACTCCATGCTCCCAATGCAGGGGGCCCAGGTTCAACCCCTGGTCAGGGAACTAGATTCCACATGCTGCAACTAAAGATCCTGCATGTTGCAACTAAGACCCGATGCAACCAAATAAATAGATTTTTTAAAAATGGGCAAAGGATTTCAATAAACATTTCTCAAAAAAAAAAAAAAAAAAGGAATTCCCTGGTGGTCTGGTGGTTAGGACTCCATGCTTCCACTGCAGGTTCGATCCCTGGTCAGGGAACTAGGATCCTACATGCCATGCGGCAAAAAAAAACCAAAACCAAAAAAACCCGAAAACAAATGGCCAATAAGCACCTGAAAAGATGCTCAACATCCTAGTCATTAGGGAAATGCAAATCAATACCACAATGAAATATCACTTCATACCCACCAGGATGCCTATAATAAAACAGGAAAGTATGTGTTGACGAGGATGTGGGGAAATTGGAACCCTCATACATCACTGGTAGGAATGTAAAATGGCACGGCTGCTTTGGAAAACTGTTGGTTCCTCAAAAAGTTAAACGTAAGAGATACCATATGACCCGGCAATTCCACTCCTATGTATATACCCCAAAGAACAGGAAACATGTCCACACAGAAATTTGTACACAATACTCATAGCAGTATTAATAGCCAAAAAGTGGAAACAACCTGAACGTCCAACTCATCAATGGATAAAATATGGTATATCATCCATACAATGGACATTTGGCAATAAAATGAAGTACATGCTACAACACGGATGAACCCTGGAAACATGCTAAGTGAAATCAGCCAGTTGCAAGACTACCTACTCTAAGATTTCATTTAGATGCAACGTCTAGAATAGGCCAATCTAAAGACAACGTGGAGGGCTTCCCTCGTGGCGCAGTGGTTAAGAATCCGCCTGCCAAGGCAAGGGACACGGGTTCAAGCCCTGGTCTGGGAAGATCCCACATGCCACAACTAAGTCCGTGTGCCACAACTGCTGAGCATGCACTCTAGAGCCGTGCTCAGCAACGAGAAGCCACCGAAATGAGAAGCCCGTGCACCTCAGTGAAGAATAGCCCCCGCTCACCACAACTAGAGAAAGCCCGCGCACAGCAACGAAGACCCAACACAGCCAAAAAAAAAAAAAAAAAAAAATTAAAAAAATTGAAAAATAAAGACAATGTGGATTAGTGGTTGCCTAGGGCTGGGGGGAGGGGGAATGGGGAATGACTGCTAATAGGTATGAGGTTTCTTTTTGGAGTGCTAAGAATATTCTGGAATTATTGCTAATTGTTGCACAACCTTGAGTATTCTAAAAACCACTGAACTACAGGCTTTAAAATGGGGAATTTCATGGTGTGTGAATTATTTCTCAACTTAAAATAAAGGTGGGGGGCTTGTGCTCAGCAGTGTCAAATACTGCAGTGTCAAGCCACGCAAGGTGAGGCCTGGAGACATCACAGGATCTGACTGTAGCAGTGATTGTCCACTCAGCCCTTCTTCTGTCATCATCTATCCCTCCCCTATTTAATTTCAATAATCCTGGCTGAATCCTAAACAGATTCTGTGGTTCCATCCCTCTTGCCATGATTGGTTTAAGACTGGGCAGGTGACGTACTGCTGCCCAATTAGACACAAGCTACTAAGGCACTTCTGGGAAATAATTCATTATTCTTTTTTTGGCCACGCCAAGCAGCATGCGGGATCTCAGTTCCCCGGCCAGGGATCACCAGGGAAGTCCTGTATAATTCACTCTTCTTAAGGAGAAAAAAAGAAACAATCTTCTGCCTCTGGAGACTGGTGTCAAGTTGAGGTCTGGAGCAGCTGACTTGGAGGCTGAGGTGGGTGGACAACATTCTGAGGGCAGCAGAGCAGCAAAGTTGGAAAGAACCACCCGGGTCCTTAGAACCACTCTACCTCAGTACTTCTCTTAGGGAGATAAATCCTCCTGTTGTAGCCATTTGATTTTTTTTAAATTTAAAGAGCCAAAGCAGCCTAATGCAGGTTACTGGCGACTCTTCCCAAATGGGCTTGGAGACAGGACTAAGGGGAAGGGAATCCATTTTTATATTATCTCTGATTATTTTTAGTTCAGGTCAGGACTGCCACTGATCAAGCTATTCTGGCTGTCTTAAATGTCCTCACCAGGTTTTCACATTTGGTTTCTTGATTTTTAAGCCCAGGCACTCTCATGGTCCACAGCCAATCAAATCAGCAAATATTTTCTCGGAAGGAAAAAAAAGTTCAAGTTCACTCTCCTCATCCTAATTTCTAGGTAACACAAAAAAATGGTTACTACTGAGTATAACCCAAGCCAGTCACTTCATATCTGAGTCTGTTTCTTAGCTATCAAATGGGGGTAATACCTACACAGGATTGACCCAAAGATTAAAGGAGAGCATCTGGCCAAACTTCTAGCATGGTTCACGGCTCAACACGTCTCGACAACCTGAACTCTTAACAAATACTGATGAGATAACCCCAACTGTGGCTTTCCTCAAATCCTGCAACTTCTGTGCAAGTAACAAGTTGCCATACCCCTACTCCTAACAGCTGTATCAGGCTCCACTCTGGAAGATGACACCATCCCTGAATAAAAACTAACAACCTACATCCCAGAACTATTTCAGCAATAATGGAAGCAAATGCCTGGAAATTGCCTAAGTGGGCAAACTTTACTTTATCTAAAAGGTGCCCCTTAAAAGTCGAACTCAGAAATTATTTTTGACTAAAGTTGGAGGTTTGAACCAGGACTTTGCTACTCATTAGATGTACTCATAACCGCTTCTCTTTAGATGTACACATAACCTTGAACAAGTCTTTTCATCTGAGCCGTTTCCTCATCGGTAAAAAGGGTGTTAAACACTTGCATTACACAACTGTCTCAAAACTGAAGATCAGAGATAATACACAGAAAACTTATCAACAAAGAGCTTAACTGATATGAAAGCTCTACCGTTTTGACTAAAGGGATAAACAAAGCAACGTAAGATTATTTTTTAAAATAGCCTCCAATTTACTTTATTCCTCTCAAACAATAGAAGTGACCCATGAAAGCAAATTCAAATTGCAAGCATCAATTTATTACAAGTTCTATTTCCTAACAGATAACTTCTTGCTATTTCCCTAGAGGAAAGGGGTTCTCTGCAGCGTCTCCAGAATAAGGCAATCAGCAAAGTCCCCATTAACGTCTTTGCTTTTGGAGCTAGAACAGTTTACCAGCAAGGACAGGAATTTAATCAATTCACAGAAGACTTGCAGGTCTGCTCAACAGCAGGGTGCCATCTGCCTTACACATCTTATGGCCAACTGTGTAGACACAGGCATTTTCTTCTCGCACAAGAACTATATAGCCGTATCCAATAGCTTGCTAATTTTACAGAGATCTTAAATGTGAATGAAGTGGAAAGGTTCTTTTACTATCAGCTGCCAGGCCAAAACCTCAGATCTACCAAATACCTGCATTTAAAAATACACTTCAGGTAGTGCTACACAACCAAGTACAGAAACCACTTCTCTGCTCCCAGCCTCTCACCACCAGTCTACTCCTGGGATCTTTCCCAAGTCCACGTAGCACTGTGTTCTACAGATGGACCATAAAGACTGACTGTGCACGGAACCTCTACACCTCACACCAGAATGCACCCTGTCCCAAGAGACTTGGAGAAACCAGGCTCCCCCACTCCTGGGAAAAGATTAGAGGCAGCATTCCAAGTCAAACTGTATCCAGCTTTATTAAAGATACTTTTCATAAACAATCATGGTATTTCAGGCAGGACATGGGCAGACAATCGTTAACAGTATACAACAACTTTCAAACTCCCTTTTGCAATGGACTACCAAAATCAGAAAGCCACTATAAAACCCAATGAAGTCTTCATGTGATGCTCTGAACAGGGAAAGTTTAGAGTGAGGGCTGACATTTCACATTTAGTATGTTGTTTAACAACTTTTCACAAGCCGACCCTGACTTTCAGGAAATGGAAATGAAAATGGCGAAAGTATCAATCTGAAGATCCACAATCTAAAAAAGGAACCACTGCTCTTTTGAGGGACGCCATCTCATTGGTGACAATGCAAAGTCCAGATTGCCTGACATACTGGTAACCAATTTTGGGGGGTCAGGTTCCAACAGGTCTCTGGGTTTAAGGGAGTCAAGTCTATGCTGAAGGTGGAGAGGGAGAAGAGGACATAAAAACTAATTTTAGTTTTTCCACACCACAGGGCGTTTGTGCCAAGGTGGCTACTGTGTGTCAACATCAAGGAACCCCTCCTTCCTGGGAACCAAGAGGAAGTCTCTCAAAACCAGAAGGGAAAGGTGTTTTTTTCCCACGTCAATCCAGCTTCAGAGACAATCTATTAGTGACATGTGCTCTTCCCCCCAAAAACAACAATGAAGTGTTCTGTATGCTAACAACATAGCTTAAAAAAAAAAAAGTAAAACAAAATTCTGCATTTTTATAAAACTTGATAAAAAATAGTATTTCAAACTGTACAGTCACCAGAAGTACACAGTTATCAAAAATGCACACTTCACTTGGCATCTCCAGCACCTTCAGCTTTCTGTGCCTAAAAGAAAAACAGACAGATGAATACAATATGTAGACGTGGAAACTATCTTCATTCATATTTCATTTATACCATTTCTTTGCTCCCAGACCAAAGTTCAGGTTTTAGGTACTTTGACACTGAGACTCAGTATTTCTTTTGAAAATGACTTGGCAGGTAACTTTGCTAAGTCACTTCCCCTCTGGACCTTACTGTAAAATTGGGGAAGGGGGCACACCAGTATTACAAGATCTGAGGTTATTCCCAACTTGAAAACCATGGTGTAGCATGAGTGCGACACCTAAGGACAGGACAAGGCTCATACCACAGCTCTCTTTATTGGACGGCAGAGACTTCAAGAATCCAGATTAAACTCACAGAAAAAAAACACAAGCAAACTCCAGACTAAAAGGCACACTTGGAGTGATACAGATGCAAGAAAAAGGCCATAAAAGCTTTTGGGATCATTAACTGATTGAATGGGCAGACTTAACATAAAGTGAAAATAGTTGTACCTGGTCTGTTTTGGCATCTCCATTTTCTGCAGGGTTATTCCCATCCTTGCCAGCATCAGCTTTCCCCTTTTTCCCTTTGGGTACCTTCTCTCCCTTCTAAAATGGGGAGATGGGGGGAAAAAAGCTGTTTCTCCTCATTTCATATCATCAGGATACAAGTCTACAAAGCTCTGTACAAGTAGGGTTGTTTATCAAATATAAGATACACACATAAAGTATATACCCTCCCCCATTCATAAAAACAAGGCCAAATTGTGGTCTTCAATACACGGAATTCTTTATCTGAGTGTAAATAATAGAATAAGACAACTTAAACACTTGCACTTGTTTAATACCCAAGTGTACAGTTTTCTGTAAATTGAAGACAGAGTTCTTGGTTAAGGACCGGTCCTATTAACTTGGTCAAATCTCAACTTTGTGTCAACAGATGAAGTTGTTATATAGCAGGTCTCCCTGTCAGCAACATGGGAAACTGTTCAGGCTTTTATGTAAATCCTAGATGCATGTTTGTCTCACTGTCCTACTCACCTTTGCAGGGGCCTTTTTAGGCTTGGGCTCTGGCTTTGGAGGAGCAGGTTTCTTTTATTTGGGGGAGAAAATGGAAGCAGAGAACATTAGTACAATGGACCAAAGAAAACAACCCACAACCAAACCACAGCACCACTGGCATAGAAGTTTCTCCTACTTTGTAAAGTTTGTGGCGGGCTTTCCATTAGAACTTCATATCTTCAGAAACCCACTCAAGTAACACTCGGAAGTGTCCCACTTTGGCTACAGCCATCACAATTTCAGAACCAGCAAATTCCAAATGGGCAAGAGTCCATAGCAGAGTAAGTCATTCAATACCAGCCACTGACCGTAATTCATGGGAAGCAAAGGGAATCGTTTTTCAATGCTTTTTAGTTTCAGGGAATAATATGAAAATTTAAAAGCAGACACACTTACAGCAGATAACCTTGCAGATCTTCTCTGCGGCTATTTAAAAAAAAATAAAGAAAGTTACAAATAGGACAGTTGAACCACTTAAAAACAAAAAAGTTTTGGAGCTAAACTCTTCTAGACTATAGGAAGTAAAAAGAGCTTACTGAGGCAAATTCAGGACTATGAATATGGTTAATCACCACTAAAGGAGCCCAAGGCTTTGTGAGACTCCAAAAGCAGTGAGAATAAGACTTACTTCATCCTTCACCTTGGTTTTATCTCCTTTAGCATCCCCTTCAGCCTATAAAAAACAAGCAAAGGCTAAGAAAGTTGCAGCTTCTGAAGCAGTTAATGATTCAGTAAACTTAACAAAGTCCTAAAGGGGGGAAAAAAAAAATCGAAGGGAACCTTGTACACAACTTTACTAGGACATACAAATCCTCAGTTTGTGGCATCCCCAGCTCCTATGCAAATCCCCGAAGTGCTCAGAAAGCTCTAGGAACGCTCTTAGGTGTCAGCTTCACACCCGGTCTGGCTCATAGCGCGCAAGGACGGCGGGGCCCCGCGAAGCGCGCGCAAAGCTGGAGCGAGGCGCGCGAAGTGCAGCCCGCGCCGCCGCGCCAGGCAGAGGCAACAGCTGCACAAGGAGCAAACAAACCCCTCCGGAGGCGGGGCCCGAGCGCCGTTGCCATGGCAGCCGTCGAGGGCGGGAGACGGGAGGCGCACGCAGCCGGGGGAACTCGTGGGCGGCAGCGGCGCGCACCGAGGCGAGTCTCGTGCGCGGGGGCCGTGGGCGGCGCGCGGTGGAGGTGGGGCCACACTGCGAAGTCCCGCCCCAGGGAAGAGGGCCCCGCCCCCTCACGGCGGCGGTTTTTTGGCGGCAGCGCGTTCCCCCGCCCGCCAACCCCGAATGCCGCCTTCCCGCCCTTTCGGGTTTGAATTGCCCGCCCGCGGGGAAGGGGGGGGGGGCTAGCGATGGGGGGAGGGGGCGCGGGGCGGGCACGTCGAGCCCAAGGGGAGCGGGATAAACAGCCGCCAACATGGCTCCTCCCGCCGCGGCCGCCGCTCCTCCAATATGGCCTCTGGCGCCCGCGGGCAGCCGAGCCGCGCAGGGTTAGCCCGGGGCCGCCTGACACCGCCTCGAGCTACCGCGCCGGGGGGCTGAGCCTGCTCCAGCTCGCCGCTGATTCGCGCTTCCCAAAGCCGGGGAAGCGGCGGCGGCTGCTGCATTGGTGGTGGTGGTGGCGGTGGTGGTGGTGGTGGCGGCGGCGGCGGCCCAGCGCCTGGGGCCCTCGCGCCACGTACCTTTCTCTTGGGCATGGTGGCGACGGCGGCGGGACGTAGGCGCTGGACACGGGGATGCAGTGGCGCGCGGCTTTGGCCAGTCCAGGGGTCGCTCTTGCCTCTTCTTCACACTGCTCGGGCTCCGGGGGGTTTATAAAGTTTTTATAGCGCTGGGAGCCCCGGACCGGTTAGAACCGGATTTCACCTCCCGCCGCCGCTCATTGGCCCAGCTGGGGTCACGTGGGCGGGGTTTAAACTCACCTCCTCTGGAGGGAGTGAGGAGGGGGGTATGGGGGGGAGGGCGCGCGAGACGGCGGCGCGCCTAGGGGGGTGGGGGCGCAGTGGGGGAGGCGCGCGTCGAGGGCAATAAATGAGGGAGGGTGGTGCGACTCGGCGGGCTCTGGGTTTCGGCTCCCGCCAAGAGCTGGCTTTTGCAAACTACCAAGTTCCTTCCACCTTATGCAACCGAGCTACCCACTTCTCCAAGCCATGCGACACTTAGGGCGCATCTCAGCCGCTTTCCTTCCTGTTCCCGCTGGGGGCCCCAGAAGAAGGGTTTGCAAGGCCTGGCCGCACTGCCCTTCGCCGCCGGAGGCGGGAGGAAGCGCGCGGCTTGGAGACACAGGCTGCAGTTCCCAGGGCCAAGGCTAACGCTGAAGTGGGGAAAGAGCGGGGAAGCCAGCTCGGCGCAGCCGGACGTGCATCCTTCCAGGCTGCCACTCGGAGGACGCCTCTCGGGCACCTCACCTGGAAGGCGGTCCACTCGAGGTGGGGTGGGGGTTCCAGGGGGAGACTTTACACGCAGAGGTGCCTTTCGGGTGCAGTGGGGCAGGTAGGAGCTGTCCTTTCAGCACCCGTTGCTCAGCCGCCTCCCCAAACACCAACGAAGCCCCCCCAAAGCCTGTCGGGTGGCTGGCTCTCTTAGGTCCTTGTATTCCTGGACCTCAGAACCCCGCCACCGAATGACGGAGTGTGGCGCCAAGAAGGCCTACTAGCACTCCCCTCCCTCTAAGCTTTACCCGCTTCGGAGACATGAAGCTCAGCTGCCCCCACCCGATGCAGCCACCAACCCTGGGCGCTGCAGACGCAGCTGGCGAAATCCCTCCTTCCTCACTGGCAGGCTGGCTGGCTTCCTTTCACTTGCGCGAGGGAAAAGGAGGGTGGAGGAAAGCGTCCGGGCATTAGGAAACAAGTAGAGGTACAGGTGTTGCAATGGAAAAAGGGCTCTTCCAGTGGCTCCCCCCGCCCTGCCCCCAAAGCTAGGGATCCTGGAGGTAGCCAAGTGCAACTGAGGGAGGTAGACAATTGCTGCAGCAAAACATGATCTTCTGTTGCACTGTTCGCAAACAAGTTTTACATCTAAGAAAGAATTTTTAAAATTCTATTTGACACCCTAGAGAACGCAACACGATAAATATCCTCAACTGGGGGGGGGGTTGGCTCACAGGTGGGAGGACATTTAAATAGGTCTCACCGAGTTTCTTGAGGCAAGGGTTGAGCTGGTTTGTACAAATCACACCAGTAGAAAGCAATCACTGTGAGTTCATATCAACTATTTGCAGCTCCTGTTCCTGAGCAGCAGCGATCCCTTGGCCTCTTCTCCTTTCCACCCCTTACACTGCCTCCTGAGGCAGCCACTCCTCACCCCTCCCCACTGTGTACCTTTCCCAGAATACAGGACCTCAGGCCAAAGAGACCAGCCCCATTAATCACCTCTGCTGTACCCCAATCATAGTTAGGGAAAGTCAGACCCAGAAAGGAGGCAGGACTCAACCACCATGCTCACAGGGCAGATTCCGTTTGCTGCCTCCAGCCCCTCATTCCCGCCTTAATTGCAGGGCTCTGCATTATAGCCGCATAATTCATGCCTCCCTAATTAAGGCTGTCAACAGCCCCATTGTAAAGCTGGAAAATGTACAGCACCTGCTCTCTGGGAACCCTGTGCCAGGGATTGGTAGTGGGGAGTGCCAGGTGTGTGAGGGGGGGTCTTGCCAAAGGGTGCATTGATTGGCTTCTCAATCGCAGTGCCGGGCATTTATGCTTGATTCTGGGAGCAGGGATGATGGCCAAAGGGTCTCTTGTGCCAGGTATCCAGGCACAGAAAGGGGAGGAGACTGGAGTATAGGGAAGTTAGAGGTTTTAAAGAATATGCTCTTAGCACTGCTTGCAAGATCCTACCTCTCCCCTAGAGGGAGGTGCTGGGAAACAGTGTGCAGAAAGTAAAACGGGAAGACTGAACAGAGTAGCCTTTGGTTGGTATTACCCGCTGGTGCTTGCTGCTCTGGGGCACCTGAAGCACAGAGCTGCTCAGACAGCTCTTCAAAGGCACTAATCCTCTCAGCAGCTCTGCAGCGAGGCCTGGCAGGGAGAGGTAAGGAAAAGGACACAGCCCTTGACTCGGCCCTCTTCTCCCTGCTGGGCAACCTTGGCCCTCACAAACTGAGACTCTGCCATGCTGGGAATAAATCATCTCACGGTCTACTTAGGCGGCCAGGTCAAAAGCTGAGAAAAGCCTCAAAGGCTGTAGAGGTGGGAAGCAGAGTCCGAGATGCGGAGGGCAGGAGGCAGTCAGTTGGGAGAAGTGCTTGTTTCTGTGCTCTTGGTCCTGATGTGATCCAGGGAAGGTGGCCTGTGCTGGATTAGATTCACCAGGGCCTATAGGTCTTCTGTTACCCTGTAGCCATGGAGGGGACCGGTCTCACTGGGGAGTGGAGCCTGGCCCCATGCCCTGCAAGAGGAGGAGAAAAGCTTGTGTGGGCTGAGTCGACAATAGGTAATTGGATTGTAATCACCCGCCTGGCTTCCGTGCACCATTGGGGGCGCTGCTTTCAGTGAGCAGTCAGCACTGTGTGGTGGGAGGGGGTAGAGATTCAATAGCAAATCCCAGGTGGAGAGACAAGGGGGAGGAGCAGCAGATGGGCAAATTTTCTTTCTGTCTCTCCCTCCCCTTCCTTGCCTAAATAACGCTGGCTGCCTATTAGCTATTTACCAGCAGATCCAAGGTGGGTCCACATCTTTTGTGAAGACTAAGATGGATGGGTAAAGGGCTAAGGTTCTGGGGAGACCTCTTCCCCGAAATTCTTTGTGTTGAAGGATGTGCTGGTGGAAAAAGAAAGTGCACCTAGGAGTACAGGTAGAGGTGGCAAAGATGGAAGAGCTGGGGCCCTCTGCTCTCCGAACCTATTCGTGATCCGAGTTTGACCTGGATCAGAGTTTGGGTTTAGTGTACTTGTGAGAGACTCTCACCCTCAACCCTCGCCAGGGGCACTGTCCCAGGCAGCCCAAAGATATCTATGGCCAGCAAACCTGGCCTCTGGGGCTCCCTTGCCAAGCAAAGGAAACACAATTCATCATCAGGAGGGAGGTACCTTTCACCAAGAAAAGAAAGGGGAGTGGGGCCCTAGAGGCAGAGGGCAGGGCAAAGTGGCAGGAGGCCAGCCTCACTCAGGCTGATGCAGTGCCCAGACGTGCCAGCCAGTCAGCCCGCTTGAGTTCTAAGGCCTGCAGGAAGCCTTGGACCCGCTCTTCTCGTCTGGCTGAGAGTTTGTGCAAGCGTGTCCGTCGGAGCTGGGCGTCCCCACTGGCCTGGAGCCCCTCTTGCAGCAGCTGTTCTGTCACTGCAGCCTGGTCCCTCTCCAGCTGCTGCCTCTTCCGATCCTCTGCATACATGTCTCGGGCCTTCTGCTAGAGAAAAGTGGGGATTGGGGTGGGGAGATCATTTTTAGGCGTGGGTGGAATTGGGATGGAGGAGGTAGGGGTGGGGCACAGGACAGGCCAAGTTAAGTGGAACAGTGGGAAGTGTGTAGCAGATTTGGAAAGATCTGGGAGTAGGTGTGCAATGGGTGGTGCCCATGTTGTATAGGCAGGGCAGTGGCAGTTCTGGATCCATCTTGGTTTGTTTTGGGTGGGAGTTTCTATATTTCTTGAAATTCTTCTCAGGTTTGCACTTGGAAGGGAACAAGACAAATGTGGGTGTGACTTCTGGTTCCCCCACCACCTAGCTTTGTGGCTTTGGGCAAATCCTCTCCTAACCTCACTTCTTCATCTGTAAAGCGGGGGTTGTGCCTACCTTGAAGAGTGGTTTTAAGGATTCGAGATAATATATGCAAAACCCCTCCAGCATATTAGCAGGCTCTCAAACAGAAACAGCAATCTTACAAGTTATTACTGCCTATTCTCTGATGCAAGGAAGGTTCTATTCCTGCCTGGGGCATATCCAGTGGGTCATTTCTTTGGTTTCCCAGGTCACGCTAAGGGTGCCATCCTCCCAACTCCCTAAAGTTATCTTTCAGACTTTGGATCCAGAACTGCCTCTCATATGGAGACCAGGCTGACTCGCCCAGCAAATGACCCTCCTGTGAACATTATGAGAAAAAGGTTCAGCTTTCTTAAGCCACTTACTTCATCCTGCCTCTAGAATAGGCATTAGTGTCCATAGTCCACATTTTCTGTTAGAAAAATGAACCCTTGAAGGCTCAGTGGAGCCCTCAGGCTCCTGGAACCAGTTCTGACACCAGGTAAGTGATTATATTCCTTGGAAGCACTTCTCATACCCTGTGTGTGTCTTCAGACAAACCATAAACTCCTAGAGGACAGAGACTGTGGCTTTTCCTTTCTGGCACTTGGGGCACCCTGTACATGTGAAGTGCTCAGTACGCTGACCGTATGATCCCAGGAGGACACGGAGGATGCTCCTGGCACAGAAGGGGAAAACCCTTTTGGAGCAGAACCAAGGCCTTGCTGTGCCTCACTGATGCTCTCTGCTCCTGCCACTCTAACAGGCTGTAGAACCTTAGCACCAGAGTCCCTTCTGCCAAACCTATTCCATGTGTGAGAAACTCCCATTTTGCTGCCGATTTGGTATCCTATACCCTTTGTGACCCTTACCACATTCTACCTTGTACTGTGGTATCTGGGTACCTGTCTGTGTCCTACTCAGCCTGTGAACACGTGGATTGCTTTGTTTTAATCCTTTAAGGAATATCTTACATGTACACAAGCACTTCATCTGTTGTCTCACTTGACCCTCCCAAAAGAGCTAGGGAGGTACTTTCTATCTGCTGGAGACAGACATGGAGGTTCAGTGTAGGGAAGTGATTTGCTAGGGCCTCTCAGCAATAAACACTTACTGCACGAATAAAGATGACAAATGAAAAATCTGGAAAATCCCCCCTCCAGGCTGTTGAAAGATCCAAGGCATTCAAGGGTACTCTTCTGCTATGATAACGAACTCCCATATGGAGCTATGAAGACTAAAACAAGCTTAAAAAGTTGCTGCTAAGGGTCTTCATCTTGCTAGAAGGGCTTCTTCCTGGCCTTAGTCAGGAGGAACCCTGGGTCCTACATACAAGACTTTATTGGGGGTGTGGAAATGCACAGGACGTAGTCACCACGATCCATATGCTTACAGGCTGAGTAGGACACAGAGATGCACCCAAATACCATAATACAAGGTGGAATGTGGTAAGGATCATCATGGAGGTAAGAGAAAGGGCCATGCAGTTCAGAGGAAAGAAACTGTGGTTGATGAAGTTCAAGGGGACAGTGAAATCTCATGGGCAGGCAGAATCTGAGCTGAGCTTTAACCAATGGGGAAGATTCAGATAAAGGTAGAGTGTATGGGGGGAGGAGAATATCAGGCGGGGGAATAATGGGCAGAGACTCAGGAAATCAAAGAGCATGATCAGGCCAGTGTGAGTCTGCCTGGAATACTGGGGTTTGAGAAATTTCTGTCCAGAGGACTCCCTCACCTCTCCAAGCCTATTTCTTCATCTGCAAAATGGGGACGATAGTGTCCATCTCACTGGGTGGTTTGAGGAAAAATGAGATAATAAGTGCCCAATCTGGTGCCTGGCTATTAACAGTTAGCCCTTCTTCTGTCACCACTGCTTGTGGCTAGGGCTAAGTAGGCTAAGTCCTGGCTGAACAGAAAGGATGAGGGCACCGAGCCACAGAAGGAGGAAATGCGGAGCTGGTTAAAATTGCTCCATGAGGCTCAGGCTTTTCCCAAATGGCAGCCCTAGACTGAGTGCTGAGCAGGGAGGCTGCAGCCAAGCAGATCCTGGCCCCTAATTTGCCAGGAATCAGCGATTCACTGTTAGGACGACAGAGTTAAGGGGAGCTCGTAAAGACCATCAGCTCTAGCCTTCTCATTGTACAGACAAGGACACCAAGGCTAAGGTGGGGAGGGGCTTGGCCTAGGTCACACAGTGGGTTGAAGTTCCCTTGGTTTCTCCACTAAGATAACTTCTTGAAAGATGTTTGGGAAATGTGTTTCGTGCCTCTGGATAAGCTGTACTTTCTAGGGGTGGAGTGGGGAACCAGTGGCCTGCATCTGGGCGCCTCTGCGCAACCTCCACATGGTCTGGATCTACCTCCCTATCTCAAAGGTGTTGTAAGTTCTTCTCAGGTACTCAGCCTCTGAAAATCTAGGCTAATGGAAGTCCTAATAGTCAATTTCTCTCTCCCTGACCATACTGTCTACTCTCCCTGTATAATGACCAATCAGGGGAGAGGGCGTTAATAATTACCTTAGACACTTCCTATGCAGACCTCATGTGGTCTTGGTGTAAGGGCTCCAAGGAGCTCGTTTTGAGAAATGGGGCCCTAACCTATTAATATAAATCTCTCTTGGGCATTAAGCCTCTCTGCTCTTGTTCTCTCCTCAGCCGAATTAGGGAACAAGAGCCCCCCAAAAAAAAAAAATAAAATAAAATATAATAGCCCCTCCAGTATATAAACCCTCAAGTCCTCTGACCTCACTGGGGCATGGAGAGGATTCAGGTCTTGGGTTTCAAAACATTCATTAGCTAATGACAAGTCTTCCCATAAGTCCCCATTTGCCACAATCAATATGCCCAGGTCAGTAGCATGGGGGGTGCATTTCTGAGGGTTGTTAGAGACAGTACCTCTTGCTGGAAACATGATGTTTTGATGAGCACCCAGAGTCTCCCTGCTAAGGGAACTGTACTGGTGATGGGATGAGCGGGGTGCTAAGTGTCCGTGGTTTTTCTGGAGACAGATGAAGTCTGAAGAGCCCAGAGACATACATGGTGAACGATATAGGCCACCAGTCTCCGAAAATGAACTCTGTTCCAGCGCTTTTAGTGTATTAGCTTAACGAAGACTTACCACAAACCTGTGAGGCAGGTATTATTATTATCATTACTCCTCTCATTTTACAGATGAGAAAAGTGATTCTCTGAAGGGTTAAGTAATTGCCCAGTCAGTCACACAGCTAGAAGGCAGTGCCATGACTCAAAGTCAGGAATGTCTGAGACAATAGCTGAAGTTTTTAATTTCTCTTGAGAAGAAGATAGTGACTACCTGAAGAGCACTAGAAATAAAATGGTTGATTGTTCCACCCTGGCGTTTAACCTCTGACAAATGCATCAAAGGAAGTTTAGTGGGAATATGTATATTCTCCCTCTATATTATTACAGATTAAGTGGACCGAACACTTATTCCTCATCTCTGTCAATGATCCCCCCATGGACCTACCATCCATGCAGCTTGTAACTGAGGATCAGTGGCTCTGTACTGCTGCCCACCCCTTCCTTGCCCTGATTTTCTACCTGTCCTACTGTGTCATAGTCAAGATTTCTTCCATTTGCCAGCCCCCATTCTGTAAGACTGATGGGTGACCACCTGGAAACTGCCATGGTCCCTTCAAATACCAAAGTCTAGCCTCCAACAATTTGTAGCTGAGTCCCTGTTTCCATTAGCATCCATCAGCTGCCTTCATCCCAGTGAGCTACTATAGATCAAGAACCCAACTCCCTGCCCTGGCTTCCTGCAGGGAATGGGGACATACTGGGCTGGGCTTAGAGACAGAGCAGCTCAGAATTTAACAATGGGAATTTGGGAGATGGGGCAAGAACGCAGATGTGGAGGCAGAATACCAAAGGGTATGGGAACAAGGAACTGTGAAGAGTCCAATTTGGTGATGATACAGGATACATACAAGGGAGATATTAGAAAGATCAGCTCTCTGTGGTCTGAGGCCAAACTGGCCAGGATGTTGTCAGTCTGGATTGTACGCTTAGTGCTTCTGCTGAGGTGCTAAGATTTCTAGAAACAGAGTTTGAGGGCTCCTGGGTAGAGGAAATCTGGCCAAAACCCCTATGAGGTCTGCTGAAAAAAGGTTCAGGGCAGTCAATATCTCTGTTATTACTTTGGTTTCCTCACTCTAAAAATGGGGGCAATTAATAATAGTATGTACCTTATAGAACTACATAGAATCTAAGTAAAAGGATGCCTGACACGTAAGAACGCAATAAATGTTTGAAATTATGATTCTCAGGTACCAAATGAAACTCTTAATAGCTGTCCTCAAACACGCTCCACCCCATCCTAGGAAACAGCAGAGCCATCTACCCAGCTGCCCAGGCCAAAACCTAAATGTTTTGGTTCCTGATAACATTAACATTTGTACTCATTTGTTTTATCCTACAAGATGCATAAAAGAGTTTCAGAGTTACATCATCAACATTACCACTAATAAACCTCTTAAGTAATGTTTAAGTTAGCTTTCCAGTTTGTATTATCCTTAGAATATATCCCACTAAAAATGTATAGTCAGAGAACTATGTTCAGGTAACTGGAATTAATCCCTTTCTCTGGGGGTTATATTATCAACTTAGTTTCATTTGTTTCTGTTTTAACTTTTGTTTTTCCTCCATCTCAGTCCACTCAGCCCTCCCCTTCTCTACAGCTGCAACCCCACCTCGAGGCACATTCTCCCACCTGGACTACTGTAGAAGTTTGGTCTCTGACTCCTGCCCTCTGAAAATCCTGAGTGATTTTTACAAAATGTAAATCAGATCCCGTCACTCCCCTGATCAAAAGTCTTCAGATGTGCCATCATGGCCTACAAGGCCCTCAGTGATCAGAGGCCTGACTCCTACCCAGCCTCATCCCACATCCTTCTCCCTCATGCGTGCTGGCCTCTTTCTTTGTTCTTCCAAGACCTAAACTTTATAACTTTAGTATCCTTGCCCTTGCTGCTCCCTCTGCAGAGAATAATTCTTTCCCCCTGGATTTTTACCCGTCTGGCTACTTCTCATCTTTAATATAATGGCTTAAAAAAGACCTCCTTAGAGAGGCCTTCCTTGACTGCTTTATTCAGCACCTCCTGCTCTCTTCATTACTTTCTAGCATATCACCCTGTTTTCTTCATTGCCTTATTACAATCTGCAATTATTGTATATACTTGTTTACTTATTATCTGTCTCCTCAAGTAAAAATATAAGCTCCATGAAGGTACGGATCTTGTCTGGCCAACTAACTGCTTGACTCTCTTGTGCCTAATACTAACATAGTGCCTGACTCAGACCAGGTACTCAGTAATAGACATTTATGAAATGAGTGAAACTTGAGGTAATTCCTCCGATAGCCATGTGGGAAAGTATCTGAGAAACCTGAAATTACTAAAAGACTTCTGAGCAGCCAACTTAGAGACAAGAATATCCATACACAAAAGCTCGTGCACCAAGATCCTCTGGGCTTCATGCAAGGCCAGTTTACTCTCACTTTACAGACATAACTCTAACAAGCTTGGTTGCCTGGTTTCCTTGCCTGTAGCTGATTTAAAACTGGAAATAGGAAGAGAAGGGAAGAAGGGATGCTGTCAAAATTAGCCATTGACCATATACAAGAAATCCCAAAGCCAAGTATTTTGAGACAATCTAGCTTAGAGAAAGAGTCCCACCCTTCAGGGCCATCCTGCACAGTGAAGTTACTTCAAGATGGCAGTTACTAACAATATTATCATTATCAGCATCATTAGAATGTGATTATTCTAACCATCATCATTATTAGCAAGTGCCTGGTGTACAGAAGGTGTTAATGAATTATGCACAAGACCTGTTTCAGAAAGTTTTCTATCAAAATAGGATTAAAAAAAGTTTTAGTTCTTAAAGGGAGACTTGGTCATGTGGAAAAATCTGATATTCATTCCTCTCTGACAGTGGACAATTGAGACTTTGCTGTTTTTCCTTTTACTTGAACTCAACTTCCTTTTTCAATTTCCTCATATTCTGAGACTAAATGATCAAGCACATGACCAAACCTTCATGACTTGATTGACTTATTCCAGGAGTTCTGGACTTGGGATTCATGGAACGATTTCGGGAGTTACGTGAACCCCCAGAAGTAGTTTATGTGTTTCAGGGATTAATGTAATTCTATGCAAAATGCCATGTGTTAGAGTGATCTTTGCAATTTTTCTAGGGAAATGGTCTACGGCTTTCGTTAGCTTCTCCAAGGAGTCTGCCATGCCAAGGGGACCGAAAAGCCCGGACTTAACATCATTATTTCCTCCTGGCCATTATCTCTCCAGACTCAAGAAGCAGCACCAGCTTTGGGTTTAAAATTCTGTGACCTTGGGACAGTTACCCTGCCCCTCTGTTGCCATATCTGAAAAACGAGGACACCAAGCCTGCTGGATTGCTGGAAGGGTTAAATAAGAAAACTTACATGAAAACACCAAAGTGCCTTAGTAGACCCTCAATACGTTAGCTGCCACCACCACACACACTGCCATTATTATTAAGAGTCCTAATCAGACGTAGGTGACTCTGCCTCCTAATGAAACCTGTTTCAAGATCTGGTGATCAAAACTGAAAGCAGAACTTCAAGTCTTGGTAGAACACAGTTTCATACAACAGAAAGACAGTGCTATTTCATTTTTAATCCCTCTGGAAGCGTCTTGGATTTTATATACTTCCACTTCTACAATCTTTTATTAGGCTAATTCCTTCAGGGAATAATGGCCAATCTCTCTGAGAAGCCTTTCCTGGGTTTCCATAGTACAAAGATTAAAGATTTATAACTTGAATCCCAGTTCCGTCTTTTATTGGTTATGTTTCCTTAGCTAAATAATTTTGATTGACTCATTTGCACAAATGGGGCTAATAATACCTAGCTCATTGGGTTCTTGGGAACATTGAATGAGATAGTGCACATAAACTGTTCACAGTGCCTGACACATAGTAAATACTCAGTAAGTGGTAGCTACTCATCATTATCATTAACATGATTATTAGCAAATGCCTGACATATATAGCCGTGGGTGGTCAATCAATGCTAACCTTTTCTTCCATTCCATCCAGTCAGGCCAGCCCTGAACTCTTACCTGAAGCATGCTATGGTTCATCTGGAACTGCAGGATGGCCTCACAGAGGTTCCAAAACGTGTATTCTGGCCACAGAACAGGCTGGAACACCAAGCAGGAGTGGGAGGTCTGGGAAAGGTGGGGAAGGAAGAGAGTATGGTTTAATAACATGTTACTGGAACATATCCCTGGTCAGCCTCCAAAGAAAGAGCAGGCTGATCACACCCAGAGATGAGGTTGGACAGGCATCCTGAGCTGCAGCTGCTGCTGCCAGCCCGGATTCACTCACTAATAGGGGGACGGGTCATCTGAGGCAGTAAAATCACCTGCCTGTAGCAAGGCAGAACTAAAGCGAGACTAGATCAACATTTCCACCAGGATTTTTCTAAGCCAATTTTAGGACTATGAAATAACATCTAGATTATGTTATTGGCTCTTGGCCCTCAGAGGTCATCTGGGAGACACAGTGTCTGATAAAAGTCAGCAATGAACAAATGGTAGCTGCCACTGTTATTTTTAAGTAGCAGAGTACGGGACAATGGTTAAGAGCATGGGCTCTGGGGCCAGACTGCCTGGCTTTGAATTCTGGCTCCACCGTTTACCATCTAGTTGACCTCAGGCAAGTTGCTTAACTTCTCTGGGCCTCAGTGTCCTCAACTGTAAAACTGGGTGATAAGAATAACTAGTTTTTAAGGTACTGTGAAAATTTAACAAGATACATAAAGCAGAGCACAGAGCTGGGTGAACTTTTAACAATAATCACTGATATAAGACTCCCTTTTGGAACATTCTTGACAGCCACTGCTTGACACCTTTAGTGGTGAGGAATTCAGTGCCTCAAGGGGGATAACTTTAGCTGTCAGATAGCTCATTAAGTTAAACCAATGTCACCTACCAAGGTCTCAGGTCTTTTCTCTGGAACAACTTTATTTCTTCTTCAAAGTGACATTCTTTCAAATATTTGAAGGCTAGCTTAGAGCTGCCTGTTATCTGTTCCCAAGGTTGTAATGACTTGTTCAGTTTGTCTTTTCCAACAAACTCTAAGTTTTAAGATAATAGGGATTGGGCTTCCCTGGTGGCGCAGTGGTTAAGAATCCGCCTGCCAATGCAGGAGACACGGGTTTCCAGCTCTGGTCCAGGAAGATCCCACATGCCTCGGAGCAACTAAGCCCATGCGCCACAACTACTGAGCCTGCGCTCTAGAGCCTTCGAGCCACAGCTACTAAAGCCCGCGCGCCTAGAGCCGGTGCTCCGCAACAAGAGAAGACACCACAATGAGAAGCCCACACACTGCAACAAAGAGTAGCCCCTGCTTGCGGCAACTAGAGAAAGCCCACGCACAGCAACGAAGACCCAACGCAGCCATAAATAAGTAAGTAAATAAATAAACGATAGTAGGGATTATTTCTAACTTGGTTACTGCCATATTCCCAGCACAGAGGAGGAACTCAATATTTTTTTCCCAAGAGAATAAACTATCACCATTCTTCTCTTTTCCAGACCATTATTCTTCACTCATTCCTTATAGCAGCAGTCCCCAACCTTTTTGGTGCCAGGGACCAGTTTCGTGGAAGACAATTTTTCCATGGACAGGGCGGGGTGGGGGGATGGATGGATGGTTCAGGCGGGAATGCGAGCGGTGGGGAGCGGCAGATGAAGCTCCGCTTGCTCGCCCGCTGCTCACCTCCTGCTGTGCGGCCCGGTTCCTAACAGGCCGCAGGCTGGTAGTGGTCCACGGCCCAGGGGTTGGGGACCCCTGCCTTATAGGACATGAGCTTCAGACTCCTTGCCATCCAGGTTGGCCTCTTCTGCTAAGTCCTCTAGTTTACCAGTGCAATCTCTTAAAACTCAGTGCCCAGAAGTAAACTCTCCAGATGTAATCTGACCAGCAGAATGGGCCATAAAACCACAAGCTGCACATTATACTGCTTTCAATATAGCCAAAGACCAAAAGATTCTTCAGTAGCTAAATCTTGTTAGTTCCCTCTTAAGACTATGGTCCATTAAAATTTCCAGAACTTTACCATGTGAATTGCTTCCAAGCCGAGTTTCTCCCTTCAGCCTCTCCTTGAACAAGATTTCCCCCAGCCAAGTGCTACCCAGGGGCCAAGTTAACAGATGATGGAGATTTTCAAGCAAAGACAAACTTATTTGGATATGGGCTTTTAGAGAACTACCTACACTGGGTAACTGAGCTGAGAGGCAATGGCAGGCCCCGAAGAAAGAGTTTGCATACAGTTTATATCTCCTGTGGCCTGTGCTTGTGCAGATGCAGCCCTTTGTTCTAAAGGTGAGAAATTAGTAAACGCAAGGCAAGGTTCTAGCCCAGAGGTGCTGGGTGACATGGCAGGTTACCAGGGCAGGAGTTTATGCTCAGGGACCTAAGGCAGAAGTCCAGTTCCTTGAAGAGAGGTACAAGTAAAGCTTTCACCACAGCTGGATAGCCTTGATTTTTCCCCTGGGCACTTTAGACAGCAAGAACTACACAGGCTCACAAAGCCAGGGACAGATGAGGAAGGGACAGCAAAAGTTACCAGGCACAGCCTGGAGACATTTCTCTGGATTTTAGCTGACCCTCCAATCTGTTTTGCGGGTGCAGTCACAGTTTTCAGTTTCAACACAAACAGAACAGAATGGTTGGAAACGACCTACCTGCCAGAGGAGGAAGTCGCTGAGCCTCACTTCCCCAGAAGTCCGTATCAAGATGTCAGGATGAGGAGAGTGGTTGGTATAGAGGCACTTATCCAGCAGAGACTCAGAGACATCGCTAAGGTGAGTGGGGAAGAGACAAAGATAAGTCCACATCTCTTTATGGATTATTCTCATGGTGAACTTCCTTACATAAAGCTTCCCAGTTTATAGAACACCATCAAATACATTAGCCAATACTACCTGGTATGTAGAAGGCCCTCAGCAAATGCTTGATAAATTAATGAATGGTTTCAATCCTCACAACTACATTAGGTACTTCTATCCTCACTTTATAGATAAGGAAACTGAGGCTCAGAGAAGATGAAAAATTTGCCCAAAGCCATTTAGTTGCAGTCTAAAACTAGATGCACCCACCAGAATATGTGTTGTCCTTCACTTAAAACATCTTGTTTTTAAAATGGATACACCTTATGACCCTGCAATTTGATGAAATACTATGCAACTGTTTTTAATAAAGATAAATCTAAATGCATTGATTTGGAAAGATGTCTAAGATGTAATATTAGATGAAAAAAAGCACGTTTCAGAAAAAATACAGTGTGGAAAATACACACACACACACTCACTCACACATGTGAATACATGTATATATAAACAAAGAACAAAATCTAGAAAGGCATACACCATTCTATTAATGGTGATTACCTCTGGAAGGTTGGATAAGAAGGAAATACTATCTCTTTTTACTTTATATACTTCTGTTATTGTTTGAATTTATTATAGAGAACATTTTTAAAACCTTAAATTTAAGTCATATGGACCCTGAAACACTTCAAAAAATCCACTTTACTTAGGATTTGAAAAAACAGCAAAATGATGAGCCCTCTTGTGTTTGATAAGAGCTACTTTCCCAAGCAGACAGACACTCAGAAAGGAGACGGAATGAAGGAAGAATGGGGACTGGCAGCATTTATCTTAAGTTAAACTCTCCTGTCCATGGAAAGAGGGTATTTGCAAGACTGGTGTGTGGTGGTTCCAAGAATACTGTTTACCTATCCTGCCAAGTACCCAGAGGCAGGATTCAGAATCTCCAGGTGGTAACAGCTGCATCTTAGGAAGGGTCTAGAAGACAAAATTTCTGGGTGGGAACATTTTTCTGGGAGCATAGTCAAAAAAAAGCAGAGATCTGGGCTGAGTGTTCAGAACAAGGATCTACACTTACTAGCTGTGTGCCTTTGGGTAAGTTACTCCATCTCTCAGTCATCTTTTTGCAAACCACAGAGGGAGCTTTATTTTCTGTACCATCATATGGTAAATAATATTCACTTATGACTGGGCAATAGGAAGGGCTCTGGTTCAGATTTCCCTGATAATTTCCCTGAGTCTTGTCTTGACAGCATGATCTTAATTCTTTAATTAAGAATGTGAAACCTGGGAGTTCCCTGGTGGTCTAGTGGTTAGGATTTGGCACTTTCACTGCTATGGCCTGGGTTCAATCCCTGGTCGGGGAATTGAGATCCTACAGGCCACATGGAGCAGACCAAAAAAAAAAAGTGAAACCCTGTGCAATCAACAATTTCTCAGCTCTCTTATTTTTGAAATGGCACATTTGTCCTATCTACTTATAGGTTATTGTGAGAGTCAAATCGAATGAAATAACAGATTTGAGTGTACCTTGGGAACTATAAAGCACTACATAAATAAGAGGAATAAAGGTTATTTCCAGACCCACTACCCTGCTGTGGGACTTTGGATCCCCACATAACCCCTCTGAATTTCAAATGTGTCTGCATTTTTTTTTTTTTTTTTGGCCGCGCGGCGCAGCATCGGAATGACATGCAGATCTCAATTCCCCAACCAGGGATCGAACCCGCACCCCCTGCAGTGGAAGTGTGGAGTCTTAACCACTGGAGCACCAGGGAAGCCTGTCAACTAAACTTTTTAAACCTTGGTTAACTGGTCTTATAAAATAAGACAAATAATAGTCACTACCTTATATGGAAATTAGATGAGAATATGCATGATAAACTCCTACTAGTCTTGCGCCTGCCTCATAATAAGATCTGATGACTATTATTTATTTATTTATTTTTAGTATATTTTTTTGATGTGGACCATTTTTTTTTTAAAGTCTTTATTGAATTTGTTATAATATTGCTTCCGTTTTATGTTTTGGTTTTTTGGCCACGAGGCATGTGGGATCTTAGCTCCTGACTAGGGATCAAACCCACACCCCCTGCATTGGAAGGCGAAATCTTAACCACTGGACAGTCATGGAAGTCCCTGGTAACTATTAGTTATTAATTTTTATTTTTATACTGTGTTTTTGTTCATTTCAACCTTCCTATAAGGCAGTCAGTATGCCATAGTGAAAGAGAACACAGGCTCTGGAGCCAGGTTGGAAATCCTGGTCAACTGTGTGAACTTGGATAAGTTATTTAACCTCACAGCAAGGTTCAATTTATAAAAACAGTATCTACCTCAAAGGGTCTAAGGATTAAATGAAATAATGTACGTGGAATACTTAGCAAGTGCTGGGCACAGAGTAAATGCTTAGTAAACATTAGCAATTATTATTAACTCTACTGTTTTAAGAGGAAGACAGAGGCCTACAGATGGTCAAGACCTGCTCAAGAGAGTTTATTAACTATCATTTATGCTAAACCTAATTCCTTCTTCTATAATTTGAGATTCAAAAAACAATCTATTAAAATGACTGCTAGAAAAAAATATATTACCCTGGAAGAAAGGAAAATGAGGAGTTGGATGGTGGTGATGAGAGAACAGAAAAATTCCAGTTATGGGAAGGGTAGAGCCTGACTGTAATTAACTCACTGACTCTCTGTTATAAATATGGATTTGTTTAAAGCTGAATAATGTAAAGAGCACTGCCTCAGGCCCTGATCAGCCCAGTCTGAGTTGAACATCAAGCTTCCTGAGCTGATGGGTTGAGACATCAGCCTCCTTACCCTAGTAACCCGCCCAGCCCACGCCATGTCTGCATGACTAACCCACACAGGCAAGTTACTAAACCATGCAGGGCAGAGAAAACGGATATGAGAAAACTAGCTGGGCAAGAAGCAGGGGGTCAGTGGCTATTGCAATGTGGTATCAGTATAAATCACGCTGCACTAGGAGGCAAGATCAGAGTTCTAGTTCCAGGCATGAATGCATATTAAATCTACTTGCTAAATAGCTTTTTTTCTTTTTAGCATAAACATTTGTCCCTTATTTTTTTAAAATATGTCATTTAATTTATACAAAAAATTATATAAAACATTAATCGTAAAGCACTAAGAATATAATGAACTAGGAAATCATTCCCCAAGCCAAGAATCAGAAAATTATCAATAACTTTCATCTACTTATATATCCCTCATCTACTTGTATCTCATCTTCCTGCCCAGCCCCCATACTGCCAACTTAACCAATATCTTAATGTTTTTTCCCCAACAGCTAATTTTCAATCCACGTATTAATTGACCTCTCTACAGCATTTGACACTGTTGCTCCCACCAATGCACACCCGCCACCCCACCTGCACTAACAAACACCCTCTTTTCTTGGCTTCTGTAATATTGGCAGCCCTTTTGTTTCTACCTTTCTGGTTGTTGATTCTCTTTTTTCCTTAAGGCTCACTTTCCTCTACCCAGCCAGTAAAACTTACGAGTTTCTCAAAACTCCATCCTAGGCCCTCTCTTCTTCTCACTCTAGACTCTCCTTAGATTCCTCATGTTCTCTCTTTGCTTCAGTTACCATACTGCTATCTCCAGTCCCCACTTCTCTCTACTGTCAACCTGATATCTGTGTTCAACATCTACAATATATCCCAAACCAAACTCCTGACCTTCTTCCTCAAACTGCAGCCTCTCAGGGTTCTCAGCACAGCGAAGGGCACCACTATCCACTGTTTTATAAGTCAAAAACCCTGGAGTCACCCATAACACATCCTTATCCCAGAGTCAATCCAGCAAGTCCTCTCGATTTTTTTTCTCTCTCAATAATATTTTTTTTCTTTTTTTTTATTTTTTGAATTTTATGTTTTTTAATACAGCAGGTTCTTATTAGTTATCTACTTTATACATATTAGTGTATATATGTCAATCCCAATCTCCCAATTCATCCCACCACCCCCCCACCAAGTCCTCTCTATTTGATCTGCTTCATAGCTCTTAATGCAGTCTGTTTGGTCTATTCCACCGTCACCACCATAATCCAAGCTCCCTTCCAAGTACTCTCTACTCGAATTATTCCAACAGTATTTGTGCAACCAACAGGCTCTTCATAATACTGCCTCTTTCCCCAGTTACTGCTTATCCTCTCACCCCCTTCTTAGGTCACTTCTCATTTCCTTTGGGGAGCCTTCCCTACCAGGTCCATTCCTCTTATTATAAATTCTTGTTGAACCATGCACCAATGGCTTTATCATGCTTATCATCATTATAAATTTATGCTAATTTGTATAATGTTGATAATGTTTGTTTCCCTTACCAGAGAGCCACGAAAGCAGGAAATATGTGTTTTTTATTTTTACCACTGTATCCCCTATATACAGCAATGTGTCTGGCCTTTAGTTGGCACTTAAAAAATATTTGTTACAAGAATGAATGATTGATTGAATGAATAAACTACGTGGCACAGAAAGATCATTCAGCTGTTGGAGAGGAGAGGGATTCATAAAATAGCCTTAAAAACTGTCTCCTTTTCTTCTTATCTAATTTCATTCTCACTGAGAAACTTCTTCATTTTTAATTTAGTCTCCCAGGAAAATCGAATTACACCCAAGAAGGGAGTCAGAAAAACTCCTGGGTCCCACAATCCCATATATAATAAACATAAGGACAAAAACTCTGGAATCAGACAGTTTTTGATAGGAGTCCCAGCTCTGGCACTTACTAGCAGAATGACCTTGGGACAGTCATTCCAATGTGAGCTCAGTTTTCTCATCTATAAAATGGAGAAAAGACTCAAATCTCTTAAACATGAGAATATTAACTTAAATAAACAGAGCATAACACATTGCCTGGCTTGTTTTTTGCTACTATTATTTTACTACTGCTGTTGTTAGTTTACTAATATTATTACCAAAGGTTACACTAATAATAACAGGAGAGGGACTGAGCAGATAGATGGCTTCTAAAGTCTCTCCCAGCTCTAATAATTCTACCGCGTTGCTAACGATGAACAACTTTCTTTTTGAAAAATACCTGGATCTTGCATGAAACTGTAACATGAGAGGCCTAAAGGCCAATACCCCCAACAAGCTGCATTCCTGAAAAATCATTCTTAGAAAAACTCCGCCAAAGGGCCAGGAGGGCATCGTGTTTTATTGAATGCCACAGTGTTGCTACAAGCCATGCCATTTTTTCTGGAGCTTCCTGGTTTGTGGTGAACACAGAGAAATTCTGAAGCAGGCTATAATAAGTCATTCCAAAGCTCTAAGTGCAGGGGACCACCCCTCTCAAATCTTTCCACATACATTCCCGATTTGACTTCTGGCCCAAGTACATGACTTAGGAGGGATTTTATGGTTCAGTGCATGCCTGTTTTCCCTATCATGCTGAACAACTGCGCTACCTGGGATCCAGCAGGCCTTGCTCCACTCCCCAGGCCATCTCTCTCACAGCATTGCTGATCTCATGACGGGATGTGTAAGCAAAACAGACGTTCAGGAAACACCTGAGAAGGGAAGAACAGAATAATTTATCAAAGGGGGGCAGGGACCAAGGAGTGGAGTCACTTATTACAGAGCACCCCTTCTGTGGTAGAACAAACACACACCAAATGTTAACCATGGATACCTCTGAAAAGCGAGATTATTAATTTTTTGAGTTTTCCAAGTTTTCTTGGGAAAAAAACATATGTTTTGTAATAAGAAAAATACTAACTGACCCTTATTATTCTCCTAATCTTCTTCCCTTCTGCTAACACCCAGCTTTCAGAGGATGTGAATTCACTGTGATATTGGAACAAGCTAAGAAGAATAGGAAGGAAATCTGATGTGAAACAAATCCACTGCCAAATATGCATTATATTCCAAAGCCACACATAATGAAGTCTAGATTATTAAACTCTGTTCCCCTCTGCATCTGCATGCCCTCCCAAGGTCATCCCCTCTATTGGTTAAAGCAGTGGGACAGAAAGAGAATTTCTTGAAGGATCTGTCTTCAGAGACAGGTATAAGGCCTGCTACATTCCCACCCCATTCCCTGTCAATTAAACACACACACACACATATATATTTATATATATATAAAAATACATATGTATATGGGGGCCAAGGCACATGAAGGAGGAAGATAAGAAACTGTATGTGTGAGTATACACACATATAACAAGGTGCTGCAGAACCATCTCTGGTCTGCCCTGCAGATAGAAGTCTCAAGCATCCAAAACCAACTCCTCATTACCTCTTGTACCAAATGCAGGCTAAGGAAGGCCCAGGACGTCTCCCTAAAGTTAGCAGGGAGTCATAGATTGATACAGGTCCCTAAGGGGAAATCTGAAAACTTACTTGTTGTAGTTCTTGGTGGCCTGCACAGCCTGTGCGATCAGCTCCTGGAGATCCAAGGGCAACAAATGCAGATCACCCAGGACCCGGATACATACCCCATGCTTCTGCAGTTTCTCCCTGATCAGGGGGGAAAGGAGGCAGGTTTGGGAGGTGGGACAGAGCACCTGCTGAGCTGGAGAAAGCAAAGTGCTTAGCTGATACTCAATTACCAGTTTTTGAGTGCCTTCCTGTGTGTCAGGCACTGATCTACAAGTATTATTTCACTGAATGCCCTCAACAACTCTGAAGGGAGTTTACTACATTCCCTGTTCTACAGCAGGAAACCGAGGCTCAGATAGAATAGGCAGATAGGGATTGCCCAAGGTCATACAGCCATCAAGTGCTGTGTCGGGACCGAATCCCAGGTTTGCCTGATTTGAGAACCCAAACCTCTTTACCACACATTACACCGCCTTGTGTGTCCTTGTCGACAAGTTGCATTTCACGTATCCTGTGCTGTTTGTCCCATTTTGATGGGTGAATAAACTCCTCAACAGCAGGAGTTGTATTATTGGTTACTTTTGTAACATCTAACATTAATTATATGTTTACTAAGTGCCAGACATTGGTCTAGGTGTTTTACACGCATTCCATCCTTACATCAACCTTTGAGGCAGACACCATTCTCATTCCCCTTTTACAGACGAAGAAACTGAGGCACAGGGAGGTTAAGTAATTTGTTCAAGATCAGACAGCTGGTGAGTAGAAAGCCAGAAATCGAACTTAGGGAGTCTGGTTCCAGAGCCTGTCTTTTTAATCACAACATTACACTGCCTCCATATAGTAACTCCCAAACCCCGCACAGTGAGCACGAACTCACTGTTCCCCAGCCAGCTTCTCGCACTTGGGAATGCTATGGAGAAACTGAACAACTAATGTTTGGAAAATGGGAGCTTCATAACAAGAAGTACACTGTGGGGCAAGGGTATCTGGCACGTCCTGGAGAACCCTGATCCAGAGCTGAAGGCTACACGCACAGCCTATCCACCCGATAACCCTCAACCACATTTCTTCAAGAGTGAAGCAAGATCTAATCACCTAGCTTTGAGAACCCACTTGAGTTAGAGTAGACAAACCTATATTCAAATTAAGGCAACATTTGAATAAGAATACCTAGATTCAGGAATTCCACGGTTCCTCCGTGGTTCCACTGCAGGGGACACTGGTTTCATCCCTGGTCGGGGAACTAAGACTTCGCATGCTGTGTGGTGCAGCCAAAAAAAAAAAAAAGAATACCTAGATTCAAGCCCTAGTGCCTAGTGCCACCGATTACTATCTGACCTTGCATAACCACCCCTGCCATACTGTGAAAGTGCTTATCCTCAGACATCAGGCACATGACCTGAGTAAGGAGGTGTAAAAGCCCTGGCAAGGAGCCAGGAGATCTGGGTTCCCAGCCTGGCTCTGCCACTAGCTAGCTGCGTGACCATGGGCAAACCTTTCTCTTCTCTTCACCAGGATTAGTTTCCCAACTGATGAAACTGAACTAGGCCAGTGGTTTTCCAAACTTCTTTTAGCCAAACAAGTCTTTCTTCAAATCAAATCTTAAACAGAAGCCCAATATATAAAATAGATAAATGCAAACAAGCACCGTATACCCCATTCCCTCTGGGTCCTTGCATGCCCACTCCTCACAACTATGGGGTTCTGTGGCACCTTGTTGGAAAGCCACCATTAAGGTTTCTTCTTACTCTGTCTAGGACTTCATAACCTAAGACCATCTTCTCTACTCGTGACTGATTAGAACAATCTCAGGAGCACCTCTACTGCCATGCATTTTGATCTTGTAAGAAGTGTTAAGACTGCTTCCTGTCTCTACAGCAGACAACAGCTCAGCTCTAGAATCAGAAAGACCCTGTGTGTTTTGGCTCTGCCTGTCTGATAGCTGCGTGACCCAGGATACACCCCTAAACTTCTCTGGTTTTTACTTTCCTCCTCTCTACAACTGGGATAATAATATCTTTCTCACAGGATAATATGAATTTTAAATGAGAGTACATGTTAGGCTCAGGGCCTGACACATAGTATAAGCACTTAAAAAAGGTAAGATTAGTGTGAAGTACAGAAGAATTTGAAGAATTTGAACACCTGGAATGTGTCCCGATTACCTCTGTCCCCAGCCCCTTGGGTGTGAATTCTGAGCCACATGGGAAGGAGTAATGTCTGTGGCCCAGAGACTCACTAATATGGACAGAGAGAAGCCTGGCTATGCTCCCCGCACCCTGACCCACACAGGGATGGAAATGACAGAACTGTCCTAGGCCCAGCTCCACTAGAGCTCTAAGCTCTCTGTTCTCTCATCTTCCTGGTCCTGGTGTGGGGAGGAGCTGGGCAGAGAATGGTTGTAATGAAGACTTTGGGGCAGTCCTGGCTGGAGAGGGTTCCACACTTTGAAACAAATAATCTCCACCAAACTTCCACTTTGCCCCATTCTGGCTTTGCTCCCTAAGTTAAGCTTAAACATAGTGATAGCAAGAATAGTACTGACTCATCCCCATAAAGGCCTTTTATGCATCATCCTGTCCCATCCAAGGGTATATGCAGGGAAGTACAGTAACTTTTTAGGGATGACTTGCACAGCAGAAAATGGCTTTTTCAAAGTCTCTCTCACTCTACTTCCCTGGTCACAGTTCACTGGTCCTGGGGTAGAAATTTGAACTAAGGTGGACCAATTAAGGGTTTTAATTCATTCTGAGCTGCTCTCTTGAAGCAGACAAAGTTAGTCTGCGGAGCAAAGGAAGTAAATGTCTGAGGAGGCTCTAGCTAATGGATTTCAATTCCTGGCTTCGGTTTTGCCTGAGGCTGGCTATCCTTGTCCTTGAACTCTGTGAAATACCTCTATATCCTCAAATAAATGTCCCCTTTAAAAAAAAAAGAAAGAAAGAAAGAAAGAAAGAAAAACTAGCTTGCCATATTTGCCACTGAAGAGGTCTGACTAACAGTAGAAGGGTTTAGAGTTCCTTAACTAGCCTCAGAAAAGAGAGTTGAGGGTTAGGTAAGGCTGGAGGTGGTAGAAGAACACAGGCTCCCCCTCTGAGAGCATCTTACTTTTCTTCCATCAAGCGGCTGAACTTCTGCCGGGCCAGATCCATTAGCCCATCTACCTCACTCTTGGAGCGTTTGAAGTTCTCAATGCTGAATGCGTAGACCGTCACCTCTAGGACGCCCAGGTTCAAACACCAACGCAGAGTCTGAAGGGGAGAAGGCAAGGAGCTAGGGTACAAGGAAAGAGCAGGAAGGGAAACAGGAGATGCCTCAGCCCCGACTCAGTGAAGAGACACACTTTTCTCCTCCCCAAACTGGGTAAAGCTAGGATAATACCAATGCTTCTGTCAGAATAATGAACGAAATAAGCAGAAAGCCACCACCTGAGAGACTGAAAAATGTGAACTTAATGAGTACTATTATGCTGATGCTATTGTGGTTTACTGGAAAGAGCTTTTCACTGAGAGAGTAAAGATCTAGGTTCTAGTCTCTCACTCCATCAAGCACTTGCTATGGGACTGCAGGCATATCATTTAACCTCTCAGGGTCTAAGTCTCCTTATCTGTAAAATAGGATCACAATCCATCCCTCACAAGGTGGCTAAAGATACATAAAAACACGAGGTATTATTACTCACAGCATAATATCATTATTCCAATAGACTGAGAGGCTGATGAGTTATAAGAATAAAAGCAACAATTTCACAGCTGTGTAGCATTTAAGTCTGCAAAGGGTTTTCACATACATTATTTCATTTGATTCTTCAAGCAACCCCTTGAGAAAGGAATTATTGTTTTCATGCCTACTTTACAGATGATAAAATTGAGGCTCAGAAAGTTGAAGACGAGTCAAAAGTCCACAGCTCTACCATATGAATCCATTATATGAGGTTCTAGAACAGCAAAAACTCATCTAGAGTGATAGAAATCAGAAGAGGAGGGGCAAGGGGAGGAGAAGAGGAGGGAAGACAGGGTTTGACTGGGAAGGGGCACAAAGGAATTTGCTAGGGAGATGGAAATGTTCTATATCTTGACAGGGGTGTGGATTAGACAGATGAATGCAACTGTCAAAACCCCAAATCCGTGCATTTCCCTGTATGAAATTATATCTCAACGAAAAAAGAAGTGAAACTCAAATTTAAACTCAGTCCTTTGGTACTGCTCTAACCCAGTGCCACTAAAGGCAGAGAACAAACTGGAGATGAGAATAAGTGTTGAGATGGGGAGCCTGGAGGATAAAGGTAAGGAACAGAAGACATTCAAACAGAACTGAAGAAATAAAGCTGAAGAGCTACCTTTCTAATCCCTTATCAGACATACAAACCCATTCACTGCCGCCTTAGGAAAATTACCAGTGCAAACCTGACACTTGAATAGGCTTGGGCCCTGAAGATCTTACCAGGCAGCGAACTTGGTGGGTACACCTGGGTCGGAACCCACCACTGATCTCAGTCAATATAGGCTAATAACAACAGCTTCAATTTTTTGAGCACATCCTTTATGCCAGGTCTTGTGCCACATGCTTTTCATTGTGCCATCTTGTTTAATCCTCATGTAATCTCCCCATTTTACAGATGAAGGAACTGAGCCAAAGGGAAGCTATGTAACTTGCAGCAGGTCACAGAGCCAGGAAGTGGCAGAGCAGGGGTGCCAATGAGTTCTGAGTGACTACAGAGCTTAAGCTCCTAAGCACTAGGCAAAAACTGCCTCTTAGTCACAAAAGAGAACTGAGGTCAACAAACCTGAAGACCTCAGTGTTGGAGAGAACCCCACAACCACTCATTCAAGGCAAAAAGTATCACTGCCCTGGCTTCAGGACGTGTTCTTGTGCCAGGAAGCTGGGATCCGTGGGCTACAGAGTTTCACAAAGATTGACATATTCCATTGTCATTGTTAAATTTACTGTTTCCCAATCTGCAGTGGGCATTAAAACCATAAAATGTTGATGACGTTTGGTTGGAGTGATATCCTGGTTTGTCTGGCACTTTTCCTAGTTTAAGCACTTAAAGGCCTGTGTCCTGAGAAACACCTCAACCTCAGGATGGGTAGTCACCCTCTACCTTTGCTCTGGAAATGTCACTTCTAAGAATTTATTGTAAACTAGTACCATTTATAATGTCCAATAATAGTGGAGCAGCTAAACAAACTATGTCAGATCCTCAGGAAAAATGTTCCACAGCCATTAAAACATATAGGTAGAAAGCTATAGATCAACCTAGAAAAATACTTGCCAAAATGTCAAGAAAAAAATAAGGTTATCAAAGCTATAGATGTAATTTTATAAATGTTAAGTCATGTTGAACATATTACAAGGATTGGGATGAGGCACAGAAAAACATAAACTGTTGATTAAAGTGGTAAGAGAAGACAATTTTGTTCTTATTTCTAATATTTTGCGATGATTCACTGGATGACTTAATTTTCTGTTAATGTTGATATGAGATCCATGGCTAGCAAGCAAGCAATAAAACAGACAAACAGCTATAAAAAAACACTCTCAAACCACAGCAAACTCAGGGCCTGGTCTTCTAGCTATAATCCAATTCTCCACAGACCATTCACCTTGGGTTCTGCCACGTGCACCCACCTCAGCCAGTTTGTTGAAGCCCTGTGAGTGGCCCTCTTGCCTCTCCACTTGGCACTTCTTGGCATAGCGACGGTTCCCATCCATTATAAACGCAATGTGTTTGGGCATTGGGCCTGCCTGTGAAGTAAGAAGACAAATGAACACATCACATACTCCTCAGAGATAAAGGGAGACAATATCCCAAGCTGACAGGCTTCAGCTATATGATAAAAGCCCTGAGGAAGAGAACTGGGTATTCTGTACTTTTAGCTCAATACATAAGCATTAAGCACTTTTATTCATTTTTATTTATATGTTTATTGAGCCCTTACTACATGCCAAGTACTATGCTGAGCTTTTCACATTTCATCTTAATTTTTTATCATACAAACATATGAAGTAAATAGTGTTATCTTCATTTTATAGGTGAAAAAACTGAGGCTCAGAGAGGTCAAGTGACTTGCATAAGTCACACAGCCAAGAAGAGACAAAGTGGGGATTCAAACTTAGGTCTATGTGCTTTCAGAGTTCATCTCCTAACCATATGCCCTTAACCACCACCTTGGTTTCATTAGCCTTCAACTGGAAGGCACAGGAAGGATATTGATGGGTATGGCCAAATGTAAAGGGCATCCTCCACATAAAAGAGGCATACACTTCTCAGTTTTATCCGAGTCCTGTCACACAGGAATGGGGTCCTCATATTGTTGGATCTTCTTATTTTACAAGAGAAGCCAATCAAGATTTTTATAAAAATTTAAATGTCAGGAGCCATTTGAAAACAAACAAAAAAGACATTTTGGGGGCAAACAAAACTTCTTACCCGGCCTAGAGCAGACTTTTGTTGTCTATCATAGCAAAAATTCACTCCTTGGGCTATTTTTCCTTACTGGAGGGGCTCTTCATAGACCACTTCCCCTGCATCTCCCAACATTTTCTACTTTCGTCCCCCATATATAGCCATAAAAAAAAAAAAAAAAATTCCAGTAAAGCCATGCAGCTTGTTCTTCCCAACACGTGACCGCAGTGGTTCCTTGAGGAGACGCTTTTCTATTTCCTGGACTGCCTGAGATCACCTGGCATTTGTGTGTGAGTGTATGTGTGGGTACAAGGCTTACTTACTCATAAATTCACTGCTACTTGCTGCTTGACAGCCTGTGGCTGAAAAATAAAACCAAGCTGACTGGCTCCAATATCAAACCTTTCATATGAGGAGGATATAACATTGCTGTGATTCCTAGAGAAAAAGCTGAGGGAAGATCTAGGGAACCAAGTGGAGTGTAGGAAACAGAGTGATTGTAGTCTTCAAATAGTTGAAAGACAGCCCCAATAATAGTAATTAAAAACTGCTAGACACTGTACTGAGTGTTTTCTATGTAGTTTCATTTATTCCTCAAAACCACCATATAAAGTCACATGGTTAATAAATGATAGAATAGGACTTTCATTCATGTTTGCCTCCAGAGCCCTCTTAACCATTATGCTCTACTGTCACATCAAAGAAAGATTAGTTATTTTATCTAAACCCAGAGGTCAGGGACTTCCCTGGTGGCGCAGTGGTTAAGAATCTGCCTGCCAATGCAAGGAACACAGGTTCGATCCCTGGTCCGGGAAGATCCCACATGCCGCGGAGCGACTAAGCCCGTGTGCCACAACTACTGAGCCTGAGCTCTAGAGCCCACAAGCCGCAACTACTGAGCCCGCAAGCCACAACTACTGAGCCCGCATGCCACAGCTACTGAAGCCAGCACGCCTAGAGCCCGTGCTCCACAACAAAGAGAAGCCAGCACAGTGAGAAGCCCACGCACTGCAACGAAGAGTAGCCCCCGCTCACTGCAGCTAGAGAAAGCCCGCACACAACAACGAAGACCCAACGCAGCCAAAAATAAATTAAAAATACAAAACAAAACAAAACAAAACAAAGCCCAGAGGACAGTACTAGGAATAACAGATCAAAGTTCTAGGGAAACAAATTTCAGGAAGATCTAACAGTCTATGCTGCCCAATGATATTGAGAGGTCTCAGGCTTCCTGAAAATGTGAGAGTTAGGACAATAATCTGCCAGAAATGTAGACCTGGAAGTTACCTGCAATTCTAAGACTCTTTGATACCATTGCTAAATTCTACTACAAATCCATAAACATCATGGGTTACCCAGTTTTAATAACAGGTTTTGATATAAGATTACCCAACGAACCAAAAGGCCAACTGGTGCTTTGGGCCACTGCTCACCTTTATGATGTTGGCACAGAACCGCTCCCAAAACGACAGCTCTCCTTCCTTGATCCATGACATAGTTCTTGCCTCAGCAGAAGAAGCACAGAACAATTAGACACCAACCAGGTAACCTTGTATAAACAAGACAGAGAATTAGAAGTCACCACACCTGCAAACAACTATGGCTGACTTGCAAGGATTCACCAAAACGGTAGAGAGCAGCCAGCATTAGAATCCAAAAACACTGGCCCTGGACTTCCCTGGTGGTCCAGTGGCTAAGACTCTGCGCTCCCAATGCATGGGGCCCGGGTTTGATCTCTGGTTAGGGAACTAGATCCCACATGCCACAACTAAGAGTTCGCATGCTGCAACTTAAGATCCCGTGTGCCGCAACTAAGACCCGGCACAGCCAAAAAAAAAAAAAAAAAAAAAAAAAAAAAGATACTGTCCTAAGCCTCCAGTCTTTCACCACCCAGAATTTATAAGCCAATAGGACCTTTGGGGCAGAGGCCTTTCCTTGGTTCTACGGGCTTGGTGGACCTTGCTCCCATCCCCTTTTTTCTCAGAGTCTGCACTGCCTTTTTCTGATCATGTAAGTCTGCTTCCTGTCACATCGTAATGCCTACATCCTGATCCTTCCCCCTTCTTCCTTCTCCATCTTCCACCAGGCTGTTTCCCACTCTCGGGGCTCCGGGTCACTAACCCCTTCAGTTGTTGCACCCGTTACCTCCTACCCCAGAGATTTCCCAATTATTTACTCCCTCACTTGTATCTTCCACTGTCCCCTTTGTCTCTCCCACAGCTGCCTCCCGCTCAGTCATCTCTCTCCTCTTCTCCTCTAATCCACCCCCTGAATCCAGCACCTTGACAGGCTCCGCCGGCACCCCTTCAACCGCCCGAGGGGACCGACACTTCCTCACGACGTGGCGCTGGAAGAACACGTCATCGTTGGGCGCTGGGACACGCTTCTGCCGTCACCTGATGGGCGGGGTCCTGGCCTGCGCCTGCGCGCTCGGAGGAGGAGAGAAGCTGAGCGAGAGTTCTCGGCTGTTCGCACCCCTGGGGCGGGGCGGGGCGGGGCGGGGCGAAGGGGAGAACCGCGCGGGCAACTCGGCTCCGGGCCACGTGCGGGGGACCCGGCTGGGGAAGGTGGGGTTCAGACCACCTGGGAGAGCCGAGTCTGTAGACAGTCAGGCGGGCTAGGTTACGGGGCAAGAATTAGGAGAGCCCCACCTCAGAAATGCAGGGACTTCTTAGCCACTGGTGGCAGTTTGGACTGTTGAGAAAAGGGGTAAGGCAGCGTCCTGCTAGCTGGAAGGCCGCAGCACTGGCTTTAGAGCTCTGGTACAAGTGTTTTTTGTTTGTTTTTTTGGTACAAGTCTTAAAAATCCTGTTTTTATACTGTTTTGTCTTATTTAGTGAATTTAATCGTTTGCGAAGTTCCTAGCCGTAGTTAGCCTCACAGGGCACTTAATATCAGTCCATTTTGTGCTGATTTAAGGCACTCAAGATTTTAGGATTTGCATTCTCAGGACCTACCCAAAGAACTCAAAAAGGGGTTAAGGCCAGGAAGAGCTCTAAGAATGACTTCTAAATTTTAAGAAAGGCCATCAACCAACCCTGACAGAAAAATCAAGGGCATTCATTCTGTACCAAACCTTTAAAGATTGCAGGAATTTGAGGCACTAACTCACAAAAGATATTGGGAGTTCAGTTTTCTCAAAATTAGAGAAGGGAAAAAAAAAAAAAAAAACTTTACCATTTTCAGAGAACCTTCTTGTAGTTTCTTACTTTGGGTTGCAGTGTCAAGGAAACAAGGCAAGGAAGAGGTACTGCAGTCATGACTCCCGATTCATTACGTTTGTCTTCCACTCTTTCTGATGAAAGGGTTATTTTTAACAGAGTGGAATGATCAAAGAAAGCCCTCCAGAGATGAGTAACCCACCCATGAATAGTCTCTTAAGCTTTTCCATTCTTCCTGCTTTGCATGTAGGTTAGTAAGTTTCTGCCTAGCTGATTACTTCAATTTTGCAGGAAAACCATTTATTTAAGTCCAGTAGTAGCTTGCTACTTTTAACATCTTCCAAGGTCAGCTTTGACTTTCCGGTAGGAAGTCCCTAGAGGGATATATGAAACTTCTTACCCTTGTTCTGTTAACGTTTCCTTGTACTTTGTGTGATAGTTGGTATGCCTCCAATCAAGTCTTTCTTTTCTAAATCCTCCTTCCCTTAGGGGGAGCTAGATGTTTAAAAATACCGTGTTCATCAGAAGGCTAGTGAACTTGTTAACATGTGTTTATAGCTGGTCAGTGTATCTCCTCTGGCCTCAATTTCTCCAGTTTCCCGTATTTCCATCCCTGGGTTGCTGCAGGGGGTTAATTAATTAAGATTTGTAAAGGGCTTTGAGGAGCAAGGGACAAAGTATTATTAGGGTCTCATGCCCCAAGCCATGGCCCCATCCTTTCATCCCAGTCAGTGGCACAGGCAACCCCATTCTTATGCATGCCAAGCCCTTAATCCCCTCTTGAATGTGGCAGCTTCCAAGGAAAGGACAAGAGGCCTTAACTAGAAACAAAAATCCACTGTAATGAGGTGCTAAAAAGACTGAACTTTCAAGATTCACTCCTAAAAAAATGGCTGAACAGAAAATGGTTCTTCATGTGATTTCTGAGTCCCAATCCAAGAAAGTGGAAATAATGGTAGGAAGAAAGCACGTTAAATATCAACCAAGGAGATGACAGTTTTGGTATCAATAAGTCTTTATTCATTGTATTTTCCCAAGGAGAAGAAGGGGAAGGGAAAAGGGTCAGCATGTGTGTTACAAAATGATAGCAAATGGGAAAGGAAGTACCTGGCACAGCAAAATCAACCAACAAATAAACACTGCCCAGATGGGGTCGCCAAAGCCCAAGGGGGCTCAGTCTCCTGCAGTTCAGTAATGAGGGGAAGGGATGAAGAACAGGTACATGCTTTTCTACCCTCCCTCCCTCCCCATAAATTCAAGATTTCACACAAAGCTTTGGTTTCTAGCAGTAAACATGGAGTTACATTCGTCCGTCTCCTATTAAACAATCTTGTGGCCACTTTGACATAAGTTTCTTGCACCTGCATAAAAGTTCCTGAGTGACTTGGCTATACATTCATCTTTCCTTTCGTGGTCTCCCAACCCCACTTTCTACATGGAAGGCCCCCTCGTTGCTCCTCTCTACCCTAGGATTAGAGAGTAAAGTAGGTTTTAATCCATCCAAAGACAGCAGTCTGTTTGGCATGAATCAAATCAAGGAATGGTCATGACTCAGGAGATTGAGAACAAGGGATGGTGAGTTCTTAGCTTCTTCAGGATTTTTGCACAAATCATTTAATCACAGACACCCCACAAATTAAACGTATAGGTGTATGGACTATTTTGGGGGGGCACAAAGGAGGAAAGAAGAGGGGGTAGGAATACAGTTTTTAGGACAGAAGATCTTGTTCGAAATAGGAAACAGGGGAAGGGGAACACAAAAGAAAGTGTAGTTCAAGACCTCCCACTTCAAGAAGAGGGGCCCCCAAGTTTATGTTTCAGATCTTTTTGGCTGGTGCAGACCTTTTGTCAAAGACGCTTTGGCTATTTTTCTCAATATAAAAAGAAGTTTGTAAACAATAAAACCCCAAAAGAACATGGAGAAGACCAACACATTATATTTACACAAACTAGGCCACCTAGCAATCACCAAATCAGCTACTTGTGAAGTCCTACGAAGCCCAGACAAATACAATAACTAGAGGGGGGCAGCAATTGGGGGAGACAAGAACCCAGGATCAGACACACATCACCCAATGCGTTCTATTGCATTTGCCCCGTTACAACACAGTGAGGTAGGTTTGCAGTGATCTCACAGCATGTAAACGAAACCCCCTTTTCTCCTTTAGCTACCATGACACTAATTACTGCTGCAGCAGGGCAGGACACTGGCTCTGGGAACCACAAAGAAGCCATCACTGATGGTCTCTCTGGAAACCAAGGAGGAAAAGTCCAGAATTGTTAAAGATTACGGATCTTGTCCTTGCTTCATATATCCATCCCTGGGCAGCTCAAGATGGGTACAGAGGTATCATTCTTAAAACCTGTCCTTACCAACTCACAGTTTTTACAAAAACACATACAATACACCCTGTTGTGTATGTTAGGCCTAGCCCAATCCAGTGAAGGATGGACCTGGTATGTAAAGCGAGTCCTATGCCCTGGGATTAGAGGTCTGGAACAGGAATCCTTTATCACACATACAGATGACCTCTGCCTAATCTTGGCTTCCCCTATCTGCACCTTTTACCTGGCCCAGCCTCTCCTAACCTCTCTGTACCACCTTTTCCTGTTCAGACCAATTTCCAATCTTTCAGTAGAAGGAGACCAAGTCGTGGGGCAACCCAGTTAAAACCTAGTCTCCCATGAAACATTGAAGATGGAGGGGTTTCAAGAGGACACTGTGGCAGAAAAGCCAGCTCTAATTGGCAAAAATGAGGTAGTTCAATAGGCTATACACTCCAAATAGTTGTTCTCTCTGGTGATAGAGCAACAAAAAGTATTCCCGCTGTGCAGACCCGGAGCTGCTGCCGACTTATCCCTGAGATTGCTCACGTACCTGAGAACACAGTGCAGGAATGAGGGCCTTAGATTAAAATACACAAAAATACAAAACCAGAATATTTATATTATGAAAAAAAAAAGTTAAAATGCACAAGATACGTCATTCGCACACAGCTAGTGCAGTTGGCATCCTGAAGAAAGTGGGACCCAAGGTACAGTCATCCAAGGGAGCAAATAAATAAAATTGTATTGGCCCAGAATGGGGTGGGAGTGAGCTTAGAAGCAGCAGGTCTGCAGCTGTTCCCTCAACCCCCCTTTTGCCTATCATCACAACCCACTGCTTGGGACAGTTCTCTCAGCACTCTATCCCAGGAGGAGGTTGTGAGGAGACAAGATGTGGAAAACCCTGCCTTACCCCTGAGATATTTCCTCCCACAGAATGTAGTGGCTTGTGGGTTGGGTCCATCAATCTGGTCTCATGCTTAATCTTTTCACTCTGGCACGGAAAATATTATTCCATATCCTTCTTGAAGAGTAAAACAACTTCCCTATCCAGGCCACTTTCAAAAGCTGGAGATTCTGGGGGTGGAGACTCAGATAAAGCATGCAGGAAGGGTTACCCCCCAAAGCCCTCACGTGCATTTGGATAGAGCATGATTGGAGTTTCTTTGCCTCACCCCTTCCCCCCACCAAGAGGGAAGAGGGGGTGACGCTTTGGCCCCCGGCCTGAGATATATGGCAGTGCCAGCTGCCCCCACTTTCTCCACTCTGCCGATTGATGCCTGTTCCTCAAAACTTTCTGATCACAAACGGATAGCCCCCACCCACTGTGGCTCAATTCTGGGCCTCTGGGAGCATGGCAGGGCTATGGATCTCTTCTTCTTCCTCCCGAAAGTAGGCTGGCTTTCCCTGTGAGCTGGGAGCTTGCTGGGCCTTCAGTGGACACGAGGCTACCATATGGTTGATGCTCTGGCAGAAGTGGCACTTCTTGGGCTGGGGTGGCAGTTTGCATTCCTTGGCATGATGGTCTAGACCTCCACAGTTGTAGCACCTAGCACCAAGCAAGATGGTAAAGTTGAGAGAAAGGAGTGAGAAGAGACCACAAGCCTTCCTCTGTCTGAGAGGGGACACCTGGGCTCTGGTTCAAGTTGTTACTATACCCACTTCCCTTCCTAGAGACCAATTTCCCCACTTACAAAAGGAGGAATAGGACTAGATGACTCTGAGTCCTTCCCAGATACGTAATTGTCTAGATGATATCTTCAGATTCATGTCAACTTGAAAATACCAAGAACAGAAATCCTGGACCCCAATTGGGAACTACCATACCCTTAAAAAGAGTACCTGTCATTCATTAAAAATATAGAAGAAATTCCTAAAAAAAAAAAAAAATATAGAAGAAATTAAAGGAGCCAGACTATGTGATCTGTTTGAGCACAGAACTAAGATGGAAGAAACCAGCCATTTGGAGATGTGGTGAAGAAGCAACAGGTACAGATACACCATCTTGTCCTGACCACATACACTTTCACATCCATGGTCTCTTTTAGTTCTAAAATAATCACGTGAGGTTAGTATCGTGATCCCCATTTAGCAATTGAAGCTAGAGCTAACAGAATGTAATTACTTGTCAAGTTAGAAGAGCTAGGTTATGAAGTACCCTCCTCACATACTGCCCTCTCTTCACCTCCCACATCCAGGGGCCACAGGCTTCCTTTTACCTTTGGCAATGTGGTCCAAGAAAGGGGCAAAATTAGGAGAGTTTTCCTCATCCTCAGCATGTCCCTCCCAACCCACACAAGCTGCCTTGCAATCCATACCTGTCTCCCTTTGATCTGCGTTTCTGCATGTTCTTCCCTTTGGGCCGCCTCTCACTCCCAATACAGAACACCCCACCAGGGCCGGTGACTCGGATAGATTCCAGGCCCTTGGCAGACTTCTTAAAGGTGAACTCTACGGCCTCACCCTCCTTCAGGCTCCGGAAGCCCTCCATGTGCAGCTTACTCTGGGGGAGGGAAGCATGGTAGATTTTAATGTTAGTCTCCATTATTACACCAAAACCAAAAAAACCTGCATGCACATGTTCCTCTAAGGTTGGAAGAACACTTCCATTTTATCCGTAAAGAAACTGTGACTCAGAGTCATCACAATTAAGAACAAAATATCTACATCACATTAGGAACAATCATTAGATAAACAGATGCCATAGCATTTTTTGCAGCTATTCTCAAAGTTCTAAGAAAAATAAAACAGAAGAAAAATACTTAAACATAGCATTTATAAGAAATCAACCAATGTAAAATTGTAAAATATAAAGTAACAGGCCTGGGGCTTCCCTGGTGGTGAAGTGGTTAAGAATCCGCCTGCCAATGCAGGGGACACAGGTTCGAGCCCTGGTCCGGGAAGATCCCACATGCCGCGGAGCAACTAAGCCCGTGCACCACAACTACTGAGCCTGTGCTCTAGAGCCGGTGAGTCACAACTACTGAGCCCGCATGCATAGAACCCGTGCTCTGCAACAAGAGAAGCCACCTCACTGAGAAGCCCGAGCACCACAAGGAAGAGTAGCCCTCCTCGCTGCAACTAGAGAAAGCCCGCGTGCAGCAGCGAAGACCCAAATGCAGCCAAAATTAAATAAAAATAAATAAATATAAATAAAAATAAAAAACAAATAAAGTAACAGGCCTATACACTTAAAAAATGTCAGTCATGAAAGACAAACCCCAGAGAAGTAAAGAAACTGAATGCAACACATGATTCTGGACTGGATCTTAGAACAGGAAAAAATATTAGAACAACTGACAGAATTTGCATATGGAATGTAGATAAATGTTTCAATGTTAAGTTCCCCAATTTTGATCATTGTACTGAGATTAGGTAAGAGAATGGTCCTATTTTAGAAAAAAACACACTGAAATATTTAGTTAAATATGCTTGATATCTGTCTATCTGTACAAAGAAAAAGAATAATAAAGCAAATGGGACAAAATATTAAGGACTGATAAATCTGGGTAAAGGTTATATGGGAGTTTTTAGAACTATTCTTGCAACCTTTTCCCAAGTTTGAAATTATATCAAAACAATGTTTCTGAAAGTTGAAGGGAAAAGACCCAAGCAGACAGATCAGTGGATTAGAAGGGAAAGTCTACTGGGAGATCCAAGATTAAGAGGAGAAATCAACAGGTGAGGAAAACAATTCCATAAATACTCTTGAGAAAACAGTTATCCATTTGAAAATGAAGCCAGAAATCTACATTTTGCATCATATGTATGCAAAACATATTTCGGAAGAATTAAATATCTCAGTGTTAAGAGGAAAAAACTTTGAGACAGTTTTTTAAAAAATCAAGACAGATAACTAAACTGATAAAACTACAAAAAGCTACATAAGTCAGTAAGAAAAAAGAATCACAGAACAGAATATAAGCAGGTAATTTGCAGGAGGACTTAGCATGACACATATGTTCAGTATCTCACTCATTCAAAAAAACAATAGGAAACAAAAATACCATGAAGCCATTAAAAAGAATGTAAAGTTGTAAAGTCCCTGTTTTGTTCACTGCTGCATTGACACCTAAATAATGCCTAGCACATTTTGGATGAATGAACAAGGAGGTAGGTTTTAATTATTTAACTTGGGAAGATGAGCAAATTGTTAAAGGAAAGGACTTCGAATAATGTGTGGAACGATCTCACTAAAACACTGCATGTTTGAACCAAAAAAAAAGGAGTTATTCACACAGCTAGTTGAGTGGCAAAACCAGGGTCAGAAGAACCCAGGGTTTCCGATTTGAAGCTAACAGTCCATTTCACCTTGCCACTTACTGCGTCAACAACACATTAGTGGAGTGACAGCCTCTCCCAGACCCTGCCCAGAATAGGCTGCATTATACATAGCTTCCAAAACAACCAAAGAGCATGTCAAATATGTCAACAAGGTGCAGTCCTCATTGAAAATGCGGTTCAGAAGCAAAAGGGATCATCGTGCACCCAGTCCTGGCTTGAGGCATGTTATGCTGCTGGTGGTAGTGACGGGGCAGGGTGGATATTTCAAACTGGGACTTAGGTGAAACATGCTCTTTTGCCAGATGCGATCCCCAATTCCTCAGTCATTTACATTTTTGTTTTAACTTAGATGGTACTGCTTAAGACAAAACTTCCGTTGAGGTGATTGGTTAAGAGCATAGGCTCAGGTGCCAGACACAACCTGGTTCATGAAATGCTGTTTCTACCAATTTCCAGCATCATGTGTGACCTTGGTCAGTCACTCACTTCTGGGCCTCAGAGCCTTCAGAGAACAGGATAAAAACCTACCTTAGGGGTTTTTTTTTTTTTTTTTTGGTTGCACTGGGTCCTAGTTGTGGCAGGCGGGCTCCTCAATTGTGGCCCGACGGCTCCCCAGTTGCAGCACCACGTGGGCTCCCCAGTCACGGCAGGCGGGCCCCCTTGGCTGCGGCTCCAGTGTTCCTTAGCTGTGGCATGCGAACTCTCAGTTGCAGCATGCATGTGGGATCTAGTTCTGAGACCAGGGATCGAAGCCGGTCCCATTGCACTGGGAGCGCAGAGTCCCATCCACTGCGCCACCAGGGAAGTCCCTACCCAAGATTTTAATGAAGATTACGTGGGTAGGGAAACATCAAGAATATATGCTCAATAAATATCAGTGAAATATTCCAAAGGTTGGGGATCCTTTCTTCTTATTCCCACAGGAACAGCCAGAATTGTGATGACTCCCTCCACCAATCTTGATGTGGAGCATTAAAGCAGAAAATAAAAACATTGCAGAAAGGTGAAATCTCTTTCCGCCTCCCTGTTGTATAACAACCACACTGAATTTGATGTTAAATCTGACTTGTCCCTTATTGAGCTGGGACAAGCCAGTGAGTCAGGAGGTGCTGGAGGAGCCAGACCAAGAGCATTCTTGACCCAGGCAAACCCAGCTTTTCCCATTTGCCTAGTGGGCTCTTAGGCTGGAACACTCCCAGTCCTCGCTGTGATTCAGCAGATAGATAAGTGACTAAGAGCCAGGGTTTAGAGTCTGACAGCCTGTCCCCGCTTTCTGTGCTACCTTACAAAATGGAGTAAATAATAATTTTATGGTGGTGCTGTGAGGGTTTATGCATGAAACATAGTTAACACATAGCCTGCCACACATAAATCCTGAGTGGCAATTATCATCAACCTCTTCAGACTGGATGAGGGTGGGGTAACAGTGAGAAAGAAGTGTCAAGAGACTGGGAATTTTAACTCTAGTTTTTATCACTAACTGGCAGTGGAAACTCAGAAAAACATCCCCTCTCTGAGCTCCAGTTTACTGAGGACAACACTCTCCGCCATCCACACCTCCTAGACTTACTATGAGAACCAGAGGATAATATAAATGGGGACATATGAAATTGACCAGCCCTCTCAGCTCACCCACTCCATCACTGGAGGATTTGAGGTCTGCTTAAGACTTTAAAAGGGTGAAAAAAAACAAAAACAAAACCAAAAAACCCCCAACCCTGCAGGCACCTCACCATAACCGGTCAAGATTTAGACTGGTGGTCTCCAGGGGTGGCTCCCGGGGGTGGGTGGGGGCCTACCCCGCCCCTTTCTAAAACACATAGTTTGAATTCCTCTCTTATCAGGTAGGTAATCGGCGTGCAGCCCCACGGAGCCTGCCTCACAGGGCCTGCATCGGAAAGGAGCCTGAAATTCTTGCTATCACCCCACCCCACCCCCAGCCACACACAAAGCGGGGCCCTGGCCCCGCCCCTCTCTCCATCCCCTCCAAAAAGAAAAGACCTGGGGGGGAGGGGCAAGGCTTGAGCTCCCCCAATAGAGCCCAGCTCCGGGGAAACAAAGAGTTGACACTGGCTGGTTCTGGTGGTCAGATTCCTGGAGTTCCAGAGGCTGCAGATTCCCCCTTGACTCCCCCCCACCCCACATTCACCACATTCATCAGTTCCTTCCTTCCTCTCCACATAGGGGTTATGGTCACGGTGAGAGAAACGGATACAGAGACACCTTTCTTCCCCAGTCAAGCTTGCTGGTCTGCCAAAGTCACCACCGCCAACAGCCATCTTTCCTTCTGACCTGCCCTCCCACCCTTCCAGGGCCTTCAGTCAAACCTTTTACTCAGGGACCTAATTAGGGTTATTTATTCAGATAAATTATATTAAAGGTGGGAGGGAGGCAGGCCTCCCATCTTCCTTTCCCAATTTGTTCGAGGTAGGAGGGTGGGCAGCCTATAGTGGGGAGAGAGGGAAAGATGGCATTTAATCAGACAGAAAACAGTTACAGGAGGCATTTCTCTTTTTTTGGATGGCAGGGAAGGACTTGGGCCAGTTACAGCACTTAGGCCCTCTGCTCCCCTAATACCTCACCCCTGCCTACGCTAAGCTTCCCCCACATCAAGTATTATGCCTTTATAACTTAGAGATGGAAGGGACCTCAGGGGTCACTCAGGACACGTGGAGTAAAAAGCTCACAGGAACCCGAGTTTCCCTCAACTTGCTCTATGAAATTTGGATAAATAAGTTCTGGTTTCTATAATCATCTGTAAAAGCAGGGGATCAGACTTGATCAAAGCTTGGGTTTCTGGCTTTTCTGCAATACCCAGGGCCATTCCAGCTCAAGACTACCTAGTGCATGTTTATACCCTCAGTTCTAGGTGCCTAGCAGTGCACAAACATTTGTAGAAGAAACTAAGTTCTCTACTATGTAAAATGACTAATATTTAATTTTATTACTAATATTTACTATAGGCTAAGCAGTGTTTTAAGCACTGTACATGTTGTAACACATGTGACGCTCACACCAAGCCTGTGAGGTAGACCTTATCATGCCCCCTGTGTTACAGGTGAGGTCACAGAGGCAGAGGGGTGAAGCACCTTGCCCAAATTTATAGTGTGAGAGCCCCGAGCTGATTGCAACTAGCCTGACTCTATATCCAGCACTATGCAATATAACGCAAGACGCACAGCCGTTTAAAAACTTTCTAACAGCCACAATGAAAAAGTAAAAAGCAGCAGGTAAAAGTAATTTTAATGACTTGGTCCCAAGGTGTCCTCGCAGTTCAACCCAAGCGTCATTCCTGACGGTAGGGTTTGGAAGGAGCTAGGAAACCAATGGGTTCTATTAGAAGCAGTTTATTTTGATGATGTGTGTGTCAGGGAGGGTGGGGGAAAGAGATCCGTGCAGAACCAAAGGCTGCGAGCATACAACCCCGCACACATCACCTCTGCTCAGACACACGGCCAGGACCACCAGCTCCAGCCTGGAGTTCTCCACCAGATGGTGCTGCTTGTCAGCCAGTCTGCACAAAGGCAGCCAGAGGGAGACTGGAGCAGAAGAGAGGAAGGAGCTGCGCGGTTCTCAACTCTGCACACAAGTGTTCACCTAGATTGATCTTCCCAGCTCCTTAGGGTGGGCATCTTCTCCTTGGTCCTTAGGAAAATGGAGTCGCAAGGAGACTGAACTCTGATGAGGACCCAACCCAGGGAAGGTCCCCACCCCCCCCCCCCCCACCCACCTACCCATGGAGTGAAGCAAGGGTCCGGGAGTTTTAAACCAGTAACCCAGTTGTTCTGCTCTGTTGATAAAAGCCATTTACTCTCCTTTCCAGTCTGAATTAAGTTAACTCCAAGCTGCCTCTGTACTAAGTGCGTACTATTCTTGAAAGTTTTCTCCTCCTCCCCCCCACCTCCTTTGACCTCCCAGATTTAACACTGATAGTAATTGCTATTCTTGCCTGCAGGAAGAAAGGAGGGGTGATTTGCCTAGGGCTGTTTCTCAAAAAACAAACAAAAAAAAGCACCAGCAAATTCCAATAGGCTAGGGAGTATGATAGTTTGATTAGGAATGATCCAGAAACAACCTTGCCCTGGAGAAAATCACTGAAAACCACTTGTATGGCAAGCTTGTGGTGTCACCAACCACAAGCTTTGCTCATGATGGTGGCACAGCCTTTACTTGGGACACTGTCTAGAAAGCATGTCTCTTCAGAAAGAGAAGGACCCAAGAAGATCCCATAATGCTCAAACCAACTCATGTGCTTCTCTGCCAACTTCCTGAAAAAATCCACTCATTTAAAAAATAGTTTCCTATTAAGATGGAAATGAAATAACTAATTAATGAATGACCCATCAAACTCGTGCCTCCAATACCCTATCAGGAGCTCAACTGCGATCCATTGACATTCACTCTACAAGCTTTCATGGTGTTTCTACTGAGTGCCAGGCCCTAATCAGGCCCTAGTCCAGAAAGAGACAGCAACTATCAGTTAACATTCCCTCCCTACCTCCAGCCTTTTTTGTCTGGAGGAAGACTTCTGCTGACAAGAACCCCCCAACTGTTAGTGTACTCCTGATTCCTCAGGGGACCCATATTCATTTCTTCAGCCCACCAAGTGCGTACTAGAGAACTAACCAGACTGCTAGTCTCTCTCTTCAAAGAGTTTATAGGTTAGAGGAGGGGTTAAGACAAGTACATCAAAAAACAAAACATAAGGTGGGTAATCAGAGGCACTAGTAAGGTTATAAACCAGGTGGGAAAGATCCCTTTACATTCTCCCTGCCCCCAAACCCAAGAGCCCTACTCTAGACGGGCCTGAGGTTGCTCTCACCCCCCCCACCCCCCCACCCCCCGCTCATCCTTTTCAGAAAAAGCAGGCCACGTGGCTTCAGCAGTTTCTTGGTATTGGAAATTTCTTCTCCTAACCCAAACTTGGTCCCTCGGTCAAATCTGGGCTCTTCTTTTGCCTCCAAGCCTTGTAATACAGCATTTTAGCCAGAAAGCCATTTTAAACAGACTTGGGTTCCAAAGAGCTGTGGGAGAAAGCAGGGGACCTTTTCCTCATTTTCAAATTTCTACAAATCTAGGGGGTTTGGGAGTTGAGCCACAGGAAAACATGAGGTAAGCCAAAACTCTTAAAATGGCCACAGAGAATTGAGAATTCTTGGTGAACCTCAGGAAACCAGGAGACAGTAGTTAGCTCTTTCTTCTTCCACCTTGCGATGTATAACTGTTTTTCAACTGGGGGTGAGTTTGCCTCCCAGGGGGCATTTGGCAATATCTGGAGACATTTTTGCTTGTCGCAACTGAGGGATGCCCATAATGAGAAATTATCCTGCTCAAAACATGTCAATAGTGCTGAGGTTGAGAAACCTTGATTTAAGGGCTGCCCACCTGTCGTTATTATGATTCTTAAATTCCCCCAAATTCAGGGACAGGAAGAGAGTTCTAGCATAAGACCTGTGGCTGAGTAAAAGGGTTGTTACAGAAGTCTCTTTGCTTTATAGGTTTTATTTACTCATTTTTTTAAAAAGCTAAAGGTAGGTTTTCTTTCCCACTCATCCACCCCTGTGGAGCACTCTGTGTTTGACAGGGAGTGTAAGAGTAGTGAACAGTGTGTTGGGAACCAAATAGGCCCAACCTTGGAAGGGAAAAGAAAATGTTTAATTGCTCCCCCCTCCTCTTTCCTTAGGAAAGGAGCTCCCTGATCCCCTCCCTTAGCAGATGTTATCTTAGGACAATTATCCTGTTCACAACCCACCCCGCAATTCTAAGGTACCCACCACCAGCAGCCAAAGGAGAGGTTTTCTTGTTAAAGAGAAATGTCTTACTCTCTCTCCACTTTGGGAACACTCCCCTCCCCAAGGAGGATTTTTAAGGATTGTCCTGCATCTACCTAATTCCTCTATATTAGATCCCCAGGGAGAGATTTCAAATTTCTCAAGTGCAGGACTGCAATCACTAGTCTAACTGCTATGGTAGGGTTTGAGGATCAACCTAAGCCCCAGCAGGGCACAATCTAAAGACAGAGCTACCAGGTAAGGCTCAGGGAATTTCCACCATTGTCCTCTGTGACTGTTAGTAGGGGGTGTTAGGGAGACAAATTCTTGATTCCTTATCCCAGCTCAACTCCTCCTGATAACTTATTCAACTGTGGAATGTCCCTGGACATTCCAAGACCCCAAAGTCCGGTTATCTCCCAGCAAACCCACCTGAAATAACGTGGTATGGGCTCCACTCCCCAAACCAGAAGGTCCCTGCTTTCCTTTATGCCCTCCAATATTTCCCAGCTGCTTTCGATCCTAAGGGTAAGTGGGCTGAGGCACAGATCCATTTGCTCAGGAAAACCTTCCTTGGGAGTTGGATATCACCAAAGAACCTCAGAGGGGCTACATTCCCCTCCGTCCTTCCCTATTCAACAGCCTTTGGAAGGGAGGCAAGAAAACGTTGGGTTTGACTCTTTTATTCCAAGCCTTCCAAAGTTGGGGAAGCTGTCCAGTCATCTCCAGACCAGGAGAGATTTTAATCTCTTTGTGATCAGATAAATGGGAGAGTGGGGGAGCTGGCCACCCCGCTGAGGAGGGCCATTCAAAGCTGGTTCCTGTAATAAAGTGATTTAATAGATCTAAAGAGGCCAATTCCCTTCTTTCTCCCACAATTACTTCCTGTGGGTTATCATTCACATATGTAAATGAGACAGGGAAGGGGGCAAAGCCACCAGCCAGAATTAGTTGTCTGATGGGGAGGGGGTAAAGTTGGGGGTGGAGGAACTGGGTGAAGCAAGGGGGTAGCCAAGCATTCTGCTGCCGACCCTTCTGGAAAGATGTTCTAGTAGCCCAGTGACCCCAACATTAACTGGTGGGCCCCCATCTCCCCATATCCTCTATCTCCCCTGTTCCCCCCATTCTGTGTCCTCGTTGAGGGCCATGCTCAGAGACTTCCCTGCAGCCTCCAACTACTCCACCCAGCATCTCCACCCCTCCCCCTTCCAGAATACCATCCCTCAGGCTCCAACCCTTAATCCCCACATCCTCCTTTCCCCTCCCCCACTGCTCCTAAAGCCAACCTCTCCGAAGTAACCCCTCCATGCCCGGCCTGGGTGTCAACCTACTGTGCCTGGGATTAGCAATTTCTTCTCAGGTCCAGCCCCAAACCTCCAAAGGTGGAGGGAACACAGCAACAACTTCCTTTACGTGGTTGTTATGTGTGGCTTGTGCCCAGGACCACAGAAATTCTTCTAAGATATTCAGGAAGGGGTGGCCAGGGAGGAGGGAAACCTGAAGTCTCTGGTTCCTTGTTTGAGGCTGGGAATGTTAGGACAGCAATCAATGGCTGTCTGGGGCCATAAATGCCAAGCTGAGGAGAATAGGTCCAGAGGCTAGCCTCCCTCCACCCTCTGCCCTGCGACACTGAATTTCACCCCCACTGTGCTGCCTTGCTTTAACTGAGAACTTGGGGTTGCAACCTAACTCCCTCCGAGCCTGGCCCAGGAATCTAAGGCCTGGGCTCCTTGGGTTTTCTTTCCTGATAGGAAATGAACAGCAAAAGCCCAGCTAGTGAACCGTGTGCCTGAGACTGTGTTCTTGGGGAACTTTCAAGCCCCCAGAGAGATCCTTCAAGGATCTGCCAAACCCACCCAGGCCCCAGAGCTTGAGTTTTGGGTGACCACCTGGGTGAGGAGACCCCGCTGACTTCTCAGCTTTACCCCGTTGGGTCCCAAAGTGGTTTCCTTCCCTCTCTCCAGGCCGGGAGCTCCATTCACACCATAGTGAAAGGCGCGGGCGCTCAGGGCTCTGCTCTGACCGGGCATGTGCTTCCCTGGCCCGCCTGCTCGCCCTCCCCCCACTTGCAAGCACAATACAACCTTAGTTCTGCCACATGGGGTCATCTCCCTGCCCCCTGCCCCCTGCCCCCTGCCCACGGGAAAGAGGTAACAGACACGTGGTAAACCAGAGGGGTTCCCGGAGGGTTGTAGGGGTGCTGATACTCGGCTCTGCCCCCAGCTCTCGTCCCGCTGGAGTTAAAGGGGACTCAGAACTGGGGTGCCACGGCAAAGATGGGAGCGCACAATGAGGGCCCTTGATCTCCCTCAACCCAACAGCCGAGGTCGTCCGCCCACCCTTGGATCCGCGCGCCAACATCCTCTTCCCGCAGCAAAGTTACCGGGATCGGTCTCACCTGGTGCACAAAGACATCCACCGGGGGGTCGAGTGCGACCCCGGCGCGGGCAGTCATGGACAGGAAGCCGAATCCCATGCGCACGTTGAACCACTTACAGATGCCGGCGCCGTGCAGCAGCTGCGGCTCCTCGGCCGCCCGGGCCGCGTCCTCCTGCGCCTCCTCCGGCGCCTTGGCGCCGCCACCTGGAGATTGGGAGGGCGCTCAGCTGGGGGGCCACGGAATTGGAGGACCCCACCAGAGACCCGGCAAGGAGACCCGAGTGTGCAGCCCGCGGGTGGACACCCAGGGCGCTGCAGCTACCAAGCTGCCGGCGAGAAAATACCTGTCCCAGCTGCCTCCCGCGCTCCCCAAGCTTAAACTGAGGCCAGTGGTGCCCCGAAAGTTTTGCTCATCTTCCCACAACACGTTGCCCGGGGACAGACGGCCAGACAGGCCCCTCCTCTTCTCTCCCCCCGCCCCCGTAGCTTCAGCTTGCACGCCACTGGGACACCAGGGTTCCTTGCTCCAGAGATCGCCCCCTGAAACAGGAGGCCGCAGACTTGGGGTCCTTCGGCTAGCCTGGGGGACACTTCCCCCACCTCCCTTTTATGTGGCTTCTGGGCGCCCCTGCAGCCTAGGTTGTCCCCAATAAGTCCCGAGGTCGAACCTGCAAACTGCTGGTTTGACACAGAGCCCATGGTAGTCGGCTGAGCCCGCGGCCCCGGGCCCCAGGTCGGCCGGCTGCTGGCCCCAGAGAAGTCCGGAGGCAAAGGGGTGGCTCGGAGAAGAGGCTGCTACATCTTCCCCAGCACAATAGCGGTGGGAGGGCCCACGGCTTTTCAAAGGCTCCCAAATTCTAAAAGACAATGACCCAACCCCCCGCGGGCAGCCCCCCTCCCCTCCCCTCCCTCTCCTCTCCCCTCCCTTTCCCTCCGGCTCCAGCTCCGGCCCCCACCCCCCACCCCCGCCCCATCGGTCTCTGACACCTCTGGGGTGTCCCTTCTCAGAACCTTGAGGTTTGACACCCCCCCGCCCACCCCCCACATCTGGATATTGGGGCCGTCAGCCCTAGAAGTCTTGAGTACCCGGGAATTGGGGATCCTGCGCTTTAAGGACTCAGTGGGGGTCCCCAAAGCAGCATACAGGTGGGGGGCCTTGTGGGGGGTAGTTTTAAAGCCACGTGACTGCTCCCCCACACACTCACACACCACCCCCACCCCCCTTGCAGATAATTATACATTCCAGAGAGTTGGGGGAGGGAGGTGTGAGCCTGGCAGCGCTGGCCAATCAGAGACACAAACCACCTGTCAAGGGAGAAATGGATGAGCCCTCCCCCTCCCCCAGCCCTTGAGCGCCCCTCCCCCTCCCTTCCCCTTCAGGCCTCAGAGCTGACCCGGCAGCTCAGCGCTGACCCGCTCTCACCCCCCACCCCCGTGTGCTTAGATAGACCTGGAGTTCAGGACACTAGGAAGCCTAGGATGGGGAAGCAGGGGGGAGGTTGGAGACCCAACAGGGCTGATCTCCACTCCTGACCTAGGTGCAGCCTCTCAAAGTCTGTCTCTGACTAACTGAATGTCTCTGCCTCCCTGCGTTTCCGACTGAGTTTTTCTGGATCTCTCAAAGCGCTCCTAAATTGATTCTGTGTAAAGAATCCTTCCTTGTTTCCTGTGTCTAAAACTGACCCCACGTGGAGTTCCCTGAGAGAACAGGAGGAACCCAAAGAGGCTTGAAGGGTGTTCCTCTCTCCACCAGCTGCCCTCATCCTGCCCCCATTCCCATCCCATCCCTATCCGTTGCTGGGATCCCGACACTCTCAGGTTCCCAGACCCTCCTCGTTTGAGCCCCATCCTGAAGTGCGCTCTCTTCCCCATCGTGAGGTTGGTGGGGGAACTGGAGTAGGGGCTCTCCTCATTTGAAGAGTTAGCCTCCCCTTCTAGAAGATAAAGAGGGTTGGCCAGGGGGGTGGCTAGTGCCCTGGTCGGAGATGGACAATGGCCCGGGGCTCAGTGCACGGCCCTGGCCCTGCCCCTTCACTTCCGGTGCTCAGTTCAAACTGGACAATGCCAGCTCCGGCCAGTTCCCCTCCCCCACTGGTACAACCCATTTAAAGGGACAGAGCCTGCTTTCGGGGGCATCCGCTCGCTCGGAATTCAGTCGTCTCCACTAAGTGTGCAGGAAGCTCTCGTGCTTCTCACTCTGCGCCCGCGCGCGCGCACGTGTGTGTGGGTGTGTGCGCGCGCGCGCGCACGTGTATACTTGAGAAACGGAGAACGGGGATGAGTGGGGGTAGGGAACGGGAAGATGGGGAGGAGAGCAAGGGGCTGCGAAGAGATTATTTCTCTCTCTTTCCTGCCAGGAGTGCTCTCCAAGAGACTAAAACTTCAGTATGAGATGAGGGATAGGACTTTGGGATAAAAAGGACAACAGTGGCCCTTTGCTACTCAGCCTAAAAAAATACAAATCATTAAAAAATATCACTAACAATGCCACACTCCCATCTGAGGACCCTGATTTAGATCTTCCAAGAGTTGTGAGAGTACATCGGCCAAAGCCATTTTTTATATATATAGTACTCCTCACCCAAGTCTTATCTCCTCCCGTTACTAGCCCCCTGAAAATATACTCACTCTCTGTACCCCTGTTGCTAAGATTCAGGAGCAGGTGACTGAGGTCTCGCTGAAGAAAAGAGAGAACAAGGGAATTTAGCGCCTCTGCTTTCCCTTGGTCTGCTCTCAAGTCAGACTTGTTCCGGGCAGGGTCGACCAGCTTCTCTGTCCAGGGTCCTGAAGGCGCCCGGAGCTCTGTCCACGGTGCTGAATAGAGACCCGCTCTCCTGGCTCCCAGCTCCCAGCTTTGAGAATGCCTTCTTGAGTTCTCACCTCCAAGTCCTTCCCAGAAAGCCTGGTTCTTCTCAACTCCCCAGTGACCCTGCAACATTTGAGACGAAGGAACAGACTTTTCTGAACGCTAAAGAGAGGGCATTTCCAGACGTACATGATTCTGTGAGAGCAGTGCAAGTATCTCAAGCTCCCCCTCAGAAAAATGGGTATAACTATGCAAGTAGCCATAGAGAGTGAGGAAAGAGGAAATAATATTTTTGATTCAAATAAAATGAGACTAGAAGAGAGACTAATCTTTTTTTTCAAATTATTTCTCTAATTATTAGCACTTTTCATGGGAACACAGACGTTGGAATCAGATTGTCTATATTTGAATCTATCTATCTATTTAATCTATCTATTTATAGCTCTGACACCTGGGGCAACTTCTTTATCTTTTTTATGCCTCAGTTTCCTCCTCTGCCCAGTGGGGATAATGAGGATTTAACTCTCAGAGTTATTATGAGGATAAAGTTAGATCATCTAAGTAAAGCTTTTAAAATTGTGTCTGACATATAGTTAGTTCTTAACAATGAAAATTATTACTATTATTATAGCTATTGTGCACCTGCTTCTGTGATCTAGAACTTGCTGGACCATTTGCTCCCTGAGGATTTGGACCATCCATGTGTTATTTCTTTCTGCATCTCTTTCACATCCTTACCAGTATTTAGCACGGTGGCTGGCCCACAGAAGACACCCAAGAAGAGTTTCCTGAACAGGTTTTTTTTAAATTTATTTTTTATTGAAGTATAGTTGAATTACAATGTTGTGTTAATTACTGCTGTACAGCAACGTGACTCAGTTATACATATACATACATTCTTTTTCATATTCTTTTCCATTATGGTTTATCACAGGATATTGAATATAGTTCCCTGTTCTATACAGTAGGACCTTGTTGTTTATGCATTCTATATATACCAGTCTGAATAGGTTTTGATTGAAATAATGAATGTTGTTACAACAGTCATAATACTTATTCTTCTAGGCTGCCTCTCTCAGGTCTAAGCAATACAAACCCAGGAAGGCTCAGGACCCCATAAAGTGGCACATGTGGAGGCAGAGGATGATTTAGGAAGGGACACATGGCTCCCAACATAACTGATTCCTCATCCGCATTGGGTTGTTTCCATGTGGGAGATGGAGGCTCCTGACTAAACTTTCTCCCTTTCTTGGGTCCCCATCTCAGTGAAAACTTATTAGGTAGCTACTATGATCCAGTCATTGTGCTAGCTCACACATTTGGTGGAGGAATCAGATACATAATATGCACTAAGTAGTGTAATGACCAAAAATGTACCCCCAAAAGTAAAGAAGAAACATTTCCTGCCATCCAAGAAGTTGCAGTCTAGTTAGGGGGACAAGACATGATATAGTTAAGTATTGCAAATTTCTTGTGTATTGGTTTCTGGGAATAATATTATCTAGGTAAAAGGAAGAAAAGGGAGCTCTTCAGAAAAGGCAAAGTTGTCTAGTATCAACACAAAGAACATCTCCCCTTTAAAGTACTTTGCTAAGTTTCTCTTGTGTAGGCCCATATCTCCATAAAAGGAAGAGTTGAAAGAGGTCTTACTAATAATAATAACTCATCAACATTAAAATATATATATATTTACTGAGCACTTCCTCTGTGGCAGGCATTGTTCTAAGTGTTGGGAGTAAACAATGCAAACAAAAATCCCACCTTTGTGGAGCTTATATTCTGATAGGTAATAATAATAACAGCTATTATTTATCAAGAATACAGGCACTTTTCTTATCTCATTCAAGCCTGTCAATAACTCTAAGTAATAGGTATTAATGTTTCTACCTTACAGAGGAGGAAACAAGCCTAATGAATCAATACAGCTTGGCTAATGTAACTCAGCTAATACCTGGCAGAGACATATTTGAACCCATATGTTTGACTCCAAAGCTCACATTCTTTCCACAGTCCCAGTGTGTTGTTATCATGACGGTACTGTCCCCATTTTACCAATGAGGAACAAGATATGTGCAAACAAAATGGCTGTGAGGGGAGACTATATGTTCTATATAATTAGTAAATAGGACCCAAGCTTGTGACTCCTCTTCCCTGGGCCAGGGCTCTAGTCTGCCATTTCTATTGATCACCCTCCCCCAAACTCCTTGACTTTCTAAATCAAAGAGCTGACAAGAGCCAAAACAGGTCCTCTTTTGGGCAATCATCCACATCCAGCTCACATTTCTGAAGTGTTTTGAGAACCCTGTGGTGAGGTCCAGGGTGGTTGCTTGGAATTAAAGCCTTGACCATGTGCTAATATGAGTGATGGTGTTCATTTGAAAAAAGTATTTTCCGCAATGTGTCCCTCAGGATACTAGTTCCATGGGATCATTAATACATCTTACCATTTTAAAAAAGTCTCTATAGTGAAATCATTTGGAAAATGGTATGTTAAGTAGGTTTCTTATACAGGACTTTGTAAAGCCTTTAGTAAGGTAACATGCTCTGTGATTCATGAGGAAGGGAATACGATGTGTGCAGTGTTTCCATTCATTCATCCGTTCATTCACTAAGTCATCTAACAAATATTTATTGAGCATCTATTGAGTCAGGTGGCACTGTTTGCAACACTGAGGATACATCAGTAAACAAAACAGATGAAGTTCCTGCCCTCATAGAGCTTACATTCTAGAGAAGAGGGACAGATAATAAACAAATAATTAAGTAAAACGTATAGTATATATAGTTCCAGCCTGTTCATTTGTCCTGTGATCTCAAGAAAGACACCTAGGTTTATGCTTTAAGGGTAAAATGAGGGAGTTGGGTTAGCTCTTAGACAAATGTTTCTTCCGTTTCTGACATTCTAAAGTGATATGATGTGTGTGTTTTTGTGTGTGTGTGTGAGAGAGAGAGAGAGAGAGAGAGAAAGAGAGAGAGAGAGAGAGACCCTATTCTTAACTGCTCTGAGAAACAATCTGTTTTCACCCCATGCTGTCATCTTCATCCCTCTCCAAGGACCAGGGCTTCCTACATCAAGGAGGATTGTGCACCTCTCACCTCTTAGGCCTGTTGAATTGGCAGAAGGAGGATGAGCCAAGGGAGTCCCCTTCCTTCTTTCAGTCCTGCTCCCCATGTGGGCCTTGCTTCACAGAGCAAGACACCAGGCACTTGCTTTCACCAATAATGGCTTCATTACTTTGAAAGGAGACTAGAGTGACCTCAGTGAAATAGACTTCCTGACCCCAGCTGACCTCTGACCCTCACCCTGACAGCCTCTAAATCTTTTCCTTCTGACACATCCCCCACAAAGTACAAGCAAGAGGAGGAAATGATGAGCCTCCTATAGCCCACTGTCCAGAGACTGTAACTCACCAGGTGTCCTCTTGCAGTGGAACTTGCCAAGCCAAACTGTAATTTCCCTAATGGCTGATGATCTTTTCAATGTTCCTCACTGTGACTCTACTCTGGCCTGTGAGTCACAACTCATCCAGCTGTCTTTCACCTGGTGTCCATTTGTATGTGTCCAATGATTGTCATGTACCATGGAGGCAAAAGGCAGGGTATCTCACCAAACGCTGTCATTTCCCCAAAACTACTTTAGCCTAGTCCTTAACTTATTCTTCCCTGATGCTGCAGTTACTGTTTGAGAGCTGATTATATACCAGGTATGAGCTGAATGCTTTGTGTATATTGTCTCTTTCTGTCCTCAACCATCCTACTATGATCCCATTTTACTGGAGAGGGAACTGAGACTCAGTGGAGTTAAGCGACTCACAAGTCACAAAGGGTGCATCCCAGATCTAGCTCACTCCAATATTCTTCCTCTTCTTCTTCTTTTTTTTTTTTTAGCAGTTAAAGTAATTAATGCATGTGGTTAAAAAAATCAATTAGTATTGAAAGAATTATAATGAAAAACAACAGTACCCTGACTACCCTACCCCCTCCACTCCCACAAGTCATTTCTTCTGGAGGATATTTCCATGTCTCTAAATAATATGCATGTACCTCTGTTCCTTGATTTATCAATTTTAGATATTATCTGTTGATTTCCTGTTATGGTGGATGAGGACTTAACTTGTGTACAGGGCCTACCTCTCCTTTCCTCTTCTTCCCAGTACAGTTAAATCACCATTTTCAACTAGATTGATGACCAGTGTTTACATTGTCATGATTATGGAAATGTTCACTGCATTGCCAAGTAGTATACTAGGACAACGTTTCTTTTCTTATACTCTGTTTTATTTTCCCTGGACTCTCTAACCTCCTCTCTCTCTCCACAATATTTGTCATTGAAATATCCTCAACTGTTTTCAAGGGCTCCATCATATTATCTTTTCCACTAAGCCCTTTCCTGAAGCCCTCCCTCCTGGTTGCTCTCTGGACTTGCTTCACAGCTGTCACCTTCACAACCTCTCACTACAGTGGATACAGCCAGCCACTCTTTCCTGGATCTTTTTTCTTGCTTCACACTTGATGAGCATCCTCAAGTAACCGCCTAAGAAAGGCTGCATGGGGGAATTCCCTGGCGAGCAAGTGTTTAGGACTCCGCTTCCACTGCCAGGGGCCCAGGTTCGATCCCTGGTCAGGGAACTAAGATCCTGCAAGCTGCACAGCGTGGCCAAAAAAAAAAAGAAAAGGAAAAAAAGAAAGGAGGCACGGGAGGGGGATTTTTTTGGACCTTATAAGTCTGAGCCTACTGCTTTTTAACATTACTTTTTTGATGGTTTCAAAGGCATACTCTTTACCACTCTGCTCTGCTGACCCCTAGCAAAGTGAAAAAAGACACTTGGCTTGCTTTGAGGATATCGAAGTTGGAGATGTCTTTTCTAGATGCTGAGGTTGTGAACCCAGAGGTATCAATGGGATAAAAATTACAACCGTTAACGCTTTTCGAAGGTTCTCCATGTGCCAGGCACTGTGCTGAGTGCTTTACATAAATTAGCTCATTTATTTCTCACACCAAATTTACGAGATAGACATGGTAATTGTTCCCATCTTACAGATGAAGCTGAGCACAGAGGGGTTGAGTAACTCCCTGAAGGTCACGGAGTAAGTGACAGAGTCAGGATTAAAACACTGGTAGGTTGACTCTGGAATTAGCATTCAGATTCAATAATCTATACTTCACTTCTTCTATTAGAAGAGGCTTATAAGTTAGTATCTTCAGACTTTATCTTCTCCCAACCTACTTTGTAAGTGTGGAAACAAGACCTAAAATCCAAGTGACTTGTTCAAGTTCCATAGCTAGTTAGTAATAAGAACTAGAAACTCAGGTTTCCTAGTATTCCCCTTTTCAGTCAGGGAATGGGGCTTCAAATTCAGGATTGGTTTCTGTACCTTGGTTTCCCTGTCTGTTTAGTGGGGAGAAAACTAGTGGAAAGGACATGTAAAAGATATACTGGGTTGGCCAAGAGGTTTGTTCGGAAAACCCGAATGAACTTTTTGGCCAACCTAATATATCCCATCAGATTGTGGCTGGGACATATAATAGAGACATATGTAATGCACTGTGGAAACAATGAAAGCTGACTCATTTTATATGTTATGGAAGGCTTCCCGGGGGGAGGTGGCATTGCAGTGGACCTTGCATAGGAGTTTGAAAGCCAGGGAAGGGCAGGGCATTACAGAGAAAAGGAACAACAGAAATGAAAACAAGGAGGCTTGAAAGTGAACAGTCACAGAGTTTGGTTCCCACATTAGCAAGTCCTCCACGTCCCTGTGAAGACATCCAGAGAGACCTGTACTCCCTTCATTCAATCTTCAATCACACATTCATTCAACATTTTGTCAATAATAGAGATAGAATTGTATGGTAAGAAAGTTCTGGTTCTAGTCCTAGCTCTATCACTAACTCACTGTGTGACCTTGAGCAAATCTCTTCTTCTCTGGGCCTTAGTTTCCCCATCTATCAAATGGGAGTGCAGATTTATGATTTCTAAGGCCTTTTCGTACTTGCTGCATCTGTGATAATTACAGAGCAAGAATAGGACAAAAGGTGTCGAGGTATCTTTGACTCCCCTCCATTAGAGGAAGGAAGGAAATAACATTTGTTAACTTCTGCTGTGTGCCGAGCATAGCCCCCTCCAACCACCCTATGAGGTAGATGTTATCTCCTCACTTAACAGAAGAGAAAAATGAAGCTCTGACTGTTTGAATAACTTCCTCAAATTCTCCCAGCAAGTAACAACAACAAAATAAGGGCTAAAATGTTTGAGTGTTTACCACATGCCAGACATGTGTCAAGACCCTACATTAGCTCATGTAATCCTCCAACAACCTCCATTTTTAAAAAATTTTATTGAAGTGTAGTTGATTTACAATGTTGTGTTAATTTCTGCTGTATTGTGAAGTGATTCAGTTATACATATATATATTCTTTTTCATATTCTTTTCCATTATGGTTTATCACAGGATATTGAATATAGTTCCCTGTGCTATACAGTAGGACCTTGTTTATACATCTTATAGATAATAGTCTGCATCTTCTAATCCCAAATTCCCAATCCTTCCCTCCCCCATGCCCCACTCCCCCTTGGCAACCACAAATCTGTTCTCTATGTCTGTGAGTCTGTTTCTGTTTCATAGATATGTTTATTTGTATCGTATTTTTAGATTTCGCATATAAGTGATATCATATGATATTTGTCTTTCTCTTTCTGACTATCTTCATTTTCAAATGGGGTAACAGGAAGTGTCTGATGCTGTAGGCTATGCTCCTAATTACTAAGCCACACTTCATCTCAGTGATGACGTCTGAGACAGCACCAAACTCCGTATAAGCTACTCTGGAGTCAAAGCCTCCAGATAACAGGGGACGACCTCTTCCCTCTCCTCACCACTGGGCTCCTGTGGTTTGGCCATGGTGGAAGAAGGGCGAGAGAAGGACAGACGCATGGAAGCTGTCCCTTCTCTCCTCCAGCCTCTCGTGAATGCAAGCTGCACTTTGAGGTTTCTGCAAAGAAATGCCCCCACTGCTGTTCTGTCAAAGGATGGGGTGTGGGACAAAGAGAAAGGAGACCCAGGATCCATGAGTCCATGTCTCTCAGAGCCAAAAGTGACCTTACAGATCGGCTGACTCCCTGCCAGATCCCAAGCTTGATATCAACCATTTTCTAGACTCAGCTTACAAACCTCCAGCAACAGAGAGCTTACTGCTTTTGGAAGCCTTCTCCATCCCCTGATAGTTAGGACTCTTAGAAAGTTCTTTCTTCCGTTGAATTGAAGCTGATGTCGATAGCCTTTACCCACTGGGGTCTTTAGAACAAGTCCCCTCCCTCTTGGGCAGACTCTGGGGTCAAGCTTTCTGTTCAAACCCCAGTCCCACCCCTCCCCAGTTGTGTGACCTTGGACAAATTTACTGGAGGCTCAATGCCTCAATTTTGGTTAATTTCCCACTGTTCCTGTGGAAGTTAGCCTAAAGCCAGATTTACCTAGCTTGATCCTCAGTGATCCATAGCTCCTTTCCATTGTCTGTGCATTACTTTGCACAATGCTTTTCCAACCACAAAGTGTTTTCCCATGCATTATCTCACCAGACCCTGGAAAACAGGGCTGCTGGAAAGGAGGGAGGCATGACTGGCATGTGGTTATCTCAGTTTTGCAGGTGAGGCAGGTCTCTGACCCCAATACCAGACTTACCTCCAAACTTACGCTCCTCACGCCTCTCGCAGTTAGCATTCCAGGGCCTCCGGATGCCTTGCTCTCTCCTCCCTGGCGTTTCCCATGCTTACCTTCTGCCAGCAGCACCATTTCTCCTACCTCACTTTGCTGATCACTATTCATTCTTTAGGCTTCAAAGATGTCACACCTTGTCCAGGGATCTCCTTGCTTCCACCCACTCACTTACCCAACACCACTCTCATGTGTTCTTTTTTTTTTTTTTTAAAGACCCAAACTCCCCGATGGCTTTTGGGGGAAGGGTTTTTATTTTTTATTTTATTTATTTATTTTTTGGCTGCATTGGGTCTTTGTTGCTGCGTATGGACTTTCTCTAGTTGCGGCAAGCGGGGGCTACTCTTCCTTGTGGTGCGCGGGCTTCTCATTGCGGTGGCTTCTCTTGTTGCGGAGCGCGGGCTCTAGATGCGCTGGCTTCAGTAGTTGTGGCACGCGGGCTCAGTAGTTGTGGCTCGCGGGCTCAGTAGTTGTGGCTCACGGGCTCAGTAGTTATGGCTTGCGGGCTCTAGAGCGCAGGCTCAGTAGTTGTGGCGCACGGGCTTAGTTGCTCTGCGGCATGTGGGATCTTCCCGGACCAGGGATCGAACCTGTGCCCCCTGCATTGGCAGGCGGATTCTTAACCGCTGCGCCACCAGGGAAGTCCCTCATGTGTTCTTATAGTACCCTGCACTTCTTTAACAGACTGTTTGCCCCCACTTTATTATATTTTTTAATTTATCTTTCTCTCACACTGGCTACTAGAATGTAAACTCCATGAGGACTATGTCTGTCTTATTCTTGTGTGGCCAGCATACAGCACAAAACTTGGAAGAGAGTAATTGCTTATTAAATATTTGTTGAATGAATAGATGAATGACTTGCCCAGTATTCCGTAGTTAATAATGGCCTAAATTAGAATCCAAGTTTTATTTCTAAGTCCAAGAACTCTTTTTACCATCTTCTGAACCTAACCTAATTCCTACCCTAACCCCTACTGTCCCTGTTCCCACTTAATTCCTTAGAATCTTAGATTGTTTATTTGGAAGCAATGCTAGCGCTCATCTGATTAAACCCCTTCATTTTATACATCAGAAAACTAAGATCCATAGAGGTTAAGTGGTTTGCCTGAGGCCACACTGCAAATTGTGGCCATCCTTCCTGACTACCAAACTGGTGCTTTCCCACTGAGTTCACCGATGCGTTCATGGACTCCTAGGGCTTTGTCCTGGGGGTGGGATTAGTAGTAAATAATTCCATCCAAATCCCTGCTTTATACTCTCTAGTTATTCCAAAATCCAAACACAAAAAGTCTGAGACATCTCAGAGGCAGAAGTGTCAGACAGGACTGGATGGAGAAGGTATGAGTGTGTGTGTGTGTGTGTGTGTGTGTGTGTGTGTGTGTGTGTGTTGGGGGATCATGGGAAGCCAAGGATGCAGACATGGAAACCAGGCTGTGCAGCACAGCCCCACTTTTGCGGGGTCTCTGGAGGCTCCCACTGTGGCCACACCACTCCCTCTGTCCCTGAAGCTGACCTTTGGGGTCAGAGATCAATAACCCAAGCTTTGGCTTCAGCCTCCTTTAGCCCTCCAGTGACCACAGGATGCTTAGAAGAGCAAGTGGGACTCAGGGTCATTAAGTAACTGTCACTCTTCTCCAGCCCCACTTGGGGCACTGCTGGGGGAGGGGCCAGGGATGGGAACCGTTATGGAGAGACACAGGTGTGGTCGGTTCTCCCCTCCCCACCAGAGGAAGAACGAGACCTCTATCTCTCCTTGACCCCCACCCTCTTCCCCTTCTTACCGTCACCCAAGATTTCCTCCTGCCCTCTCCGTCTCCTCCCATATTTTTAGCACTGAGCCCTGACTCCCCTCACTGAACCCCTAAACTCCTATCTGAGCCTCCATCTTGGTTGCTGAGCCCCATTCCTCCCTCAATGAAACCCTATATTTCTCCTAGCCCAAACTCCTTCTATGATTCCCTCCCCGCCCCCCCGTGCTGTATAGTCTGGAACAAGTTTTTTTCTTTTTCTTTTTTTTTTTGGCTGTGCCCCGCAGGATCTTAGTTCCCCATCCAGGGATTGAACCTACGGCTCCTGCGTTGGAGTGTGGAGTCCGAACCACTGGACCGCCAAGGAAGTCCCAATGTGGAACAATTTTATGCTTTTTCAGTCAAGGCAGTCGATGGGAATTCCTCATTCATCATTTCCTAAATATCTCGTCCCAGGTACCTTCTCATCCCTCGCATCCCTCCAAGAACAAACCCATTGTTCTGGCCATAATATTAGCAGGACCCTGTTTCGGAAGCATACTCACCCACCCACGCCCCTCATCCCACCAACTTTCCATGCTCCCTGCCCATCATTCCTTTCCCACCCCAGTGCCCTAGCCAATCACTTCTGATTGATTGATTAGGGAGGAGGAGAAAAGCGGATCGATGGAAGAATCTGGGCCTATTCTCTTGAAAGCTAAAGGTCCAGGAGGGAGGGATATTAATTGTGGGAAAGCTCAGGGGATGGTACCTATGGAGCTGTGGGTGAGGTGGTCTGCAGTGTCGGGGAGGATGGGTGCAGAGCTCAGACCCTGCTCTGAAGCTTGGGAGGAGAGCTGTGGTGGAGCTGATAGAAGTGAGAGGGAATAAATCTGTAGGAGTCTTCCCAAGACTACCCCACAGATAAGAAATTTACCGCCCCACTGTTCTTCCCAGTGCAGGCAGGAGTCCTGGGTCCCTGGTACTCCACGTGTCCAGTAGGGGGCGTTCCGTCCCCACATTTCCCCTTTCCTCACCCATCAGAATCGAGTCCTTTCTTTCCTTCTTCCATTCAAAAATATTGTTTGAGCACCACTATGTGCCAGGCACTGTGCACCAGACAGTACGCCATGGACTGCAAAAATACAGGCACCAACGAGACGGAAGGACAGACAAACAAGGTCCTAGACTTCGTGGTGCTGGCAGGGTAGGATTACAGTGAATAGATAATTATTGTGATTTAATTTAAGGGAAAGGGGATCAGACAAAGCCTTCCTGAGCGACTGCCTTTTTTTTTTTTTTTTTTAAATTATTAGCACCTTTAATTATTATTTATTTATTTATTTGGCTGTGTTGGGTCTTCGTTTCTGTGCGAGGGCTTCCCCCAGCTGCGGCAAGCGGGGGCCACTCTTCATCGCGGTGCGCGGGCCTCTCGCTATCGCGGCCTCTCTTGTTGCGGAGCACAGGCTCCAGACGCGCAGGCTCAGTAGTTGTGGCTCACGGGCCCAGCTGCTCCGCGGCATGTGGGATCCTCCCAGACCAGGGCTCGAACCCGTGTCCCCTGCATTAGCAGGCAGACTCTCAACCACTGCGCCACCAGGGAAGCCCAGCAACTGGCTTTTAAACTGAGACTTAACAGATGCCTAAATCTTGACCAGGTGACAATGTGGAAAAGAGGTGAAGGTGGGGTGTGCAGGGGTTGTGTTTCAGACAAAGGGAACAATGTGCTTCAGAAACCTGAAGCAGGAAAGATCAGGACCCCTTCAGAAGGAAGGAAAGAAGCCTGCCTTGTGGCTATATCCAGCTTTGGTCAGAGGTTTAACCTCTTCTATTGTGGAACACACACAGCTAGAGCCCTCAACTTTCCAAGGCTCAGTTTTCTTGAGAATTGCATTTTCGGGGGAGAAGGGGAGGAGAGAGAGCTAGCAGGTCTCTGGGGCCTTTCTAGAGTAACCAAGCTTGGAAGGGAGAATTCCTGTTCATGCCCTCCCTAAGCTCAAAATTTTTGTCCAGAAGGAGTGGAACAGAAGTCGATTTAGTTTAAAACTCAGGGTCACTCCCAAGGCTGTGGAGGGAACCAAGTCATATGCTCACATATTTTTATAAAATGTGAACAAATGAAATTTTTTTTTTTTTTTTTGGCCACACAGCTTGCAGGATCTTAGTTCCCCGACCAGGGATTGGAGACCCAAGCCTCCTGCAGTGGAAATGCGGAGTCCTAACCACTGGACCTCTGGGGAATTCCCCACAAATGAGATATTTAATCACAGTTGGAAATCTGAAATGTGAAATACCAGCCACTAGTCTGTTAAAAAGTAGTATAGAGGTGTGCCAGACAATTAGTTAGTACAAATATAATACAAATATATTTTATGATGTTAAATAAAATTTATGATTCATCATGACTTCTTTTCTTATTCTAAATAAATGTTCACTTGGGTTATATATTTTATATTTATAATCCTGTATTTCTTTTCTTAAAGAGGGCCTCCTAAACTGTAAAAGCTCCAGGCCCAATAAGACCTGCATCTGCCTGAGTGGGACTCCAGAGCCTGACTGCTGGCTCCAGACCTTAACTGGCCCCTGGATCCTTCCTCTCCCTTTGATCAGTCTCCCTGTGGTCCTCATTGGGTGGATGGGTTATGGGTTATAGGAATGCCAGGGAGGGGCCCTTTGGAAAGAGGGGTGGAGAAGCATGTTGAGGGCTACAGAGCGTTGGAGCTGCCCCTCCTCAGCCCTTCCTTAGCTGGCCCCCAGAAGAGGAGCCACCTTCAACTATCCAAGGTATTTAGGCTGAAATGAAAATCTGTGTGCATGCCAATGTCCATTCACCCACTAGTTCATTCCTTCATTATGATGACCCATCCAGCAGCTCTAAGGGCCTCAGTGGCTTTCACATCTACTTCATGGATGTGTGTTAGTCCTGAGTCAGACGTGTCACCATGGACCCTTTCCCAGGTGGTGTTGTAGACAAAGGGTGCCCAGTCCACTTGAGTTGCTTAGGTATTTTGAGATGGGCGGGGAGAGGTGAGAATGGTTTGAATGATGTGATTTCTTAGGATAGATAGAGCCTAAAAGAGAGGTACATCCCCATTGGTACTAGCTCATACTAATCCTTCAGACCCACATGGAAGAACCTCTGAGGCTTAGAGATCTGGGTTCAAACTCTGATTCACCACTAATTGAACAGCCTGAGCCAGTACGCTCAGTTCTCCAAACTCTTGTTACCCACATTTGTAAAATAAGGATGTAATAAGACCTTCGCTTTTAACTTCTACATGAAAAGCCAATGAGATAATTAATGGTAAAATGTTTTCTTTTAACTTTTTATTTTGAGATTGTTTCAGATTTATAGAAAAGTTGCAAGAAGAATCAAAGAATTCCTGTATACCCTTCACGGAGATTCCCCAACTGTTAAAAATTTACCTCATTTGTTATCATTCTCTCTCCCTTCCCCATCTCTCTATGTATACTCAACTATTTCAGAGTAAATTGCAGACATAATGTTCCTTCATCCCTACACACATCAGAGAGTGTTTTCTAAAAATACAAGGACATTCTCAAACATAATCATAGCATAATTATCAAAGCCAGGATGATACACTACAATCTACAGAACTTACTCGAGTTTCTTCAATTGTCCTGTTAAGGGTCTAATAATGTTATTTCTTGTCCAGAATCAATCCAGGATCACCCATTCCATTAAATTCTCACATCTCTGTCTTTTTAATCTGGAATCATTCCTTGGTTTTTGTCTTTTGTGACATGACATTTAAAAAAATAGTAGGCCAGTTTTTTTTTTTTTATTAATTAATTGATTTATTATTTATTTTTGCCTGTGTTGGGTCCTCATTGCTGTGCGCATGCTTCCTCTAGATACGGTGAGCGGGCTTCAGTAGCTGTGGCGCACGGGCTTAGTTGCTCTGCAGCATGTGGGATCTTCCCGGACCAGGGGTCAAACCCGTGTCTCCTGCATTGACAGGCAGATTCTTAACCACTGCACCACCAGAGAAGTCCAGTAGGCCAGTCACTTTGTAAAATATCCTTCAGTTTGGGTTTGTCTGATGTTTCCTCATGATTAGATTGAAAATTTGCATTTTTGGCAGGAATATCACAGAAGTTGATATATCTTTCTCAGTATATCATATCAGGAGATAAATGATATTAATTTGAACCATTGTATGTTGAACTTGAATCACTTGGTTGAGGTGTCAGTTTCCTCCATTGCCAAGTTGCTATTTTTTTTCCCTTTGTATTCAGTGAGTATCTTGTAGGGAAATACATTGTGATGACATAGATCCTGTTTCTCACAAACTTTCATCCCATAGTTTTAGCATCCATTGATTAATCCTTGGCTAAACTGATTATTATTTTGATGTCTACCAAATGTGATTTTCTAATTACATTATCTTTCTACATTTGTTAGAAGAGCTTTTCCTTCTCCATTTATTCATTCATTTATTTATAATAGAATGGGGGACTTCCCTGGAGGTCCAGTGATTAAGACTTCACCTTCCAATGCAGGGGGTGCGGGTTGGATCCTTGGTCAGGGAGCTAAGATCCCACATGCCTTGTGGCGAAAAAACCCAAAACATAAAGCAGAAGCAATATTGTAACAAAATTCAATAAAGACTTTAAAAAAATAAATTTATTTATATCAGAATGGATTCATGGATTTCTCATTTTTCAATGGGCTATAATCAATTACCATCCGTTGTTCTGATGTTTAAATTGCCCCCAGTTTGGCCAGTGGGACCCCCTTCAAACTGGTTCCCAGGTCCTTGTGTCCTCATCTTGCTTTGAGTACTTCCTTGCTTTCTGGCAAAGCAAGCTGTTCCAGGCTTACCTGTACTTCCTCAGCCCAGCACTAGATCAGCCATCTCTTCAAGGAGCCAAGTGTTTTACAAACTGAAAGTGTTATGCAGAAGCCGGTTCCTATTAGTCTAGTGCTTTCAGTTTGTAAAGTCCAAAATCTCATGTTTCTTAAAAAGCCTTCTGCCTTATAAAGGGCTGAGCTTGAGCGTGGAGTCTGCTTACTGGCTTTCTTACCTTAGGTAATACAAAATGGGAGCAATAATGCCTACCCTCAGAGTTGCTGTGAGGATGTAAACTCCAGAAGGGCAAGGATCATTGCCTGCTTTTGACTGCAGTGTCTCCAGCACCTAGCAAGGGCCGGAGGACAATGGGAGCTCTGTAATAGTCTTGAAGGTAGGAATGACCTGAGATGCCAGGTGTGAAGTGTTAGCATTGAACCTGGCAGACGCCCAGCCTGCAGCCAGGGGTGGCCACTGTTACCATTTACTGCATGCGGTCTGTTTTGTGGACCATTTGCATATGCTCAGAGTTAGAGCTAATTGTCAGGAGTACATTGGGGATGGGTTAGCTAGAGGCCTCTGCCCCTCTCAGAGGAAGGAAGGATTCTGACTGAACAGATTAAAACAAACAGGCAAACAAAACAAAAAAAAAACAACTGGCCTAAGTGTGCTGAGAAGGAGGCCAAAGTAAAGTCCAGAGGAAGTTGCAGCTGGAAATCAGTCAGTGGCTCTGGAAAGAGTGTGGTGGGGCTGGACCCCTGAGTGGAGGACGGGGCAGGGGGCAGATAAGAGGTGCGGGCACTGATAGAGGCAGACTTCCGGGAGACAGGAAGCAGCTTTGTGCTAGGCTTGGGCAGACAAGTGGACGAGGCTGCATCTCAGAGGCCCTGGCTGAGACTCCCTATCTCACTCAAGATACAGAGCCCACACTGTGGGGCCTCCTCATCTCAAGGGGAGACCAGGACACAGCCTTCAAGGAACCCCTAGGCAGATGGGGAAGACAGACGCTCCTCTTGGGGATCTCATACCCTGACCTTCTCACCACTAACCTTGCCCCCTCCTCCTAATTCTGCTCCCTGATCCCCCTCCAAATCTGGTTGGACTTCTAGACCATTGGCTTGTCTCCCATCTGTCCAGGAAGGCTAAGGATCTTGCACCAGGCTTCATTTCTTAAAAGCCCCTCCTTTGTTCAGCTTCTGGGGGTTTCCTGGAAACAGCGTGGTGATGAGAATCTGCTTCAAAGTGGCCACCAGTCTCTCCTCGGGGGTTATTTTGGAAGGTGACACCTTCCCCCTGTCTACCACAGCTCCTCCCAGAGCATCCCCCTTCCCAGCACCCACAGTTGCTATGACACCTGACAGAGGGAAACCACAAGACCAGAAGTTGAGCCAGTCTGCTCAGGAGAAGCCAGGGGCAGAGGATGGTGGGGAACAAGGTCCCTGCTTGGCACGCCCATGGGGGCACAAGGTGCAGGTGCATGACCAGCAGGTTTTAATGCCACAAAAGCAGCCACTTTGCTATAGAATCCTCTGTCCAGGAGTCTGTCTTTAAGGGGCTCTGAACAGCAGGTTCCCAGGGACACGTAGGAGCTCCTCTTCCTCGCACCCATTTTAAGGTGTGGAAACTAATGAAGTGACGTGAAGAGGCTCCAACAGCAAGTGAGTGACAGGATCAGGCTAGAACCCAGATCTCCCAGCTCTGTCCTGTGTCCTCTTTCCGCACTCCCAATTATCCCTTGGCCAGGAATTCACGGAAACCATAATTTTCCAAAATGTTTCCTGAGACTTCATGGAGTATTCTGAAAACACAAATAAGGCTTGTGATATTTATTTCTCTTAAAATGTACTGGAAAAATACTTGCGTAATAAAAACTAAACACGTTTCTATGGTTGGTCTTGCTGTGACATACTTATCGCCTTTAATAAATGGTATGCCATACCCAAGTGTCATGTGTGCCCCAACCATAGTGGCCGGAATCCTTCACCACAGAACCTCTGGGGCCACACTTCCAATGGGTGGCTCCCAGGCAGTGACGGAGTCAACAAGGACAGGAAGGCAGGGCCATCCTGGGAGGCAAGGGAGTCCTGTGATGGGTAATTTTGCATTGAGGACTCCCCATTGGCTCTGCTGAAACTTTCCTAGAATTGCACTCCAGTCTAAGACGTTTCCTGCCCAGCCCTCCCTCCTTCCTCTGTCCCCCATGGGGATTTCACCTGCACTGTGGTCTGCCGGCTCTCCCAGCTTCCTCTGGCTCCTTTCACGTTTTCCCTCTTAGGTACTTTCCCCAATAAATCTCTCCCACATCTAATCCTCTCTTGACATTTGCTTCTTGGAGGACCTGAACGAACACATCAAGAATTCCTATGAGTTTCACGAACTCATCTCCAATGCATAAATGCATTGTTTCATTTCAACAAATATTTTCACTTCCATGTGAATGTATTCACCAACCACATATTAAGTTGCAGTCAAGACATTTGATCATTTTACTATGTCTTGCAACTTGTCTCATAATTTCAGCCTGTGACTGTGATACTCAATGCTTACTGTCTATTCAAAATAGGAATCAATTTCTGATCATTTCTTGTAGCAGTTAATTTGACACCTCTGTTGTTTTGTTAGAGGCTGGGCTGTCTCCTTTAATCTGGAGGTCATGACCTCCTGGTAGTGTTCTGCTAAAATATCCTTACTTTATAGGTGTTCCATGGGAAACTTTGGGAAGAGCTGGCCAGAACCCGTCTTGAATGAGCGTACCTTCTCAGCTCCTGATGCTGCTCAGGGCAATGGGCTTTACACAGCTCCTTCTGGCTGAGGGCAGAGCAGAGTCTGGTATTGCCATAATCCACAGGGAACAGTCTTCCAGAATCTGTGCCTGCCCACACTGTCCAGAAAGGAGGACACTCAGTTTTGTAAGCCACCTCTTGTTGACCCCTTTGGTCTCCTTTGATGTCTTAAGAGTGACCACATCTAGAGGTGATATTAGCATTGGATTCCTTGAGGGTTTTGATCAAGATGAGGAAAATATTTTCAAGTTAACTCAAACGACATTTACTACAAATGGTGTCTTTAATTTCTCTTGTATGCTTTCCAAAGTGTTTTTACAAGTTGCTCATTTAGTTTTTAAAATGACTCTGTGATTCTTAGAGCACAGGATCTGGGGTTGGGTCTGGGTTCAAATTCTAGCCTGTTTTGTGACCTTGAGCAAATCATTTAAAATCTCTGAGCCTTATTTCTTTTTCTGTGAAATAAAGCTGCAGGATGAAGCGAGGTCATATACACTTTGTGGTGGCCTGGGCAGGGGCTGTATCAGATAAGGCCTCATAGGCTAAACTGGGGGTCTGAGGAGCCGTGGAAGCATTTTGAGTCATTAGTGACACAGTGAGATTGCCTTCCCCGGTCCAGGCAGGAAAAAAAAAGACTCCCTGCTCTGTGCTCCTGCAACAGTTTCTCTCTTTGTCTCTTAAAGGTTTTCATCATTATCACTTATTGGAGTCTTTTCTACCCAGCCTGGGAGATTTTGGGTGGCCAGAAGCAGGTGTGGAGTCTGCTGAAGTTCAGACATTAGGGGCTGGCATGGACCCCTGAGGCCCACGGGTGCGAGGGCTGAGGAGTTCCCTGGGGAATGAAATGGCCGTGATGCTGGCCACGGGGTCTGGCTGATCAACAGCCCACTTGTCAGAGTCCCAGGAGCTGCTACCATGATGGGCTCTGATGTATGGGAGAGCAAGAGGTGCCTTTTCAGCTCCCTCACCCTCTGCTGACAAAGTGGGACCTGGGGCATGCGTGGGACACCCTTCTCATCACTGAGAGCAGAACATGTCCTAAGAGTGACTTGCTGGCCCAGTGCTGGAGGAGCTCTGGAGGCAGCATACTTGGCTTCCCATGGAGGCAGTTGCTAGTATCCCTCAGGTGGCATGATTGAGAGCCCACCAAGCCGTCCCCAGAACCTCTCAGAAAAATCCTCTCGGCAGCTCCATTCATCCTGCCCTTACTCTGGGCGAGGTGCTGGGTTAAGCACTTTCCATGCACTGTCTGCTACAATCTTCCTAACATTCCAAGACCTCGGTCTGTTACAATTCCTATTTTGTAAGTAGGTAAGGAAGCAAACTGAGTCATGCCACAGAACTTGCTCAAGGTGCAAGCTAGAGTGGCAGAGACAGGATTTGAACTTAGTCTGGTTGACTTTAGGGTCTTGGTCTGTTAACCAAACTACTCAGCTGCCACAGGAGAAATAATGAGGGCGGTTTCAAGGTTGGGTTGGAGTGAAATTTAAGTCGTTTCTATTAACATGCCCTCATTTATTCCCAATAAATGGGGAAGCCTGGGTGTTTGGGTTACATTTACATCCCAGCTGTGCTAGGCACCTAGGCATCTGTAAGTGTCTGTTGTGTGACAGCTATGGCAGCAGGAGAAGCTCTGTGTCAGAACGGTGGGCCTTCCCGGTACTGAAAGCCCTAGACTCTGCTGCCAGGAGAAAGCTGTCTGACCTTGGCAGTGCCTCCTGGCCAGGGCTCTGAGGTCCTCCTGGCCCCCAGCATGAATACAGCATCATAGCATCACACCTCTCCTATATCCCTTGCCCTTTGTAGATGAGCAAAGATGGTAAAAAGCTCAACAGACTTGACTTATGATTCAGCTGTACCACTTATTGGCTGTATGGCCTCAAACAAGTTAATTAGCCTTTCTGAGCTCAGTTTTTTATCTGTTAAATAGGGGGAAGCATATCCACCTCACAGGGTTGTGGTGAGGAATAAATGAAAGAATAGATGTCTAGCACTGAAATTACTAAAAAAAAATGTATCATAACAATAGAAAAGTTCTAATTCTCCTCCTCCTCCTCATCATCATTACTATTATTATACCGTCTCCATTCTCAGGACCATGATCTTCCTCTACTGCCTGCTGAGGTCCCCTCTCTGGATTTGAAGGTTGAGACACCCAGCTCAGCTGAGCACCGCAGCTTGCACTGAGTCCTGCCCTCCGGGCAGCAGGTTAGAGCCAGGTTTCAGAGCCAGGAGACCTGAATTCTCCTCTCAGCAAGGCCACCAATTTACCATGGGACCGTGGGCCAGTCACTTTTTCTCTCCAAAGATCAGTTTCCCCATCGGTGAGTAGGGAGAGTTGTATCTGCCCTGCTCACCTCACTGGGCTATTGTGAGATTGACACAGGGGTATGAGAGCCTTTGTGAGGAGCAGAGCCCTGTATGGGGTTATGGTGTCCCTTGAAAGAAGAGCAGGTGATGCAGGAACCCAGAGGAGCCAAGCAGTCTCCTGCCTCCAAGCCTCTGACCAAAACTCTTCTTCTTTGCCTGTTTCATGCATTCATTCACATATACTGATCAAGCACCTGCTATGTACCAGGTAGTCTTTCAGGTGCTGGGGACACAGCAGTGAACAAAACAAAAACCTCTGCCTTCATGGTACTTCCATTCTAATGGCTGGAGAGACACAGATACTAAATGAAGTCAAACAAGGTCCCACCTCCTCCAGGAAACTTCCCCTGACAACTTTGTCCCCACCTCCCCAGGTTAGACATTCCCCTCTGGATGCCCCTAGCTCAGTGATCACACTGGACTATAATATCACACATGTCTGTTTTATCACAGCCTGTGGGCCTCTCGGGTTTTATATCCTTGGCACCAAGCACAGGGCTTGGCACCTGGTTAAGACTCAAGACACTTTTGTTCAACAAACGAATAAATGAAACAAATGGAGTGATGTAGACCATAGGCTTCTAGTTGTTGACTCATTCAACAGGTTTTGTCAGGCAGCCTCTGGGTGCGGGTGTGGATGGGTGTGGTCGTGGATAAAGAGATAATAAGGTCCTGCCTCTGCCCTGAAGGATGGTATAATCTGAAAGGAAATAGCAGGAGAGGGGCCAGGAGGAGGGACGACCATCTACTGAACAGGAGCCCCAGTACATGCTTACCTCTCTTTACCTCTCCAGCAAAGTAGGTATTAGTAACCTTGTTTTACAGGTGAAGAAAGAGGTTCATAGCGGCTCAGTAACAGGCCAAGGCCACACAAGTACAGTGGGGCTGATGTAGGTTTGAGGTCAGCCCAGGCCTCCTATTCTTCCCACTGTAATCATGACACAAGGCAGGATTTGTTGTGTCCCTGAGGAGCGGTCTGCCTGAAATGAGGGCTGCAGACCCTCAGAGGTGGGATGGGTTGCTGAACTGAGGTCCGGTCTTAGAGGAGGAAGTTGCCCACTGAACCTTAAATGTGGGCAGTTGGCGGGATGGGGATTGGGGGCCCTCTCTGAAGGTGTGAAAGTCCTGGGGCCCTGGGAACGGTGTCCTTGGAAAGGTCTGAGGCCTGCTGATGGGCAGGTGAGGGTGGGCTAACAGTCCCTGCCTGGGCTCCCTGCTACAGCACACGTTCCCGCAACCACTGTGGCACCTCATGCGTAGCATGTTTTAGGTCGACGTCAGCCGAGGGACTAGATCTTTCTCTCCTGACTCCTTGGGTAAGCAATCAGAGTTGTCATCTCAACTAGATCCTAGCAAAGGACCTGCTGCCTTCTGAATGCTCTTCGTGGTACCCAAATTGCCCCAATTTTCTGGAGTGGTGTCCTTGCCCACCGAGCAATCCAGGGGGCTGTCTCTCCAGATAATTTCTCATTGAAATGAGGTTGCCACCTCCTTTCCTCAAACAGAGTGGGGAATGGATCACGTGCCAAAAGTAACAGGTCTGTGTACAGCGTGCTGAACAAAGGCCTCACTCTGCAGTCAGACAAAAGTGCCTTCAGATCCATTCTCTGCCTTTGTGGCTTGTTGATCTTAAGCAAGTCCTTTATCTTCCCTAAATGTCAGTCTTCTCATCTGTAAAAGAGGGCTACTGGCACCTAGATGGTCCAAGCCCCAATCTGGTGGTCTCTCCCCTGCCCTACTCTCTCATACCTGACACAACGGGACCTACACCACTTGGCTCTGAGTTTTAAGGATGCAGAGATAGGAAATGTCGGGGTGAACTTCTGGGAGGAAGGAGGGTGTAGCCTGAGTCTATTTGTTACCTCACAGGAGTCCAAGCTACGAGGACCCCTGAACTCAACCAGATAGCTTCAGTTCATGAAACTGTTGTCAAGTAGTATGCTAGCTTAAAATACTTCATATTTAATCCTCAGTGAGGTATTCTTACTTCCATTCCAAAGATGAGGATACAGGGGCTCAGAATGATTACATGTCTTCATGCAAGACAGCATGGGCGAAGTGGGGGTATTCCTTAAGGCTCAGCTGCAAATAAATAAACTGCTATTGGGACTTTCCTGGTGGTGCAGTGGTTAAGAATCCGCCTGCCAATGCAGGGGACACATGTTCGATCCCTGGTCCGGGAAGATCCCACATGCCGCGGAGCAACTAAGCCCGTGCGCCTCAACTGCTGAGCCTGCACTCTAGAGCCCACAAGCCACAACTACTGAGCCCGCATGCCACAACTACTGAAGCCTGCGCACCTAGAGCCCGTGCTCTGCAACAAGAGAAGCCACTGCAATGAGAAGCCCGCACACCACAATAAAGAGTAGCCCCCGCTCGCCGCAACTAGAGAAAGCCCGCGCGCAGCAACGAAGAAGCAAAGCAGCCAAAAATAAATAAATTTATTAAAAAAAAAAAAAGCATCTGATAGTTTCAATAAATAAATAAACTGCTATTGCCAACTGGAAAGGGATGTCATACAGGGCATTAAATCTTCCAAAATAACAAGAAGGGACTGGGAGCTGGTTCTAGACTAGGCCTCCAGGAGTAATTCCAGAACAACTCTACAGAACTGACCAGGCTGGGGAGCTGCTCCCTTTGCTTCACTCAGAAAGGTGGAGAATCTGTAAGGGCTGGCTCCAGACCTATGCCAGATCCACAAGGAAAAAGAAAACGAAAGATGTTCCAAACTTTGACTCTCGTCCTGCTGCTGATACTGTTGTAAAAACGGCTGACCTAGAGCCTTTGACCTCTTCACTTTCACCTTCCAAATCTCATCCAAATGTAACTGGATTAGCACAACCATATTCATAATCAGTGTCCTAGCTGCAAGGGAGTTTGGGAAATGTAGTTTTTTCACTTTCCTCCTGTGCAGTGCAGGAAGGCATACTAGGAGGGAGCAAGGGATGTTGAGTGCCAAGCCACCATTTCCATCACCATTTCTGCCAAAGCAGAGCTTGTGCATGGAAATACTCTGCTCTGGGCCTGCTCCTGCTCACATACCATTAAGTTGAAGGTGTGGGGAGCCTGACATACAGGTTTTTGTTTTTTGTTTTTTTGAATTTTTATTGAAGTATGGTTGCTTTACAATGTTGTGTTAGCCTCCACTGCACAACAAAATGAATCAGCCATACACATACAGATATCCCTTCCCTTTTGAACTTCCCTCCCATTTAGGTTACCGTAGTGCATTCGGTAGAGTTTCCTGTGCTATACAGTATGTTCCCATCAGTTGTCTATTTTATACATAGTATCAAAAATATCAATCCCAGTCTCCCAATTCCTCCCACCGCACCCCTTTCCCCCTTGGTATCCATACATTTGTTCTCTACGTCTGTGTCTCTATTTCTGCTTTGCATATAATATCAGCTATACCATTTTTCTAGATTCTGCATATATGTTATTTTTAACAAATATTTATTTATTTATTTTTATTTATTTATTTTTGGCTGTGTTGGGTCTTCGTTGCTGCGTGTGGGCTTTCTCTAGTTGTGGCGAGTGGGGGTTACTCTTCGTTGCCGTGCGCGGGCTTCTCACTTGAGGTGGCTTCTCTTGTTGTGGAGCACGGGCTCTAGCGCGCGGACTTCAGTAGTTGTGGCGCACGGGCTTATTTGCTCTGTGGCATGTGGGATATTCCCGGACCAGGGATCGAACCCATGTCCCCTGCATTGGCAGGCGGATTCTTAACCACTGCGCCACCAGGCAAGTGCCTAGATTCCACATATATACTTTATTATACGATATTTGCTTTTCTTTTTCTGACTTACTTCACTCTGTATGACACTCTCTAGGTCCATCCAGGTCTCTACAACTGACCCAATTTCATTCCTTTTTATGGCCGAGTAATATTCCATTGTATATATGTACCACACCTTCTTTATCCATTCATCTGTTGACGGACATTGCTTCCATGGTTGCTTCCATGTTCTGGCTATTGTAAATAGTGCTACTATGGACATTGGGGTGCATGTGTTTTTTTGAATTATGGTTTTCTCTGGGTATATGCCCAGTAGTGTGATTGTTGGGTCATATGGTAGTTCTATTTTTCGTTTTTTAAGAAACCTCCATACTGTTCTCCATAGTGGCTGTATTAATTTACATTCCCACCAACAGTGTAGGAGGGTTCCCTTTTCTTCACACCCTCTCCAGCATTTACTGTTTGTAGATCTTTTGATGATGACCAGTGTGAGGTGATACCTCATTGTAGTTTTGATTTGCATTTCTCTAATAATTAGTGATGTTGAGCATCTTTTCATGTGTTTGTTGGCCATCTGTATGTCTTCTTTGGAGAAATGACATGTAGGTTTTGATGGCTACTTCACTAGAGCCTTCATTTCATGGAGCTCCCATTCTAGCAGGAGGCATTTATGGAAACTCCAGGAAGGCATTCTAGTGTTAGGAAGGCAAGAATATACTAATCTCTCTCTTTTTAAGAGCTTTAATATATAATACAGTGTATACTGTACTATTCATCCATTTAAAGTGGGCAATTCAGTGGTTTTTAGTATATTCAGAGTTGTGCAACCACCATGATCTTATTTTTTTTTAACCATGACCTATTTTATTTTTTAATTTTTCTAAATTTATTTATTTTATTTATTTATTTTTGGCTGTGTTGGATCTTCATTGCTGCGCGCGGGCCTTCTCCAGTTGCGGCGAGCAGGGCTACTCTTCGTTGCGGTGCACAGGCCCCTCATTGTGGTGGCTTCTCTTGTTGCGGAGCACCGGCTCCAGGCGGGTGGGCTTCAGTAGTTGCAGCATGCAGGCTCAGTAGTTGTGGCTCACGGGCCCAGTAGCTCTGTGGCATGTGGGATCCTCCCAGACCAGGGCTCGAACCCGTGTCCCCTGCATTGGCAGGCAGACTCTCAACCACTGTGCCACCAGGGAAGCCCCATGATCTATTTTAGAACATCTTCATCACACTAAAAGCAGACACTCCCAATTTCCCCCTCCCAACCCCCAGCTCTAGGCAACCACTAGTCAAATTTCTGTCTCCATATATTTGCCTATTCTGGACATTTCATATAAATAGAATCAAACAATATGTCATCTTTGTGATTGGCTTCTTTCATTTAACATAATGTTTTTAATGTTTACATTGTAGCGTGTATTAGTACTTCATTTTTATAGATGAAGAATATCCCATTGTATGAATATACCACATTTTGTTTATCCATTCATCAACTGATGGACATTTGGGTTGTTTCTTTTTTTTTTTTAATTGAAGTATATTAGATTTATGTGTTGTTTCCACTTTTTAGCTATCGCAACTAAAGCTGTTATGAACATTCATATAAAAGTTTTTATATGAACATATGTTTTCAATTCTCTGGAGTATATATTATCTAAGAATAGAATTGCTGAGTCATACGGTAACTGTTTAAATTTCTGAAGAACCACCAAAGTATTTTCCACAGTGGCTGCAGCATTTTGCTTTCCTGCACGCAATGTATAAGGGTTCCAATTTCTCCATATTGTTACCAACACTTGTCTTTTATCATATTTTTAAAAAAATTATAACCATCCTAGTGGGTGTGAAATAGTAATTCATTGTGGTTTTGATTTGCATTTCTCTAATGACTTTAAATGTTGAGCTTTTTTTTGCTGTTGCTGAGAATTTTTATATGTTTATTGTCCATTTATATGTCTTCTTTGGAGAAATGTCTGTTCATATCCTTTGCCAATTTTTTGATTTGGTTATTTGTTCTTTATTATTGAGTTGTAAGAGTTGTTTATATATTCTGGATACAAGTTCCTTATCAGATAAATGCTTTGAAAATATTTTCTCCCATTCTGTGAGTTGCTTTTTCACTTTCTTCTTTAAAAAATAATTTATTAAAGTAAAGTTCACATAACATAAAATTAACCATTTTAAAGTGAACAATTGGGCTTCCCTGGTGGCGCAGTGGTTGAGAGTCTGCCTGCTGATGCAGGGGACACGGGTTCGAGCCCTGGTCTGGGAAGATCCCGCGTGCCGCGGAGCAACTGGGCCCGTGAGCCACAACTGCTGAGCCTGCACGTCTGGAGCCTGTGCTCCGCAATGGGAGAGGCCGCGATGGTGAGAGGCCCGCGCACCGCGATGAAGAGTGGCCCCCGCTTGCCACAACTGGAGAGAGCCCTAGCACAGAAACGAAGACCCAACACAGTCATAAATAAATAAATAAATAAAGCTAGGCTAAAAAAATAAAAAATAAAAAAAATAATAAAGTGAACAATTCACTGTCATCAGAACGCTGTACAACCACCACCTGTATCTAGTTCCAAAAGACTTCCATAACTCCCAAGTAAAATCCCTTACCCTTTAAGCAATTTCTCTTCATTCCCTCTTCCCCTCAGCCCCTGGCAATGACCAATCTGCTATCTCTATGAATTTATCTATTCTAGACATTCATATAAATGGAATCATATAATATGTGACCTTTTGTGTCTTAGCATAGTGGTTTGGAGGTTCATCCACATTGTATAATATTCCATTGCATATATATACTATAATTTATTTATCCATTCATCTGTTGATGGACATTTGGACTATTTCTACCTTTTGGCTATCGTGAACAGTGCTACTATGAACATGCGTGTACATGTACTTGCTTGAATACCTGTTTTCAGTTCTTTTGGTATATGTCTAGGAGTGGGATTCCCAGGTCATATGGTAATTCTTTAACTTTTTGAGGAATCACCAAACTGTTTTCCACAGCAGCTGAACCATTTTGTATCCCTATCAACAATGGATGAGTGTTCCAATTTCTCTACATCTTTGCCAACACTTTTTTTTTTTTTTAAATTACAGCCATCCTAGCCTTTTCATTTCTTGATGGAATCCTTTGAAGCACACAAGTTTTAAAGTCTCATTTACCTTTCTTTCCCTTTTTGTTGCCTACATTTTTGATGTTGTATCTAAGAAGGCTTTGACTAACCAAGGTCGCGAAGATTTGTTCCTATATTTTCTTCTAAGAATTTTATGGTTTTAGCTCTTATCTTTAGGTCTATGACTCATTCTGAGTCAGTTTTGCACACGGTGTGAGAATTTTGTGTGCACACAGATATCCAATTTTCTCAGCACCATTGGTTGATCTTGTGTCCTGCAACCTTGCTGAACTCGTTTACTAATTCCAATACGTTTTTACGGATTCCTTAGGATTTTCTATATATAAGATCATGTCATGTGTGTATAGAAATAGTTTTACTTTTTCTTTCTTATCTGGATGACTTTTACTTCTTTTTCTTGCCTAAAATTGCCCTGGCTAGGGCCTCCAGGACAATGTTGAATAGAAGTTGTGAGAGTAGACATCCTTGTCTTGTTCCTGATCTGAGAGGGAAAGCAACAAGGCTTTCACCATTAAGTGCAATGTCGGCCACTTGCTTTTTGTAGACGTTCTTTGTTGGGATGGGGAAGTTCCCTATTCCTAGTTGAGTGAGCGTTCTTATCATGAAAGAGTGTTGGATTTTGTCAAGTGCTTTCTTTGCATCTACTGAGATGATTGTGTGGTTTTTGTCCTTTATTCTATCGATATAGTGTGTTACATTAATCAATTTTTGGATGTCAAACCACTTCTGGTATAAATCTTACTTGGTCATGGTGTATAATCCTTCTCTTGTGGTGCTGGATTCTGTTTGCTCATATTTTGTTGTGGATTTTTGCGTATATATCTATAAGAGATATTTCTCTGTAGTTGTCTTGTGATGTCTTTGGTTTTGTTATCAGGGTAATACTAGCCTCATACAATGAGTTGGGAAGTGTTCCCTCCTTTTCTATTTTTTTTTTTCCTTTTCTACTTTTTAGGAGATTTTGTCAAGAATTGATATTCTTTGAATGTTTGATGGAATGTGGGTTATATCCTTTGGAGACAGGAAAGAGCTAGGGCTCTGAGACCTTGGACAGAGGCAGCTGAATCTGACACACACATCTGTTCTGATTGGTGGACACATTATTTTAAAACATTTGAACCAACTTTAAAAAAAAAATCTAGAGATTTCACATAAGAATCCTGATTTTCAGATTCTCTAGAAAAGTCAGAGCCTTTGGCAGCACTGGCCTCTAATATGCTGAGTCATGATGAATGGCCTAAGCTCTCTGGTTTACCTCAGTCCCCACCTTTCCTTGTTAATCCTGACACCAAGGCTGAGCGTCAGGTACCATTTGCATCATACTTATTCCTGGACCACTCTTTGTTAACTGCATGGCCACTGTAGGTATTTGAGTGGGTGCTACCTGGTTTACCCTTGTTGAATCTTTGTTTGCTTATCTATGAAATGGAGACATTAATAGTTCTTACCTTGGAAGATTTCAAGGAAGATTAAATGAGACGACTATAAAGAGGTTTAGCACACAGGAGGCACTCAGTAGATTTACCCTTTGCTTTTTGCTGGCTGCGTAGTATTCTGTTGCATGTATGTACATAATAGGTACAATTCTTCTAATGGTGGGCATATAGGTGGACTTCAATTTTTCTCTGTTTCACACAAGGCTGGATAGGACATCCGTGTATATGGTAGGCAGTGCTATATGGTGGTTAAGAGTATATTAGCACTACTGGATTTGAATCCCAGCTGTGTGACCTCTTTTTTTCTCCTATCCTCTTGGAATGGTTGAGATAAGGGGATGGGTAGGATGACCTCAGATGTCATTTGAAGATATATCTACAGTTTTGTCCGCAGAAGGACTGGAAGTTTATGGGTGGGTGCAGAGGAAGATGCAAGAGTCTCGAGGCCCTTTCTGCAAATATGAGAGCTGGCGAGCCCTGTCTCAGGATCTCCCCGCCCTGGGGTGTGAAGCCAAAGGCCAACTCGTTGCATCTGACTGACAGCTGGGCTGTCCGGGGAGATGAGATAAGTGGGTGTCAGGCAGAGGGAGGGAGGTGTCAACCACAGAGCGGGGGCAGGTGAGCGCACTGTGGACTGGGCTGAGCTCTCCACCCTCAACCCTGTCAGAGTCACAGAGCTGCTTAACCCTCTGAAGCAATGATGGTCCCAGACCCCCCTCCTGACCCGGCTGAGCTGGTGCCCCCTCAAAATTATGCATGCAACAGAGTTCCAGGACCCCGGCACTGAGCCAGCCAGGAGCTCAGCTGATTGTCCTCAAGGTTGGAGGTGGCAGTGGTTATGGATTGGAGAAGTTTTTGAGGTTTTTGAAGAGGAAGTGGGGCTATTGCTTGTGGTTCCACTGTGTTTCTCTTTGTACTGCACAAGCTAGCGCAACACTCCTGGCTCTACTTTGCTTCCCAAACCGTTTAATGATAATAAGCTTTGATAGTTGCACGCAACTTTTTATTTCAGCAACATCCTGCAAGCCTTCTGATAAGTGGGCTGTAAATTGCAAGGTCTGTGTCATGTTCCTATGGGCTTTATTCCCAGCAACTAGTCCAATGCCTGATACATAGTTGGCAATCAATAAATATGTGAGTGAATGACAGGTTCTTGGGGAGCTTGCACGGTGCCAGATGCTAATTCTGCAGCGCATTTCCCCAGTCCTTTACTTGGGTCTCTATCCATCTTTACTTTTCCGAGGGTCTTTTGGCCTCTGAAGGGAATCCAGACTCTACTGTACCACATTTGTGGCCCTTTTTGTCTGTTCATAGGTGCCCCTGAATTGTCCCAGGAATTCTTCCCTGGGGTCTCCTTCTCTTCTGGGACATCGCAGCCCCAACTTGGGTCACGTGATCTTGGGCCAGTCACTTTCCTTCTCTGAGTTTCAGTTTTCTTGTCTGTAAAACAGAAATAATAGCATCCATCTTGCCATTGTGTTGATAGAGTTAGACAAAGCTGGTCAAAGTGCTTTGCAGGGTTCCTGGCACATGGGGAGGGCTCGAATGCCAGGAGCTACTATTGCTGTGGTACGTGGACTGGTGTGAGGGCAAGACTGCATTGGAGGAGAGCAATGGTCTCCAACCAGGGCTTAATGAGTAAAGCAATAAAACTGAATGTAGTTCATCTCTCCAAGTGTGCTGCCCAAACTCTGGTCTTCCAAAGTGAGCCAAGAACATTCATCATCAGCTTTTAGGAAGCTGACTTGCAGATACTTGCCTAACTAGGCAAAGATTGATATACAATATTAACAGTAACCCACATTTGTCAAGTGCTTGCATTGGGCCCGGCACTGTCCTCAGGGCTTTACATAAATTATCTTGAGGAATCATTGAAAGAACGCTGTGAGGCAAGTGCTATTATTATCCCCATTTGACAGATGAGGAAAGAGGGACAGAGGTTAAGTGACTTGCCCTAACATCACAGAGCTGAGATTAAATCCAGCAGAGTTAACATTCTTTAAAAAAAAAAAAGAAAAAAAAAATATATTCCAAATCTTTTCCATTATAGGTTGTTACAAGATATTGAATACAGTTCCCTGTGCTACATGGTAAATCCTTGTTTATCTATTTGATATATAGTGGTGTGTATCTTTTAATCCTATACTCCTAATTTATCCCTCCCCCTCCTCTTTCACGTTTCCTAACCATAAGTTTGTTTTCTATGTCTGTGAGTCTGTTTCTGTTTTGTAAATAAGTTCATTTGTATTATTTTTAGATTCCACATATAAGTGATATCATATAATATTTGTCTTTCTGTGTCTGAGAGCTAATATTCTTAAACACTCTGCATATTACCTCTGCATGGAAATCCTTTCCAGCCTTGTGTGGAACAGGGAAAAATTGGAGTCCACCAACAGAGAAACGCTACATATTATGTCCATCAGAGGACATATAGGTGGTCCTCTGCAATGGAACACTATATAGTCAGGAAAAAAACAGGAGGCAGATGATGTGTACATTCTGGCATGAACTGATGGCCACAGTAGATTGTTGATAGAAAGAGCTGCAGAACAGTACTATCATATAATCCATTTGTGTATAAAAACAAAATTTTAAAGTCCATTTACTTGTTCGTAGGTTCATGGATAAATGTCTGGAAGGATAAACACCAAACAATTCACACTCACCACTGGGAAACTGTGAAGGAGGGGAGCTTCCAATTTTTGTCTTTATATTCTATGTTGCTTGAATCGTTGACCACTCATCTGTATTATTTCGTAATTAACAGAAAGATGAAGAAAGCAAGTGCACAGTGAGCCAGGAGCCTGAAGACCCCTGTCCACCCCTCCAGCTCTTCTGCTCCAGATGCTGATTCTTTTCTGAGGCCTCCCTGGTGTTTCCCGCTCAGCACTGAAGGCTCCTCAACCCTGCTTCCCCTCCACGATCATTTCTCAAGCCCCCTCTGGTCTCCAAGGACTTGCCTTGGCCTGGGTCTCTCATCTGGGTCCAGGCATTGGTCTAGGTTTCCCCGGAGGCCATGGTCCTACCCCTTGTGCTACCCCTCAGGGGGATGTGGGACATGGTGACATCACAGTTAAGCTGGTGACATCACAGTGGACCTGGAGGCTGACAAGACAGAGGACCTCGCAAGGCCCAAGAGATGGGAGCAAGGAAGGGATTGGCAGGTAGAGGCTGTTTCTAGTGAGAACTTGAGGGATTGTGTCCCCAGCCCTCCTCCTAGGACACTCCTAGCCAGGCCTTTCAGGGATTGGAGATCTGGAAATCTCCAAGGCCATTTTCCTTTTTGTTCCTAACCAAGAGGTTGTACACTTTTCTGTGAGCTGGGAGCAGAGTGTGATGCCAGGAGGGGGCGGAGTTGGCAGATGGAAGCCAAAGGTGTGTGGGAATCCTCCTTCGAGATGTGGGTGGGGCCTTCCGTGGGTACCCAGTGAGGCTCTTGCACCCCTAGATTCCAGGCAAGGCTGGAGAGGAGGCAGGCTGTGTCCTGGGAGGCTGGGAGGGCTCCAGCTTTGGGGAGTGGAGTTCTGGTCGACCAAGATGGCGAGGAGTGCCATGGGAAGGGCTCCTCACTAATCTGAAGGATGCTGAGAGGGCAACTGGGATGTGCAATGCTGGTGGGGGGAGAGGATGGGGAGGGTGGTCTGGGCCTTGGGAATGGCACTTCGGAAGAGAGCATGGGGGGCAGAAATGAAGCATTGGGGGTGGCATTGGGGGTGGGCTGACATTGCCAAGAGACAGTGGAATCTGAGGGTTGGCACTAGAGAGCTCTTGGCTATTTGCTGTGTGACTCTGAGTGAGTTGCTTACTCTCTCTGAGCTTCTGTTCCGTCATCATGGGGATAATGAAACCAACCACACAGGCTTATTGTGAAGATTAGATAAGATAATGTTTATGAAGCCCCTAGCACAGTGCTAGGCACATAGTAACTGTAAATGTAGCTATCTACTCTAATCCTCGGAGTATTCCAACCTGAGCCTGGCACTTCATCTATTCTGGACGTGTATAGTGCAGGATTCTTGGTTGTAAGCTACAGAAACCATTTCAGGAGGATTTAAGGAGAGAAGGAGGGAATTCCCTGGTGGTCCAGTGGTTAGGATTCTGGGCTCTCACTGCTGGGGCCCAGGTTCAATCCCTGGTCAGGCAACACAAACCACGCAGTGTGGCCAAAGGAAAAAAAAAAGAAGAGAGAGTGAAAGGAGGAATTCACTTAAAAGATGCTGGGGAAGCTCAGAGAAGGTTTGGGAAGGCTGCAGAGCCAGGCTTGGAAAACAGGGCCAGGACCACACCCCCAGCACCAGCCCCGAGAGGACTGGTGACACCCTCTGAACCCCTTTCTTTCCTCTGCTGTCCTGGAGGCTGGTGCAGCACCATCTACGTACAGAGTGGGCTCCACCGACCTGCCACCTCAAGGCCGCTGGCTTCTTTTTTTTTTTAATTTTTAAAAAAAATTTATTTATTTTATTTATTTATTTTTGGCTGCGTTGGGTCTTTGTTGCTGTGCGCGGGCTTTCTCTAGTTGCAGTGAGCGGGGGCTACTCTTCGTTGCGGTGCACAGGCTTCTCATTGCGGTGGCTTCTCTTGTTGCGGAGCACAGTCTCTAGGTGGGCGGGCTTCAGTAGTTGTGGCACATGGGCTCAGTAGTCGTGGCTCGCGGGCTCTAGAGCATAGGCTCAGTAGTTGTGGCGCTCGGGCTTAGTTGCTCCACGGCATGTGGGATCTTCCCGGACCAGGGCTCGAACTCATGTCCCCTGCATTGGCAGGCGGATTCTTAACCACTGCACCACCAGGGAAGCCCCAGGGCCACTGGCTTCTGATCATAGTCTGGATGGGCACATCTGGTCAGTCTGGTCCATGTCATGTGCCTGCATCACATGTTGGAGCAAGGAGGTAGGAATGCAGCATGTGGCCATTTTGGCTTTTATAGTGGAATGTGCCTTCTGCCTCCCTCCAGACTCATGTGGGAGAAAGTTCCAGATGCTGGGCATCCAAAAAACCTGGCAAATACCTACATGGGAAACAAGAATAAGTAAAGAGTGGTCCCTGACCTTGAGATACACACAGACACGTAGGGGTCAGTTATATGGACAAATGATTATGACAGGACGTGACGGGGGCCATAGTGGAAGTGAGTACTGACCAGGGGCTGAGCTGGCAGAGTGATATGCCCCTTGCTTACAATGGAGAGTTCGAGATGTCCCTGTGCATTCCATGCCACCTGGGTGGCATGGCCAGGTGGAGTTTGAGGCCTGGATGGGGCTGCCACACTGGGCCAGACACTGCGGACGCACCAACCGGGCAGAATCTGTGTGAGGCCGGGGGGTGATGCACCTTCTCCTGCTCACAGGAACGATGAAATTGCTCAGTCTAAAGCTCTTTCTGGCCTAAAAGGTCTCCCTTTTGATATCGAGTCATGCCTTACAAGCATTTTGCTGTGTCTTTGAATTATCTCTTGCCCAGAGTGGGGGCCTCAGCATTCTATCTAAATTAGAGAAAGGATTCCCCAGAACCGAGAAATCAGAGATGGGACGAAGAGGAGGAAGACGTACTCGCTGCCTCCTGGGCCCCTGCTGTGTGAGCGGATTCCTGCTTTCTCCCCTGCCTCACCCTATGTTGCCTGCTCTTGTCTCTGCCTGTTCCTGTCCCTGCCACCACCGTCACTGTCTTCCCTGTCAACGTCACTGCTCGTCTCTGTCTCCGTTGGGCCCCCTTCCCCGGAAGGACCCCAGCTCCAGCCTCTGAGCCCTGCGCTGTCCCCCTCCTGCTCAGCCATCTGAGTTCTCTGAGAGCCAGAGTTAACCACCCCCACTCCATCCCAGCCCACACACTGAAATTCCAGTAGCTCCAGTTTACTGTGGCCCCAAGCTCTGGCAGTGTTGTCTCAGGTAGGTAAAGGCAGGTGGGCGGCTCGCCCTTGTCAGGTCCCATAGGGCCCCCGCCTGCCTGCCTGCCCCCACTTCCTATTTGTGGCAACTTCAAATGTAGCGCCTTCCTGTCACCTCTCACACCCACGGGGGCCTCAAACACAGACAGAGGCTGGCTGCCCACCTGCCTACCTGCTTCCTTCCCCAGCCAGAGGGGACTTCTGCCGAGCCAGGTGAAGAGCCTCACCTAGGCCGCCTCTCCTTCTGGGGTGTTCTGAGACCTGGGGCAGGTTGGGAGGAGTCAGGGAAGAGGGAGAGGAGACAGGGTTTTGGAGGAATGAGACACCCGCGTGAGGGTGCCAGGCTCCGAGGGGCACCAGGGGTTAAGGAGGGTTACGGAGGGGAAGGGGAAGGGCCTCGGGACACTTGCCGAGCTGCGTGGTCCCTGGGCTGCGCGGCCCTCAGTGAAAGCAGCAGAGAAGTGAGGCGCTAGCCAAGCAGACAGCTGGCACAGGGCAGCCTCCTGTCAGCCCAGTCAGGACCAGGGGACTCTGGGTCCACTCGCTCAGACCGCCCCTGCTGAGGAAGCTGAGCCCGGGAAGTCTGGGTGGCGGGACACTGGGGCTTCCTCAGCTGCCCAGAAAAGCTGTGTGGATGAGCTGGGGGGCAGGGGCGCCCCTCAGTGCGGAGCCTGTGGTTGGTAGAGTCTTGGAATAGCTTCTCAATTCCCTGTGGCCCTGAGGAGGTCTGGAATGTTTCCTCAGATCTCTGAGCTCACCTGGAAGTACCTCCATGAGGACCTTCCTCTCTCCTCTCTTCCCCAGGGATGGGGATCAGGCCAGCTCTGCTCTTTGCCTCTGATTGGCCAGTCTCCATTCAATCCTCTTCTTGCCCCTACCAGGAAAGCATCATTGGCTTTGATGTCATCGCTGAGAGAGTCCTATCACATCAGCCAGTCCAACCCTCCCAGTTTGTAGATAGGGAAACTGAGGCCAGGAGGGGCAGTGACTGACTCAAGGTCACACAGTGGTTTCCTGGGAGAGCCAGCCCTTGAAGACAGGCTCTTATTTGGAGGACCTTCACTGCTCACCTGTGACTGACCTGTCTTCCCAGCAGGTAGTGGGGGCATGAAGGGGGAACCCGCTCCAGAGTTGGGTTGTTGCCACAAGACTAAGCCCCTGGGGAGCACAGGAGGCTCCCTGTCCCCCCACTCGGACTTCCAGCTCTGCCAAGGCAATCAGGTAAGGTGCGGTCCTATCCCCAATTTTGAGGCCAGGCTGCTTCTGGAAGGTGGGGATGTTAGGAAGAAGTAGGGGGAAAATCTGAAGGGACCTAGATTCCCCTGGTCCTGAGCACCCCTACCCCGGCACATCATGGGAATGTGCCCTTGGAAGTGCCAGAGACCCTCTCCCGTGCCCCAGGGGCCCGACTCTCCTGTGAGGCATGGGAAGGGACAGGGCCATGCAGGAAACTTGGCTGTGTGACCGTGACCTGGGCCTTAGAGGGAGGAGGCTCAGGGCCCTCCTGTGGGGTACACAGTCTTTGATGAGGATTTTTCTCTCAGTTCACCTTGGCTCCATTCAAGTTGATAGTCTGAGGGTGGTCAGGAAGGAAGGGTAGGAGGAAGAACAGGGCTGAGTGAGGGGTTCTGGGGCAGGGGGAGGGTAATCCTGGGGGTGGACGTGTAAGTCCCTTGGGAACGCGGAGGAGGGAAGGGGAAACCATTTGAGTGACAGACATGGTGGAGGCGGGTGTATGTTGGGGGGTCGTCTTAGCTTCTCCTCCCCCTTTGGAAACCAAACTAGGGGTGGAACCATCCCCAGGGACTATCCCAGGGGACTCCCAGCCCTAGCTCCCAAGCCCCTTCCCCCTGCCCTCCAGGTCTTCCCAGACCTCAGGCCACTTCCAGACACAGTGGATGCCCATGGCCCGTCCTGTGCCAGCTGGCTGTGCCCCTTGCCACTGGCACTGGCCAGGTCTTCCCTGCTGGCCTGCCCTCAGGGCCTGGATGTATACCTGTGCACCCTGCAGTCGGCACCCCCGGGCACAGCCCTGCAGGGTCTCAGAGAGGATGCCTTGAGCACAAGTAAGCCCAGGGCACGGGGCTGCACCTTGGTGGAGGCTGGAGGTGGGAAGCACTGTTAGGTTTGGGGATGAGAGACATTGCGGACCCAGTGTCACTCGTGAGGACAGAGCCTCAAGCACGCGTTACTGCCACATTTTGAGCTGGAGCTCTGCCTGGGGGTGCGAGGGGCTCTCAGGTGGTGACACATGAGCAGAGGTGAGCAGAGGAGGTGGGCAGTGGTTTTCTCAGGCATGGGTATGGGATCTGGTGTAGGCGTAGCTATTCCCGGGGATTGAGAGTGGCGCTTTGTCTGCCTAGAACGTTTGAGCTAGAGGGGCCTATTTTATAAGACAGGAGCCCTGGGAGTCAGGGAGTCGGGGGTGGAGTCCTGGTTCTGCCCTTTCTGGCTCCATGACATCATGGAGGCCAGTTTCTTCTTCCACAAAAGTACAATCTCACTAACCTATGTTCTACATTTATTGCTTACGATACACCATTTCCTTATGTAACTCGACCTGGAGGGCAGGGACCATGCTGCTGTGTCCTTTATTTCCCCAGCACAGAGTAAAGCAGCTCAGTAAAGCTGGTTGAGTGAATAAATGAGGATCCAAGCAGACAATCTACTTTTTAATCTTTATACATATTTAGTATTTTACTTTATATCACTCCCAGTTTAACTCCTACCTTACTGGCTGTTGCACCTCAGTCTCCCTTGCTTGCTCTCCACTACTTACCTCCTAAGTCTTCCCCTGCTCAGGAACTCAGTCCAGAGCCGCCTCCTCATCCCTCCCCTCCCCTCTCCTCCCCTGTTCCCATTTCCTCTCTTCTCCTCTCCTCTCTCTTCTTTCCCCCCTCCTCTCCTGTTCTCTTTATCTAGAGTAGCAGTTTGATAGAACTTCCTGCAATTATGGAAATGCTCTGTACTTGTGCTGTCTGATACCATACCTACTGAGCCTTTTAAGTGTGGCTAGTGCAAGTGAGGAACTGAAGTTTTTACTGTACTTATTTTAATCAATTTAAATGTGTCTGGTGGCTACCATTTTGGACACAGCAGATCTAGGACCACCTTTTATGGGACCTCATTTGGGCCCATGGCACCCAGATTTATGTCTCCAGCTCAGGCTGCTCCATTAATCTCCAAACCAATTCACCCAACTGCCCACTTGACTTCTCCACCTGTATGTCTAATAGGTTTCTTGAATCGTTTTCTCTCTCTGAAATCATTATGCGCTGCACAAATTCTAGCCTCTTTTATTGGCAAGGGCAATTGCAGACCAGGAAAGCCCAGAGAGGGGAGATGCCGTGCAGGCTAGAGCCCTCTCTCAGCTCCGAGCCAGGCAGGTTGATGCAGAGCAGAACTTTACCCGAGTCTGTGCGGCCCTGACCGTCTTCCCTTTCCTGCTCAGGGCACCAGCCACCAAGGCGGCCTGCCGGCTCCTCCAATGGCGAGAAACTCACAGCCAAGTACCCTCTGAGCGGGGAAAAGATGGGAAGCCAGCTGGAAAGAGCTGGCGAGAGGTCCCCCTGCCCATCCTTCTCTCCTCACAACAGCTCTTCCCCAAACCCTTGGCAAGACAAAAAGAGCCCCAGTCCCTTGGCTTTCTGCTCCTGGCCCCCGCCCACTGCCATCTCCAAAGAATTCCCATCCCACCTCCGCCCGTTCTATCCCGCGTACCCACTTCTCCTGCCCTCACCTTACCTGGTCACCTGTGGGGGCCTACCTTCTGTGCAGTGTCCCCCCCTCTTCATGCTGCCCCAGAACACCTCCTACACCACCATGGCTGTGCCCAGCTTGCTGATGAATGTCTATGAGGCCGGGCACTCCAGCACCCGGGGGGAGACCCTGCACCCCTACCCAGGGGCCTCTCAAGCCTCTGGCCAAACCCAACCCTCCCAGGCCTGGAATCCAGGCTCTGCAGCTGCCAGGACCTACTCCACAGGGCTGGAGCGTGCTGGCTGGGCGGTTCCAGCAAAGTCGGCCCAGCCGGACTCCCAGGCGGGCTCTTCGGCGCTGCCTTATCCGCTGAAGAAAGAGAATGGCAAAATCCTGTACGAGTGCAACGTGTGCAGCAAGAGCTTTAGGCAGCTCTCCAACCTCAAGGTATCTGCCTCTGGGCTCCGTGGCTCCCCTCAGCATCCTTCAATGACCCCCCCTCCCATCCTGCTTCTGGAATCAAGGACCTTACAGCCAGAAGGAACGCCTGGGCAACCTCTAGGGCCTATGACCTTGGCTGGTTCATTTGGCCCCTCAGTTTCACATCCGTAGAGAGGAGTCCTCTCCACACTAAAAGACTGTCTATGAGATCCTCTAATTTAAGTCAAAAATAGGGAAACTGAGAAAAGATTTGCCCAAGGTTACCTTGATTTAATGGTGCAGTCAGGTCTTGATCTCAGTCTCTCAACATCTAGGGCAAAGCCCTTTCTTGAACCACCATCCTCTCTGATTCCCAGTTAAGCCTCCTCTTGTTTACTTATTTGAAGTTCATGTGGGGGAACAGGTAGATTTTAGTGAGTCTAGACCACAGACCTGACAACCGGCCTTTTTCATGTGGGATCCTGCACATCAGCGCTGTGCTGTAAACATCATTATAGGCATCGTCCAGCAGGGGGCAACCATGGGCACATCGCTGTGTATCAGCAAAGACCGGAAGCTAGGCGCGAGTTGGCACCTGCTGAAGTTGAGGAAAAGTTACGGTTACTGGAGAACAGCCCTTCTGCATCCTCTAGGGCATGAATTCTTAAACTTTAACGAGCCTCAAACCACCTGGGGAGCTAGTAAACATGCAGATTCCTAGGCTCAGCCCCAGAGATTTTAATTCAGCTGGTCTGGGGTGGGACCTGAGAATCTGCATTTCTAACACCCTCCCAGGTGATGCTGCGGGTCTGTGGACCATACTTCGAGAAGCACTGCACAAGATACATATATATATATATATATATATATACACACACATATATATACACACACACACACACACGGGGTACCCCTCACCTGGCCTGCTGACCACAGCCATCTCCCCTCTTGCAGGGCAGCAGAGAGAGTGAGGGGACCCTGGGGAATGGTAGACTGGCCTTCAGGGAGGTGATACAGATGCAGGGGGATTGAGAGGCCTTGATGCCAAAAGGGGGCCCTATGGGGACGTGGGTAGAGATTTGAAGAGGATCCCCGGCCCTGCTGGAGGGCTCTGGGCAGTTGGCAGCATTTCTCCCACACCTGGCTCAGGTCCATCTGCGTGTGCACAGCGGGGAGCGCCCGTTCCAGTGTGCCCTGTGCCAGAAGAGCTTCACCCAGCTCGCCCACCTGCAGAAGCACCACCTGGTGCATACCGGGGAGCGGCCCCACAAGTGCCCGGTGAGACCATCCTTCCCCTCCCCTGTCCTCCTGCAGGCTGCCCCTGGGGGATGGCACCCGTGGCCTCCATTCCCCAACCATCCTGAGCAAGTGGAGACAGGACAGGAGGCAAGGGCTGGGGGGAAGAGGGAGGTGGAAGGGAAGGGCCAGGACGTGATATTGGAGGTCACCCCCTGGGCCTGGAGGGGAGAAAAGAGATGTATGTTTGTGGGGGGAGAAGAATGAAGTTAGGGGTCCTGGGGATACCCATTGCCTACTTCCCAGCATAGTTGGAGGAGTTAATGCTATAGTGTGTGTAAAGTATATAAACACTACTTATAACATCAGCTCAATGTTAGCTCCCTCCCTCTTTGAGCCTCACCATGTCCCTTGGGAGGTCAGAAGGGCCCAGACTCTTTCCCTGTTTTAAAGAGGCAGAAATGAAAGCAGCATAGTGGTTATAGTCCGGGCTACCTGGGTTCAAATCCTAGCTCTGCCTCCAACTTGCTGTGTGAGCTTTGGCTAGTGGCTTCACTTCTCTGAGCCTCTGCGTTTTCATTGTAATATAGGAGTAGTACTTAGTCCTGCTTCTCCAGAGTCCTGGAGAAGACTAGTACACGAGAACAGTTCCTGGCATGTAGCAGCTCCCAGTAAATGTTAATTATGCCCACTGAAGCTGCAGCCCCACGCATAAGGGTTCTATGTGATTATCTCATTCAGTCCACCATACCTATGAGGTTAGGTATTAATACTCTCATGTTACCAATAAGGAGAGCAAGGATCAGAGAGGGGAAGTCACCTATACAAGGTCATGCAGGGAGTAAAAGAACCAAGATACTAACCCACTCTGACTGGCTACAATCTGCCAGACACTGTGGGTCCCAGGGAGGAATCATGGGGGGAAAGCTTCCAGGCCTGCATTACAGGGAGGTGGTAGGGGGGTATTTTCAAGATGGGGAGGGGGAGCAGAGATCCTGGGTCAACCAGGTGGGCAGAGCTGACGCCAGTGCCCATTCCCATCAGATGTGCCACAAACGCTTCAGCAGCTCCAGCAACCTCAAGACCCACCTGCGCCTGCACTCAGGGGCCCAGCCCTTCCAGTGCAGTGTCTGCCCAAGTCGCTTCACCCAGCACGTTCACCTGAAGCTGCACCATCGGCTGCATTCACCACGGCCCTGCAGCCTTGCTCACACCCACCTGCCCCTGGCGTCTCTTGCCTACCTTGCCCGATGGCACCAGGGGGCACTAGATCTTGTGGTGGCCCCATCAGAGAGGCAGATAGACTGGGACGTGGACAAGGTCAAGGTGTCCTCAGCATCCTGGGGAAAGCAAGGGCAGCCAGCCTGAGCAGTGGTGCCAGGACTGCCCCCGGGAGGGGGCAGGGGCAGAGCAATTAAAGGATTTTCTCTATGATGAGTTGAGGTCTCCTGAGCTTCAATAGTGGAGGGGGAGGTCACCATGTATTTGCCAGACTTCACACCCCACTCCACCTGGCAGTTCAGGGAACACAGCCAGGAAGAGACTATGCTACCCACCGCGCGGGGTGGGTGCCTGCAGCCATCTAGACTTCACACCCCACTCCACCTGGCAGTTCAGGGAACACAGCCAGGAAGAGACTATGCTACCCACCGCGCGGGGTGGGTGCCTGCAGCCATCTACTCTGGCTGGGTTTGAGTTCCACTCTCCGTTTGGGACCTATCTGGGACCAGCCGCACCATCTCAGCTCGTTGATGGACAGTCCAGCCTTCCAGGTCGCTGCAAGGTGCAGACCGTGCTGCCAAGCACAGGACACACTGCTCTCTTTTCTGAACAGATGTTCCAGCACCTGCCCAGATGCCTGTCTGCTGCTTCCCGCAACGTTCTTGTCTCACAGTTCCTACGTGCCCCCTCAGCTGGTACTCCCTGCCGTGGTCAGGTGCGGCATACTCCTCCCTCTGTACACGCCAGGATCTGAGCTCCCTGTGGGAGAGGCAGGAACACAAGGATATCAGTGTCCACTCATGACCCACAAGCAAGATGTCCCCCTGTGTGTCAGGACCAGTCATCACAGAGAACAAATGGCTAAGGAGGCACCAAGCTCGGGGAAGGGGTTGAGGTCCTACAAGGACTGCCGGCAGGGAAGAACTGGCAGAGAGCCTGGGGAACTGGGACCCTCCTGATGGTCTTTCTTCCTGCAGTCCCAGAGGATCCCCCAATGTGCAAGGTATGCCCCCCCGAGAGTTAAGAGAGGTAGCATCAGGTGGGAAAGGGTACTGCCCTTTGGGGGTACAGGAGGCCCAGGTTATAATCACAACAGTAGCCATTATTAAATCATAATAGCTGGCCAACTTCCAGCAGGGGTCGCCGTTCGCATCCCTGTGGGTTTCGGATAGGCTTCCCCACCAGGGGAAGATTCCCCCACAGGCGAGATTCCCGCTGTGTCATAGGGTCTCCAGGACCGAGAGAGAGAACTCTCATAAGGGTCCACCATGGCAGGGTAAGGGCAGGGTCGGCGTCGGTCCCCACCAGTATCGAGGTCTAGGTTCCAAGCCCACCTGTCACCCTTTTGACCCCGCCCAACATGTCAACCAATCAGGCTAGCTCCCCCAATCACGCCCATTCCCGCCCCTGGCTCCGCCCCTGCGTTCTAGCTCCTCCTTCTCCGGGGGGGCGGGAAAGACCCTTGGCTCAGTCCAGCCTCCTGGCCCGTTCTAGCCCCAGGCCCTTCCTTTCCGGCCTACTTTGTGCAGGCCCAGCTTGAAGGCTTCCAGCACCGGGACCCGGTGGGTCCCTGGCGCTTCCGGAGGCCTAAAGAAGTAGCGCAGACAGGGCCAAGAGCTGCAACGGGGCGGGGGTGGGGGTGGGGGAAGCAGGGGGGGGTGGCCTGGGTGGGGACGACCCCTGCAGAGCACACCCCCTGCCCTGGGGCTTGGGCAGCATCTGGATCGGTCCTCACCCCGCGCCCGCACTGCGGGCCGGGCGCTGTTTGCTCAGGGGGGCGGGCCGGAGGAGGCGTTTCTCTGTAAATGAGCGGGATCCGGGTGGCCCCCGCGGCCCGGGACCGGTCAGGTGTCCTGACGCCCCGAGCCTGGGACCTTGCCCTTGCCATGGCCGAGCGGCGCGGGGGCCTGGGGGCCCGCCTGGCTCGCCGCCTGGCCAGGCTAGGGGTCCGGAGGGAGTGCAAGGGGAAGCCGATACCGGAGGAGGCCAGATCCCGGGATAGGTGAGGGGTTTGGAGGAGGGCCGCTCGGGGCGCCCCTGGGCCCAAGGGTGTGGGTGTGTGTCTTGGAGTGTACCTGATGTTCAAATATCCTGTATGAGTGTCTGGGAGCATAAAAATATACCTGTCGGTGTACCACGATTTTGGTTATGTGGACTTTATATTATAAAGTTCCTGTGCTTTTATAAAACTTTACAACAAATTTGCAATTTCCTAAGTCTGGCAGGTGGCATGCCAGGGAACTCCTGATTTTCTCTCCAGAGATAGTTGAAAGGCAAATATGGTGGCTCCTCCTGCCCCTGTGGACTTTGATTCTCTCATCACAGGCCAGTTTAGCTCTGGTCTTCACGTCCCTTTGTCATGAGTATGACAGGTTCCTGAGTTGGCTTAGACTGCACTGCATTCGCCCTTAAATGCCATGAAGAAGTTTTCCCCCTGTCATCTCAGATTGTAATAACATTAAACTTTTATTTGTCACTTGCTTGGTACTGTACCTGGATTATCTCATTTAATCCTCACAGCAGCCAGACAAGGCAGGTATTTTGTGTGAGTCAGATAAGGAAATGGAGGTCCAGAGAGGTTAAGTCACCGCCCCAGTCACACAGCTGGGAAGTGGTGGGGCTGGGACACAGGCTTAAGCAGTCTGACTCCAGGGCCCACATCCTGAAGCACTGGGCTGCTCTGTTGCTTGGAGAGATTTTGGGACTGCAAGCCAGGGGGCCAGAGCTCTGTCCTAACCCTAGATGCCACTGGCCACGTGACCCTGAACAAATTGCTACATCTCTCCTAGCTGGTTCACTGTTACTTGATGTCTGAGAGGAAGGGAAAAGGCTCTGTGGGTGGCCAGGCTGAATGGCTGGGAGGGGCATAGCGAAGAGGACCCCAGTAGCTCACAGGCCCTGTATCTGCAAAGAACATGGCGTGTGCTCTCAGGCACGGGGTGTTTGTGTCTCTGTGCAGTGACTGGGCAATTTGTTCTGATCTTATCATGACACGGCTGTCTCCAGCCTGCCCTGGGAGGAGTGGAGGCAGTCGTGGTGGGGCCAGAGTGAGGGGAGGAGTTTGTGCTGCTCTCTCACACAAAAGAGAAAGGAGGGGAGGGCCTAGCCACCCTATACCTGGAAGCCTGGATGGCCGGGGGTGCCCACACCCTGCCAGTGCCCTCCCTGGAAATCACACCCCCTCCCTTTACCCTGTCTGGCAGGAACCTGCCCTATAGGCCCAGAGGGCACTGCTCCTCCCTTTCTTTCCCCACTTGAGAGGAGGCAGGGCTGCGGGTGAGTCAGGGACAGGGAGGGCAGGGTAGGGACTTCGCATGCTCCTGGGCCAGCGTGATGATACATCCCATGTGTGCACTTGGACTTGGTTCTCACTGGCTGTGGGAATGGGACTCTGGCCCTGAGGCACAGGCCTCTGCTCCCTGCTGATTGCCTGGAGTGGGGGGCAGAGTGTACGGAGGGGGCAGCCAAGGCACTTCCTCATCTTGCCCCCATTAGCATGGTGATGCCCAACCAACCTTTGGAGTGATACCATCCTAGTGTCTTAACTCCAAGGCTCACTAGCCGTGTGACTCCAGGCAAGTCACTTTACCACTCTGGACCTCAGTTCCTTACCTGAAAAATGAGGACAATAATATCTACCTTTTAGGATTATTTGTGAGGCTTAAAGGAGATTATGTAGGCCTGGTACCTAGTGCTAAACCTGGCATAGGGTGGGCCTCAGCAAATGGCAAGCTTTTGAATTATTAGGGTACTGTCCCTTTTCTGTATTCTGGCCCTGATACAGGCCCAGGCCCATCCCATCCCTGTCTCTCTGTCTCTGGAGGTGGAGTGGACAGCTGGGGGAGGGAGCAGAGAGGAGGCTGCTGCATAGTCCTCTCCTGCCCCGCAGCCCCGCGCCCCCGAGATTTCAGGTGCTCATCCTGCCTGTGTGGGCCCTGAGAGAAGAGGTGGGAGAGCCACCAGGTCCAGTCTGGGGGTGGGAGAGGAGGAGGCTACTTCATTCCTTTCCCTGTGCTTCCTTCCCAGGCCCTGGGGTGGCCAGAGCTGCCCTGACCTGGCCCAGGGCCAGGGCAGCACCAGCAGAGTCAGCCTCAAGGTAGGAGAGAATACAAGGGTGGGGGAGTGTAGGGGAGCAGAAGCTCTGGGAGGGGCTGGGCCGGGCCTGAGAACCCTGACTTACAAGTTAGGCAACTGGAGTTCTCTCATCCCTCCTCTGCCACGGATTCACTGTGTGACCCTGAGCAGATCACTTCCCACTTCTGAACCTCAGCTTCCCCATCTGCAAAATGCGGACAGTAATGCCTCTTAGGGCTGTTGTGAGAAATAACGTAAGAGATGTAGAACCTCCAGTGCGGGGCCTAGATGCTCAGAAAACAGCTTCCTAATGTTGGGGCCCCTGGGGGAGGCATGTAGGGGCAGTACCTGTTCTCAGGACCCCCTTTCCACACTCCCTCCTTTAGCTTGACCTTCCCCATCTTTGACCCCTTTTCCCCACTTCCTGGCATGGCCCCCAGGGGTGACGCTGGGCCAGTGGCTTAACCTTCTGCCCGCAGTTTCCCCATCATCAGTGGGGACCCGAGCCATGGATTGGACAGAGACAAGGTCCCCCACTCCCTACTCCCTGGAGGAGCAGACGGCTTCCTCTGGAGGTGGCTCAAGCAGCCATGTGTCTCTCTGTGATCCTGAATACTATCAATAATTACTAGCATTTAATTGAGTACTGCTGGTACTCTGCATGGATTATCTCATACAATCTTCACAGCACTCCCAGGAAGCAATATTTTTATTATCACGCCCATTTTACACATGGGGAAACTAAGATGCAAGAGGTATTGCAGCTAGAAAGTAACAGAGCTGAGAATCAAGCCCAGCTTGCCTTGCTCCGGGCCCCCAGATTAATGATCCAACCCTCCTGTTTCTTGAGATGTTCAGCCTCTGGGGAGTGAGAGGCTGCATCTATTTCATAGATGAGTACGTTAAGGCATTTGGGATCAAGGGCCTCTGCTAGGAGGAATTTGACCCCAGATTTGGCTCCTCTGTTGCCAGGGACACAAACCCATCCCTGAAAACTGGTGTTTTGGGTGGCAGTGTCCATTTGGGTCCGTGGTCCTGAACCCTCTTCCCTCACACCCACAGCTAGGCTGGGCCCCAGGGGAAGACAGCGGACAGAAGTCAGTGTTGTCCCACTTAGGCGAAACCGCTTTCCAGGCTCCCTCTTGTCCCAAGAACATCTCTATGCCCAAGTACCTCCTCCCAGATGTGTTTGGGAATCTCGGGCTGGGAGGGTACTGGGGAGTTGGCTGCAGGCTCTCTGGAAGCCAGGAGCGGGCAGAGGCCACGGGCATTTGTGGCAGGCATGCCCACAAAGCCCCTAATGCCCAGGGCAGCTGGTACCAAAGGGCTGGAGGCCAGAGGATTCCTGGGAAATCAGCAGTTGGCCTGAGAATCAGGAGCCCTCACTGTGTGACTTAAGTCATGTCAGTGTCCACTCTGGGCCTCACCTTCCTCACATGCAGAATGGGAAGGGGTGAGTTGAATGCTGAAGGGCCTTTCCAGAGCTCTGCCTCTTTTTCCAGATCTTGTGGCCTAAGAGGCAGTCTCTCCTTAAGGCAGCTCTGCTTGGTGTCAGATCTCTGCTCAGCTTCTTCTGTGACAAGGAGGGCAGCCGGGGTGTCAGGAGTACCCAGGAGTCAGGGGAGCGATGCTGTCACCTGGTCTCTGCTTCTGCTTTCCCTCAGGCACAAGCCCAGAGCCTCTCAGAGTTGGACCTTTGGGCAGGGAGCCGTGGCTCCTGGCTTTGGAAGCAACGACACAGCTCAGGGAGGTCTGCTGAGCCACTGGGGCGCCTACAGAGGCCAGCAGTGGGCAGTGCCTCTGACCTGGCTAACTATGCCTCTGTGGGGCCAGAGAGCCTGGCACTGGCGGTGACCTCAGCAGAGCCTGCTGGGACCAGGTGTCCCTCATGCCCACCACCAGCTCCTGGATGTTTGGAACAAGGATCTCCAGGCTGCACCTCCCTGCAACCCCCGTACACAGCCCCGGAGATTCCTCTGAGGCCTGAGCCACCCAGCAACCTGGAAGACGTGCGGCCCCGCCCAGCATCCTCCCCCAGGGCAGAGGGGGCAAAGGGCGAGCCTACCAGCGCAGGGCCAGCCCTGCCCGAGCCAGCCCAGACTCTACGTGAGTGTCCCTCTGCCAGGAGGACCCGCTACCACATCACCGTCACCCTGCAGGGGCGTGGGCAAGCACCTGGGGAGGAGACTGAGGAGCCCAAACCGGCCCGACCAGCTCCCCACCCCTGCGGCCCTGAGGAATCCAGGGGCTGGCAGGAGCCTCCCCAGGGCCCCCGCCCCATCACAGGGTGCCTGGTGGACCTGCCTCAAGAGCCCCGGCTGAGAGCCCCACCACATCAGGGGAGCACGGCCCAGCAGCAGGAGCTCCAGGCTGGCCAGATGCCTGGGTCCCCGCATAGATGGTGAGTAGACTTCGCCCCACGTGGGGCAACGCGGGGAGGGGAAACCGGCCTGGCTGCCCCCTCTTGGGTCTCTATCTTGTCTCTGGGCTTCTCCAACTCAAGGCCCATTCATTCAGTTCCCTGGGTGTGAGCTGACTCTGCCATCCCCTCCCCTTCCCAACTCTGCCCTCCTTTCCCTCCCCTCATCCAAAGGCTACCTCCTGGGACCCAGTGCTTCCCTATTCCTCTGTCCGCCTGAGGAGGGGGATATCCTGTCATGGAGAGGATGGGGGAGGGATCACCTTATCCTCAGCAACACCCCCTCATTCCCTCGTTCTGTTCCGGAGACCACATTCCCAGCCTGAGAAGAGGCTCTCAGCCAAAGTGCTGTATGTCCTGGAGCAAGTTGCTTAACTTCTCTGGGCCTTGAGTTGTCAAGTAGATTTGGTAGCTGGAGATGAGGAAGGAGGAGGTGGTTACAGGAAAATACTTTGAACTCTAGAGAGTTGGGCTGCTGAAATAGCAGGGATGATTTTTTAAATAAATTTATTTATTTATTTTTGGCTGTGTTGGGTCTTTGTTGCTGCTCGTGGGCTTTCTCTAGTTGTGGTGAGCGGGGGCTACTCTTTGTTGCGGTGCGCGGGCTTCTCATTGTCGTGGCTTCTCTTGTGGCAGAGCACTGGCTCTAGGAGCGCAGGCTTCAGTAGTTGTGGCACGTGGGCTCAATAGTTGTGGCACGTGGGCTCAGTAGTTGTGGCTTGCAGGCTCTAGAGCTCAGGCTCAGTAGTTGTGGCGCATGGGCTTAGTTGCTCCGCGGCATGTGGGATCTCTCCGGGCCAGGGCTCGAACCCGTGTCCCTTGCATTGGCAGGCAGATTCTTAACCACTGCACCACCTGGGAAGCCCAGGAATCCTTATTAATAAAGCTTCAGTCGCAACAATAGTTACCCCACATGGTTCTGTGTTGGCGGCACTGAGGTTCCCAAGCCTCCGTTTTTAACTTGTGTTGAAATTACTCTCCTGAATCTGCCTGGTGGGCTCAGAGGTGGAAGGATGTGTCCCCTAAAACTCACTGAAGAGGGGATGAACATGGGATCTCTCTAGAACCACGGGGAAGGGCACTGGGCCTCAAACAGGGCTCTGAAAAGTTCCTAATGATGATGGTGGTGGCTGTCACTTATGGTTTGTTTTCTAAGCATAATTCTATTTAATCCTCACAACAGCCCCATGAAGTTGGACTAATCCTGCTCTCCACCTTTCCACCCCAATTACAATAGGGAAACTAAGGCTCAGAGAGGTTTCATCACCTGCTCAAAGTCAACCAGAAAGTGAAGGGGCCAGCATTTGAACCCGGGTGCCTGTGTTCTAACTACTTCTCTCTCCTGCCTCTAACGGAGGCCTCGGCGGCCTTGTGCAAGCACTGGAGTGTTGAGTGTGGCTGCTGTGTGGACTGCAGAGCTTTCTGTAACCTCGTGGAGGCAGACTTGGCAGTACTGTGTCAGCAGAGGCCGCATCAGGGATGACCAGGCCTCTGGGCAGGAGTCAGGGTAATGATTCTGCGACAAGGAAGAGGGACATGTGCGACCCAGACTGGCTCAGAGACCTGCTGCAGGGGGAGGTTGTGCCCCAGCTGGGGGAGAAGGGCTGCAGAGAGAGAGAGGGTGAGTGGGAGGGGCAGTCCTTGGAGAGGGGAAAGGAAGGAGCAGGAGGTTCATCTGGGGGACTTGGGCTCCATCTGCTACTCCCTGACTATTTTGGGCACAGGTGGATAATGACAGACCCGCAGGAGGTGAGGGCTTACTTAGAAAGGAAGGAAGCGGACCTCCAGGGGTGTCATCCTTCTCCGTTCCCTTTCTGGGGGAGGGTTCTCTGGGCCAGGATTGGCAAATATGGGGGGTGGGGAGGCGCAACGCAATTGGGTCTGGAAATGTAAGATGTGTATGCATCCAAGTGTGTGCATCTGTTCAAATAAGGGTGAATTTCAAGGGGAGGAGGGCTGGGGGCTGTGAATTGACTCTGTGTGTGTGTGTGTGTGTGTGTGCTGTGAATGTGTGTGCATGTGTCACTGTGTTTGTGTGTTTCTGTGTGTGTGTGTGACTTGTGTGTCTGCTGTGTCCCTGTGTGTATATCCCCGAGTGTCTGTGACTGACTCTGCTGTGTTTGTGTGTCTGACTGTGTACGTTGGGGTAAGTATCTATGTGTGTTTTTGTGCCTGTGTGACTCTGTGCGTCTGTGCCGTGTGTGTCTGTGTGTGATGCAGCACAAGCTTGTACGCCTGTGGGCTGGTTTGACCTAGTTTGTGGGTGACTCACAGGTAAGCGGGGAGAATCCAGGACGTGTCGGGTTAGACGAGGCTCTTTCCCACACTCCCCCCGCCCCCTCCTCAGCCTCTCCCTTTCCCAGCCCCACACACCTGATTTGGAAGCCACAGGTTAACCTGTGACAAATCCACCTATGGTCCGGGGCCCTGAAGAAGAGAGGGCTCTGGAAATGGGCATTTCTGCTGGCCTGGAAGCGGCATCCTGGGTCATTGGGCTGTGTCTTCAGAGGAAGGACAATATGGGGGAGGGCTATAGGCAGGCAGATTCCTGCATAGTTTGAAGAACATTCTAGCCATCACAACTATTCAGGAATGGGACAGGTCAGCTGTCAAATATCGACCTCCCTGTCACTAGAGGTATGCAAGCAGAAACAAATGATCACATGCTTGTGGAATGACTATCAGGGGTGTTGTCCAGGGGTTGGGTTGAGAGAAGCATAGAATCATAGGTCACTGTGACCTATGATCTGATTACCAATGGCTTCCTCTGAAGCTGCTCTCCTGTGGCTTTGCCAAAGCCTATGGAGGCTTTCCAAATGTGGTTCCTGTTTTTTATGTCTAATTCTTTGACTTCTGTACTCCTAGGATACCACCTCCAAGAGAAAATTGGCTTTGGATGAACCTAACCAGGGCCTAGCGCATCACGTGACACGATTAGCGCTGAATGAATGAATGAATGAATGAATGAATGACTTAGAACCCAGGCTTTGACCCTTACTATCTGCCATCACGGACAGGGAATCTCAGCGAATGGTAGTTGTTATTGTTATTCAGAAATGGAGATGAGACTTGGGACAGGGGCTCATCAAGGGGTGAAGCTCCATGTGCGGGGGAGGCTCAGCAAGGAGGACAGGGGAGAGGGTCAGGCCTCAGGGAGGGGCTGCAATCCAGGGCCTCAGGTGTCTGAGTGTGTTGCTCTCAGGAATTCTGGCCCGGGGAAAGGATTGGGCATCCATCTCAGCCCCTCACCTCCCCCATATACAAGGCTTTTCTGGGGCCACTCAGACCCCGTCCTGGGCCAGGCCACATGCTGTCACAGCCACCAGTGGTCCCCGAGTCAGGTCAGGCTTCCCTGGGCCTCATCCCCATTCATCTCTGCCCCTCATAAAACCTGAGTCACTGCTGGGGCCACAAGACAGGGCCAAAGTTCTGGGTTCTACCAGCCTCTCAGGAGGGAGCAAAATAGAGAGGGAGGAGGGAAGTTGGGGGCATGGGTCCATTTCCGGCCTTAACTGCCCTTATAATGGTCTGGGGGCTGCCTCACAGAGAGGAGGAGCTGCAGACAGGCTGGTACTGAGGCTGATGCGGAACAAGCTGACCTTCTGGGTCCTTGAGGCCTGAGAATAGGATTGCCCTGCTCAGTGCAGCCTGGAAGTCGGAGTAGCTGACTGGCCCCTCCCCCTCTAGGACTGTGTGGCCTCCTTTAAAAGTAAACCCCCAAACCACAGAGTCTTAGTTTACCAGATACATCAGGGAATTTGATTTGGTGGTTAAGCACTTAGGGTTGGGTTCAACTCTTGCCTCTGCTACTGTGTGACTCTGGGCAAGTTTCCTAACCTCTCTGAGCCTTTCCCCCCTCATGTGCAAAGTGGGAATGTTTGTTTATAATTTTTTAAATTATTTATTTATTTGGCTGCGCTGGGTCTTAGTTGTGGCACGTGGGATCTTTTAGTTGCAGCATGCGAACTCTTAGTTGCGGCATGCACGTGGGATCTTGTTCCCTGACCAGGGATCGAATCCAGGCCCCTGGAATTGGGAGCACAGAGTCACCAGACCACCAGGGAAGTCCCTTGTTTATAATTTATAAATAATTTATTCTGTTTTTTAAAATTGAAGTGTAGTTAATTAATAACAATTTATAATTGTTAGTTTCAGGTGTACAGCAAAGTGATTCAGTTATACGTATCTTCAGATTATTTTCCACTATAGGTTATTACAAGATATTGAATATAGTTCCCTTTGCTATACAGTAAATCTTTGTTGCTTACCTATTTTTTTTTTTTTGCTTATCTATTTTATGTATAGTAGTTTGTATCTGTTAATTCCATACTCCTAATTTATCCCCTCCCCTTCCCCTTTGGTAACCATAAGTTTGTTTTCGATGTATGTGAGTCTATTTCTGTTTTGCATATAGATTCATTTGTATTATTTTTTATTTTTTAATTAATTAATTAATTAATTAATTATTTATGGCTGCATTGGGCCTTCGTTGCTGTGCGCGGGCTTTCTCTAGTTGTGGTGAGCAGGGGCTACTCTCCGTTGCGGTGCGTGGGCTTCTCATTGCAGTGGCTTCTCTTGTTGCGGAGCACAGGCTCTAGGTGCGTGGGCTTCTGTAGTTGTGGCACGTGGGTTCAGTAGTTGTGGCACAGGGGCTTATTTGCTCCACGGCATGTTGGATCTTCCTGGGCCAGGGCATGAACCTGTGTCCCCTGCATTGGCAGGCGGATTCTTAACCCCTGTGCCACCAGGGAAGCCCCTGTATTATTTTTTAGATTCCATATTCAAGTGATATCATATAATGTTTGTCTTTCTCTGTCTGATTTACTTCACTAAGTATAATACTCCCTAGGTCCATCCATGTTGCTGCAAATGGCAATATTTCATTCTTTTTTTATGGTTGAGTAATATTCCATTGTATTTACATACCACATCTTCTTAAGCCAGTCGTCTGTTGATGGGCAACTGGGTTGCTTCCATGTCTTGGCTATTGTTAAGAGTGCTGCTATGGGGCTTCCCTGGTGGTGCAGTGGTTGAGAATCTGCCTGCCAATGCAGGGGACATGGGTTCGAGCCCTGGTCTGGGAGGATCCCACATGCCGCGGAGCGGCTGGGCCCGTGAGCCACAATTACTGAGCCTGCGCATCTGGAGCCTGTGCTCCGCAACAAGAGAGGCCGCGATAGTGAGAAGCCCGCACACCGCGATGAAGAGTGGCCCCCGCTTGCCACAACTAGAGAAAGCCCTCGCACAGAAACAAAGACCCAACACAGCCATAAAAATAAATAAATAAATAAATAAATAAATTTAAAAGTAAAATCACAGGTTTAAAAAATGGCAACTGTTTAAAAAAAAAAAAAACTAAAAAAAAAAAGAGTGCTGCTATGAGCATTGGGGTAAATGTATCTTTTTGAATTAGAGTTTTCGTCTTTTCTGAATATATACCCAGGAGTGGGATTGCTGGATCATATGGTAGCTCTATTTTTAGTTTTTTAAGAAACCTCCATACTGTTTTCCATAGTGAATAATTTGTTCTTTATGAGGAAGCTTATGAGCCAGCGTTTTAGTTTATAAAGTGAGTTTTTTTCTTTTAACATCTATTTCTTTTTTTAAAATTTTAATTGGGGTATAGTTGCTTTACAATGTTGTGATAGTTTCTGCTGTACAATGAAGTGAATAAGCTATATGTATACATATATCCCCTCCTTCTTAGACCTCCCTCCCCACCATCCCACCCATCTAGGTCACCACAGAGCACTGAGCTGAGCTCCCTGTGCTATACAGCAGTTTCCCACTAGCTATCTATTTTACACTCGGCAGTGTATATATGTCAATCCTAATCTCCCAGTTCATCCCACTTCCCCTTCCCCCCTCCACCGTGTCCACACGTCCGTTCTCTACGTCTGTGTCTCTATTCTTGCCCTGCAAATAGGTTCATCTGTACCATTTTTCTAGATTCCACATATATGCGTTAATATACAATATTTGTTTTTCTCATAAAGTGAGTTTTTATTCTTTCTCTCTTACTGGATGCTGACAATAACCCTGTGAAGCACATACTCTTGTTATTCCAGTTTTGTGGCTGGGGGCCCTGAAACTTGCCGGGGAGAAGTGGCTGCCCAAGGTCATCCTGCTAGTGAGTGACAGGGCCAGGGGGAATCCAGCTTTGCTGGAGGCCAAAGCTGTCTTTCCTTACCTTCCTTTATAGTGATCAGAAACACGGTCAGAACATCACTTGCCTAATTCTCAGTTTTACGGTTTTCTAGTTTTCAGCTCCTTGAGGACTAGCCACAGGGCTCCTTGGGCAGAGTCCCAGCCCCATCCACAGACCAGTGGGTCAGACCCATATGCCTTTCTGCTCTCTCCCTTCTCTCTCCTTCTAGGCTTAGGCCTTAGCTTCACCCCTTGAAGGACCCTGGCATAGGAGAACACCTGAAAGTAGGGAGAGGGGTGGGAGATCTGAGAGTATCGTGCCCGGTTTACAGATGAAGAAACAAAGGCCCCAAAGCTCAAATGATTTGCCTGAGGTTACTCAGCCTGACCTTGGCAGGGGGAGTGATTCTGCACTGCAGAGAGCTACCCTGACCACCCCCGACCCTGTCTCTCCTCTTCCCGGCACCCTCTGCAGTGAGCTGGACCACAGTGAGCCAAGGACACCTCAGGATCCGTTGCTGGGGCCCAACACGGACGAGGCCAGTGGGCCCCCAGCTCGGGCCAAGGCCCGAGTGGTGAGCACCTCACTGACATGGGGGCAGTGGCCCCCTGCCCAGGAAGAGAGCAAACACCGTTTTCACAAGGTGTCCCTGTTATCAGGGGCACGGCTGGAAGTCCCCCAGGAGGAGATGTCTGAGAATGGCCACCGTCGGGAGGAAGTCAACGGCTTTGCTGCACGGGAAGAAGAGACTATGAATCACCAGGGTCCCGGGGACGGGGCTGGCTCCAAAAGCTTCCAGAGCCATGGGCCCATCTTTTCCAAAAAGTACACACTGCCCCCCAAGGAGAAAAGGCCAGTGGGAAGGCCAAAGGAGGCTGTGGACCAGGGTGATGGCAGTCCCCAGGACCCCAGGACTGAGCTACCGAGCCCAGGAGCCACGGCCAAGACTGAGTGTTTGGCGCCGGTGCATGGGCCTCATGAGCCCAGGCCCAACCCAGGTGTGAGTCTCACCAGCAGGAGCTCCCGGAGCCTCGAGGAACGGCGGGTGACACGCGCTGTGCGGACTACCATGGCGGTGGGAGGGCACGTGGACCGACAGGTGAACAGCTCTGTGACGAACTCCGTGGGGCTAACGCTCCCGGGCAAGGCCCTGCCCAGGGGCCGCAATGCCGCCCGCATGGTGCAGGCAGTGGTGGTGAGCCCCCGAGCCGAGGACTCACCCAGCCGCAGCCAGGCCCTGGAGCTGCTAAGTAGACTTGTGCCTGCTGGGTGGAGCCCACCTGCCAGCCGGTTTCCCAGGCCCCTGGCTGCTGTGACAAGGAGTCCAGGTCTGGGCAGCACAGAGGGTGCAGCCCCGGGGCAGCTGCCTGAGACAGGGACAGCAGAGCCAGAGGACAGATCTGTCCTGGCTCCCGTAGGCTTCCCGGACTATGCCCACCCGCCTCAGAACCAGGATGTCCCTGCAACCCACCCGGACCGAGACCAGGACAAAGCCCCAGATGCCAGGATCCATGAGGTCCCAAGAGTGCAGAGAGCATCCAGCCCCACCCAGCTCCCTCTCCAGACCTCTCAGGGCCACACACCAGTACCCTCCTCTCCCAGACTCCAGACCCAAACCCCCTCCCTGGGCCTAGGTCACCCCCCAGAGCAGCCTGAAGTACCTACTCATGCTAGGGCCCAGCTGACTCTCAAGCCCAGGGGACCCCAGGCCTGGCCCTCCGTCAAAACGGAAGGGCATCCAGATCCCCCTGCTGCCACCAGCCTGCCCACGGTGAAGACTGCGGCTGTTATAGTCCCTGGACAATCTCTTGCTCCATCCTCTACAAGAAGGAAGGCTGTCACCAGCCCAGGAGGTCTTTCTGCTCCATTCTCCCCAAGGAATAAGGTTGTTCAGGACTCTGAAAATGTCCCTATCTTCTCCCTTACCCAGAAAGAGGTAGTGCAGAGCCCTGGGGTTCCTGCTGACTCAACCCCCACCCAGAAAGAGGTAGTACAGGGTCCTAGTGCTCCTGCTGCCTCATCCCCTAAAGCAACCAAGGTTGCCCAGGCCCCAGAAGGCAGCCCTAGCACCCAAAAAGAGGTTGTCCAGAGTACTGAAGGCAGCCTTGCCCCTCCTCTCACCAAGGAGGAGGCTGGTCAAGGCCTGACAGCTCCTGCTGTCCCATCCCCCAAACAGGAAAGGGAGGTTCAGGACTCTGAGGAGAGCCCCATCTCATCTCCTACCCAAAAAGAGGTTGTCCAGGGCCCTGGTGCTTCTACTGTCCCATATTCTACCCAGAAAGTAGTTGTCCAGGGCCCTACTGCTCTCATTGCCCCCTCCTCCTCAGGGGGCAAGGTATCCCTCAGCCCAGGAGGCCCCCCTGCCCCAAGGCTGATGGGAGCAGAGGCCAGCCTGGAGTCCCAGCTTGTCCCTGACTCCGCCGAGGGCAAGACGTTCCCAGAGCCATCAAGGGAGGAGGAGGAGGTGGCCCTGACTGCTGACCTGGAGATTTTCCTGGATACCCTGCGGAGTATGGAGCCCCCCGAGATCCTCCGCACTCACCGGCTGCCACGAGCCCCCCGCTCCTCCTACCTGGCCATATACGCCACGTTGCCCGCCATCGAGGAGGACCAGCCTGGGCCATGGGTGCTGGGACCCAGCCCCCAGGGGGTGCCTGCACTGGAAGAAAATGAAGAGGAAGAGGGAGAGGAGGAGGAGGAGGAGGAAGAACCACAGAACCCCTACCTGAGCGACAGTGAAAAGCTCCAGCTCAGGCAGGAGAAAGCCAGGCCCAGCCCCTCCTGGGAATCCCACCCTGCCCGACCCCCCCAGGTCTCTTGCTCTCTTCTGGAGATGATGAAGAAGCACACAGCAGGTGCCAAGGGCGCCCACCCAGAAGTTGGGCCAGAGCAGCAGGCAAGCAGCCGGCTCACTTCCCGTCTTGGATGCAGCCTTCTCTTTGGGGGTCTGGTGCCTGCCCCCAAGGAGGCCCCCACTTTGGAACCACTGGGCACAAAACCATCCGCTCTACCGCCCCACGGGGCACCAGGGCTCAAGAAGGTGCGAGGACAGCTGCCCCTGCTCTACAGGGAAAGGCCACCTCCAGAGAAGCCCGCATGTGCCCAGCCCCCGGAGGGGTGGGTAAGTGAGGCCTTGGGTGGGCAACGGAGGGGGCCTGGCCTCATCTGGGCCAGGGTTTGGGTGGTGTGAAGACCATGATACTGGGGGGCAGAGTCTCCAGGGGCCAGGGGCGTGGGTCTGAGGTCTAGTTCAGTGTGACCACATTTCTCTGGGCCTCCGTCTCCCTATCCAAACAGCAGATTTGCACTGTGGATTCCAAAGGGCTTGATATCTTGGAAGCTGGGGAAGGGGACAGCTTCCAGGGACAGAGTGATGAAGGCACCTGGGGGTTGGGAGCAAGTGTAGCATCCTTTGTAGGCCAGCTCTTTGGGGGTGGAGGCCCATAGGGAGGATGTGGGGTTCCTGGAATGGCAGGTTGGGGGAGACAGTAAGGAGGCAACCCCATAAGATCTATCACCGCTCTCCATTCCAGAGCTCAGCATTGAAGACCCAGGGCAAACTGAACACCAGGCCTGGAAAGGTAGGGGGTGGGGGACAAATGGGTGGGGCAGCAGGAGGTGGGGCACCTGGGGACAGGGCCTGAGGACCTCCTCTGTGCCTTCTCCAGATGATCCTCTTCTCGGAGCCTGGCTGCCAAGGCAGCAGCAGGGAGGTTTGGGAAGACACTGCTGATGCTTCAGGCTGGGCCCGCGTGGCTTCCATACGGGTGGTACGAGGCTGGTGAGTGCGGAGTTCCTGGCGGGGTCCTGTGTGTGAACCTGGGGGATGTGAGGGCAGTGGGAAGTGCCCAGTGAGAAGTGCCTGGCAGAAACCCCCTCAGCTACCCAGAGACCCTGTCTTGTGGGTACATCGTTTCCCCACTCAGTGACCCTAGGTCTCTGTGCCCGCAGCTGGGTGCTGTACGAAGAGCCGGCGTTCCGGGGCCAGAAGCTGGTCCTGCCTGAAGGAGATGTGGAACTTGGAGCTCTGGGGCCAGCATGGAGTACCCAAGGCATTGGCTCCCTGAGGAGGGTTGTCCGGGTGAGTGGCTGGGTGTGGGGGACCAGATTTTGCCCCATCTACCCTAAGCCCCAGGCCCTGAGGAGGTAGACAGCCTCAGGTACCTAGAGTTGGAATTTCTGGGAGAGATCATATGGGATCGGAGCCTGGAGAGGACTTATCATGGTCTCACCTGTAAAGTCCCAACCTCGGAGCCAGTGGGGAAGAAAAGGATTCTGGGTGTGCTCAGCCTGGCTTGGGGAGGCAGGGGCCAGGCAGAGGCCAAGCTCCAGTAACTCCAGCTAGTGCTGGAGAAGGATTCAGTTAGAGCAACAGAAGCGGGTAGGGGTGGCTGTGAGCGCTCACCTCCCCACCCCGGGCCCAGGCTTTCAGGCCCACGGCCAGAGCCAAGGTGCCATGGATGTGTGTTGATTCACGTGCTCACAGATGCTCTTTCATGTCAGCTGTGTGCCCGGCACCATGCCAGGCAATGAGTAGGTTGGGAGATCTGCTCTCTGCCCTGTAGGACTCATGGTCAAGCTAGGGTATGAGGGCTGGGTTTGAAGCAGGAAAGCCATATAAACAGATTAGAGATTTAGAAACATCCTTCTGGTTGCCAGGAGGAGAAAAGACTGGGATTCTGGAGACAGGAAGACCAGGAAGGGCTGTGATTTCCAGCCGAGGGGAACCTCTGAATTTTTAGGGAGGGGTATGTGGTTTGAAAAGGCATAGTCTTATTATAGTTTCACATCTGTAAAGTGGGGAAAAATAATACTGTTTTCATAACACAAATTTACAAACTGCTAAAATTAAGCTTGACAAAGCCGTCTTGGCCGCTAGGGAGACCCAGATGAGAAAGCAAAGATCTAAAAGCAGGGCCTAGCCAACGTTTCGGGTTTTTTTTTTTTTAATTTGTTTTTTGTTGTTGTTTTTAATGGAAGGACAAATAACCCTGAGTCCAGAGCTGTTGAAATCCTCCCGGTAAGAGAGGATGAGAATCTTAATTAGGGCAGTGGCCCAGCCACGCAAAGGAAGGGACAAGAATTTTCAAAGCCTCTCCAGAAACACACAAATATTTGTGGACAATTTATTGTGGGCTTCTCACAATAAATTCATCTTCACGTGGGAGGTAATGAGGTACAAGAGAAAAACAAGGGCTTTGAAGTCCAGTGGACCTGGGTTCCTTTGATTCATTCAGCACTGATTGGGTGCCTAGTGTGTATCAGGCACCTGGGACGTGCCGGGTTGCAACAGTGAACGAAAACCACAGTGCTCTGTTCTTGGTCTTGCTACTTACAGGCTGTGTGCCCTGGGGCGGCCCACTTAACTTCACTGAGCCTCACTTTCCTAGTCTGCGAATGGCGTAATAACTCTCGTTGGGAAGACCAAATGAGAAGGGGTAGGACAGGCCCTTATATATATGCCTTGTACCCAGTAGGTGCTTCATAAACATTTGATGAAGGAGTGAATGAAAATGGCCCTAGTGAGGAAGAAACACCCAGAATGCAGAGAGGACCTGCAGCTTCCTGGGATGAGGTGCAGCTTCCTGGGATAAGGAGGCCAGTCTGGACAGGCATAGAGATTTGTATACAGTCAGGAATTGTATACAAAAGAAGGGTCAAAGTGAGACCTCAGGAAGTGGCTGTCTATCCCGCCCATCCCTCCACCAGGCTGGAAATGAGGCTCCCAGAGGCAAGGCAAAGGGCATGGCACTTGGCAGGCTCCTACTGGGAATTTTGGTCTCAGGTCCCAAAGGGCCAGAGTGGGACCAGTGAGGGCTTTGGTCTCAGGCTTGTCTGGCTGACCTTGCAGAGAACACCCTAGTCATTTCTGGCTTCTGGGGAGAAGTCCCTGGGAGCCCCAGCTGGACAGACTTGGGGAAGAAGGTGTGGGTGGGGGTGGTCTCTGAGGGCTGTTTTTTTTTTTTTTTTTTTTTAATTTTTATTTATTTACTTATTTATTTATTTTTGGCTGTTTTGGGTCTTCGTTTCTGTGCGAGGGCTTTCTCCAGTTGTGGTGAGTGGGGGCCATTCTTCATCGCGGCGCGCGGGCCTCTCACTGTCACGGCCTCTCCCGTTGTGGATCACAGGCTCCAGACGCGCAGGCTCAGTAGTTGTGGCTCACGGGCTTAGTTGCTCCGCGGCATGTGGGATCTTCCCAGACCAGGACTCGAACCCGTGTCCCCTGCATTAGCAGGCAGATTCTTAACCACTGCGTCACCAGGGAAGCCCCAGGGCTATTGTTTTATACTTCATTTTTCCACCCCTTTCCTTCCGTAGGACTACATTACCCCAGAGATCAGCCTGTACTCTGAGGAGGGCCTCAAGGGGGAGCAAGTGAAGCTAACCAAGGCCTTGGAGGACCCCCAGGGCCTGGAGAGGCCTCTGCAGGTGGCATCTGCCACTGTCTCCGCAGGACTGTGAGTCTGGGCTGTTCTGGAAACCCTACATTTAACATTCACTGTGCTGGGTGCTGGGGACACAGAGGTGACAGGACATGGTTCCTGCCCTCAAGACGTGCTCAGTCTACTGGTGGGGCCAGGCAAGCAAGCAGACAGTGGCAATCCAGAGTTCCAGGAATGGAGAGACACGGGGCTGTGGGAGTATAGAACAGCACCAAACCAGCCTGAGGTCAGAGAAGCCTTCCTGGAGGAGGAGACTCCTCAGCTGGGATGAGTTGGCCCCAGAAGAATCTAAGCTCCATGAGGGCAGGGACTTTGTATGTTTTGTTCACTACTGTATCTCTGATGCCTGAAGCAGGGCCTGGCATGGGGTAGATGCCCCTAAATATTTGTTAATTGAATGAATGGGGAAAAGAGTATACTAGCACCTGCAAAGGCCCAGAAGTGAGAGACTGACTTTGAAAGTTCACTCTGGCCAAAGAAAGCAGCAAGTGGGGAGATGTGAGGTCCAGGAGGAAGGCAGGGGGACAGGACAAAAGGCCTCTTTGTGCAGCTGGGCTGTATTGTGAGGCTAATGGGGAATTACCAGGGGTTTTTAAGCAGGTCCAGCTGCTGGAAAGAACTCTCAGCCGCTGTGTGCAATTAGAGAGGGCCAGGTCAGAGAAGGGGAGATCAATGGAGTGGCTGCTGCAGGAAATTATGGGGGCCTGAAATGTCCTCCAGAGTCCCCTTGATGGGGGCCTCTCCCCCAAAACTTCTTTCCCCCCTCTACCCCTTCCACCCCATCCACTAACCTGTGTTCCCGGGAGTCTGGGGTGCAGCTGCCTCTCTGCCTCCCCTCAGGTGGCTTCTATACCCCAAGCCCTTCTTTGAAGACACTCCCTGCATCCTGGAGCCTGGAGAGTACCCCACCCCAGAGGCCTGGTGTGCATCAGACCCCAGTGTGGGCTCCCTGAAGCCCATGAGATTGGTAAGGAGCAGGTGGTCCCAAGCAGCCTTGTCCTGTAGTCTGGGTGAAGAGGCAGGGCCTGGGAGCTCCTACTGGGAATGGGATTGGAGGAGAGGGAGGATTAGTCCAAGGGTTGGGGGAGAGGGAGGACATGGGGTTGGCCATTTTTAGGGGCCCCAGGAACAAGTAAACCCTAGGTCACCAGCCCCATCTGTCTTCCCGCACCTCTGGGCTGGTGTCTCAGCTCTGTCTCCTCTGCAGGGCTGCCCAAGAGTGGAGAAGCCAGGAGAGCCCAAGGTAAGCATCTGGGCCTCAGGGTCAAAGAGGACCTTTGGGTGGGGTGTTTGTATGTGTGTGGCTATCACGGCCTGAACTAGAAGGTGGGAGAGGTGGGAGCTGGGGGCTAGAGGCTGGGCTGGGGAGGGGCGGGGTGGAAACCCGATGGGCTAACTGGGAACTGGCTTTTGATGTGTAAGGACCAGGTCAGAGGTCAGAGAAGAGACAGGAGTTAGGTAAGGGCTTGGGGCTCAGTGAGGGAATGGGAGGGCTTAGCTCTGGGTTGATGCTGGATAGAGTCATCCTGGGGTGGCTGGGTGGGTCTGGGTCCAGATCACTCCCCACCAACCTCACACAGCCCCTCTCCCCCCGCAGGCTGTAGTGTATGAGGCCCCAGGGTTTCAGGGCCAGAGCTGGGAAGTGAGCCGAGACATCTACAACCTGCAGCAACCAGAGGACAGCCAGAGCCCCAGCTTGGCCTCTGTGGGGTCCCTGCAAGTTCTTGGGGGCTGGTGAGGACTCAGGACCCTTCCTTCTCCCTCATCCTCCCCACTAGCCTCTACCCTCCAGGATGGGAAGTGACCTGGTCTGCCTAGGGGTGGGGGCAGCTCTCTTACACATCCATGGGCTTCCTGTGACTGAGTCTGTTTGTCTGCCTCCCCCTTCCCCCAGCTGGGTGGGCTACGAGAAGGAGGGTTTCCGGGGTCACCAGTATCTGCTGGAGGAGGGAGAATACGCTGATTGGTCACATTGGGGAGGCTATAACAAGGCGCTGACCTCCCTGAGAGTCATCCGGACGGTAAGCAAGAGCAACTGGGACATCCCTCTGCCTCTGGCCGCAGCCATACTTACCCCAGCACAATTTGTTGAGGGAAGAATTTGCGCCTCCTCTCCCTGTTCTCTAGAGCACCTGGAAGTGTTCCCTGAGGTCTAGCCTCTCTCCCTCCTGCTGCCTTTCCCCAGCCCACACTGATCACCTCACCGCAAAGTCCTTTGGTGGACTGCGTCCTTGGGGTCTGGGCACTCCCAGGGGTGTCCGTCGGTGGGCGGGAGAAACCTGACTGTCCCTGGGGCCCAGGACTTCGGGGACCCGGCGGTGGTGCTGTTTGAGGCCATGGACTTTGAGGGGCATGGCGTGGAGGTGAGCGAGGCATTGCCGGACGTGGAGCTGGCGGGACACGGCCCCCGAACGCAGGCCATCCACGTGCTCAGCGGCGTGTGAGTGACCGAAGCTCCGGGAGCTGGGCCGGTGGGGGGGGGGCGGTTCCAGGAGAGGCACTGGCTCCTCCATGCTAACCCGCGCCCCGCCCTTCCTGCAGGTGGGTGGCCTATCAGGAGGTGGGCTTCTCCGGGGAGCAGTACGTGCTGGAGAAGGGCGTGTACCGCAACTGCGACGACTGGGGCTCGAGCAACAGCGCCCTCGCCTCTCTGCAGCCGGTCCTGCAGGTGTGTGCCCGCCGCAGGAGCGGGGCCTCTCAGAGGGGAGGGGCTTGGCGTCCCCCCGCAGGGGGGCGGGACTGGAACAACCAGGCTTGGAGCTCCTGGGGGCGGGGCCTCCTGGAAGGGGCGGGGCCTCCTGGAAGGGGCGAGGCTAATACGGACCTGGAGGGTGAGGGACCTGCGAAAAGGGTCGGGAATATTGAAACCAGAGGAACTGAGGCTGGGGGCTAGCACACTCCTTAAATCTCGAAACTTCGGTCCCTCCCTTCAGGTCGGGGCGCACAATCCGCACTTTGTCTCAAAGGTAAGGAGCTGGTGGGGGCCTATGTCTCCTCTTCCCTCATTTTTCAAATCTCTCCCCCACTTACCCATTCTCTCTGTCCCACTCACCCTCCTTCACTCTCATCTCTTCCCGTCTGTGCCGCCAGATTCAGCTTTTCTCCGGTCCGGACTTCCTGGGCGACCACATCTCCTTTGAGGATGACCAGACCTCTCTTCCCCCCTCTTTCCAGCCCCAGTCTTGCCGAGTCCACGGCGGCAGGTGAGGAAGTGGGGAAGGGGAGACGGGGGCGGGAGGGGGGCGGGGGGCACCTGCTCAGAAGCGCTTAGCTCAGCTTGGAAATCGAGGCTGTAATTACAGGTCTTTGTTTCAAATGATTTCCTTCCTTTGGCTTCCTTGAGATTAGCTATTCTATCCCGAATTATTCAATCTTAAAGCAAACAAAGCAAGATAAAGTTTTAGTAGAAAATGTAAAAACTGTAGACAGTATAGTGTAAATTAACAATAATTTATTATTACCTAATACCCAGTCCATGTTCGAATTCCTCCCGTTATCTCAAAAAATGCCTTTGTGAAATTGGTTTGTTTTTCTCAGGATCCAGACAAGGTCCACACATTGCATGTGGTCCATTTGATCTATAATGTATAACAGTACCTTTCCCTTCTTTTTATTTTATACCATTTATTCGTTTAAAGAACCCAATAATTTGCCCTGTAAGTTTCCCATCTTCTGTATTTAGCTGATTGCTTCCTGGTGGTGTTTTAATTTTGTTCCTCTGTGCCCCATACTTCCTGTAAACTGGTAGTTAGATCTAGAGGATTGATGAGATCCAGGGTGTTTTGTTTTGTTTTGCTGGCAAGAAGACTATTAGAGGTGGTATGTGTACTTCCCACTGCATCACATCAGGAGGCACATGTCTAGCTGTCCCATTTTTAATGATATTAAGATCCCTACATTATAAGATTCCTCGCTGACCTTTCACCTAAAGATTTTTAGCATCCATTGATGATAATTGCCTAGACCCATTATTTCTTTAGAGGTTACAAAATGATTTTCTAAGTTTTGTTATTCCCTATACATATATTGGCTGGAATACTTCTATAAAGAAGAACTGTCCCTTTTCAACTATTTGTTTACCTGAAATAGTTTATACAAAAAAGGCAGTTTGATCTTTTCCCAAGAATCAGTGTTTGCCCCTTTCTATCAATTTTCAGAATAATTTCTGAATTGGTGCCCTAGCAACCTCCAGAGCTGACCAATGAAGATTTTTTAAAGTATTGTTATGAACTCATGGGTTTTTTATGTATATGAAATGCTCCAGTCCCTTGGAGTCACTATTCTTTTGTGTACTCAAATTGTTTCATCTTTGGCAAATGGGAGCACCTCCAAATTGCTTCCTGGGTATTTTTTATATGACCCCAATAGTTTTTTTTTATAACTTCCTTGTTTTTCTGGTACAGTAAGAGGTTCTGGGATCATTTTGTACATTTTTTGCCTCAAACCGGGAATCATTTCCCAAAGAATCCTGGTTGCTTTTAATGCATAATGCTCTTTGGAGACCAAAATCTGCACGCTAGGTGTTTCAAAATTATAATACTGATATTACTACTAACAGTAAAAACCAGTGAATGCTGTTTGAGGTCTCTCTGTTGTTCTTTTTGTCCTCAGAACATTCACCTACATCCCATTAGGTATGTACAGTTCAAACTATTGTGTTTTTAAGACATTTGAAATAATACTTTTTTCTGTGCAGTTATGCCACCAACCTGATATACAGTTAGGTTCATTTATTTTGTTTATTTATATTTTTATGAATACTTCTCATTTTTACTTAATTCTGTTTCCTAATTACATAAAATATTTGTAGTGTTCCTGTCTTAGTCAGCTTGAGCTACTATAACAAAATACCATACATTGGGTGGCTTAAACAACAGGAATTTATTTTCTCACAGATCTGGAGGCTGAAAGTCCAAGATCAAGGTGTTGGTTGATTTGGTTCCCTGGTGAGGGCTCTCTTCCTGGCTGGCAGACGGCTGCCTTCTTGCTGTGTCCTCACATGGCTGAGAAAGAGAGCTCTTCCTCTTCCTATAAGGACACTAATCCCATCATGGAGGCTCTAACCTTTTGACCTCATCTAAACCTAATTACCTCCCAAAGACCATCACATTGGAGGTTAGGACTTCAACATTGGAATTCTGGGGAGATACAAACATTCAGTCCATAATATTTCCAAAGTCAAGACTTAAAAAATCAATAGCTTTCATCTCTGTCCCTGCTACCTTTTCCACTCCCTCCCCCTATAGGTAATCTTTTGTGCGTGCGTGTGTGTGTGTGTGTGTGTGTGTTTAGTTTATTCATCCATTGTTTCTTTTTGAAGATATAAGCAAATATGCACTCATATATAAATTTACATATAATTATAGAAACCAAATATGTTTTGTTTTCCTCCTCCTCCATTTTCTTACACAAAAAAAGCATACTACAACCTGGTAAATATACTAAAAACCACTGAATTGTACACTTTAAAAGAGTGAATTTTATGGTTTGTGAATTATATCTCAATTTTTTTAAAAGGAAGCATACTGTAAACACTGTTATGCACCTTGATTTTTTTACTTAACAGTTTGTATATCACTTTATATCCCTTTAAGAGCTCCTCCTCATTCTTTTTGACTGCTATGTTACACTCCAGATTCTTAGTTTATTCAACCAATCCCCAATTGATGGACATTTGGCTGCTCCCACTCTGCCACTGCAAACAGTGTGTAATCAATAGCCTTATGTATGTGTCATTTCATGTTTTTGAAGGATGTCCTTGGGATAGATTCTGAGAAGTGGGATTGCTGAGTAATTGTGCATGGAGTTTTGCTTGATGTTGCCACATTTCCCCCGAAGGGCGGTATGATTTCATTCAGTCCTTTCTTAAGTCTGACCTTCGTCCCTGCTGCTGCAATGCCCGTTTATCCTTGGCCTCCCCCGGACCGGGGGATCCCCATCAAGTCTGCATCCACTCTGCTGTATCTCAGGGGGACCTGGGCAGGCCAAGGAGAGGGTAGGCTCAAATATCTACTCACATCCCCCCACTCTTCCCCTTCCTTCCCCAGCTGGATCCTTTTTGATGAGAAGAACTTTGAGGGTGAGCAGCACATTCTCTCTGAGGGCGAGTTCCCCACTCTCACAGCCATGGGCTGCCTGGCCTCCACGGTCCTGGGCTCTCTTCGGAAGGTGCCCCTGGTAAGTGCCCCGCTCCAGTTCCAGGCACCCCTGAGGCAGGGGTTGCTGCTGGGGGAGCCCACACACAGAGCCTCTTCTCACTGCTGAGTGGGCTTTGGGGCTTAAACCCAGTCTTCAGAACTACCCCAGGTCCCCTCGACCCCAGGGCTTCAAAGCCAGGTCAGCTTACTAGGGATTTATTGAGCCCCTGCTGAGATAGGTCCTGGAACCCTGCAATATATCAGACATAGCCCTGCCTTCAAGGAACCCAGAAAGATTACAGCTCAGAGTGCTGTGTCCTGAAACTGAGGTGGGACGGGGCCAGGAGGGGCTAGCACTCAGGGGTGGGCTGGGGGCAGGGGCGACCGATGAGGTGGTGATTCTGGGCAGGGAGGAGTGGAATGGCAAGATGGCTTTGCTGCGTGGGGGGAACGGTGGGCGGGAGGAAGGCAGTGGGGCTGCTGCTACCGTGATCCAGGACAAATGATGATGTCCTGGACTAGGAAGATGTGGAGAGGAGTGATGTGGGCTGATGAAGGACCTGGAGTCTGTAGGACTTGGCTGTGGGCTGGGTGGCCAGTGGCAGCAGCACAAACAGAACAGCTGGTGTTTCCTGTACTGCTCTGGGCAGTGTTTAAAAGGCTTCCCGTGCACTAAGGCATTTAATCCTCACCACAACCCTATGAGCCATGTAACTATTATCTTCTTCCTTTTTCTGACGTGAAAACTGAGGCGCAGAGAGGTCACGTGACTTGCTTCAGGTCACGCAGCTGGTAATAGACAGAGCCAGGTTCTGTACAACTACATGCTGGGCTCTGAAGACAAACAGACCTGGTTCTGAAGCCTGGCCTTAGGGCCTTGAGCAAGTGATTTACCTTCTCCAGCCTCAGTTTCCCTCTAAGTGGGGATAATAATTGCACCTTCTTATAGGGCTGTTGAGAAGTTATAATGAGATCAGGTAAAGCACTTAGCACAGAACCTGGCGTGTAGTAAGCCCTGAATACGTGAGAACTGCTATAATGACCAGTATTATTCTTGTCACTCATCTTAGAAGTGCTATTTACTGGGGAGGAGGTTTGAGGGGCAATGGGGGTTCCATCTGGCACATGCTGCATCTGAGAATCTGGGGGACACCCAGCTGGCGGTGTCCAGGAGTCAGGGGCCCTGTGGGGTGGAGCTCAGGAGGGAAGAGAGCCTGAAATACCATTCTGGGAGTCGGGGTGTCTGGAACTAGAGGGGCTGAGTCGGGGGCTCTCGTGGCCTCACCCCTTCTCCGTGCCCCCGGCCGCAGCACTTTTCAGAGCCATCCATTTTCCTGTATGGCCTGGAGTGCTTCGAGGGGAAGGAGATCGAGCTCAGTGGGGAGCTGCGGAGCCTGCAAGCTGAGGGCTTCAACAACCACGTGCTGTCCGTGCGGATCAAGGGGGGCGTGTGAGTGTGCCGCGGGGCTGCGGGGGCTGCGAGGGAGGGAGGGAGGGGGCCTCCAGGTCTTCCCCCCACTTCTACTGCACTCCCCTCCACGCCAGGAGGGAGAGTGGGGAAGTGCAGGCTGAGAAGGGTCACTGGCCCTCAGGGCTTGGACCCCAGCCCGAGGTGCTCTCCAGCACCCTCCCCTGCCCTGCAAATCCCAGAGCTCCCTCCCAGCCTCCCTCTCTACCCCCTCCCGGGACCTGAACCCCAGGCAGAGGAGTCCAGGCGTGAGAGAGGAGGAGGTAGAGAATGTTCTGACGGCTGCTCCTCCTCTTCTACCTGCCTGTCTGTCTGTCTGTCTTCCTCGCTGTGTCTGTGGCACTTGCTGGGCCCAGCTGGGTGCTGTGCCAGCACAGTGACTTCCGTGGCCGCCAGTGGCTGGTGGGCAGCTGCGAGATCACCAGCTGGCTGACGTACAGTGGGACCCAGAGGGTGGGCTCCCTCTACCCCATCAAGCAGGTAGGTAGCATGTCGGGTTGAGCACGTCTGGGCCAGTCTGTCTGGCTGTTTGTCTGTCTGTGCGTTTCCCATGTTTCCCAAACTCAACCTTTGTGTACTTTTGTCACAATTTTTGTCACACCATCATTCCTTTTGAACCATTGTCTCCTTAATATTTTCCTCTAAACCAACTCACTTTTTTTTTTTTTTACTTTTTCCTATCCTAAGGAGTAATGTCCATAAGATCATGGGTTTGATGTGTATGTATGATTTTTCCTTAATAGACATTGTGATAAATTCATTTTTAACAATAAGGCTTATCCACATAAGCCTGAAAATTATCTCCTGTACCACCCACCAGTGGTAAGCACACCTCACTTTGAAACACTGTGTCTGTACTTGTGTTTCCGTATGTCTGTGGGTACATGTCTGGACATGTGTCTCATTTATGTGCATGTGCATTTATGTGGAGGCATGGCCACAGAGGGGGTGTGTGTGTGTGTGTGCGCGCGCGCATGCCCATCTGAGGGTGTTTCTGTGTCTGTGATGTTACTTGTATCCATGTTTCCTCTGGAGGTGATCTGTGGGGGGATGTTTGTCATCCCCTCACCCTGTACATCTGTGAGAGTATATTTATGACTGCACGTGCCTGTACTTGTGACACCGTTGAAAGTGTGTGTCTTTGTGTGAGGAAACTTGTGTGGTCCCTATTTCAGACTCTTATAACATCATTGCTAGAAGGAATCTTGGAGATTATCTCCAACCTTCACATTTTACAGATGGGGAAATAAAGGCCCAGAGAAGTGGACAAGAATTTGCTCTGCAATCTTCACAAGTATTTTACCTCCATGGGCCTCAGTTTCCTCATCTTTAAAATGGGGGTGCTATGTATGATAGAGTTGTTTAGAGGATTGAAGATAATAATGATGTAAAGCCCTTAGAACAGTGCTTGAATGGTTAGGCACTCAACAAATGTTAGCCGTGATTATTATTATTACTATTATTACTGTCACCACCGTCCGAGACCCCCAGGTGATTTGTGGCTGAGCCAGGTCTGATGTCTGACAGCCCAGTGTCCGCCCTGCTGTGGTACCTCTTCAGCATGGGTAGTGCGTGCATTTCTCTCTGTAAGTGTGTGTGCACATCTGTATTCCCATACACATCCAAACTTTTGGCAAACGTAAGTGCCTGGCATGGAGTCGGCTGGGGGAGCAAATAGTGTGAGTGTACATGTCGACGTGTATCCATGTGTTTGTGCCTGCGGCACTCCTGTACAACCATGCGGATCTTGGGTGTATCTGCCAGTGTTCTGTGTGTACCTCTGCAGACGTGGAACTGTGTGCGTGTGCACTACGTATGTGCCCCCGGCATGTGTATGAGAAAGAAGGGGTGACTTAGAAGCAGGGTCGAGGTTGGTGTGGGGCAGGAGGGAGAGCTTGGGAGCTTGGGATACTGGAGGGTCCAGAGTTGAGGGCATTGGGGGCCCAAGTGGGAGCATCCCTGCCCAGAGACCCCTGACTCTCAGCTCCCCCCACTCACCAGCGCCGGGCTTATTTCCACCTCTGGAATGCGGCACTGGGGGGATTCCTGGCAGTGCCGGACCACGTGGAGGACATGAAGGCGGGCCGCGTGGTGGTCTCTGAGCCCCAAGCTGCAGGCAACTGTATCTGGTACTACGAGGATGGGCTGCTGAAGAACCAGGTACCAGTTTAGGGACTGGGACAGGGTCACCAGGGCCCCAGACCCTCACAAGCCTACCTTTGGGAGTCCCAGCCTGTTCCCAGTCAGGAACAGGACCCAGCCTTGGGCCAGAGAGACAGAGAGATACACAGACACCAGGACCCTGGTGGAGGTGGAGAATGCAGGCTGCGTACCCCTGGGCACTTCGGGCTCTTCTCTGGTCCTGTCTCCCATCTGCAAAACAAGAGCGTTGAACCAGATGCTTCTAAGGAACCACTCAGCTCTGATATCTTGTGACAGATTTGGATCCTATTAATAATGATAGATCTACTCCACAAACATTTCCTGAGCACCTGCTATGTTCCAGGCCCTGTTCTAGGTGCTGGGAATATAACAGTGAGAAGACAGAAACAACTTCTGCCCTCCTGAAGCTTGCATCCTAGTGGGGAGAGAAAGAAACAAATGAGTAAAATATCTTAGTACCTTAGGTGTTGAAAAGTGCAATAGAGGAAAAATACATTAAGAAAGGAAAATAGGAAGTATCAGTAGCTCTGACAAGGGGAGCCCTTCCCGAGAAGGTGGCATTGGAGGGAGGCACCTTGCAGGTTTCTTCACGTGGATGCCTCATGTAATCCCTAGAGGGCACTAGGGGGGCAAGTCCTATTATACTTCCCATTTTATAGGCGAGGAAACAAGAGCACAGAGAAGTTAAGTAACTGGCTGAAAGTCACATAGCCAGTAAGTATGTGGAAGCTTGTCTGCTGCTAAAGCCTGTGCTTCAGGAGTCAGTCATGGAAGGCTTCCTGGAGGAGCGCGTATTTTTCCAGCCCTTTTATGGTTTCTCACATTGAACCCTCACAACAGCCGTCCCCAAGGAAACCAGAGCTCAGAAGGATTAGATTTGCGCAGAGTCACAGTCCGTAACAGCCAGGATTCAAAGCTGGGTGTGTCAATGGTGTCTTGGGTTTGGTGGAGTCTCTGTGGGGAGGGCCAGTGCCTGACGACCTCCTGGGGCCTCAGGTGGCCCCCACCATGAGCCTGCAGGTGATTGGCATCCCCAGCACAGGCTCCAAGGTAGTGCTGTGGGCTGAGAGCCGCCTGCCCCGCCAGACGTGGAGCATCAACGAATCAGGCCACATCTGCAGCCAGATGTTTGAAGGCTGGATCCTAGATGTGAAGGGTAAGTTGGGCATGTGTGTGGGAGAAGGCCCCTGCAGGCAGCGGAGTCCCCAGCTCTCTCTGACCATCTCCCCATCTCTTACCCCCTCCCCCAGGTGGCCAGGGCTACGACCGGGACCACGCGGTGCTGTGGGAGCTGGCCAAGGACAGGGCGTCCCAGATCTGGACTGTCCATGTGCTTTGAACCTCCCCCCCACCCCCCAGCCCTGGAGGCTCTCCCTGGGATGAAATGTTTTTATAGGGTTTTTTGTTGTAACATAAACTGTTTTATAATATGCTCCCAGGTATCCTCATCTCTGTGCACCTTGATATTTGGGGGTGGGAGTGAGGATTTGTTCACCTGCCTCCTTACTTGCCTGCACTCAGGTGGGCTTCTTCCCTCCCAGCTCCAGTTCTGGGGCCCAGGTAAGGCCTCCGTCTGCCACCAGAGGGAACACTGGGAGCAGGCTAACCGCTGAGCGTGGTCTTGTATGCAGTCACCCCAAATGATGTGTTCTCAGATCCTGCTCTGAGCCAGGTTTGGCACTGGGCTACGGGGACACAAATATGAACCAAGCCCCTTGGTCCCCGCCCTCAAGCAACTCACAGTCCAGTGGAGGATCCCGCTGGGAAGGGTGATACACTCGGTGACTGCGTAAGAATGGAACTGGAGGGATGCACGGGGGAGGAACCTAAACCATTTAGGGGCACAGGGCAGGGAACACTGCTCGGAAGAGGGAACCCTCAGCTGAGATGTGGAGGATGAGAAGGAGACAGCCAGGCTAGAGGGTGGCAGAGGGATGCAGACAAGTCCAGGGGCGGAAACTTGGAAGTGCAGTGCGGTGGGGACTCAGTGGGCGGGGTGGGAAAGGCAAGTGGGAGCCACACCTCAAAGGGCCTTGCGCACCCGGCTCCTCTCAATTTCCCCCAACTCTGGTCTCAAGTCCTAAAGGTTTGGCCCCCAAGAAGCCAGAACAGGGGGTCTTGGTCCCTAACCCAGCTCAGAGAGGGCAGGACATAGTCTTTCAATCTAGTAGACACTTGTCCCCTTGGCCAACCTCCTCCAGGAAGAGGCAGAGATGGTCGAGTCCCTTGGGGGCTTCTCCAGAGTTCCCTTCCTACTCTTCAGCTCCCAATTCCACCAGCCCAAACCCAGGAGGGGTAGGAGTGGTTGGAACAGCTGTTTGTCCTTCCTTCCTTCCCAGCCCATGGGTAGGCAGGGAAGAAATGGACAGTGGCCTCTTCATCTTTTTCAGCCCCCAGTGGTTGGAGACGTGAAGACAGGAGGATGGCTGTGAGGCTGGGAACCCCTATAGGCTGGGGGGGGGGGCGCTTCTCTCTGAATCTGTCATTCTGAGGACACCGAGGCAGTGGAGTGGGGGGCTCTCTGAGCCTCCGCAACTGGGGATGTCCAGGGTCTGGGAGGGGGTGGGGGTGGGTGGGTCCTCTGGGACCATCATTCCCAAACTCCCAGGGACAGGTAAGCAAATGCAACTAAAGGGAGGGTGAAGATGGCAGGTTCTGGGTCGTGTCCCTGCAGGGGGATTCGAAGGGGAAGGGCCTCTGCATTTGGACTTGGGCGCAGGGCAGGTGAGGTGCGAGCTCGCTGGTGCCACCTCGCCTGCTGATGGGGCTATAGGTGGCCCCTTGGTGCTGCTGCAGACCTGGCTCTTTGGGCCTGGTGACGTCCAGTGACCACACACAGGACCCCACTCCAAGTACATGACAACTTTATTGAGCCCCGGCTGGGTGGTGCTTGCCCCTCCATGTCAGTATCTCGCTGTGTCGGCCATGGCCCCCCAGGCTCTACCTGTCAATTCCCACAACCTGCTCACCTCTAGCATCAGCCCCTCCCAAGGATGGGGCGGGGAGGGGCTTCTCTTGCTAGTGATGGTGGCAGCTTCTCAGGGGAATGGGGCTAGGGCTGGGCTGGGCCGTGTCACCTCATCTGAGGTGGAAGAGCTGGATGAGGGTGTTAGTCAGGAAGAGAAGGATGCTGCCGCCGCCCAGGCTTCCGAGGGCTGGGGCCCCATTCCTGGAATTGGTGGTGGTGGTCTTGTTTCCCAAGACTCCAGTTTGTATCTGCAAGAGGAGAAGTGCAGCAAGCTCACAGGGGGTTGAATCTCATGTTTGTTGTTTAGAGACAGTTCCCCCACTCCAAGACTGTAGTTCTCAGTTCCTGCCCCAGTGACCACAACTTCTGCCACAAGGTCCTGTGGGGATGGTTGGCTGCTTCCTGCCTCAACACAGGCAGGGTCAGAGGCAGTCCCTGGTCCACATCCCACAGAACCTTCCTTTCACGTCCACCAGATCACCAGCTCCTCCAGCATGTAGGAGATAGGGGAGCCTGTGGCCCCAGCCCTTGACCATCCAGGGCCTGAGCCTCCCTGAACCTCAGTTTCTTCATCTTGTGAATGGGGATAAGAGCCCGTCACAGTCATGGGGGTCACATGAGACAGGGCTGGTGAGAAGGCACCTGGCAAAGTGTAGGTGGGTGGGGAGGGTGTGACTTCTCCCGTGAGGAGGTGGCCAGATGGTGATCAAACTGTTCTCAATGCTTGATCAGGCTGCAACTAAAACTGCCCCTGATGGAGATTAAGCTGTTTTTGATGGTGATCAAGCTGTTCTTGATGCTTGATCAAGCTGTTCTTGATCGAAAACTTGATGGTTCCCATCTCCCATACCGACTAACATGTGAGATGCTGCCAAAGCTGCCTCTCGGAATAGCAGTTGATCTCGAGACTCTACCTGTTTCCGGAGTGGGAGATTTCTATCTTCTTAGCATTGCCGAACACGCAGGCTCCTCTCTCGGGAGGTTTCCTGCCACCTCCAGAACCGGATCAGGCTCCATTTGAACATTTCCCGGCCCCCTCCCATAGGACCATTTCCCCAGGTTCCCTGTGGGTTGATGCCATCCTCACTCAGGGCTGTCTTCCCAAGCCTCTTAATCCCCTGTTACTCCACAGCACCCCTTGGGTGCCTCAGTGTGCCTGGCACCCTGTAAGTGCTCCCCAGCCTCGGGTACAGGAGACAGTCCTGCTCAGGGGCAGCCCTCAAACAGTCTGATCCCAACCAGAAGGACTGGAAGGCTGGGAGCCAGGCCCCCTGAGCCCTGGGTTCCCCTGCTGGAGCCTCTGCTCTCGTGGAAGAAGGCTGGGTGCCCAGAAGCCTGCATGCCCTTTCCCCCATGCCGGGCAGGTCTGGGGAGTCCTGGGTGATGGTGCCGGGGGCTCTGGGGTGGTGCTCTTACCTGAATCATAATCAGGAGGCTGATGGTGAATAGGAGGAAGAGGAAGCCTTTCATCTTGGGAGTCTCTCAGTGGCCCTCTTTGTAGCAGCTTTTGGAGATGAACGCAGGGCTGTCTGCAGGCCTCTTTTGGCTTGGCTGCTTTTGAACGAGAAGGAGGCAGGGAGGCGGGGTAGAGGGAAAGGAAGGAGGGCCTACCGCGTGGGGTGGGGTGCTACTGCTTTTCTACAGACCTTGGGGTGGAGCGTGCCAGGCCCTAGGTTCTACAGCCCTGGCAGATGATGGGTTCTGGAGAGGGACTGAGGCACATCCCAGGGGATGGGAGGTAGGCATCCACGAGGCACCTGTGGGGCAGTAAATAAAACCCTGGGCTTGGAGTCATGCATAGCAGGGATTGAATCTTGGTTTAATCACCTATCAACTCCGAGACCCTGGGCCAGAAACTGTACCTCTCTGAGCCTTTAACAAAAGAGCTGCCAGAGAATTAAATACAGTATAATTAAAAGGAGATTGGGGCAGGGGATAGGCGCTGAAGGAGAAAAGGCTGGGATAAATTTAGGTTTCAAGATAAGGTTGTAGACTGTTCCACAGGTTCAGAATGAAGGCTTGGGGAGCATGAAAATTTGGGGTGGTGGGGGAGGAGATTTCTGTGAAAACGAAGGAGCACTGTGTTAGGAATCCAGAAACCTAGCTTCTAGGTAAGCCCATTCCCCCTGGGCCTCAGGTTTCTCATTTCAAGTGAGAAGGCTGAAGTGAATTATTTCTGAAGTTTATTGAGACCCAGCATCTTGTGATTTGGATGAAGAAAATAACAGATTGTGTATATCAATCTCAGATGGATAGGAGGAGGGCTAGTGGAGGGACCAGAAGTTAATAAACTGCTGGGGAAGGGGTTTGGGGTGGGGTGGCTGTGAAGTTCTAGCCAGGGGTGGGGGATGAGCTGAATCACAAAGGTGCCTGGACAGTGCTCCATTCTTTATACATCCTCTCATTTTATTCTCTCAGTGGGGTTCTGCAGTAGGTTTCATAATTATCCCCATTTTCCTGATGAAGAAACTGAGGCTTGGATATTAAGTGACTTGTCCAAGGTAATAAAAGGTGGAGCCAGTTTCACGTGAAATTGAATCCAGGTATGTCTGAAGCTGCAGCCATGTATGTAACCTCTGGGGCTTTCCTAGAAGTCACCAATTAAGTCTTGGTTCCCTGACCCACTCCCTCCTGGAGGACCCAGGGATTGGCTCTACAGCCCAGCTCCAGCCTCACTTACTCTCCCTTCCGTAGTCTATTCTGTGTCTCATTTGCATGCCAGATGGTGAAAAAAAAAACCCTCTCACTTCCCTTCTATGCTTTTGTGTCTCATGTATCAAGCCTCAGAAAAACCTGAGTGGGCCTTTAGGGCCTCCAGCCCTGGCTAAAAAGAAACACAAAAGAACTGAAAGTCAAGGCTGGAGAGAGAAAGCCAGGAAGTGGCGAGAGAGGGGTAGGAATCTCGCCCCAGGGAGGTGGGTAAGGAAGGAAGTGGGTGGAGCCCTCAAATACCTGTCACTGCCTACCCCCGTCAGCTCCTTCACCGGAGGCCTTTCATGACTCTCTGTTCAAGTCTCAGCTGCCTTTGGTGCACCTGTTGGGGTGGGTGATTCTGGGGGTTCATGAGAGTCTGTGAGGCAGAGATACCAGAATGGCACTGGCTCAGGAGACAAGAGGCCCATGTTGAAGTCCAAGATTGCTCTGCTGAAAATTGGCTCCATCATACTGGGCAGGGGCTAAACCCTGGGGCCAGCCAGGATGTCCTTTCTCCATGCTGTGGATTCTTGTGAGGATACTTAAATGCCAAGCTCATATTTGCAAAAATATTCTTACAAACCTGAGAAATTTCTTTTCCACATCCTGGGTCTCTGCTGTCATTTGAGCTTGAGCTGCTAGTGGTGGGGGGATCTGGGTGCTGGAAGGGGTTTTAGGGTCATCAGGACTTGGGGCATGAAGGGATATCTGGAGTCTGTCAGTACCTGAGAGAAGTGGGGCTTCAAACCTTTTCCTCTCCTGCCCTCTGAGCAGTTTCATTCTGTCTTGACACCATCTGGACAGACAGAACCCTGGTCGCAAAGCTTAAAGAGCTTAGAGGGACCCCCATTTTACAGATGGGAAAGTTGAGGGCCCAAGAAGGGCAGGTTAATGGCAGAGCTGGAGATAGAACCTAGTCTATTTCTTGACTTCCCTGTCCTACTGTACACCTTCTCCAAACCTGACTTGATGGGAAATCTCAATCCACACCCCCTACAACTCCTTCAAAGAGAGGGAGTTCCTCAGTGTTCCAAGAGCTCCTTCTGTTGGTCACTGCACTAAAGGTTGTGTCTGCTAAGAATATGGTCTAGTAGCTTGACCCAACACCAGGTCCCTCTAGGTCTCGTCACCTCTTTAACTCAGCAGAAAACAGAATATGGGACTTCCCTGGTGGCGCAGTGGTTAAGAATCCACCTGCCCATGCAAGGGACACGGGTTTGAGCCCTGGTCTGGGAAGATCCCACATGCTGCCGAGCAACTAAGCCCATGCGCCACAACTACTGAGCCTGCACTCTAGAGCCCGCGAGCCACAACTACTGAACCTGCATGGCACAGCTACTGAAGCCCATGTGCCTAGAGCCCATGCTCGGCAAGAAAGAGAAGCCACTGCAATGAGAAGCCCGCGCACCTCAACGAAGAGTAGCCCCCACTCACTGCAACTAAAGAAAGCCCAACGCAGCCAAAAATAGATAAATAAATGAATAAAAGAAAACAAAACAAAAAACCAGAATATGGCAGTTAGGCTAGCTGAATGAATGGGTGAATATAAGGTGATCACTCCCACCTCCAAGCCTTGCATACCTGTATTCATGCAGCCAATAAATGCTTATTATGGGGCAATAGCAGACTATGTACTTGGGAGTTACCAATGAAGAAAAGGATTAAGGGGAACAAAGAGGTGAGCCCTTCGTTTGGGGCTGCTTTTCCCCTAAAAGTATTTGCCACTTCCAGAAGAGACAGCTGAGAAACTGAGCAGAGCTTTCTACAGATTTATGGGGCTGGGGGAGAAAAACTGTAGTTCAAGACCTACTAAGAAATGGGGGCCCTGGTAAACTCTGCCACCCTCCACTAGGCTTTGGGTTGGGACCATGAAAGGTTACACCTGAGGAGTAAGAATAAACAGGAAACAACAGCCCAGCCCGTCATAGAAACTGAAGACAACGTGATCAAAAAACAAAAAACAAAACAAAAAAACCCCGGAAAAAAACAAAAAAACAAGAGGAACAACAGATAATAGAAACAATTACACAGAAGATCCAGATAGTGGAATTATCAACCAAACTTTTAAATAACAATGCTTAGTGTATTCAAAGACATATAAGACAAGACCACAAATTATAAATTATAGAAAAGAACCAAATGGAGGGGCTTCCCTGGTGGCGCAGTGGTTGAGAATCCGGCTACCAATGCAGGGGACACGGGTTCAATCCTTGGTCGGGGAAGATCCCACATGCCACGGAGCAACTAAGCCTGTGCGCCACAGCTATTGAGCCTGTGCTCTAGAGCCCGTGAGCCACAACTACTGAAGCCCGCACACCTAGACCCCGTGCTCCACAACGAGAGAAGCCACCACAATGAGAAGCCTGTGCACTGCAAGGAAGAGTAGCCCCCACTCGCCGCAACTAGAGAAAGCCCGCACGCAGCAACGAAGACCCAACCCAGCCAAAAATAAATAAAACAAATAAATTTATTAAAAAAAATAAGAACCAAATGGAAATTCTAGAACTTAAAAATACAATAATAGAAATTAAGAACTCAGTGGATAGTTTTAACATCAGATTAGACACAAATGAAGAGAGAATTAGTGAAGTAGAAAATGATACTAAAATATTACAGCATAATATAGTTGCTAAGTATCTGCTGTGTGCAAGGTACTGCACACACTGGGGCTACAGAAGTGAAAAAAAAGGACATAGTCCCTGTTATTATGGAACTGACATTTGAATGGGGGAAAACATTAAAAATTATGAAAAAAAATTATGGTAATTTAAGATTTCAGTAAATGCTATGAGGAAGTCAAAAGGGTGGTGTGAGAAAAGAGAAATGGGAGGAGGACATATTGTAGGTTAGTGTTCAGGGAAGACCACTCAAAGGGAATGTTTGTGCAGAACAAGAGGGACCTGGGTGAGCAAAACACCTCAGACCACTCCCCGTCCCAGTTTCACAGTGTTCTTTAATGACTGTTCCCAGGGCCTTGCACAGTCTCACAATGGGCAAGTGCTCAATATGTACTTGAGCTCAGTGACAGAATGGAACACAGCAAGGATGGGGAGAAAGGAAGGGGGTTGCAGCACATATTACAGTATGATCTGCCCTGCAGCTTTCATCCCCACTGAGAGAGGGCTGTGATCCAACAGCGCCACAGAACATTCCAAGGGAAACCTTCATCCGTTTGTTCATCCAACCATCCGTCCATCCATTCATTTCAGACAATTTATTGACACCTACTCTGTATCAGGTAAGATGAATGAGTAAAGATCCCTTCCCTTGAGGAGTTCATAGTCCAAGAAGGAGACACATACAGAAAAAAATCACAAAAAGGAATAAGGAATGCTATAATGGCAGCAGGCCTACTAGAATGTACAGTGTGATTCTACTTGGGGGGAGTGGGGGTATTCATGGAGGAGGGGACATTTGAACTAGTTCTTGAAGGATGGAGGGGGATTTTCCCAGGGGGAAAAGGCAAAGGAGGATGTTCCCATTGGAAGGAGAGGCCTCAACATAGGAGAGAGCATGATAGTTTCTGGAACATTGAGAAGGACACATAATATGAAGGTCCTAAATGTCAACAGGATATAGGGAGGACTTGACCCAACGGGGCCTGTGATGTGGGTGAAGAAGAGGGGGAAGGTGGGAGAGATAGCCAGGTTTTTATTCTGAAGGAATGCTTGGACTGAGAGGACCTCTTTCTCCATTATTATTTACCTCTCCGTCCTGAGCTGCTAGGAGTTGATAAACTCTTTAGCCCCAAAGGGGTCATAACTGATAAGGGTTTTTCAGGAAATGACCTAGAAGCAAAGTGGACTCTATTCTCAAGAACAGAGTCCTCCAGAACCCTCTAACCCTCTAACCCTGTAACCGTCTACTTCCTCATCCCACAGGTGGGGAGCAGACCCAGAAAGAGCCTCCCTCCTCTCATTCCAGGGCCTTTGCACCATTGTCAGGCAATGAGCATCCACCCCAGGATGGAATCAAGAAGAGGCCAAGTGGCCCCCACCCCAGAAGTCCAGAGGGAGTCCTGGGTGAGCTTGGAAGCTGGACAAATTTTCCTCCAATGTCCTTCTAACACTTAAATCTTTTTTTTTTTTGGCTGCACTGGGCAGCACGCGGGGTCTTAGTTCCCTGACCAGGGATCAAATCCGTGCCCCCTGTAGTAGAAGCGCGAAGTCTTAACCACTGGACGGCCAGGGAAGTCCCTAGCACTCAAATTTTATGTAAGCCTGGAGACCTTGGAAAGATTTCCAGAACCATCTAAGATGGGAGATAGAAAAATATAAGTCACAAAAATAACTATTAGGCAAGCTTAGACTCTTGTTTCATTTTCATAACTTTGTTTTTGGAAAACATCTTTTTAAAAACAATAATATGACAACATTATGAGAAATTTAATTTGCACGATAACCCTACAAGGTGGGTTCTATTAGTATCTCTATTTTCCAGATATGGAAACTGAGGCTCAGTGGAGTAGCTGGAGCAGAAACAGCCAGCTAGTAAGTGACAGAGCCCAGCCCCGTAGACTTGTTAAGTATTGGTGGCCCATAATATTTCCTCAGTAAATGATGGCCATCACTATTTTCCAAGTTTCTATGATGAAAATGTATACTTTTATAATAAGGCCCTGACTTCTCCCAATAAATGTTTTTTAAAAAATAATAAACTGGGGACTTCCCTGGTAGTGCAGTGGTTAAGAATCTGCCTGCCAATGCAGGGGACACAGGTTCGATCCCTGGTCCGGGAAGATCCCACATGCCGTGGAGCAACTAAGCCCATGCGCCACAACTATTGAGCCCACGTGCCGCAACTAATGAAGCCCGCGTGCTCTGGGACCCATGTGCCGCAACTACTGAGCCTGCGTGCTGCAACTGCCGAAGCCCAGGCGCCTAGAGCCCGTGCTCCACAGCAAGAGATGCCACTGCAATGAGAAGCCCACGCACCGCAACGAAGAGTAGCCCCCGTTCGCCGCAACTAGAGAAAGCCCGTGCTCAGCAATGAAGACCCAACGCAGCCAAAAAAATATATATATATAATAATAATAATAAACTGCCCGCCAGGTTAGAGGGCTCCCACCTCCCTCACAGGAACGAGATATTTGCTGAATGTCTGCCTACTGCAGAATCTCAGGCCATGCTTCCGGCCCTGGGTAGGAGGGAGGTATGTTGTAAACTCTGATGCTTGGGTAAATGCCAGTTCACTCCCCAGTCTTGCTGAGGTGGGAGGCAGCGGGCACACCAGGACCCATGAGGCCAGAGCCCCCTGCCTCCCATTGCTGTTGGCCCTTGCTTACCTTTAAGAGCAGAAGGAACGTGAGCAAGGTGACAGTAAAAGGTTGCTAGTCCCCTGACTATGGCTCCAACCCCCCAAAACACTTGGCCCCAGCATGACCTCGAACTTTCTCATCTCATATATCTCAAGCCTCTGAGAACTTTCTGGGAGCAGCTTAGTGGCAAGAGAGCTCTCCCACCTCCACCTTCCAGTCACACTTTCCACCTGAACCCTTCCCTTGGCCATGGACCTGTACCACCTGCACCTTGGCTTACCTGTGCCTGCCTGTTTTACTAAAGTGGGAGCTTCTGGAAAGAGCACAGATTCTGGAGGCAGACAGTTCTGGGTTTGAATCCACTTTTCTGCTTTCTACCTGCATAGTCTTGAGCAAGTCACTTTATTTCTCTGAGCTTCAGTTTTCTCATCTGTAAAGCTCATAATTTTGGCATCTGGCACTTGCAAGACACTCATTAATTGGTAGCTTCCTTCAGTCTTCAATTGGTGTGTAAAGAACGCCTCAAGGAGGCTGCCCTCCCCTAAATGCAGTAGATGAGAAAGTCAAATGGAAAATATTAGTAAGTGCAGTTTGAGACACGCAGAGAAAGGGCTTTGGTGGTTAAGCCAAGGCATAAGGAAGTGGGTGCCAGAAATCATAGACACCCAGATCATCACAGCTGGAAGACTGAGATAATGATAATGCTAGTTAAAAGCAGGAAATGTTTTGAAAACTTATTCTGTATGGGTATTGTGACATGCATTATCTCATTTAATTCTCATGGCAACTCTGTGGGGGTGGGTATTATCCCCATTTTACAGAAGAAGAAATTAAGGTGAGTAACTTGCCCAAGGACACACAAGTCAGGATCCACGACTCCAGAGGCCTAAGTCCATGCTCTTAACTATCTCTAGTTGCTTTAACCCAACACCTTATTTTTTCATGTGAGGCTCAGGAGGGGAAGTGTTTCACCCAAAATCACACAAAGTGTCTTATCCAAAGGCAGGGGGAGTCTCACCCAAATTTTTACACAAGGAAACAGAATATGAGCGTCCCTTCAGGGCGCCGTTTGGTCAAGAAGTTAGCAGAGAAATTCAGATTTAAGAAACATTTATTAAGTACTTGCATCATTTCCATTCATGCTTAAAAGAACTGCCCCCTTAGTACTGTACTGATCAGATGAAAAAACAGGCTCAGAGGGATAAATGTAATTTCTCCCAAAATCAATCTAGCAAAACAGTGGCATTGTCGGGATTACACATTCAGGTCCAGAGGCTTCCAGCAGCTTCGTGAATCTAATCCCAGGTTCTCCGCTTTATGTGCCTTGGGGTGACATGAATGGACCCTCCGTTTCCCCAGACCCAGAGTCCGCTCAGAGCGGTGGATTCTGGGACTTGCAGTATCCAGCGATGAGTTTAGACTCCGTGGGCCAATAGAATTCGAGCACAGACGGCTGTACCCGCCTCCGCTGCCTGCTGGTTGCTCAGGGACACCCCTCGAATTAGCCAATGAGAAGCGCACGGGTCCTGGTCGCCTGGGAAACCATGTCACAACAAGATGGCGGCGCCGCGGGCGGCTCTGCAGCTCTGCGTGGTGAGTCACGGCCCCAGACCTTTCTGCCCATGGAGCCCCCCACACAGGCTGGGGCCCTCACCCCGAGAGCCTCAAGGACACGCGAGGCCCGCGGCCCGGCTCCCCCAGCAGAGCCCCCCGCTCCCTGGGAGCAGATTCGGTACCCCGCCTACCATGGTTCCGCGTGGAGGCAGGGGCGCGGCGACGCGGCTCCTAGGGCGGGGCTGGTGATAGAATTCACGTGGTGAGCGCTTCCAGCCTGGGATTTAGGGGTTGAAGGCGTACAGCCTGCTGGTCCGTGTCGGCGCTGGAGAGCACTGGGACCTGTGGGGGGATAAATTTGACTCCCAAAGATGTAGAGGCATAAGACAGAGCTTTCCTCTCAAAGCTTGAGTCTGAAGGGGCAGACAGCCTAACCTTTAACCGCCTCCGGCTTGAGGGGGAAGACACAGTCCTCCCAGGAAGACCCCAAAGTGAAGGGAGTAGACCAGGGTCCCCGGTCTGAGGGAGGAGACACAGCCCTGCGGTCAGGAGTCCCCAGGCTGATAGGAAGATACAATCATCGTCCTCACGGGTGTCCTATAATCCATGGGAAAATGGATCTGGAGACAGTGTGTTGGATTGGTCTGGAGTGAGACTGGAACCGGGGAAGTCAGTTTGGGGCCATTATGACAGCCCCAAAGAAGGGCAGTGAGAGTCCCACTAGGATGGCCAACAGTGGTCATTGAGAGGAGGAGCTATGTGTGAGAGACTTGCAGAGTTTAACCTGCAGGATTTGGTAACTGATGTGATTAAGAGGGAAAGAAGGAGGGAAAATTGTTGTGTTTGGATGATGGGGTCCCATTAAGAAGGGGGAAGTGGGAGGAGCTTATTTTGAGGGAAGATGTTGGTTTTGGTTTGGAGACCAGGTCCTTTTCTTTCCTATGATAGCTTTATTGAGATATAATTCACATACTGTATACTTCACCCCTTTAAAATGTAAATTTCAATTGTTTTTAGTATATTCATAGAGTTGTGCAGCCCTCACCACAATCAGTTTTAGAACATTTTCATCAGCCCAGAAGGAAACCCTGTACCCTTTAGCAGTCCACCCCCACCCTCCCCGTCTCCCTTTAACACCTCCTACCCTAGGCAACCACTAACCTACTTTGTCTCTATGGATTTGCCCATTCTGGACATTTCATATAAATGGAATCATAACAATTGGTGGTCTTTTGTGACTGACTTCTTTCCCTTGGCATAATGTTTTCAAGGTCCATTCACATTGTAGCATGTATTTCATTCCTTTTTTGTTGCCAAATAATATTCCATTGTAAGGGTATACCACATTTGTTTATCCATTCACTGGTTGATGAACATTTGGGTTGTTTCCATTTTTTGGCTATTATGAGTAATGCTGCTTATGAATAGATATACAAATTTTTGTGTGGATGTAAGCTTTCATTTCTCTTGGGTATATACCTAGGTATGGAGGCCATAAGATAACTCTGTTTAACCTTTAGAGGAACTGCTAGACTGTTTTCTACAGCAGCTGCACCATTTTACATTCCAGCAAAGGTTCCAGTTTCCCCTCATCCTTGCCAATGCTTATTAATTTCTGTCTTTTTGACCAGTTTCTTTTGAGGGGTCATTATGGTGATGAGAATTTGGAGAAAGGAGGGATAATCAGGTCTGGTGGGAGTTCATGCAGGGTAGTTTTCACTACTAAAGGCACAGTGCCTGGGGCTTTTTAGTGTGATGAAAATGTTCCAAAACTGATTGTGATGGTGGTTTCGTAACTCTGAATTTATGAATATACTAAGAACCAATGAATTGTATACTTTAAAAGAGTTAAGTGTGTAAATTATACTTCAATAAAACTGTTTTTTTTTTTTTTAAAAAAAGGCACATGCTATTTGATTCCATTTATATAACATTCTTGAAGTAAGAAAATTATAGAGATGGGAAACAGGGTAGTGGTTGCCAGGGGTTAGGGATAGTGGTGAGGAGGAGGATGAGTGTGATGCTAAAGGAGTAGCACAAGGGAGATCTTTGTGGTGATGGAATAGTTCTGTACATATTGTTTTTTAATATAAATTTATTTATTTATTTTTGGCTGCGTTGGGTCTTCATTGCTGCGCACAGGCTTTCTCTAGTTGCGGTGAGCGGGGGCTACTCTTCGTTGCAGTGCGTGGGCTTCTCATTGCGGTGGCTTCTCTTTGTTGCGGAGCACGGGCTCTAGGCGCGCAGGCTTCAGTAGTTGCGGCACGTGGGCTCAGTAGTTGTGGCTCACGGGCTCTAGAGCACAGGCTCAGTAGTTGTGGCGCATGGGCTTAGTTGCTCCACAGCATGTGGGATCTTCTCGGACCAGGGCTTGAACCTGTGTCCCCTGCATTAGCAGGCAGATTCTTAACCACTGCACCACCAGGGAAGTCCGCTGTACATATATTGATTGCAGTGGTGGTTACACAGAATCTATACAGGGGATGAAATGGCATAGAATGACACACAAATTGTACAATGTGAATTTCCTGATTTTGATACTGTGTACAACAGTCATGTAGAATGTGACTATTGGGGAAAACTGTGAAGGATACACAAGACCTCTCTACTATTGTCCTAATTTCCTGTGAATCTATAATAATTTTAAAGCAAAAAGTTAAAATATAACTAAAGAACAAATAAAAGCAAAAAAAAAAAAAAAAAGAAAAGCAGTTAGCCAGCCAAGGGAAGGGTGTGGGTAGGAGTAGGGAGACCATTTCGGGGGAGCGGGTTCCAGGTCTGAGGAGCCATGTGTGCAAAGAAAGCCCTGGTGCATTTCAGGGCCGACAGTTCAGAGTGGCTCAAGTGGAGGGTGCGATGCGGGGGGACTGTGGGTGATGATGGGTGAGGTCCAGAGACACAGGCAGGGACCAGATCATCCATGTTAAGGAATTTTGAATTTTTTTTCTGTGGGTGAGAAGGAGCCACTGGGAGTACTGAGCAGGGAAGTGACATGTCAGCTTTGGGTTTAAGAAGATTCCCCTGGCAGTGTGTGGAGACTGGTGAAGGGAGCCACAGGGGCCATCACACTTGGCCACACATACCCTGAGGATGCCCGGAGAAGACGGCAGGAACCGGGCAGGCTGGGGGCAGGTTTGAGAGGCTGGATGCTGGATGATGGGGATCAGGAAACTCTGGGCCTTGTCCTTGGAGGGCACCTCTGAGAAAGGGGCGGGGCATGAGTCCCAAACTCCAGAATAAAGACCAAGGGAGCTGCCTCCTGGTGATGCAGGTCCCCTTGCTGGGCAGATTCAGGGGCTGGTGGAGGCCAGTGCCACACGTTTCCAAAGTGGAACGAAAGACTTGATTCAGGCCCTGATGGAGGTCGTTTGATTCTTCGATTTCTAGATATTAGCCACGTGATATTTAATTCACTGAATAGAGTAGTGACCGTTAATTGCATCCCTGATGTTCATTCATCTTTCCAGAAGGAAGAGGAAAGGAAGGGAAATCAACATTTATGAGGGCCTTCTATGTGCCAATAACAGCAGCAGCCACAATTCACATTTTTAAGTAATTCCTTTGAGAGTGGCGCTGGGCTAGGTGCTTTATGTGTGTTACCCCTACCTGGCTGGTACTATTACCATCCCCACTTTACGCTAAAGGAAACTGAGGCACAGGCTATACTGGAATGGCAGAACCTATCCAGAGTCTGGGCTCTTGACCTCCCTGCCATGCAGGGTGTCTTGGTAGAATCCTGCCTTGGGGTTGCCCCTGTCTGGCTCTGAGAAGTTGGAGGTGGCACCTGGTTCTGGTAGAAGGGGAGGGGACACCTGGGCGTGATGACCAGCTCCTTGGTAGATAGACAAAAGCCCCAGGCCTGCTGGGTAGTCTTGTGCCAGGGCTTGAAATCCGGGGAAGTCCCAGTCTTCCGGCCCACCTCTGCACCCCATCCCACCCCCATCGCCCTTTCCCAAGCAGTGCTAGGCCAGAGACCTCCAAGAGCAGAGCAGAGAGCTGGATATCCAGCGGAGCAGGTGGACCTCAAGCATAGGGATCCTGAGGCCAGGCTGCCTCCAGAAACTTCTGCAGGGGCAGTGGGAAGAAGTGAGGGGTGCCGCCCCCTGGCCAGTGCTCCCTCCTGGGGAAAGTCGCCAGGGCAGAGGAAGTTTCAGGCCGCTCCCTGGTCCTGAGTGACTGTCCCCAAGGGCTGACTTCTTTCTTCTCAGGGAGTTCCTGACAGCTAGAGACTAGGAGTAGAATTATGAGCTCACCTTTGGCCTCCCTTGGCAAGACCCGGCGAGTGCCTCTGCATTCGGAGCCTGTGAATCCGGGGTAAGGAGCTGGCCTCATGGGATCTTTGTGTCCATGCCCCTGCCTCCTCCCGGCCCCTCCCATGGAGTAGGAGATTGACTCCTAGTGTCCTGGGGAAAACGATAAGAAGTTATGTATCTCTCTCCGATCACCTTATCTTTCTCGAACCTTCTTCTGGGAGGCTCTCCATGTGTCTAAGCACACACTGGGCTGTGCCATTTAGTGAGGTGTGGGCTGTGAGGTGGCTCAGCATCCATCTGTTTATTCATTGCTCATGAATTAGTTCTTCAAACACTGATGGCCCACCTGTTCCAGGCCTGGCCACATGCTGGGCTCTCAGTGAAGAGAATCCTGTTTGTCCATCTATCAGTTTCATCTTTTCAAAGCATTTTTTACCTCTCTCCTTGCTCTTCTGAACCCCACTTTGAGTCATTTGCATCATGGCCAAGGAAGTCCAGAGGTTAAGTGACAGGCCTGGGGTCCTGCAGCCATTTCAGAGCAGAGCTGGGGCTGGGCTCCTGGGCTTGGGGACTCTTGTAATCTTCTCTCCAAAGCTCTGCCCTTCAGCTCTTCCCCATCCTTCTTTGTTGGGAGGAGTCGGACACCCTGAAGCCTGCCCCTGGGCTCACCCCTGGGCCGGGATGGGATTTGGGGGTGGATGTCCTCAGGAGACACCTTCTTTAGGATTGATGGGGGACCTGGTGCCAGAGCCTCCCCTGATGGCAATCCAGGGGGTCCTAACTTGTCTGTCTTCCTTCTCCTTCCTGCCCCATTCCCAGGAGGCGAGGGATAAAAATTTACGGAAATGGTAAGTGTGGGCTGTGCCCTCGTGTCCTCCTCATGTCCTTGCAGTTGGGCGGATGGAGAGAAAGAGCATGATGAACTCCCGTCAGCCAGAGTGGCTGGCCAGCTGCAGGGCTATCTGCAGCTCTCGGATTTGGACACCCCACACCCTTAGTGGAGATGTCATCACTAACATTTGAACCCCTCCACTCACTGTGGGGTTGGCCATGAGGGGGCAGACCCCAGCCCTCCTTCTCCGACAGCCACCTGCGGCCCGTTACAGCCTTTTCTCCCTGAAGCCCAGTCCTCATATTGCTGCCCTGCCTCCTGCAGGCTCAGACCTTTGCATCCCAGCCCCCCTTTAGCCCTCAGCGTGGTGCTGGCATTGGCCACCCAGGTCCCCCCAGGGAGCCAGGTTGGGAGAACTCCAAGAAGAGCCCTGTTCTGGTTGGATCCTTGCTCTCCAGCATCCCAAGTTTTCTATCCTCATATGCTGGGGGGACAGAGAACAGGCTGCTTCAACTTGACCAGGGCCCAGGGCCCCCGTTTCACCTGGGCTTCAGCCCCAGAGCAGTGACCTGGGCATCCCTGTCTGCAGAAGATGAGGCGGACGTGCTGAATGACGCACACGGCTCAGAAGAAAGGATCTCTGTTCCTTCCTGCTATGGTGGCATAGGTGCCCCTGTGAGTAGGCAAGGTGAGTGCAGAGGCCCGAAGGGGTCTGTGTCCCTGGCAGCAGGAGAGACCCCGGGGAAAGGGAGGCCCTGAGAGGCATGGCACCTTCTCCCACCTGCTGGGTCAGAGGCAGCTGCTTCTACTCCTGGCTGACTGTGGCCCTGGGCCTGCACCCCAGACCTGTTCAGAGCCTGGCTTGGCGTAAAGCCACACACACGTTCGGCCGTTAGCTCAGGAGGTCTGGCAAAGCCCCAGGGCGGGCTGTGGCTGGCACCTCTGGAGTATACCTGGCTGGAATCCCCATCAAGAGTGATGTCAGTGGCTCTAGGATTCAGGGTCCAAGAGGAATGAAGGGCCTGGGGGTGAAGCTCAGCCTCCGGGCATCTCCTTCCTGCTTCCGCAGGGCTCTGGACAAGGCCCAAGTCCCCTAGACAGTCCCCCTAGCCTGACCCACACCATCTGCAAAGGGCTGTGGCAACACTGCAATAGTGGAGGTGCCCAAAGTAGGATGGGGCTCATTGGGGCGGCTTCCCAGAGGAGGTAGGACTGAGCAGTCCTGGGCACAGATGACGCGTGGGCCGGCAGGGTGAGCTGTGGGGAGCACTGGGCAGGGGCAGGGTCTGAGCTGGGAGTCTGGGGGAGCTGGGGATGAGGTTAGAGTTTCCCACTAGCTGTGATATCTTGGGTGAGCAGCTTCCTGTCTCTCTGTCTCCGTTTCCTCCTGTGTGAAGTGGGAATGGGAGGAGGTGATCCTCCACCGAATGACCCCTCCGCTGTACAGATCGGGAGGCGGTTGAGGTGGAAAAGGAGACCGGAAGAGCCTGGCCCCACAGCCATTCGGTCACAAAGCCAGGATCTCCATCACCCCAGGGGGGACGCTTTCAACATCAACCACGGCAACTGGCTGTTCCCCAGGTCTCTCTGCCTCTCCCCCGCCACCACCCCTCAGCCCACTCTCAGCCAGGGGCTGCCCCTGCCAAGCTCACAGTCAAGGACTTGCCTGTCCTGTCTCACTTCTCTGCAGGGAAACATTCCACACAGTTCCCTGCTCCCTCTTCTCAGAACACCCCGGGCTCTTGGCCTCCATAACACAGCCTCCCTGCCGTCCTCCTGCCCCCTAGGCTCTTCCCTCTCGGCTCCCTGCCAGCTCCAGCTTTTCCATGTGACGTTCCTCCTGCCTGGGATCTCCTCTCTCTCTCCGCTCCGCCTCAGACACGTGCTGTCGTCCGTGTGCTGACAGTTCCCAAATGTCTATATATCAGTTAAGAAGCTTTTGACTAAAGTCAACGAAAACCCTGATTCAACCAAGGAACATCAGGGGGCTTTATTATCCCACATACCAAGAAGTCCTAGGGAGACAGCTCAAAGACCTTGTCAGAAGCTCAGGTTTCTCCACCTTTCCACTGAACCATCCTTGGGCCTGTCAGCTCCACATGGTCGCGTGGTTACAGCTACATTTCCGGCTTCACACAGAGAGAGACAACATCCAGGGGAAGAAGGGGGCCTGTTTCTTCCCATGTCTCTCTCTTGTTTTCTTTCACAAATGTTTTAACTTGAAAATTTGTCAGCAAACAGAAAAGTTGAAATAATAGTACAGCAAACACCCATACGTCCTCAGCCTAGATTCAACAGTTAGTGACATCTTGCCATATTTGCTTTCTATCCATATACACATATGTTACGAACACAAGTGTATTTTTTGGATGAGCCATTTAGAAATCAGTTGCAGGTATCATGACATTTCAGCTCTAAATACTTCCCTTTGCATCTTCTAGGAGTAAGGAAGTACGTAACCACGATGCCGTGATCACACCTAAGAATATGAACAATTCAGTAACTCTCTCTAACATCCCAGTGTTCCAAAATATCTCTCATAGCTTTCCCCCCGCCCCGATTTAGGTTCTAATTGAGGGTCATGCACTGCATTTGATTGTTATACTTCTTTAGAGCAGAATCCCTGCCTCTTTTAAAAAATGACACTTTTTGAAGAGTCCAGGCTACTTGTCCCGCAGGATGTCCCCTGTAGTGATTTGTCCGGTGGTGTTTAACTTGCTCCTCTATCCACCGTATTTCCTGTGATTAGGGGTGAGATTAGAGGTGTGATTCAACTGAGAGTGAACATTTTTTTTTTTTTAATATTTATTGGAGTATAGTTGCTTTAAGGGTGAACTTTTTGACAGTGTTTCAAGGTGATGTAACCCGTATGTTGTACCACTCCCTCGTATATACATCTTCGGTGCATTACAGAATCTCTGTGCCTCAGTTTCCCAAAACAGTTCATTTCCTCAGAAAAGCTGACATATGAAAAGTGTGTAGAACTGTCCCCATTATCTCGGTGGCAGCTGTTGTTACCACCCTTATTTCCGCTGCTGGGGAGCCCGCTCCCTCTCCCCCTCCCCTGGACCCCCATACCTCAGCCTCAGCTCAAGGCCCGGGCTCTAGGACTTTGTCTGGTTGGCAGTCCCTGTGTACCACGACTCGGAGTTGATGGCCGCCATGGCGAGGAAAGTGCGGGATCTGGAGCGGCAGGTGAAGGCCCAGGCGGATGAGATGCTTTCCAAGGTGGGGCCCCAGTGGGGAGAGGGCCAGGGTCTGGTCTGAGGGGTGGAAGGTCCTGGGCTGGGGAGGCCAGTGAGGCTACTATTGCAATAGGCCATGGTGGATGGGTTCTAGAACCATCTCCCTGACCAAACCGCCCAACTCGAGGGCCAGGTCTGGCCTGGAACTGACCTGGGTCCCTGTGACCTGAGCAGAGAGGCTAGGGGTCTTCTCCACATGTGAGCAAGGCCTGTAGACCTCAGATTGGGTGGCAGCAGTGGCTGCTGAGTGCTGAGCACTTGGGGGTGCCCACCCCCTGCCCCCACCTCAGTGGGACCACAAGGGCCATCTGAGCACCGGAGCAGCGCCAGAGCGGGGCAGGGGCTTTAAGCCGGGTCTTCCCATCTGGAAGGGGCTCCCTTGGGCTCTGGGAACCACCAGGTCTGCTCCCCTCCTGCCTCGTTGCTGCAGGATCGGAAGATACGGGCCTTGGAGGAGCTGGTGGAGACCCTCCAAGAGCACCAGGGTAAGAGGCCCTCTCTGTGGGCTGGTCAGCCCCCCTTTGTACCCCCTGGGCCGGCGACCTCTGGGTATCAGGGCTCTAAGAGCATCAAGCTGAGTCCTGTGGTGGGGTCTGGGCAGTGGAGCCCAGAGGGGAGCTGTGACACCCAGGGCGGTGCCCTTCTGTGTGGGACTGAGTCCCCCGAGCGCAGCCCTAACCCAGCCCTGAGCACAGGGCCTGCCATCGAAAGCCTGGAGGAAAGGCAGCCCCCTCAGGAGCCTCGCTCGGGTGGGGTGGCGGCCTCCCGAGAGTCAGGGCATCCCCTCTCAAGGTCAGGACGAGAGGCCAAGAGGTGCTTCTCCAGGGATCCCTCGAGTTCTCGTGGAGCAGCTTCTCCAGATGACCCTCAGGCCAAAGCTCTTGTCATGGCCGCAAGTGGCCTGGCAGCCTCCGTGCGGGGGGCACTGGAACCCCTCCCCGTCTTTTCCTGAAGGCACGGTGACCCTGCAGCGGCAGGAGGAGCTGGAAACCATGTGCGCGCAACTGCAGCAGCAGATCGGGGAGATGGAGGTGAGGGAGGTGCCGGCCCCGGGCTGTCTGCCCCCAGGGACTGGGTCAGAGCCCACCTCTCTGGGGTCCCCTCACCGCACATCCCACACAGGGGCCCGGGGCACCCCCCACCCCGTTTCAGGCTTGGGCTAGCCCCTCCCCCTTCCTCAGTGTTGTCTTGAACTACTCTCCCCTCCAGCCATGGGGACCTGCCTCTGCTTCTTTGACCACATCAAGCTCTTTCCCACCTCAGGACCTTGGTCCGTGTTGTTCCTTCCACCTGAAATTTCTTTTTCTACCTTCCCCTGGCGAGTTTTCACTGATCCTCAGTCTCAAGTCAAGGTGGGAGCCCTTTCCCAGGGGACCCCCTTCACCTCTGACCAGGGCAGGTTCTCCATCCTGGGCTTTCTTAGTACCACATCTCTCTTCCTCTGGGGACCATGGACTCCACGAGGGAAGGAGGGAGGGACCACTTTTCTCCTGTTCGTTGCTGCGCGCCCAGGACCTGGCAGGGGCCTGGTCATGTGTGTTTACTTCATTGGTCATGGCCATTCCCTGCCTCTGGACGTGGCATCTCACTCACCCAGTGTCACCTTTCTTGCCCTCGTTCACACAGCAAGGCTTGAACTGGAGGGACCCCAAGCTCAAGGGAGGGTCCTAGACATGCATACATCCTCAGGGTCCCCCACTGCCTCACCGGCCCCACCAGAAGCTCCTCCTGGGGTCTAACCTCTCCCTCTCCACACAGAGTTGGTTTCCAAAGCCCCAATCTAATTTAAGACCACAGACGCAAACCCCCAAGCAGCAGCTGCAGCTAAGGGCCCTTCCCACCCAGCCCTGTTCATACCCGGGGCTGTGGGTAAACAGCTGCTCTCTGAGCGGCCTGCTAGGACTGCCGGCAGCCCGTGGGGCTTCTCTGAGCAGCTGCCACAGGAGTGAGGGCTGCCCCCTCAGGGCAGAGGGCATTGGGGCTCCCACGTTCACGTTGTTCACACATTTATTGCTTCATTAATTTAGCAAACTCAGACAAAATATCTCCTGTGCACCCGGCACCCTGCCAGGCACTAGGATGCAGACAGGGTCCCTGCCCTCATGGCACTGACAGTCTAGAGGGGACAGACACATAAACAAGTACACAGGAAGAGACACAAGTACAGAGTATGGTGAAATATTTAAAAGGGTAACACATTAGAGACTAGCTGGGACGTGGGCCACTCCCTGCCTTGGGAGGTGGGAGCAGGGAGGCATGACTGTTTGGGCCAAGTTCATTTTGAGATGCCTGTTGGACATCTAAGTGTAGATGGCTAGAAATTTGAAACTGAAAAGGAAGAACATATGTTGCAAGAGATGAAGTCTGAAGTGTGCCCGCTGGGTTAGGCAGCGGACAGGTTGCTGCGGGGTGACACTGGGCAGGAGATCTAGAGGATGAGGAGGGGACCAGGGAAAGAGGATCCAGGCTGAAGAGATGAAAGTCTCCACCTCCCGCCATGTAGACTTGGCTTGTGGCTGGGAGTTGTGGGGAGCGAAAGGGAGAAGGAGAAGAGACCACAGGGACCACATCCCAGTGGGGCGGGGCAGGGTCGGGAACAGAATCCTCAAGAATGGGAAGCCATAGGAAGGTTTCAGGTAGAGGAGTGGGGGGGGGGGAACGCAGGTAGAAGCGCAGTTTGAGTTGTCCAGGACGGAGATGACCACGGCTTGAACTAGGGGAGAGGGAGCAGGGTGGACGGACTCAAGTCTGCCTTGGAGCTGGTGCCACAGGCCTTGTGGGCCCTGGAGGGCAGGGAGAGGATCGGGTCATGGATGAGGCCCAGGTGGAGGGGGTGCCATTGACTAAGCCCGGGAGGCTGAAGGGAAAGAGGTTTGGGAGGTGGGGGCAGGGAGCCATGACTGTTTGGGCCAAGTTCATTTTGAGATGACTATTGGACATCTAAGTGTAGATGACTAGAAATTTGAAACTGAAAAAGAAGAACATATGTTGCAAGAGATGAAGGCAGAAGTGTGCCCGCTGGGTTAGGCAGCGGGCAGGTTGCTGATGGCTGCTCGTAAGCAGTTGCAGTGAGTTGTGGAGATGGAGGCCGGGCTGGAGTGGGTTGAGGGAAGGAGTGGAGATGAGGAAGCAGCAACAGGAAGCACAGACAACTCAGTTTTCCTGTGGCAAAGGCGCTGGGAGGCCAGCCCTAGAGAGGCCACATGTGGGACATGTGGGTGGACATGTCCTCTCAGACCTGCAGAGCAGGTGTCCCTTCCTCTCCTCCCACTCGGGCCAGACCCACATGGCTCCCTGCTGCCATAATGGCTGACTTAAGTGAGTTCCTACTTGTGCCAGGCCCTGTGCTAAGGACATGACGTGAATTACCTTAGTGAGTCCTCACAAGCTTCATTTTACAAGGAGAAGCCTGAGGCTCTGGGAGGTGAGGTGGCTTCCCAAGGCCACAGCCAGGAAGTGGCCAAGACCCCCGGGCCCATTGCCTCTATCCAGTCGGCTGGGAGCTGAGGCCTGAGGCTGGGGGCTGGGCTGATGCCGCCTTTTCCCCTGGAAGGGGCTGAGCTGACAGCGCCCCCGACATCTCCCTCGTCTCTCCCCACAGCGGTTCCTCGGTGACTACGGCCTGCAGTGGGTGGGCGAGCCCATGGGTGAGGAGGACTCGGAAGATGGCGAGAGGGACTGGATGACAGCCAAGAAGTTCTGGAAGCCAGGTAGAGTCGGGGTCCACCCCGGCCCCTCCTGCAAAGGGAATTCCCCTACAGCTCCCGATGGCCCACAGCTGTCCAGAGGCCAGCTCATTCATGCCCCTCCTGCCAGCATAAGGTGCCCCAAGGCCTCCCACACTTTGCCACTGACACAGGGGCAGGACGGAAAGGCCTCAGCCTCCATCCCTGACCACCTAACCCTAGACTCTGCTTGCTCATCTTTCTAAGGCTCCAGGGACCCAGGGATACAAAATGTAACAAGACCTCATTTGTCTCAGGCACCATAGTTTACAAAATGTCACCCATTCAAAAGCTGTGGCCTTTAGAAGCAATCCCCCTGCTTTGAAAGCTGCCCCTCAGTCCAAGGGCTCCGCCCCCTCTGTGGACTCCCTTTCCAGGTTCATTTGTAGCAAACTATTGAAATCTACCTGCATCTCTGGGCCTCCACCACCTTTTATTTTATTTTATTTTATTTATTTTTTAAAAATATTTATTTATTTATTTATTTTTGGCTGTGTTGGGTCTTCGTTTCTGTGCGAGGGCTTTCTCCAGTTGCAGCGAGTGGGGGCCACTCTTCATCGCGGTGCGCGGGCCTCTCTTTTTGCGGAGCACAGGCTCCAGACGCGCAGGCTCAGTAGTTGTGGCTCACGGGCTTAGTTGCTCCGCGGCATGTGGGATCTTCCCAGACCAGGGCTCGAACCCGTGTCCCCTGCATTGGCAGGCAGATTCTCAACCACTGCGCCACCAGGGAAGCCCCACCTTTTATTTTTAACTCAACTGCTAATATCCCAGGGGATGCATTCCAGAGATTTGGGGCCATAGAACTGGCTACTTCCTTTTTTTATATATATATATATATATATATATATATTTTTTTTTTTTTGGCTGCATTGGGGTCTTCGTTGCTGCGCGCGGGCTTTCTCTACTTGTGTTGCGGCGAGTGGGGACTACTCTTCGATGCTGTGCGCGGGCTTCTGATTGTGGTGGCTTCTCTTGTTGTGGAGCACGGGCTCTGTGGTGGGCGGGCTTCAGTAGTCGTGGCTCGCGGGCTCAGTAGTTGTGGCTCGCAGATTCAAGAGCTCAGGCTCAGTAGTTGTGGCACATGGGCTTAGTTGCTCCGCGGCACGTGGAATCTTCCCAGACCAGGGATCGAACCCGTGTTCTCTGCATTGGCAGGCAGATTCTTAACCACTGCGCCACCAGGGAGGTCCCAGAACTGGCCACTTCTGAAAGCTGGGTCCATTCTCTTCAAAGAATGGAGGTCGTTGCCTGGAAGGTAGTTCTCCAGGCTCTGTTGGTCACACCTGGGTCCTCATCTCCACCGCCTAGCCCAGGTGTGACTTGGGTACTCGAGTTCTGTTCTCTGAGCCTCCAGTTCCTCATCAGTAGATGGGGGTGTATTCTTTCCCATGGAGTTACTAGGAGTCAGTGGGTTGGACGCAGCACCTAGCACTGACCTCGCATGTCATCAGCCCCACAAGTGGGAGCTCTCATTGTTTTCCACGGTCAGAAGGCAGTGGCAGTCTCACGGGAACATGAGCTTGGCTCCCGGGGGACTGTTTGGAAGACAACTGTACTTTCTTAATTTCATAAGTTTCCTGCTGGGTAAAAACCCAGACTGAAAACATGAGAGTCCCACCTGCTGCACTTTGGCTAGATCCCCCTAAATCTCAGGGGAAAACCCCCTCACCCTTGTTTCAAAAGCATCACTTCCCATTTGCACCATATTTGCCACTTTTCAAGCATTTTCACAAATAGCCTTGTCACGGGCCAGGGGTTATTCCATTTTACAGATGGGGAAACTGAGGCACTTAAGCAGTCTGAAGACTGTTGAGTGAAGGGGGCAAGACTTAAGGCTGGGAGCCCACTGGGAGACGATTACAGTCATCCAGGCCGAAGATGAGATGATGCCCAGCATAAGGGTGATACTGGTGGGGCTGGTGAGAAGGGGCAGAGCAGAGAGATTCAGGAGGGGAATCCATGGCCTTGGCGATTGCTCGAACGTTAGGGAGGGGGTGGGAGGAACCTGGGATGACCCTGGGAAGCACGGCTGTCGGGGAAGATGCTCAGTCCATTTGGGACACGGCAAAGCTGGGGAGCTGTATGGCACCCGGGCCATGCCAGGAGCTGAACCCTGGGCTGAGTGCTATGGGAAGTTCTCCCTGGGTGAGAGGTGAGACCCTGGCAGGCAACTGCCAGAAGCTGTAAGAATGTCCCTTCCTCGGGTCTAGGGCCAGAGGCCTGCCAGCACTGCGGACACACACACGCACGCACGCACGCGCACACACACACCGCCCCTGTGTGGTGAGCTGGGCTCAGGCCTCATGTGGCCTTGCTGACTAGTTGGAGGGCAGACTTCCTTCTGGCCAGTGGGGGCCTCCCTGCTCCTTTGGGGAAGGGGTGAGACCAGACAGCTGGTTTCTGGACCTGGTTCTGTGGATTCTACCCTCTCCTCCCAAAAAGAGAGCAGCCCCCAACTGCTCTGTGTTGTTTGTTTTTGCTCAGAGTACGGCTGTTCTAAAGCCACTTGTTCTAAAGCCTGACCACAAGCTCCTGATTTGTGTCTTTTTTCTTCTTTTGCCTTTTGATTCTTCAACATGGAGGGGCCTCAGTTTAGCTTTTCTGACAGATGAACAACATGTTTTTCATTTCTAGCAGTTTTTCCTCCTGGGACTGCCCCCCCCCCCCCCCCCCCGCCTTTCCTGGCTTTTTCCCTTCCTCTCCCTATGGCCTTGTCCCCAGGTGCCAACCTGCTCCTGCCCCAAGGGCCCTTGGGTCCATGAAGCCAGCCTCTGGCTGACCCTGATGCTCTGGCTTGTTTCTCTGGCTCTCCCTCTGTTGGGTACCACTCCCCACAGGCCTGGGGCAGCAGGCCAGTGGACTGGTGAGCTGGGGCATCTGTATTAGGCAGACTGGGGCTGATTCAAACATTCTAGAGCCTGGGACTCTTGCCTTAAGGAGGAGGGTCAGTTGGGCCCATGAAGGGGCTCAGGGGAGAGGAAGCCTTGCAAGGGCTTGGCCTCAGGCCAGATCATTCACCCCTTCCCACCAGTATGTTGAGTAGCAAACAGGATGCCGTGCCAGGTGCTTCAGGGTATGCGGAGACATGAAAGGGACAGTTCCGGCTCTGGTCCTACCACCTTCGGGTCAGGTGTTGAGCCTCAGGGCTGAGAGCTCCAGCCAACTCTGAGCTCCCCCGCCTCCTCCCCCCTTCGCCTCTGAGCTCCTCACTCTCCCCACCCCTCATCAAGTCCCTGCCCTCTCTCTACATCTCCCCCTCCCCCTCCCAGCGCCCACTTCCCCAACCCTTTTCCCCAAGCCCAGGCTCCGGCATCTGTGTGGGAGCCTCTTCCCTCCCCTGCTCAGGAAGCCAGCCTGACTCCACCATGGGCTGTCCCTGGGCTGCCCTTGTGCCCCTGGAACTGGCCTGGCCTAGACCCCGGGCAGGCTGGGCTCCTCCCACCCGCACTCCCACTAGCTCGGGCCTGTGCTGTGTCCCCCAAGTGCCCTGCCCCCTTTTCTCCCCTCCTGTGAAGCTCAGCTCAGACCCCACCTGCTCTAGCACATGTGCGTGGAGTGCCTGCTCGGCGCCAGGCGCTGTGCCGCCCTGCAGCTGCCCCGGGCGCGTGGTTAGGGGCTCTGCGTTGCAGTGAAAGCCTTAAAGGCTCTGGCTGAAGAGGGGGGCCTGGGTCAGATCGTACCCTGTGTGGGGAACCTGCCTCACCTCTGAGTCCACATCCTCATCTGTGAAGTGAGGAGATGGTACGATTGACCCCTAGGCCCTGAATTGAGAGCACTGAACACCACAGTGTGGAGTATGTGGAGTGTTCTCTCAGGCTGACATGCGGTCGGTGAATGATGACCGTGTCCATTTACTGCCCCGCCCCTGCTGTGCTCCAGAGTGCCAGCACAGGGCTCAACCCGAAGGCCAGGGCACGTGCACATGCAGGTGATTGGCAGGCATTGCCTGGGTGCCCTTGGCCTGGATGGTCAGAGCCCGCTGGGACTATCCTCTGTACAGGAGGAGGTGGGGACAAGCAGCGTGATGATCAAAGCAAGGGCCAGAGAAGTCAGCTCCTGCCGAGTCGCAGGCTGGCTGTGGCCCTGGCGGTGACCAGACTCTCGGAGCCCGTTTTCTCCCCGCCGGCTCCTCGGAAGAGCAGAGTGAATGTAGGTGAAGTCCCCAGAGCAGGGCCTGGCGTGCAGGTGTGTGGAAATAGTGGCTCTGTTTCCTTTCAACAGCCTTCGCCTGCGGTGCTGGGACGGGCCTGCTGGGGCGCGTCGGGCGCTGCCGGGATTTCACGGCAGCAGGTTGTCCTCGCAGTGAGGGTGCGAGGGGCCAGCCCAGGGCAGGCTCACCACTCACCTGCGCTAGGGGCAGGGTCTGGCCCTCTTCTGGGCCCTGCAGCCCCATGGTGGCACTTAACACATGCCACTGTCACTGTCTGTCACCCTGTCTCCTTCATTCAAGTATGAGCCTGAGGAGGGCAGGACTCTGGGCATGGGCGTGGCCATGCTGCTCAGGGCCTGGCAGAGCACGGGCGCTGCGGACATACTTGCTGGATGGCGGGGTGGTGGGGTGGAGGGACGGATCCAGTGCTTCTTGAGCACCCACTCTGTGTCAGGCCCAGGGCTGGATGCTCTTGCCTGTGTTCAAGGAGTGACCGGTGTAGCTGAAGAGACAAATAAGCAAACAAAATGACACCAGCCTGTGATGAGGGTCAGGAGTGGCCCCAAGGGCTCCAGAAACCCAGGAGGAACAGAGGCCCAGGCTCAGGGGCAGGGGCTCTGGGCAAGGCTTCTCCAAGGAGGTGGTGAGAGAGCGCCTGAGCCCTGTGATGATCAAGATGGTGGGGTGTTAGTGACAACAACAGCTCTGTCTGCCAGGCACTTCCTGTGAGCCTCACAGCAACCCTGGAAAGTGGGGCTGTTATTGTCTTCATTTTATAGAAGAGGAAGCTGAGGCCCAGAGATGTTGGCCCATGTGCCCGGGGTCACATAGCTTGGAAGTGGTAGCCCGGGCTGTAGGGCTTCAGAGTGTGAGCAGGGGAGCTTGTTGAGGGCAGGCTGGGGAGCCAGGGCTCTGAGGGTCTTGGGAGTTGGGCCAAGGAGCTTGGACTTGATCTCCAGGCCTCTTCACTCCCCTTTTAAATAAAATCATGGGCTCTCAGAAGTTGGATGAGGCCTCAGAGATGATCTCCCTGCACCATACCCCTCCTTGGAAAGGAACCCCAGTGAGCAGTATCTGAAGAATCGACACTGAGAGGCAGCCTGTGTGGTCACTGAGGACAGAGGCTTAGAGTCACCTGGGCCCTGCAAGCTGCGTGACCCGGGGCATGTCACCTTACAAGGCCCAATTTCCTCATCTGTAAAATGGGAGAAGGAAGACCTGCCTCTTGGTGCTTGGCACATAGTAAATGCTGAGTCATCATCACAGTCAGTTCACCCCTGGATCTTGCGGGCAGGATGAAGATTTCTATTACCTACCCATTCCCTGGAAAAGAAAGCTGCGGCTCAGAGAGGAAATGCCTCACTTGACCTCTGACCTGCCTCATCCCATGTGACGTGGCTGCACAGGGCCAGGCTTCTGTTGAGCACTCCCGGCTGTGAGGTGGCGATGCCAGGCTCTTCCTGCCTTATTCTCTTAGCCCTGGTTTGTCCAGAGCTGCGGTTCCTTCTCCCGGGCCCCTTATCTCACCTCAATTCTGCTGCATCTGATACCTGCCAGGCCCACCCTGCTTTCACTTCTCCACCCCCGAGCCCTGGCTGAGAGCCTTCGGGGCTGATTTTCTCGGCCAACTTTTCTTTTCTCTTTCATTGCTTCTTGGCATCCTCCCCTGGTTTCCACCTGCCCCTTCCCCTGTCGACGCGTCAGCTCCCTGAAAAAGCCCAGGCCCCAGGAGGCGGCTGGATTAGCAGTCCGCGCGCGCATCTGAGTCGTCCTATTGGCTGTGCTGTGTGGCCTGCCTTGGCCAAGTCATGTGACTTTCTAGGCCTCACTTTCCCATCTGTAAGAATACAGGGATGGGGGCAGGTGTTGAAAGTGATGAGCTTTTCTGTTGTTATTTTTAGGTTTACCTAGGTGTTCTGAAAGTAGTTAGTTAGTTGTTAAAGGAAAATAGTGTCTTGAGATTGTTCTGGCTCATACCAGGGATATCCAGGATGTTCTGTGAATTTTTCTTGGGACTCTCAGGGACTCCAGGGGACCCCAGGAAGAGGGGGGCGCAGGTGCAGCCCCTGCAGCAGTAGGAGATGTAGGTGAGAAGGGAAGGCCAGCTGGGGCCTACCGTTTCAGCAGCCACAAAGGCAACAGGAAACAGGGCCGCCCACATCTGTACTTCCCCGGTACAGCCACTGCACCACTGTGGGGAAAGGAATTGGGTCCCCAGAGTCCTGACCCACATCCTGCCTCAGCCTGGCTGTCCTGGTGAAAAACAGCTTCCAAGAAGGCCCAGAAAGTCACCAGTGTTTTATAGGGTTACACCCTAGTAGATGACTTAGTTCGGGGCCAGATCCCTTCAGGACTGAGAACAAGCTCCTGGCCTGTCCTCCACCAGCATCCCACCTGCCCTGTATTCTTTCTGCTCTGGCATCTGTCTGGGCTGTCTCCATCACCCCACCTGCACCCCGTGAACCTTATGAACAGCTCTATGGACAACACATTTTTCAGAAGAGGAGGCCAAATACATGTGCAACCCAAGGTCTCCCATGTCTGTTCTGTCCAGCAGGTGTCCCGACCCTCACCTCTCTCTCCTGATGGTGCAGATGGGTGGAAAAACAGACTCCAGGGTCAATCCCCTCTTCTAACTTGCCAAGTGGCCTGAGGCAAATCATTTTTCATCTCTGTGGGCCTGTTTCCTCATGTGTAAAATGGAGATAAATAACCCCTGCTGCGTGGCCTCTGGGTTGGCCTGAGGTCCATTTGTGCACGGTAGAGCTGGTAACAATAACTAACACAGACAGATGCTTGTTGGAATTCTTACGTGGTCATCTTGGACCCTCACAGCCATCCTGGTCCTATCATCATCCCCTTCTAGAAGAGAATGCTATGGTGCAGAGCGTTAAATGACTTGACCAAGGTCACACAGGTAGAAGTGGAGGAGCTGGAATTTGAGCCCAGACAGCTGGGAACTCTGCACTGTGCCTTTCAGCTGCTAACCCAGTGCCTGGCACATCTAATCTGGGATCTGCTCCTGCTCCTGCCACTTACTGTGTGTGTCCCTAGGCCAGCCATTAACCTCTAACCCTTAGTTTCCTAATATGGAAAATGGGGATGTTTATAGTCCCTACAGCATAGGGTTGGTATGAAGAAAGAATGGGATAATAGATGTTAAACCCCTAGCACAAAGTAAATGCTCACTAAAAGACAGCTATTATTATCTAGTGTTAGCTGTCCTTCCTCCTCCCCAGGTGGTCACTTAAAGAGATGCTAAGGCCCCTGCCCAGCATGGGAGGGGGCTGTGGAAGCCAGGGATCTGGAGCACACAGCAGCTGTGAAGAGAGGCTCATGGGTGTCAATCCTCTTTGCCAGGGGACTCACCGGTACCCCCCCAGGTGGACTTTGACAGGCTGCTGGCTAGCCTGAAGGATCTCAGTGAGCTGGCGGTAGACAGTGACACCCAGCTGGCGCCAATGCCCAGCAGAGTGCCACACTGTGTCCTTGAGCCCATCCCACTGAAGCTCTACCGGAATGGCATCGTGATGTTCGATGGGCCCTTCCGGCCCTTCCATGATCCCTCCACACAGGTAGGAGTGACGGGGAGGGGAGATAGGCCTGTGCACCCTCAAGCCACTGTGGTGGCCCACCCCCTGCTCACCATTAGTTGGAGATGATGGGCCCAGCTCACCCCCAGCACCCAGGCTCATGCAGAACCTCCAGAACCGCCCCCCCCCCAACCATGTCCTGGGACTCTGTTTCCAGAGTCTGATCCAGAGAGTAATTGGCCCCATGATCCCGGGGCCCAGAGCCTGCCATCTAGACAGGAAGCAGGGTGTAGGGCACCGCACAGGTCCAGCCAGGCCTCACCCTACCTCTCCCCCTGCAGCGCTGCCTCCGAGACATATTGGATGGCTTCTTCCCGTCAGAGCTCCAGCGGCTGTACCCTGACGGGGTCCCCTTTAAGGTGATGGGCTCTCCTCAAACCACTCACTCCCAGTGTGGGGATTTTGGAGGGGGTGGGAATGCTTCCTCAGGCATCACCTAGGGGCACTGCCCCACCTCAGAGACCCCAGTCTGATGACCTCCAGAAGGAGGGTGAGCCTGAAAGGGGGCTGGGAAGGGAGCGGGGAGGCTGCCGTGGCCATACTTGCTGCATCAGCAGTGGGGAAGGCATGTAGCTGAACGGCAGGCAGCGCCCCCTTCTGGCATCCTGAAAGCAGAGCCCTCAGCTGCGTGGGACCACTGCCCCTCCTCCCCAGCATTCAGGACACCTGGACAGCCTGGGGAACGTGAGGAGTCCATGCAAAAGTGGCCTGGCTCCCCCCAGAGGCTCCTGGAGCCTCCTGGTTGGGGTGGAAGGCAGTGCCATTGGGGGGCAAACGTTGGGACTAAAGGACTTGAGATGGAGCCAGCCCCCTGCTGTGGGGGCAGTCGGCAGTGAGATGAGGGTGCTGTGATGGGAGCACATGAGGCCGTGTCCCAGAGGGTGGTGCGTTAGTTCCACAGTGAGGGCGTGTGAGGGAGTGTGTGCCACCATGGCTTGGAAAATAGCGTGAGTCACGACCAGGGGTGTTTGAGGTAGTTCATGCCAAGCAGGGCTTTGCCCTCTCCTAACATCCTCGTCCCGCCCCTCCTGGTCTGCTCCCGAGAGGGACTCTGTGAGGAGGATGTCAGTACTGTGGCGCCAGCTGGCGTGATGAGGGGAGCTTGCAGGAAGAGCAGGGCTCAGGTGGGTGGGAGCAGCATGAACTGCATGCAGCTCTCCTGCTCTTTCCCAGGGCCTCAGTTTCCTCATCTGTAAAATGGGGATTGCATCAGCCCATCCCTTGGGGTTTATTCCTGGGGCCTCTGTTTGGGCAAGTAGGGGTGGGCATGGAGCCCAGGGCTGAAGAGCTGTGCCAGCCGCTGTTTCCCTTCCTTCTTGCCAGGTGAGTGACCTGCGCAATCAAGTCTACCCAGAGAATGGGCTGGACGCGTTCCCAGGCGAGGGCCGAGTGGTAGGCTGGCAGAGGATTCGAAAGCCCTTGGACAGGATGGAGCACCCAGGTGAGCTCGGCCCTGAGGCTGAGCCAGGTGGTGGGGGCACTGTGCAGGGCAAGCTCCAGGTAGCCTCCTCCACCATCACACACAGTCCCTGCCCCGGCCAAGGCTCCCAATGCCCTCTCTGCAGGCTCCAGGATGACCGCCGAGAAGTTTCTGAACAGGCTGCCCAAATTTGTGATCCGACAAGGCGAGGTGATTGACATTCGAGGCCCCATCCGGGACACCCTGAAGGTGAGGCCAGCCCTGGCTCCCCCAGCCTTATTGGCGGGGTGGGGGGGTGGTGGGGGCAGGCTTTACCATCAACCCTGGCCCAGCCTACCAGAGCAGCGGCTTATCTGGAGGCTCAGGCTTGAGGGCCCCTGAGGATGGCCTGGATGGAGAGATGAGTTCCTCAGAGCTGTTCCCCTGTCTCCTGGAAACGATGGAGCTGGTGAGCTCTCAAGACTGTCTCCTGGTCTCTCTGAGCTGCGACCAGAGAGCAGCTGGCCAACGCAGGAGTGTGGCTGTAAGAGTGGGAAAGTCAGGGGAGTCTAGGTTGGGGGTGAGCCCAAGTTCAGGCCACCCTCTTGAGGTCCAGACCGAAATACACCTTCCTGGCCTTCACAGGACTCATCATCCTCTCTCCTCACTCACTATCCTGCTACTCCTCCCTCGTCTCCACCTGTGAAAGATACCAAACCCGTTTCCCAGAACTCTGCCTTCACCACACATGGCCAAGTCCTGTCAGATCTGTCTATCCCCAGAACTGCTCCCGAATCCATCTCTTCTCTCCATTCCCGCTGCCCACCATCCTAGCCTAGGCTCCAGAGTGTCTTCCAGACAACTGCAGTGGCCCCTCACTGGCCTCCCACCTCCACTCCCGCCCTGCCAGCCATCCTCCCCCAGCAGCCTCTGTGCTTTTTTAAAAATGCAAATTGGATCTTGGCTCTTCCCTGTTGAAACCCTCCAGTGGTTCTTAGGTAAGGCCTGTCATTCCTTTCTGGTCCTCTTCCCACCTCTAACCTTTTCTTTCTTCCAGTCCAACCTGATTCCCAGCTTCAGCCACATGAATGCTGACACTTTCTCAAATATATCACCTCTTCTCAGAAGTCGTCCCTGACCTATGCTGTCTGGAATATCCTTGCCCCCCATTCCATTTCTAAGGACTCCTCTTCATCCTTCAGTCACAGCTCAGGTGTCATTTCCCCAGGGAAGCCTTCCCTGACCCATGCTAGGTTAGGCACCCAGCCTGGTCACTGTGTGGGGTTCTGTCTCCCCAACTAGAATGAGGGAAGGGAATGATGGGGCTACCTCCCAAAGCTTCCGTTCTGTTTCCTCTCCTTGGGCCCCTGTTTACACAGAATACCCCCTCCCCCTTTGGCTCACTGGTCTCATCCATCCCTGGTCAGGAGAAGTCCCCTGTAGGGGTTGGGGGGAGGGTGTGACTGGCAGGGCCCAGGGCTCTGTCCACTCCATCGATGCCTTCCAGAACTGCTGCTCATTGCGTGTCCGGATCCAGGAGATCGTGGTGGAGACACCTGCCTTGGCTGCTGAGCGTGAGAGGTGAGGGCAGAGTGGAGAGGTGAGGACCCTGGGACTGGGCTACCAGGGGGTACTGACGGCCTCTGGGTCCACAGGAGCCAGGAGTCTCCGGAGTTGCCCGCGCCCACGCTCTCCACGCTGCGCATCAAGTCTGAGAATGGCGAGCAGGCCTTCCTGCTGATGATGCGGCCGGAGGACACAGTCGGTGATGTGCGCACCCTGCTTGCACAGGCCAGGTGGGCGCAGGGCTCAGCTGGCGGCCGCAGCGGGGCTCTGGCCCCACGACCCGGCCTGATTCGTTCTTCCCTGTCCCCAGGGCCGTGGAGGCCACCACCTTCGAGATCTTCAGTACGTTCCCGCCCACAGTCTACCACAATGACGCTCTCACGCTGCAGGCCGCGGGCCTGGTGCCCAACGCCACGCTGCTGCTTCGGGTGCGCCGGGCTCCGCCGCCCGCCCCCAGCCCCGAATAAAGCGCCCACCCTGACAGCGGCTGCTCTGTGAGGCTCTCTTGGCAGGGCAGCCCAGCAGCACTAGCTCCGCCGAGGAGGGGGCGGCGCTGAGCCGCCCCTCTGTAACTCGAGCCCCAGCTGGCGGGCCTGGCCGCTGGGTCTTTGTCCTCTAGGTTCCTCTTTCTGCCCAGAAGGGCTAAGCTGCTCCAGGGGAGAGAGGGCCCGCCCCAGCCCAGCGCCTCATGTGCCAGTGTGCAGATCCCTGCGCACAGACACGCGCAGAGCCACAAGCACGTGGGGACACTTCAACACTATGCACCAAAGCCACTGCCCCAACGCTGGCAGAACTGCATCTGGGCACCCACTTCCATAACATCCACACCTAGCCGAGCTGTTGGGACACAGGCAGGTGGCCACGAGGCACACCCGCATTACTGACTGGCATGCAAACGTGCAGTATACACCAAGGCAATGGACACCATCACATGCATGTGCACTGGAGGGTGACCCACCCACACTGTCTCTAGAAACCGTTGGTCCACACAGGTATGTGTGTGCTGGGCATATATCCAAACACACGCACTATCAATCACACACAGAGGTGCCACACGGGAGCACAGCCTCAGCACAATCACATCTACCAGACTTGCTCAGAGCAGGGAGCCAGGATGTCCAGGCCACACCAAACAGACACGATGCCAATGGAATGGAACATTTAATTGTTTCTGCAGTGCTCCCGGATGGGGATTGCGGGGCCTTTGGCAGAGCCCTGGCTAATGGAACCAACAAAGGTGCCCATCAGCCAGTGCCAGGCAGGGTGGCAGCCTCAGGGCCAGGCTGAGGACAACCAGCACTTGGGCTGTTGCTTAAGACAATTTCTGAGACTAGTGGGTAAGGAATGTTGCCTTTGAATAGAGGAGAGGGGGCTACAGTTAGGGGAGGAGATAGGTCTTGGGTTGGCGGGAGGGGCTCCAAGGTCGGAAGGTTAGGAATAACGGAGTTGTCACAAGGTCCTTCATGGGTGATGGCTGGGGGGAATGTGGTGACGGAGTCCAGGGGGCTGACTCGGCTCAGGCCAGTTTCAGGAACTCCTGCAGTGTGTTTTGTTCCACAGCCTCCACAAAGAGCTCATAGTCCTGGGGGAGGGGACAAGAGGTGGTCACCTGAGTGCTGGTGCTTTGTCTCAGGTCTGACTCTGGCTGGTATCCTCCTACAACACTCCCTCCACCCCCAACCCCCAGGCCCATACCCCACAGTACTGGTCCCCGTTGACAATCTGGGGTGGGGTGGCCTTGGGGTTGCCCGCCAAGGCTCGCATCTCATCCCGCAGGGCGTTGTCTTGGGAGATATCCACTAGCTGGTACTGGATGCGCTTCCCATCCAGGATGCGGGTCACCTCGCTCTGCTGGGACTTGATCTGGGGGCAAAGGGCGGGCAGGGGTTAGTGAGCAGACTGGAGGGTTTATGGGGGGAACCCTGGGCAGAAAAAAAGGGACTGTGGCCAGGAGCTTTTGTCCCACTGTCCCGCTCCACGCCCTAGGGGAGGGTTCTGGCCACTAGGAGTTGGGAGGAGGAGTCAGGATTGTGGTGGTGTGGAAGGAGAGAGGGACCACCAACCATGAGGAGGGGAGTCAGAGTGAACATAAGTGAGATAAATTAAGGGTGGGGAGAGCCAGGAGCTCGGCAAAGAGAAAGCAGGGCAGGCCTGGGTGGAGACGGGGAAGGCGCCGTCTCCGCCCCAGGTACACACACAGTGGAGCAGAGAAAGGGCAAGATAAGGACATGGTCAAGGATCAGCCTGGTAGTGGGGGTGCAGAGGACCCAGGATGCCCGAAGGAGGTGTTCAGTGTTCAGGATGGGGCCGCGGAGCCTGCCCCCACCCAACTCAGGAGGCCGTGCCCAGCACCTCGCCGCCCCCGCCCCGGGGGCGGGTCCCAGGCGCCGGGTCCAGAGCACCAGGACCACCGCCCGCACTCTACCCCAGGGCGCGCACTCACTTCGCGGGAGCCGGTGACCGACGTGCTGTAAACGCGCAGGCTGCTCATGCTGCGGATGGGCCGACGGGCCAACGGGCCGACAGGCAGACGGGGTGGCGGTGGCAGCAGCTGCACGGCCTGGAGACGAGGCCGCCGCGCTCGGGAGCGGTTTCCTTCCTGCTCAGCCCGCGAGTCATCGCTCTCGGGACCAATGGGCGGCGCGGACAGGCGCGCGGCCGGGGCGGGGCCTGCGCGGCCCCGCCCCGCGCAACGCCGGGCCCCCTCCCGCCCCCCTTGGGGACCGGGCGCGCCGAGGATCCCCGTCCCACGCAGGGCCGCCCTTTTCAGCCCTCCGAGCTGGGGCAGACAGTGTGAGGCTGGGGAGCAAGCTGACTGCAGGAAGGGCCGGGGAGGGCGTGGGTTTGGCAGAGGCCTCCCCTTCAGCCTCGCGCGGGTTTGCTGCACCCAACTAACTACCCACCCCCGGTGCCACGACAGCGCTGCTCCGCTCCGAGCTTTGAAGTCTTGGGCTGTTTTCAAACCTAAAGTTCCCCCGCTAGGGAGCCTCGCTTCACGGGCTGCCCCCGACCCCAACACGCACACACTGCCCCAGGGGCCACCCACACGTAGCTAACCCCGGGGCACACCACAGCACGGAGGGCCTCTGATTAGAGATTTCCCCAGAGTTCCTCTCCGCTCAGATCGGCAGGTTTAGACAAGTGAGGGTGGTGGCAGGAGACGGGGCCACACCCTCACAGAGCCAGATGGAGGCCAAGGTATGAAAGAGGCTTCTAGTTCTGGACTGGGTGGAGGTAGAGGCTGGTGTCAGGACTCCTGAGAGTCTGGGCCCTTGTTAAAGATCCACCGCTGGTCTTGGGGTGGCCCCAGCCCCACCCCAACTCCTCGCAGCAGATGGCACGGGGTGCAGAGGAAGCAACCAGCCCAACCTTGGACACTCAGCCATCTGTCTGGGGTTGGACATGACACCCCTCATTAGTCCTCCCAGGTCCAGGGCTCCGAGAACAGCCCAGGAAGACAACCCTAGCTCCTGGAGGTAAACGCAGAGTCCTGCCTTGCTCTGGGGAAGCCACTTCCTTACAGCAACCCACAGGCAGCAGACCTCCTCCTCAGAGGATTACTGAAACTCAATGACAAACTTGCTCTGTGACTCAGGGCAGCTTCACCCAACAGAAAGTGCTGTGGGAAGAGATCTTATCTGTCCCCACAGAAAGACAGAGGAGCAGAAGTGGTAGAAATACAGACATGAGGCTGGACCTACCAAAGTTCCCTCCTTGCTGCTGTTTGGAGAACTTGGCTAAACACCCAGGCTTTAGCTCCAACAAGCCAAAATGAGGGGTGGAGTATGAGCTGATGGTGATGGAAAGCAATGGGAAACCAAGGAGTCTGTTAAATTTTTATTTTGTAATCAAAATAGGCAATACAAACCAGTTGACATAACAAGAATTCATATAAATAACTGCTTATAAACTTTATGAGGAAAAATACCCGTGAGCATGGTGGCTGGGCTGCCAATACAGGGTGGAGACCAACCAGGCAGCTCTGCCTTTAGGAGGCAGGAGCCCAGAGGCTGAGGGGATGGCTGGGTGGGGCTGCTCTGAATGGAAGGGATAAGTCACTCCATAAATAAAACACAAACTTGTAAAAACACTGAAGAAGGAGTCTCATTCAGGCCAGGAGTGAGGTCCAGGATGCTGCCCTGCCAGCCCAAAGCTTAGCAAGAATCTCCCAATGGCTGGCTCTGGACTCCTGAACTACTCAGTGCTCCCCTTTCCCCACACATGGCCTGGCTTGGCCTGGCTCCAGATCTAGAGGAGGCCTGGGGCTGGCCCAACAACCAGATAGAAACAACTACGAGATGCTCCCTCAACGAGGAGGCAAGAGAAACCAGAAAGCAGAGGGTCCAAAGGCCCTGGAGAAACAACGAAAAATACTGAAAGCTGTACCTTAAAGCTGACCTGTACTGGGTACTCTGAACTCTCAAGGAGCCCAGAGCAGGAAAGGGAAAGGACCCCCAATCCCAAACACAAGAGAGGCACAAATCAGAAGGCCGGGCACTGGCCCCAGCCCCGGGGGGAAGGGGGTGAGCAGCTTGACAGTTGCCCTGCGGTATCCTGGGGGAAAATCCTGCCCAAACCCAGAACCATAGAGGAGTGAGTTTGCACTCAAAGCCCAAGAAGGGGGCTACCTGGCCAGCCTGAGAACAAAGGAGAAAGGGCTGTGCTAACCACACGACCAGGGTCCCAAGGGCACGGGGCAACTAGAGTGGGGTCTCCTGTAAACGGGCATGGTAGCACAGATAAAGAAGCCCTGGTTATAATCCCTGGGCTCCCAATTCTAGTTAGTACTTTGCTAAGGAATAGATCACCCTGAGGCATCTACGAGAACAAGAGCCCTGAGGAAGAAGCAGTGGGACTGGACCTAGGAAAACCCAGAGCCAGCTCAGGTCCCAGGAAGGCTGGCACATGGGGCCTGAGAATTCTCAAATGGCCATTGTTACTGGTACTCAGCCTTTCCTGGCCCCTCTAAGGAACTCTGGGCATCAGCACGACCAAGGTATGGAGTGGGAATGAATGTGGAGCCATCCCAAAGGATGGAGAAAGGAGGTAAGCGGCCTGCTTGCCTTTGATGTCAGCCTGCAACTGGGAACAGTCTGTGAGGACTTACCAGTCTACCTGCAAAAGTTAATTATTAACTCACCCTCAAAGGGTGAATCAGGATGACAGGACAAATGCAATCCAACAAGGCAAAGGCCAGAGTGGGGCAGGGCAAACAAAATTCTCTAATCAGCCCTTGGCCCCAGATGCAGGCTCATACCTCCCCTCCATCCCTTCTCTCTGGGAATAGCAGCAGACAGGAGGCAAGAGATTGTCAGGGCAGGACCTGCTGGATCGGGCTCTCAGCAGACCAGATTCTCCCTTGGGGAATACAGCCTGTCCCACCCCCAGCATTCCTCACTGTGTGACACAGTTTTCTCCCATGTCCTGGGCGTATCTGTCTGACATGGTGGTCCTTAAGTCCTCGATGTCACGGCGTAGCTGTTGAACCTCTTCTAGTTTCCTCCTGATCACATCCGGCTTCTGAAAATCTAGCTGAGTCCCTGCGTGCTGTGTAGCTGGGGAGGAGAGCATTTCGAGAGATTATTAGTAAGTCACTCAGGAGACACTTTCCTGTGAAAAGCGCAGTACGGATACGCAGTACCATAAGGCCTGTGGTCTTGGAACATGGCACTTTTTAAAAAGCACCTAGGGATAATGGGCTGAAATCTTGTTGCCTAAGGGCCACGTTTTTGTTTGTCCTTCACCCAGGTACCCCATAAGGATGCCTGTTTCCAAAACAGATTTACTGAACGTCTACTCTGCAAAACACATAAACTCCCAGAGGGTGGTGACCAGGGCTACGGAGCCCAGTTCACACATTACCAGTAATGATGGGAAAGGTGGATAGGGGTGAGAGGAGAATGAAAGCCACTCTCTCCTGGGTCCCAGACTGGCCTGAGGACTCACAGTGAATGCCCAGGAGCAGGGAGAGATTGGGGTCATGACCCTGGGCCCTCTGGGTCACAATGCTACAGACAGCCTGCAGATCTTGAAGGCAACTGGCCAACTCCTGATGCAGCTCAAATGCCAGCTGGGCCGTGTCTGATGAAGATGGGGACCCTGACTGGGCCTGGCGCAGGTGTTCTTGGAGCGTCAGATTCTTCTCAATGAGGTCCTGGTTCTGTACTGAAAGCTGAGCAGATAGAGAGGCAAGCGCATTAACCCAGGCCCAGGGAAAAGCAGAGTATCTGCGCATGAGTGTGGATATATGTATATATGTGTGTGGAGGGGAAGCTATGAGTCAAAGGCGATGTCCCCCCTCCCTGCACTCCCCTCTTCCCCCTCAATATCAGGCCTAGTTTCTCCTGCAGGCAGGTTGGGCCCACAGGGCTGCAGCATTGGAGGGGAAACTGCACCCCAGCAGACTGAGTCAGCAGCCTCCAGGTTTCTGTTCAGGAACCAGAGAAGATACTCCCGCCCCTCGGAACTCTATCTGAAGCCAGTCCCTCAGCCAACTCTGTTAGCCAGGCTATCAGAGAAGGCTTAACATGAACTGTGAAATCTGAGGAGACACTGGTTTCAATCTCTCCCTGCCACCCTGACAAAAGTGGCCACCAGCCAGCCGGATCAGAGTGTGTCAGAGGAATAAAGCAGGCAAGAAAGACAACATGACAGCTAGTGGCCACTGGGTGGGTAGGGACGAGGGGGGGCTGAAGAAGCTGGGGACCTGGAGGACATAGTGCTGAAATGTGTACTGCCTTTTCAATCCTTCACCTCAGTGGAGTCAGGCTTCACTACAGAGACCAGCTATTCACGTCTATCTGTGCCTCTTTCCCTCCCTTTCCCAGAACAGCTTAATGCACACTCCTTCCCTTCCTACCTCTATTCTGTTTTAAAGACACTGAATAGAGTTTCTCCTCCAGTCCCCGCCCTCCACCCACACTGGGCCATGTGACAATCCTAGTTCTGGGAGACTCCTTCCTCAGCACTTGGCCAGTGACTTGGCCGCCCCCTGCCGACAGCTCTGTTTACTCCATGAGGATCACCAAACCTTCAATCTTCTTGAACCCTTCATCCCTAACCCCACAAACCTGTGGCTGTGGGAATACAAAATAAGAGTGATTTTCCATATCCAAAAAGCATTCCTGGGTAATTATGGCCACTCAAAGGCTTAGGACCTTTAATATAAAGGATGATGCAATGTCCCTTCTTACTCCTCTGCCAAAAAAGCTTAGCAGGGACCTCCCAAACGTGGGGGGCTCCTGTGGGAGAAGGGATCGGGAGGATACACAGAGAAATCAGGTTTGTAAAGACAGTACCAAGAGGCCTAGCTGTTGCTGCTCACCTCTTTCACAGCTGTGCGCAGCTGCTGCAGGGCTGTCTCCCTCCTTTGGGCCTCCTCTTTCAGGGCCTGGCTTGTTCCTTCTTCTTGAGCCACTTCCTGCTCTAGGCTCTGAATCCCATGGCAAAGAGGGTGGGAGAACACATCAGGGGTAACAAGTCTACTTCAGACCATATCGCCTCTGGTCTGGACTATATACATAGTAAAGCTCCACCCCGCCCACACACTGCTGCTAAGAGATTATTTTACAACAGCCCTGATCTGTGACTTCGCATCAAAACCCTTCTCTAGCCCCTGACCATGTAGCAATAGAGGCCAGCTCCTCAGCAGGGCATTCTAGGCCAGCGTGGCCCTTACTTACTTTTCTAACCTTATCTCTTTCTACCCTCCGCACAGCCTCTACTCCAGTCACACTGAGCGACTAACTGGCCTTCATCCCCAAAGGTTCCAGTTCCAATACTGTTGCTCATTCCTCTTCCCCTTTGCCCAGAATGCCCCTCTGCTCTGCCAGAACCTTCCTTAATCTGCAAATTAGATCCAATTAATCCTAATATTGCCCTGCTACTCATACCTCCATCATGGCTCATGAGTACATTTGTTGGCTGTGCACATGATTCCTCCCTCCACTAGACCATAACTTTCTTGAGGGCAAGGAACGTCCATTGAATTGAGTTCAATTATTTATCGAGCACTTACTGTTGACAGGCACTGGGGATACTAAAAAGAATACCAAACTATCCCTGTCTTTGAGGAGCTCACAGCCAAATGCCCTTGACAATACTGTATATTAAATGCTTTTGACAGAGATGAGAAGGGGTAGAGAGAGCACTCTCTCAGGCACCTAATCTAGTTATAATGCGTGTGTGCGTGTGTGTGTGTGTGTAGGGGTAGTCAGGGTCAGGAGAGGGAGGTATTTATATTTGTTATCTTCTGCCTCGCATTCTGGTTCATTCCAATTTCCCCCCAGTTTTGAAACTGACTTGAACAAATAAAGTATAAATAATATTTCTGAACTTTTCCATTTTGTATTAATAAAAAATTTAGCAGCCAAGGAGAATGTCTCACCACTATGAAACACCCAAGGTGACCATTTTGAATCCAACTAATTCCACCAAAGTCTTATCATGGGTAAATATACTATTTTAAATGCTGTGGAACCTCAGAGTTCCAGGAAACATACTTTGAGATCCACTAAAAACTACTAAAATCCTGGGATTTTAAATGGATGTAGGGAATTCCCCGGCAGTCCAGTGGTTAGGACTCTTCACTTTCACTGCCGAGGGCCTGGGTTCAATCCCTGATTGGGGAACTAAGATCCCGAAAGCCGAGTGGTGCAGCTAATAATAATAATAATAATAATAATAATAATAATAATAATAATAAATGGATGTAAACACTCACTAGGCTTGACTATCTCCTTACAGGACTTGAAATATGTGAACTAAATAGACCCACATAATGGCAAGGGTAGGACTGCAGCTTTCAGTTCTTCCTCAGTGGACGTGTATCTCTCCTGTTTGGTGTGAAAACCTCTTTTAGAGTCCAAAGAGAATCTGTACCTAGGATTTCTTGGAGAACCCAATTAAGGACACTCCTACTCTGGCCCAAAATAGAAACCAGGAGTTGTCTTTGATTTTTCCTTATTCTTCAACCTCCTACATTCTATCAGTCACTGATTCCTCTCAATTTTACCTCCTAAAATTCATTTAAATCTGTCCCCTCACAACTCCTTCTTGCAATGCTGCCTTATGCATCATCCTTCATCATCTCTCACTAGGATTTCTGCTACAGTCCACTGGCCTCCAGCCTTGTCGCTCTCCAAGTGCCAATATTCTTCCACACTCAAGCCTGAGTTGCAAACCTGACCACATCACGCCCCAATTAAATACTATAGTAGATTCCCATCACCTACCTAAAGAATAAAAGCTAACTTAGTTGAACAGTCCCAGCCCTCCCATAGCCCAGTTCTCCATTTACCACCTTACTTCAACAATATCAAACTGCTTGCAGCTCCATGTGCAAACCCTGCTGTTTCATGCCTTCACGTTCCTACCCATGCTGTTCCTTCTATCAGGAAATACCATCCTATCCTGCACCTCCTTACTGACTGGCTAACTCTTCCTCCTCCTTCAAGAAGGCTCATGAGGGCTTCCCTGGTGGCGCAGTGGTTAAGAATCCGCCTGCCAATGCAGGGGACATGGGTTCGAGCCCTGGGCCGGGAAGATCCCACATGCCGCTGAGCAACTAAGTCCGTGCGCCACAACTACTGAGCCTGCGCTCCAGAGCCCGCGAGCCACTACTACCGAGCCCGTGTGCTGCAACTACTGAAGCCCGCGTGCCTAGAGCCTGTGTTCCACAACAAAAGAAGTCACCACAATGAGAAGCCTGCACACTGCAACGAAGAGTAGCCCCCGCTCGCCGCAAGTAGAGAAAGCCCGTGCGCAGCAACGAAGACCCAATGCAACCAAAAATAAATTAATTAATTAAAAAAAAAAAAAAAAAAAAGGCAGCTCATGATCTCCAGAAACCCTTCCTTGACCTCCCTACTTCCACTGACTCTTTTATGCTCCCCCAGGGTAATACGGATGCTCTAACAGTACTGTGCTAAAACCCCTTCCCAACAAGAATGTAGGCTAAAAGCACTGATTGGGTCTCATTCTTGTGCTCCTAACACCGAGTAAATTGCATGGCAGAGAATAGTGTTGGTTGAATTCTAGAAATGCCATCATTAAGTCCTGCCCACCATGTCTCAAGGACTCCAGCTCACCTGTACTTGTGAACGCAACTGATCAATCTTCTGCTGTTGCTTCTCCACAATCTGAAAGGCAAAGTTATCAAGGAAGGCTGTAAGCACATGCTGATAGTGAGGTCAGAGGGCAAGAGGCTGTACTAGGATCTGTGGTCTGGCTCTTAGCCCAACTGGCTACAGCCAGTCAATAGTGAGAACAGAGTGAAGACAAGTTAGCTCTACCTACAGAAATATAACCCAGACTCCCTATCCTGGCTAACTAGCTTCACACTCCTGTGCTCTAGTCACAAAGAGATTTAAACAAAGAGGAATGTAGTGTGGACCTATGACCACCATGGGGAAGTCGGGTGGAGAGAGACACCCTCACCCTGATGATTGTAGGCCAGTAGAATCAACTTCATATACAGCCAGTGTATATTCTGGTTCTTTGGTAAAGGACATGACTGAAAATTCAGTTTAATGAAGCTTGCCCTATCCAGGGCTGTGACAGTTATCATTACTTATAGCTTTGGTCACACTGACTGTTTGAGGAGAGAACCTAAACAGGCCTAGTTTCCTGTCCTTTGAGACCTCAGGTACTCTCTGAACCATTTCTGGGTCTTTTTTGCTGACCTTCAACCAGTCTCACTGCTAGGCCCTGAGCTCCTTCTTTTCTGCTGAGTTAGAGCCCCCTCACTGAGTAGAACTTTGCCCAATGCAAGAGGTTCTGAATAGGGCCTGAGCCATGAATGAAGTGCACCAAGCTTCAGCGCACCATTTTGGAGCATATAAATTTGGATGTTCAGAGGCATGTTCTTCCCTAACTTTGCTTGCCAGTCATAAGGATGAATATCTAAAATGCAAATTTATCACGCAGGGATGACTTCTCAGAAAAGAGAGGAAAACTCTGGGCAGCAGATCCTAGGGGGCTCAGGGTCAGAAATTCATGGTTCCCTACCAATACCCAATCTTTTCTTTCCTCTAAGCCTACCCCGTTACAGCCTGGGCACCCTCAGTCACCTTTCGAAGGGAATCACATTCCTTCTGCCAGGACTCCATTTCCACTTGGGGACCTTCTCCCCGTTGAGCTGTATCTTCTCCACTGGCCGCCTCCACACACTGCTTATCTTGCAAGCTGAAAAACAGTGGCCTCTTAAAGAACTCTGAAGTTAGAGGGATGTGGCTTTGACTCCTGATTCCGCTACTTACTGTATGTTTTGGGGCAAGACACTTACGCCCTTCCAAGCCATAGGTGGGGATAATGTCTTAGGTCTGTATAACGTAGGGAGTGCCACACAGAAGCTGCTTGCTCAGTCTATGCTAGTTCCATTCCCTAGAGGTCAGCATCTATACAGTGTGCTACCAATTCTCTACCTGCCCAAGGTTTTTTTATTCTTTGTTTTGATATTTAAAAGTAAACATTCATCACATGTATTTAAATTATAAAAGTTACATGTATATAATGCAGAAATTTTAGAAAATACCAAAAAAATCTTTTTTCTTTGCACATACAGTCTGGGGCAGACCCAGCTATGTCCCCTAACCTTACTTCTGACTCCAACCAATGGTCTCCTCCCATGGATCCCCACAATCACTTTCATCATGGCCCATCTGCTGAAATAAACAACAGGGTCACTGTGGTTGAATATGGGATGAGAAATCCAACCCATCCCATTAGCAGCTGGATTTGGTCCAAGAGGCTGTTGAAACACAGCCGCCACATTTTCAGAAACTGCTATTAACATGGAGGAGGCTCCCAAGACACCCTGAGAGTACATTATGGCATCTTGTTTTGTTCTCAGAACCTGCTGTAGCAATCGAGAGCAATCCCTAGGGCTGAGGAGAAGAAACAGATGCTCCTGGTAAGCTTTACCTTGCAAGATTCAAAATGTGGATAACCCCCAGTCCTCAGCACCAGGATCTACTTTTGCAAATATAGAGATACTCATTTTCCAGTTTATAAAGTGCTCCCGTTCATTCAACACATATATATTCAAGGATTATTATCTAGTATTATTATGCCAGGTACTGAGTTGGAGCCTTCCAAAGGATACAGTGACAAATCCCACCCCACTGCACCACTATACCCCCCACATTCCATCTCAAAGACATAGTCCTTGTCCATAAACAGCTTTCCTATTACTTACAATCCAAAGAAAATGAAGCTCAGAGAAGTGAAGTGATTTGCCCAAAGTCACACAAGTAGTGAGTGGGGTAGCCAGGACCAGAACCTAGCTCTCCACTCCTTTCCTCAACCCCACAGTGGTATTTACCTATGTCTAGTGGAGGAGAATTCTGCTTCCCTCTGTCTCAGGCTTTCCAGTTGAACCTCCTTCTCTCTGCAGGCTGCCTGGGTCTCCTCCAGCAAACTCTCCAGCTCAGTCACTCTCTCCTGCAGCTCTGTGCTCTTCAACTCAGAATCCTTAAGCTGAAAGACAGGATTCCATGCTTAGGTCAACAGGCCAAGGAAGACGCTGTCTGGGTATCTCAAAAAATTTGCAGTTCAGTTGTGATATGAGTGTGGACATGACTCCTTTGGGATTTTCCTTTCAGGAAGCCACAACGTAACTGCATGCAGCAGAGGCTGAGAAAGCCCCCCTGCTTGGCCACTCCCTTCTTGCCCCAGGTATGCCCAGACATTGCTGCTACCTGCTGGCTCTGCTTCTGATGGTCTTCCAAGGTGGGCAGGTCAGCCAGGTAGCGTTCCAAGGTCTCAATACGCTGCTGCTTCTCCCGGTTCTGCTCTGATTCCTTCTGACATTTCTTTTTCAAATTATTGATATGTTTATCACGACCCTTGACCTATTGGGAAGAAATGTCGAGAATCTGTCTCCATTGACTCCTCTACAACCCTGAACACCAACTTTTTTTGAAGTGATGTCTTTGCCCTTAGGGCTATAAATGTTTTCCACTACAATGAATGCAGGAAGCTGATAAAATTTTGCCATTTGAGATTAGGGCATAAAATGCAGAGGTAACACACAAGAACTTTCTAATCAAGGGCAAGGAAGGGGGGCTCCTTTGGCAGTTTTCAAAAATTGGTAGCTCTACTGTATAATAAGGAATTTGGGACTTCCCTGGTAGGCCAGTGGTTAAGACTCCGCACTTCCACTGCAGGGGGCTTGGGGTTCAATCCCTGGATCCCTGGTTGAGGAAATTCCGCATGCTGCACAGTGCAGCCAAAAAAAAATTTGTCTGGTCTTTGTCCAGCTTTCTGGGAGGTAACTTCTAAACTCTTAGAATATCCCAAATAATAGAACAGGAGTATCTTTGTTTTTCTTAGTGGACCAGAGCCCACCATAAATGCATTTATGCTAATGAGATGACCCAGAATGCAGACTGGTCACTATAAAGGCCAATGGAGTTGAGCCCAACTCCCTGTGAAGAGGGGACAAAGACAGGAGATTGAGTTCAATCATGCCTACATAATAAAACCCCAATTAAAAATTCTGGACACCGAAACTCAGTGGAGCTTCCTGGTTGGTGAACACATGGGTGTGCTAGGAGGATGACAGGCTCTGATTCCAAGGGGGAAAAGGTATGGAAGCCCTGCTTTGAGGACTTTCCCAGACCTCAACCTATTTGTCTCTTTATTTGGCTTGTCCTGATTTGTATTTTTATAATAAAACTGTAATCCTAAGTAATCGTGAGTTCTGAGTTGTTCTGGTGAATTACTGAACCTGAAGGGGTCATGGGAACCCCTGGATTTATAGCCAGTTGGTCAGAAGTATATAGGCAGTCTAGGGAACCCAAAACTTGCAGCTGGCATCGGAAGTAACAAATAAGCATAGTCTTTTGGGGGACCATGCCCTTAAACCTGTGGAATCTGATGCTAACTCTTAAGTGGTCTGCATCAGAACTGAATTGCAAAAGTAAATATAACTGTACATACAGTAAACATACAGCCGGTCTGGTCTGTTCTGGTGAGATAGGTAATGCATTCTTCCCTAAGCAGCACATATGATATAAAGCTAAGCAATCACCTGGAAAGGCTACTGAGACTCTAAACTCCTTGAGAGGAGGGGCTGTGTCCATTTTGCTTATTATCATATCCCCAACACACAGCACAATGCTTCGCACTGAGCAGGCAATCAATTAAGATTTGTTGAAGGGGGCTTCCCTGGTGGCGCAGTGGTTAAGAATCCGCCTGCCAATGCAGGGGACACGGGTTCGAGCCCTGGTCTGGGAAGATCTCACATGCCGCAGAGCAACTAAGCCCACGCGCCACAACTACTGAGCCTGTGCTCCAGAGCCTGCGAGCCACAACTACTAAGCCCATGTGCCACAACTACTGAAGCCCGCGCGCCTAGAGCCCGTGCTCTGCAACAAAAGAAGCCACTGCAATGAGAAGCCCGTGTACCGCAACGAAGAGTAGCCCTCCCCCAGCGCAACTAGAGAAAGCCCGCACGCAGCAACGAAGACCCAATGCAGCCAAAAATTAATAAATAAAACAAATAAATTAAAAAAAAAAAGATTTGTTGAATGGAAACTTTTTCTTCACTATTATGGCTTTTTCTTTGCCTTATGAAAAAGGAAGCTGGAGGAAGTAAGAGAAAGCAGAGAAAACGTAAGGCAGATCTACTGATGCCAAAGAGGCACAGGCCTAATTTAATCCAAAGATAACACAGTACTAAGAGGGATCCCTGAAAATCAGTCAAAACCTTTACCCCAGGTACAATCTTTAAGCTCCATGTGATTCTCCAGATTCTCACATTTTAATATGCATCAGAATCACCTGGGAAGCTTATTAAAAATGCTGATAACCAACTGTGAATTAAAAAAATGGTAGACTGGCCAGAGATGTTTATCTTTTCTCTCTTCCAAAACATCTCTAAAACAACAGGAGGAAAATAAAGTACTGATTTTTAAAAGTCAACAGAGGAGACAAAAGTATACAAGATATTTCAACATGTTTTCAGAAGATAAAAGTGAATGGGGGAGGGCTTCCCTGGTGGCGCAGTGGTTGAGAATCTGCCTGCCAATGCAGGGGACACGGGTTCGAGCCCTGGTCTGGGAGGATCCCACATGCCGCGGAGCAACTAGGCCCGTGAGCCACAATTACTGAGCCTGCGCGTCTAGAGCCTGTGCTCCGCCAACAAGAGAGGCCACGATGGTGAGAGGCCCGCGCACCGCGATGAAGAGTGGCCCCCGCTTGCCGCAACTGGAGAAAGCCCTCGCACAGAAACGAAGACCCAACACAGCCATAAATAAATAAATTTTTAAAAAGTGAATGGGGGAGACTTCCCTGGCAGTCCAGTGGTTAAGACTTCACCTTCCAATGCAGGGGGTGCGAGTTCGATCCCTGGTCTGGTCGGGGAGCTACGATCCCACATGCCTCGTGGCCAAAAAACCAAAACATAAAAAACAGAAGCAACACTGTAACAAATTCAATAAAGAATTTTAAAATGGTCCACATCAAAAAAAAAAAATCTTAAAAAAAAAAAAAAGTGAATGGGGGGATAAACGACTTGGAGCAGAGGAGTTACAATCTGCAGTAGGAGTTACAGACAACTTGGAAAACAATGTGCCCTTCACAACCCGCAAGAACCCCTGTACCTGAAGCACCAGATACCTGAGGGAGGTATGTATCAGCCATAGACCTGAAAAATAGGGGGATTCACTAGAAGTCTATATTCAGGTTAGCTGGATACCATTCTCACCCTAGGTTTCCCCAAAAGGAGACTGAAGATTTATTCTCCGGAGAAAGCAACTGAGAGAGTCAAGCTCAGGGATATCAGTCACGGCAGAGAGAGAGAGAGTGTGAAGCACTGTGTTGAAAATAAGTATACGTAAAAATCTATGTATAGAACTGTGGGACTTTAAACCTAATCTCCTTCTCAGTGTTGAGAACCCAAAGGCCAAAATCATTCCTGTCCCCAGTCTCCCCACCAGGCAGCAGGCTGAAGAGTCTTTCCTAGAGAGAGTGAGATGAGACATTCAGATACTGATATTTGAGGGTTCCCAAGTGAAAAGGGCAGACTAAGTCTGATCATCCCACAGGGAAGCCCACCAGGCAACTACCATGAACCCAGAGCTTCCACGCAGCTTTAAAATACTACTGATACGTTTTTGTTGTTTGTTTGTTTTTTTCCGGCTGCAGTGCACGGCATGTGAGATCTTAGTTCCCCAACCAGGGATCGAATCTGTGCCCCCTGTAGTGGAAGCGTGGAGTATTAAGCACTGGACCGCCAGGGAAGTCCCTAAAATACTACATTCTTAAATGTGAGCACTCTTTCATTCAAGGATCACCAAGCCTCTAACATGAAAGACACCAAAACAAAATAAAAAGACCTGAAGGAAACAAGAAACAACACTATGAGCAGATGAAGATATCTCAAAAGGTATAATCAATATCATCAGAGAAAAGATATTGCATTCATGAAACAGAAACAGCAAAAAATGCAATAAAAGAATACTATTCAGAAATATAGAGGTATATATCAGGAGAAAGAAAAGAGTTGAGGACAGATAATTCTGTGGAGTGGGGCTGGGCACAGAGCCACTAATTTTTACTATAAATACGTTGATATTTGATAACATGTTGGTTATTTAACTTAGATACATGTATTATTTTGATTAAAAGTTTCTTTTTTAACAAGCCTCTAAGTCTATGCTGTACCAATGGCACCAACATCACCTGAGAGCTTATTAGAAATGCAGGATCTCAGGGCCCCCTTCCGTCCCGCAACTACTGAATCTGTATCTGTATTTTTATCATGATCTCCAAATGATTCTTAAGCACATTAAAGTTTAAGAAACACTGCTTTAGCTGACTTCGATGCAAGTGGTCCAGAACTAAACATTATTAAACTGGTCCCCCAAGAATGTCTGCATTAGTGCAACCTGTGAACAGAACCAAAAGATTTAGCTCCTTCTATGATAACCAATCTCACCCTAAGGCAATTCTAAGAGCACTGGCAAAAATGTTAAAACTCCCAAAATATCTGCATATATGGGATTCTTCACCTACTTTTTAGGTAGAGTGAGGAGAAAACAGGCTGAATGAGGTACCACAGGTACATCTTGCCACAGTACAATCTCGTATGACTGCCCAGGCTGATTTTCCACCCAGGCCAGCTGGTAGCCCATCACAACCTGGGACAGTGAGGGATTATATGGCTTTCCCTGTCTGTGGTAGTTTTGTGCAGATGAAGCAGAAAGGAGGGGTTCCATTTCTAACACACCAATCCTGCATAAGAAGTCAATGTAGGGGGTTTCACCCAATTGGCTCCTCCAGGTTCCAAGAATAGGGGTCAGAAACAGCTTAGGGTCTGGCAGGAGAGGGCTGACTGCCAACTCCTTTGTGAATTAGAAAGCTATCAGCTCCTTAGCTCACCCTTTCTTCCTGTTTCTTCCCCTCCTCTGAATGCTTCTGCAGTGCCACTTTGAGTGACTCTCTGATGAGCTGGACTTCAACTTCTGAAGCAGAGAGTTTCTTTTCAAGCTCCATCTTTTCTTTGCTCAAGGCTTCTGTCTTCTGCGCAAACTGTGCACGTAAGAAAGTGTTCTCTCGCTGCAATTCCTGCAGAAAGATTCTCAATATATAACTGTTCCTTACCCTGACAATCCCATACACATTACCTATACCTAGTATACTTTGTGGTCAAATATCACTTTTCTCTTAAGAATTTCTTTAAGCAGTGCTTCTCAAAGTGTGGTCCTAGGACTAACAGCTTCAGCATCACCTGGGAATTTGTTAGAAATACAAATTCTTAAGCCCAACTCCCAGGCCCACTGAATCAGAAACTCTGGGGATGGGTCTCAATAATCTGTGTTTTAACAAGCCGTCCAGGTGATTCAGATGCATACTCATATTTCAGAACCACTGGCTTAAAGCAATACTTGATGAGTTGTAGTATAACAAAGGAATACAGGACACTGTATCAGAAGACCTGGGCTCGAGGCCTGGTTCTCCTCCACTCATTCTCTATATGACTTCAGGCAAATTCTTCCTCCTTCTTGGGCCTCAATTTTCTCATCAGTAAATTAGAGGACCGAACTAGATTTTATCTAACAGCCCTTCTTACACTATCATTCTGATTCTACAAGATGGAACACTACCTTAACAGGCCCACTAGGTGGCAAAGCCAGTGCAGTACTATAATCTGTCTAACAGACATCACTCAAAAGCCCCAATTACAGAAGAAGCTTGGCCAACTTCTTTTAGAGCTACTGACCTAAGTGAGAGTGTGGTTTCCTTCAGTCGCTCCTAGACATGGAAGAATAAAAGTGGGAATGGCTCTAAATCCTGTATTACCTCTGCTTCCTCCTCCATTTGGCCAGGGCTGGTATATTAAGACTTCTCAAAGCATCACTCAGTTCTAGAGTCTTACTACGTACCTTGCTCTGTCTTCCTTTTCTCCCAAGTATGTCCTGATACCAAGGCACCTGGACTTCCACTTGATCTACCCTCAAGCCTTTTCTGCCCCCACAAGGGCAGAACAGAAGATACTTTATAATTAAGATGTTTACTTTTTGAGGGCAGGGACACCTTATATCACTTGGTCCATTTTCTATCTCCTGGACGCCTAACAGTGCCAAGCACAGGGAAGATACTGAGTTATGACAAGCAGAATGCCATCCTGGCTGCCAAGGCTTACCTGCAGTCTCAGCAAGCAGACATCCCCAAAGGGGGCAGGGCGGCCCAAAAGAGCACCGTGGACTTGTAGTTCGCTCTCTCGCACTTTCTGCTCCAGCTGAGAGATATGTTTCCTCTGCCTGCAAAAGCCAGAATAGAATGAGGTCCAGGGTCCTGACACAAATCCACTTGCAATATGAGCCCCCACTTTCCTTAGGTACAAACCACACTTTGTAAGCAAGGACCTTGGATTCTGGTCAGTGCTGTTTCCTGGAGGAGGAAGAGCAAATGAGAAAACTGACAGAGGAAATGAAACATCAGCTGCGAAGAGCCAGCTGCCTCCTTTAGGCACTCCCCACAGCCCCTGCAGAGATATGCAACTGGCCTATCACATTACTCACATACTGGACTAGGCTGCTTACTGACCTAGCTCTACCATGAGGCTAGGCAGGGTCCTAAACAGAGGAGGATGTGCTGCCCTTGGGAAGACCTCCTTAGTGGGGCTGGGACAGCAGAGGCTAGCCCTATGACACCCCTTGCCCCCTTACTTGTCAATAAGGAGCTCCTTTTCCTTCAGAAGGTTTTCATTACTGTTCAAGATGCTGATCCACTGTGCTGGGTCTAATGTGGGCAATGAAGGAGAAAAAGCAGCAGGATGGTGGCAGATGGCTCCATTCTGAAGCTGAAAGACAAGCAGGCCCAGAGCGGCTTAATCTTGACCTATAGGCACCTGAAAACACCTGAGCTACAGCTGGGTCTGCAGTCAAGGCTTACTTTGGCTCAGTCTGAGAAGGCCCACTGTTTATGAAATAATTTTAGCTCTGATGTATGACTGGAAAGAACCTGCTAGGGAGACTTCTGCCAACTGGACACTCCCTGCTCAGAAAGGCTCCAGTTTCTAAGAAAAGGTCAGTTGTCTTTCATTATCTGGCAACAGAAGCTAACCAGGAGCCAATATGTCCTCACCAACCACGAAAGGAGAATGTGTCCTGCTTCCTTTCTTCCCATTCTTAAGCAGCACAAGGACTTTTTTTTTTTTTAAACCCAAAAGTGTTATAGTGGAAAGAACCTGGGATCCAAAGATAGTTTTTGAACCCTAGAACTCTGCCACTCACCAGCTCTGTGACCCTGGACAGATTACTTATTCTAAGAACCTGGTAAATTTCTACATTTACCTCATCAGAGTGCTATAAGGATTAAGTAAGATTCTGTATGTTAAAGTACCTAGCCTAGTGACTGGTACATAAATACATACACACACAGTCAGTGTTGGTGTCCTGACTCTGGGTTTCCCTTTATAACCCTCTGCTTTGGAGAAACTATCTGGTGTTCAATTAGACCACCAACAGATTTGATGACATTCACAACACTTCATTTCCTATCTACAAACATCTTTCCTCCTTTTTACAAATGCTTTCTTTGGAGTCAAAACTTATAGGACAAAACCTATACAGTTCTAAGATCAGCACAGAAACTGCAAAATCCAAAGAAAGAAGGGTCTCTACCTGCATTTGCTCCATCTGTAAACGGATCAAATCCAGCTGCTGCTGACAAGTGCTGAGCTCACAAGATCGCTCGCGGGGATGCCAAGGGTCAGGATTCAGTTGCCACACCTGAGAAGGTAGAGGCTTGGAGAGCCCAGGGGCAGGCTGGAGTCCCAAAGGAAGAACCCCGCTGCCACTAGGGTGTGGTCCATTCCGCTCACATACCGCCCCACTGCCTGGTGCCTTCTTGGTCTCAGGCAACACTTTGTATAACTCCTTGTTTGTGTCGGTTCTTGGGTTGTGGAAGAAGACTCGGTAGTGGGGATCTGAATAAAGTGTCTCCATCATTGCCGACTGATTGAGGGTAGACTCCATATTGGGAATATCAAACTTCCTCGCCTCTTCTTCTCTTTCATGGCCCACTGCTGGAAACCAGGACTGCTCAACTCCATTCTCTCCAGCAGCACCACAAAGATACATGAAATCTCTAGACAGGCCTGGAGAACGTTTCATTGCACCGAGGTCTCCATTTCTTGTCATCCCCACACTTTCAGTCAACCCTGACAAAGGAAGTTTGGAAGAAGAGGGTCCGGCAGGAGAATTTGCCTTGGCAGGATAGGTCCCCAAAGTAGAAGGCATCACATGGGCTGTTGGAATGGTTACGTGGCTTTTGATGGGCTGGAAAGAAGGACTGCTACTTGAGCTGCAAAAATCTGCGGAGAGAACAGTCTTCCATAAGTCAAAATTGAGGCAGCAAGCTTTCTTGACTTTGGCTGCTATGCCAGACATTCTCTGCCCGTCCTAAGACCAGGCAGAAAGCGTACTGTCATCCCAAGTATCAGGCAAAAAACACAGCAGCCTAAACAGGAGATGTGTGTTCTAGGATCTCAAATGCCATTCACAAGGCAAACCAACAAAAGGCAACACTGGCTTCACTTTTAACTTATACTCTGTCCTTTGTATTTGAATAAAAAATCCTGCCAGTCAACAAAGCTGAAAACTGAACTTAAAAAAAAAAAAATCACTTACTTAAGGGAAATGGATTAGATCCTACTCTTCTAAGGGCTGGGCAACTCTAAGCTATAATCCAATCTAATAAAAATGTCTTTTCCAAGGGCTGCCAGAATCCTCTGTGATCTCCAAAAGCTCCCCTGTGAAGGTGAGCAATGAATCTAAACTATCCGAAAAATAAGGCGAACTGGATAGTGCTGCTTTGTATCTAGGGCAGGGAGCACAGCATCTGAATCAGGATTCTGTTCTCTCTCCCACACACCAGACCTGACTGCCGGGATATGTGAAGTTATTCTTAGTAACTCTCAGGTTTCATTCTAGCACAGTGAGCACTCTCAAGTGGTAAACAGTGAAATCCTCTATTTTATATTTTGCCTTTTATTTACCCCCTTGTTTGTATACAACTGTGATTTTTCACTTTCCTTCAGACTGGATTTATGTTTCCTTTAGCTCCTGCCTAGTCTTGGGAGACAACTCGCTGACTGGCCCTGCTGTAGAAGGTTCATATTTCTACATATTTCCAACTTTCAAGTGCTACTCTGAAGAGGACTACAAGGTCACAGAATTAACGCGGGACAGTGGGCTGCAAGTGAAGAACAATACAGGAATATGAGGAAACACACCTGTTACCTTCAGCAGGCAGAAAACTGAGTGAGGGGGACAAGGAATATAAACGTCTTCCTTTTTCAACTATGTCTAGTATTCTTTTCCAAACTAAGCATGTCTACCACAGAGAAGAGTAGACCTCCGATTTGTTTCTTTTCATTTTCCATCAACCAACACAGAACACACTCAGCTAATGAGGACAGAAACTAACCTTTTCCAGAATTATATGAGTATAGATCAACTATCATCTTCTCATATGGGTTTGTAAGCAGCTCTTTAAAAACATAGGCAAGCCAAATTATCCCTTATAGTATATGCACACGGTCTAATTTCCTCTACTCAGATGATCGTGGGATATATAAAATGCCATACTAAAAACAAACAAGAAGCAAAACAACCAGTAATTTTTGATGACATGCATCAGCTTCTCAGGACCAAGAAAGGGCATTTCAGAGTCAAAGGACACAGTTTTTGATGTCCCAAAACTTAAATACAGAACTAGTCAACAGGGTTAAGGTAGACTGGTGGTGATGAAGACTTCTAAGACTAGTAAGCTCTCTACTTGAAATCTTCCATAATGGCACCATAATATCCACTCTCACCAAGGGTCCCCACTCCTAAATATAATTATGGAACAGAGGACAGTAAGACTGTGGTTATGAGGGCTGCTACTACGCTGAACTCAGCAACACCTCCTTCCATTCTCCATCCACAGCACCACTCTCTCTCAAGACTCACCAAATTCAGTTTTGAGCCCATAATGCCTAAAGCAGTAATGGCAAAACCAAAGCCAAGAAGAAAGGTACCAACTGCCCAAGAGAATATGGTTTTTCTAATTTTCTGGTGAGTGTGGTCCACCTACAGATGATGAAGTGAGGTCTTTGTCAGCATTTGTCACTTATCTATTGGGTTTATCTATTTATATGAAGGCAACTGTGTAATCCTCAGAAAGTGCTATAAAATGTCAAGTTACATCACACTTTAAGTCTGGTTTGTGTTTTAGAGCATTCTGAAACGAAATAGCAACACATTTTCAAAAGGGCCACTATCTTCTACAATTTTCAAAGGCTTTCCAAATTTAGTGTATGGGATATGTGATTTTTATGAGAAGTTTACAATTCCCCAAATCACTGGGTTTTTGCCACTTCAAGGATGTATTTCTAAATCTCTCCTTTCCTCAAACACACTCCCTGCCCCTCAACCCCCATCCCCCTCAAAAGCAATTTGTTCTTTCTAGCAACTCCCCTTTCTTGGTAAGGGGTAGACTTAGCTATTGCTAAATTTTGATCACTTCTGCCTACATCACTTACTGGTTTATGAAGTATGGTAGTCTGAATTAAGCCAGTGACAATTTCAGTCTTTATCAAAAAACTGAAAGCCTTCTGAGCTCTCCAGTACCCACCTCTATCCTGTCCCTTGAGAATCTTCAAGGTAAAACACCTTAGAGAAGGGCAGAATCAAAAGCCTAAATGGGGAATTCCTTGGTGGTCCAGTGGCTAGGACTTTGTGCTTTCACTACCGTGGCCTGGGTTCAATCCCTGGTCAGGGAACTAAGCTCCCACAAGCTGCAGAGTGCAGCCAGAAGAAAAAAAAGCCTAAATGTCCATTGACAAATGAATGGATGAAGAAGATGTGGTACATATACACAATGGAATATTACTCACCCACAAAAAAGAATGCAATAATGCCATTTGTGGCAACATGGATGGACCTAGAGATTATAATACTAAGCGAAGTAAGTCAGACAGAGAAAGACAAATATCACATGATATCACTTATATGTGGAATCTAAAAAAATGTCACAAGTGAACTTATTTACAAAACAGAAAACAAGACTCACAGACTTAGAAAACAAACTTATGGTTACCAAAGGGGAAAGGTGTGACGGGGGAGGGATAAATTAGGAGTTTGGCATTAACATATACACACTACTATATATAAAACAGATAATCAATAAGAACCTACTACATAGCACAGGGAACTCTACTCAATATTCTGTAATAACCTAAATGGGAAAGAATTTGAAAAAGAATAGATATATGTATATGTATAACTGAATCACTTTGCTGTACACCTGAAACTAACACAGCACTGTAAATCAACTATATTCCAATATAAAAAAATTTTTTTAAAAAAGAAAAAAACCCCCAATGAACTATATTTTATACCAGTCATAAGTGTTCTTGTCAACTGCACTCCAAATAAACCAAGCTACATTCATGAACAAAGTGAGCAAGAAATAAGATTAAGATAAAGATCACGGTATATATCAAACATGGCAGAAAAGACACCTTAGATTCTTTTAAAAGAAACTTCTAGACCGATGGCTTTGGCCACTACGTCAAGGCTACTACAATTTAAAAAGAACACACTACCAGGAATTCCCTGGCGGTCCAGTGGTTAGGACCGGGCGCTTTCACTGCCAGGAGTCCGGGTTCAATCCCTGGTTGGGGAACTAAGATCCTGCAAGCCGTGTCACACGGCCAAAAAAAAAAAGATGGGCTTCCCTGGTGGCGCAGTGGTTAAGAATCCGCCTGCTAATGCAGGGGACACAGGTTCGAGCCCTGGTCCGGGAAGATCCCACATGCCGCAGAGCAACTAAGCCCATGCGCCACAACTACTGAGCCTGCGCTCTAGAGCCCACGAGCCACAACTACTGAGCCAGCGTGCCACAACTACTGAAGCCCGTGCACCTAGAGCCCGTGCTCCGCAACAAGAGAAGCCACTGCAATGAGAAGCCCACACACCGCAGTGAAGAGTAGCCCCCTCTCTCTAGAGAAAGCCCCTGCACAGCAATGAAGACACAACACAGACAAAAATGAAAATAAATAAATTTATTTAAAAAAAAAAGAATGTACTATGCAATTAATATATATATTTCCCCAAAGGAATAAAAAGCACACAGAGTCACACACAATCTGTGTAACAATTTGACTGAATGAGATATAGCTAGTCAATTCAATGGGGGGGAAAAATCTAGACCATTGTTTGATTTTTATAAGTCCTATTATTTACTCAGAATGAAAAAGGTCCCATGACTGCACATGCAGACAAAACCTTAACAAGTCACAACTACATTGACAGTAACACTTCTGATTACACAAGTGATGGAAAGAACACTACAGGTGGGAGATCTGAATCTGATAACTAGTTGTGTGACATCAGGCAAGTTACTTAACCCCTCAGGGAATTTTTGCTACGCACCTGCAAAAAAACTGGATTAAGTGATTTTTAAAGTTCTGTCTACCTTAAAATCTATGATTCCATTAATTCAATATTTATTGACACTGGGCCCATGTACACACAGCTGTCAAACTATTAAAATTAAATCCCAGGGACTTCCCTGGTGGTCCAGCGGTTAAGACTCCCCACTTCCACGGCAGGGGGCGTGGGTTCCATCCCTGGTTGGGGAACTAAGGTCCCACATGCCACGTGGTGTGGCCAAAAAAAAAAAAAAAAAATTAAATGCCAGGTGTCCAGGAGTCAGTACTAGTAGTAGATGTAGAGGATGTGTTTGTTTTTCTCCTTTTCATTCTTCTTTTATTTTTTCCAAACATTTTTCTTTTAAATGCTTTACTGAGATATAGTTTACATACTGTACAATTTTTACCCACTTGAAACATACAATTCAATGGTTTTTAGTACATTCACAGAATTATGTACCCATCACTACAATCAATTTTAGAACATTTTTATCAACCCCAAAAGAAATCTTTTTACCCTTTATCAGTCATGCTGCATTTACTCTAACTTCCCTAGCCTTAGGCAACCACTAAATCTACTTTCTGTCTCCCTACAGATTGGCCTATTATGGATATTTCACACAATATGTGGTCTTTCGCGCCTGGCTTTTTTACTTAGCACAGATGTTTTTAAAGTTCATCCAGTTTGTGGGGGGTATTGGTACTTCATTTCTTTTTATGGCTGAATAATATTCTATCATATGGATATACCACATTTTACTCATCTGTTTGTCAACTGATAGACATGGGGTTGTTTCCAATTTGGGGCTATGAAGAATAATGCTGCTATGAACATTTGTGTACAAGTTTTTGTGTGGATGTATGCTTTCATCAATTCTCTTGCGTATATATACCTAGATTTGCTGAGTCATAAGGCAACTTCATGTTTAACCTTTTAAGGAACTGCCAAACTGCTTTCCAAAGCAGCTACAACATTTTACATTCTCACCAGCAATGTACAAAGGTTCCAGTTTCTCTACATTCTCACCAACGACTGTTATTATCTTTTTGATTATAGCCATCCTAGTGGGTGTGACATCTTATCAGATGCACCAAGTACCAAGGTAATTAGTTTTGTGACTTTAATCAACTCATTTAATCATTTTGAAATTCAGCTCTCTCATTTGTAGATTGGAAATAAAATATTTCATAGAGTTCTTAAAGGTATTAATGAAAAAATATAGAAAAAATTTAGCACAGTATGCATCATAAAGTATTTGAAAAACAGTAATTAATTATTATCATTAGGTTTTCTGCCCTCCTAGGAACCCACCATCTAAATGAAAAAACAAAATACTCTTGTAAAGTACAGCCTGACGGTTAATACTTAAGTGCAAAAACAAGTGGCAGAAAAAAATAAAGATATAAAATTGCGAAAAGGAAGATCAGTAATGGGAGGAAGAAACTGGAAAAGTTTTTTCAGACACGTCATTAAATCATGAAAAATAAGATAAGCATAGCTGGGAGGGGCAAGAGGAGATGAGAACAGCACAAAGGGGCCCAGATTAAAGAAGGAAAGCGCTCAGGTAACAAAAAAAAAGGTTCTGCTCGTAGCATAGTTAGACAACATACCTGGTGACAGTAAGAAATATGTTTGAATGGGATAGGGCCATATCACAGAATTGGGGACTCTGACATTTATCCTCGAAGTAATAGAAACAACTGAGGATTTGCAGGAAAGGGAAACTACGAAATCAGGCTTTTAGAAAGATTAATCTGGCAGGAGAGGGAAAGACCTGATCCAAGAAACCTATTAGAAAGTTGTTTCAGACAGGACAAACAGTAGAAGTTGAGAGGAAGGGACCAGCGGTGAGGAGCATAGGATAAGAAGGATCAAGAAGACTCCTTGACTGAATGGATTGACTTATGAATACTCTGGAAATGACAATATACGTGGAATACAATTTGAAAATGACAACATATTTTGGTAAGCAAATCATTAATCCAAACTTACCCTCCGCAATGTCTGAGCATGATGTGCCAATGGCTGTGTCCCCACTGTCGGCTATACTTGAACAGCGGCTGAAGCGGCTCCGAAAGGCCTCCGAGATAACTGGGGTCTGCCATTCAGTCCCCAGGGAACCGCCCCTCTGAATCACATTGGAACCTGAAACAAGTGGCATTTCCCACCTTTAGTGTGAATCTGCTCATGTAACCCCACAAAACTTTTTAAAAAAATCACTTAAACCTATCAGAGAATAGTGGCACCCCACCCCTTTCTTTCTCCTGTGTCTATTTCAGCTACTCTGAATTAGTTAATTTTAGGGAGGTTTCTTTTTTAAAATTTATTTATTGATTGATTGATTTATGGCTGCATTGGGTCTTCGTTGCTGCGCATGGGCTTTTCTCTAGTTGCGGCGAGCGGGGGCTACTCTTCACTGCAGTGCGTGGGCTTCTCATTGCAGTGGCTTCTCTTGTTGCAGAGCATGGGCTCCAGGTGCACGGGCTTCCGTAGTTGTGGCAGGCGGGCTCAGTAGTTGTGGCTTGCGGCCTCTAGAGCGCAGGCTCAGTAGTTGTGGCGCACGGCCTTAATTGCTCTGCGGCATGTGGGATCTTCCCGGACCAAGGCTCGAACCCGTGTCCCCTGCATTGGCAGGCAGATTCTTAACTACTGCGCCACCAGGGAAGCCCAGTTAATTTTAAATGGAAATAGCATAAGAGGTAAGAATGTTCAAAGACAGAAATAAAAACTACCAAGAATCCAGGGGTACTGGGACAGTAATAGTTAATAGCAGCTCCATTCTTTGCAATCTAGAAGCCACAGCACTTTACAAACATAATCTCATCTACCTACTCACTGAAAAGTATTATAACCCCTATTTTGCAGAGGATAGAGCTGAGATTTGAACCCAGGTTGTTCTGATTCCAATACCCACATTTCTTTCCTACAGGGTTTCTCAACAGGTGCTTTTGGCATTCTGGGCCTGACAATTCTTCAATGTACAGTCTACATATTACAGGATGGTTAAGCATTCCTAGTCCCTCCCTATCCACTAAATGCCAGCAGCAGCTCTCACTCCATCCCACCATCACTATAAAACCTGAAAACATCCCATATGTTTCCAAATGCTCTGCAGGGTAACAGGCAATCCAGTCCCCTGCTGAAAACCACTGCTTGACTGCATCAGGGTACCCTTGTGGTTAGGGTAAATCCAGATCAAGGTGAGTCTTATAAGTTAATCTGAAGAGTTTGTGGGGCGGGGGCAATGCAAAGAAACTACTAAAGTTTCTGAGCAGGTAAGATGAAACAAGACTGATGAGATTTATTTGACTTTATCAGCTTGTTGTTTGAGGGCTGGTAGATACGAAGTGTTCAATAAATACCTGATTTACTAATATACTAGCAAAGAGTTAATTTCAAATTATTTTTTAAAAATCACTGTAATTTTTCTAAACTTTATCTGATGATCCATGTAAACAAACAAACAGGTAATGGTAGCTACTTATCCATTTAAAGCATCAGAGTTTGAGCTGAAATCAGAAAATATGGTTCTACAGACTCTATGATTTAGTGGGAAGCAAATGATATTTGAATTTAGTGCTTCTCCCATCTTTTGAACCTACTTTCTTCTACATTTGCTCCTTTTTTTGCTACCCTTACTTCTGCTTTCTACTGAAGACAACCTCACTTGCCCCAAGAACTCCTTTTATTCTTTGGGTCTCAGTGGACTGCCTGATTTGAAAGAATCTATATACACACAGTAATCTGTAACAATTTCTTTTTTTTTTTTTTTAATTTTTTGGCTGTGCCGCATGACATGCGGGATCACAGTTTCCCCACCAGGGATCGAACCCGCATCCCCTGCATTGAAAGCCCAGAGTCTTAACCGGTGGACTGCCAGGGAAGTCCCTGTAACAATCTTTAATAGAAAACACAGCCAAAAATCAGAGCATCTGATCAGCATAAGATTAGCCAGTGTTACTATACTAAATTAACATAATTCTGGCCAGAAGCAAAGAAATTTGACCTCCTGGTGAGTCTATATGGCATTATCTCTCTAGTCAGTGTACAATCTATCAGGTCTTTTGAAATGTGAAAATCAATTGAGGGTCTCTATTACCATGTTCCTGGCCTCCTACTGGAAACCACTCCCTGTTACTACTACTGATCTTCTTCACCACTACCACTTTTCTGTTCACCCACTCCATACATCAATTCTAAAAGTGATATTTGCTAAAATAAAAATATGTTTTGGTGTAGTTATAGAGACTTATTATTTCAAAATTCAAGTCTGAAAGCTGGTATCACGTCATATCAGCAGCATCCTTATCAAATATTAAGACCATTATCAATCAAATGAGAGATGACTGAAAACAAAGCCATCAGAAAAGCAGTGAGCTTTGTTAGGAATTGCTACATTCCAAAAACGTGCACTATACACGTAAGTGTCATAAGAAATTGTATAATTCAGTCCTAAGACAGTGTGTGGCACATAGCAATGTTCAATAAATATTTGCTGAATGAACCTTGAACTGATTCAACAAATGCTTTTAGAAGTGCTTATTATATGCAAGGCAGTATGCCTAGCAGAACATATCTACCAAATGTCTGCTACAAGGCACTGTGGGATTTTTCAAGTTAAAGAAAACACACCATTAGTTCCATCAAATGTACTCCTTTCTTCATAAATCCCCCCAAATTCAAAAGTTATATTTCTAAAATGCTACTTCCTATTTGAATATACCATATCTACTTAATATTGTCTACTGAGTATGTATATATATTTACATGTTTTAATATATATATTAAATACATACACAAACTTCCAACATATCAACTTAGGATATCTACTGAGCTTTCAAAACCCTGTAAATCCATTCTAGAGATAAATTCATGAGTCTCTAGTGACAACACAAGTGAGACTGTTGGCATCCAAGAAGAATTCCAATCTTTGTGGGCTAACAGATGACTGACCCACCCACAGGACTACAAAGACAACATAGAACACAGTAATTTATGCTGTGTTTTTCTGATTTCAAATGGAACTATCTTCCAAAGTCATTTTGTTCCAATCCTTTATGTGTCTTCCTCTCCCAATCAATCACGTGGTCTTGCTGGAAGCTACGTAGGACCAGAGATAAATAGTTGCTCTCTCAGAGAGACCTATTTTTCTATTCAATGTAGCCCCATGTCATTTTTGTTCTTTAAGCGCCAGCCTTTCAGTGAATGCTTGTTTGTTCAGTATTTCCTTTTAAGGAAATTTCTGTTATAAAATAATAGAGGAAAGGTCAGAATTTAACCCAGAAAACTTTGACTACTCACCTGGTGATGTGGCATGCGAGATCCGCTCACTTGGGTATTTCTCCTGCATGGCCATCAACACAGTTATTTAAGCCAGCTGTAGAATGAAGGAACCAGTCAGATCTCTCCACTATCTTTTAATTCCCTGTAACTTGTTCTCATTCAGCTGAAACTGTCAAAAACACACAGAGTATTCAAGTATTCTTCCACATGTTTTACTCCTGAGGATGTTTTTTTAAGGAAAAGCAACTCCCAATATTCCACTCTACTTCTCCTGAAGCAAGAAGAAAAAACCTAGAACCAAATAGAGATTCCCAATACTGATCCTATTAGGTCTAGAACCCCTCCAATCGTTGCAAAAATTAAAAATAATGTTACTTTTAATTAACAAACATTGCCATGGATCTTCTTACCCATGGGAACAGGTTGGAAGAGTGAGGTGGAAAAAAAACTAAATAACCAAACCAACAGTGAAGTATTATAGCTTCAATTATGATTAACGTAAAATGAATTCCCTGATTCCTTCCAGTATTGAAAGTTAGTCATATGATGTACAAAGATAGATTTTTTGGTCATAAGCAGAACCTCAACACTCAGCTGGGAACATGAGGTTTTCTTCTCATTACCCCATTCCTTAAAACATTTATATTTATTCTAATGGTAGGTTCTGAGAATTTAGCATAAGTTTGATTACTATCTATGTAAACAAAAGCTTTAATTAACTGTAACTAATAATAGCAAATAATAATATCTTGTAAATGCATAGTAATTGAGAGGCAGTACAGAGTAAGAAAAGTGGTTCAGAGTATTGACTTGTTTTTATTATAAATTTATTTATTTATTTATTTATTGGCTGTTTTGGGTCTTCATTGCCGTGCGCGGGCTTTCTCTAGTTGTGGCGAGCGGGGGCTACTCTTTGTTGCAGTGTGCAGTCTTCTCATTGTGGTGGCTTCTCTTTGTTGTGGAGCACAGGCTGTAGGCACGCGGGCTGCAGTAGTTGTGGCTCGCGGGCTGTAGAGTGCAGGCTCAGTAGTTGTGGCACACGGGCTTAGTTCCTCCGCGGCATGTGGGATCTTCCTGGACCAGGGCTCGAGCCCGTGTCCCCCGCGTTGGCAGGCGGATTCTTAACCACTGTGCCACCAGGGAAGTCCCCAGAGTATTGACTCTTGATCAGACAGTTGGGGTTTGAAGCCTGACACGAGCAATGTATTAGCTGTGTAACCTTGGGCAAATTTCTTTATATCTTTGTGCCTCAGTTCCTTCATATAAAAATGAGGATAAAGACAGGACCTAATTCATTCTAATTCATTTATAATTAACTTACAATGGTGCCTGACACATATTAAGTGCTTAATGTTTTTGTTATACTTGGCATATTAACATTTTATGTTAATAAAAAGTGACACAGTACAGTCCTCAGAAGATAAAGTACGAATTTAGAAACTCTGAATTTATAAGAGCCCCAAAAGAGTTTAGGACAAACCCTGTCAACAGAACACAATTCTGAAAGGTGAAATTTAACTTTGGAGAGGGGGGGGGATAAAAAAGCTATATGGTACTATTTCTCTGATGTGCTTTACTGACCTCTATAGTCTCCTCTTAGTAACAATAACACAAACCCTCACTAATTCATTGCATCTACAACAGAAATTGTACCATCCCCTGAAATCCCAGGTCTCTACATACTGGGTAAGAGAAACTTTGTTCAGTTAAAAAAAGATTCCATTTATGGCTAGTATTATTCAGTGTTTTATTCGTGACACAGAAGGACGCCCTACCTGCTAGTCATACTGAATCGTCAATATCAAAACGTTTTTAATCCTTTTCTTTTTTTTCTAAAGGGTTTTTCCTCCAGATGTGATTAAATTAAGGATCTTTTCTTTTATTTTGGCCTGGCTGCACTGCGCAGCATGTGGGATCTTAGTTCCCCCACCACGGATCGAACCTATGCCCCCTGCATTGGAAGCGTGGAGTCTTAACCACTGGACTGCCAGGGAAGTCCCCCTTTCTTTAAAATATAACAAAATGGTAGGCCCATTGGATTCTGAGACCCTTCCAAATTCAGAGGGGTTGCAAATGGGATGACAAAAGAACTCTCAGTTAAAGATGGAGTTATCCTATGACTCTCCACTCCTGGATATATATTCAAGAGAAATAAAAACATATGTCAACACAAAATCTTGTACATGAATCTTCATAGCAGCATTATTTATAATAGCCAAAAAATAGAAAGAACTCAAATGTCCATTAGCTGATGGATAAATAAAATGTGGTACATCCACACAATGGAATATTATTAGGCAACAAAAAGGAATGAAGCACTGATACCTGCTACTGAAAACATTATAGTAAGTGAAGGAGGACAAACACCAAAGGCTACATGTTGTATAATTCCATTTATATGAAATGTCCAGAATTGGCATATTCATAGAGACAGCAGATTAGTGGTTGTCAGGGACTAAGAGGAGGGCAGGGAGAGGGGGAAATGGGGAGCAATTGCTAATGGTATGGGGTTTCTTACTAGGGTGATCAAAATGTTCTGAGATTTGATAGTGATGATGGCTTGTGACTATACTAAAACCTCTGAATTGCACACACATAAAATTGAATTTTATGGTATGTGAATTATACCTTAATTAAAAAAAAAAAAACTCCAAGGAGTAAAACAGTACAGAATAAATAATTTTAAACTTCTTCCTACTTAAGTTCAGAAGTAGATGGCCTACTGGTGGAAATTTTTAGGACCAATTGAAGGAGACAGACTTCTTGAGATAAAAGTGAGAGAAATGAATGTATAAGAAGTAACACAGGGACTTCCCTGGAGGTCCAGTGGTTAACAATCCGCCTTTCAATGCAGGGAATGCGGGTTTGATCCCTGGTGGGGGAACTAAGATCCCACATGCCGCGGGGCAACTAAGCCCACGTGCCACAACTAGAGAGCCCAAATCACAACGTAATACCCCACAGGCCACAACGAAGATCCCGCATGCCGCAACTAATACCCGATGCAACCACATAAATAAATTAATTAATTAAAAATAAATAAATAGGGCTTCCCTGGTGGCGCAGTGGTTAGGAATTCGCCTGCCAATGCAGGGGACACGGGTTCGTGCCCCTGTCTGGGAAGATCCCACATGCCGCGGAGCGGCTGGCCCGTGAGCCACAACTACTGAGCCTTCGCGTCTGGAGCCTGTGCTCCGCAACGGGAGAGGCCGCAACAGTGAGAGGCCCGCGCACTGCGATAAAGAGTGGCCCCCTCGCCGCAACTGGAGAAAGCCCTTGCACAGAAACAAAGACCCAACACAGCCATAAATAAATAAATAAATAAATAAATAAATAAATAAATTCTAAAATAAATAAATAAATAGCAGTAACACAAATAACCAATTACACAGCCAAGAAAGGTAAGAATGAATGGAGGCAGACAGAAGAAAAGCACCCAACATTGATAGTTTCCATTTTCAAAGTTGTTTAAACTACAGAACTATGCATTCAACAAATTTAACATGTATTAAGTACAAGCATACATCTTTTTATTGAACTTCACTTTACTGAGCTTCACAGATTGCATTTTTTACAAACTGAAGATTTGCAGCAACCCTGTGTTAAGCAAGTCTATGGGTGCCATTTTTTCCTACAGCATTTGGTCGCTTTGTGTCTGTGTCACATTTTGGTAATTCTCGCAGTATTCCAAGCTTTTTCATCATTATTACATCTGTCATGGTGATCTGTGATCTTTGATGTTACTATTGTAACTGCAGATGTGGTGGAAATAGCAAGAGGACTAAAATTAGAAGTGGAGCCTGAAGATGTGACTGAATGCTGCAATCTCATGATACAACTTTTAACAGATGAGGAGTTGCTTCTTATGGATGAGCAAGGGAAGTGGTTTCTTGAGATGGAACTACTTCCGGTGAAGATGCTGTCAAGACTGTCAAAATGACAACAGAGGATTTAGAATATTACTAACTCTGTTGATAAAGCAGCAGTAGGGTTTGAGAGGACTGACTCCAATTTTGAAAGAAGTTCCACTGTGGGGAAAATACTCTCAAACAGCATTGCATGTTATAGAAAAATCGTCTGTGAAAAGAAAAGCCAATCAATGCAGCACGCTTCACTGCTGTCTTGTTTGAAGACATTGCCACGGCCACCCCAGCCTTCAGCGGCCACCACCCCGTTCAGTCAGCAGCCATCAGCATCGAGGCAGAATCCTCCACTAGCAAACCAGCAAAACGATTACGAATCACTGAAGGCTCAGATGATGGTTAGCATTTTTTAGCAATAAAGTATTTTTTAATTAAGGTACATAGATTTTTAAAAGACATAATGCTATTGTATACTTAACGGGATACAGTATAATGTAAACATAACTTACATATGCACTGGGAAACCAAAAAAATTTGTGTCTCGCTTTATTGCAGTGGTCTGGAATTCTACCCACAATATTTCTGAGGTATGCCTGTCCTTACTACCCATCAAGCATTGTGCTAAAGACTCTATAGTATCATGTGTTATGCTGAATGCTCATATCAAACCTATGAGGTAGTTACTACTATTATCCTCATTTTATGGATGAGAAAATAAAGGATTAGAAAGGTGAAGACTGTACCGTTAGGAAGAGGTTTCAAAGCCAGGACTGTGCTCTAATGCTACAGAAGTCTAGTCAGCATTCTGTCTGTGACAAAAAGAAATAAAGGAAGTTACTAAGGCACCACAAGTTGGAGTTTCTATGCCTCAGACATAGCCAGAGCTGCAAGCCCTAAAGCAGTTAGGAGCAGGGGCAGCTCATATCATTCCTTCACTCTGCCCTTGGTCACCACCCAGGCTCTATTTCACAAGTTACTACCCAAGAATTAGATTTTGGCTGTTATAAGTATTCTCCCCTTGAAGAATTATAATCTTAGTGTGGAACACACTTGGCAGCGGTTGACAGAACCACATCAAGACAGGAGAGGATTTGAAGGGAAACACAGACAGCTGACACAGACACACTAAGAACCTCACACCATCACACTATTTTCATCGCCTTGATCATTCATTAAACCAAACCTAAAGAAAGAGAAGCCAAATCCTTGCCAAGGTGTTGCCTTTACAAACAACAAGTCCTGAACACCACCACATAATAATAAAACAGACAAGGCCTAGGGGCAAGTAATGAGGCATGGTTCTCTTAATCGTCCTTGTATCACTACTCCTCCCTTCCCAGCACACAGTACTCAAGTCATCAACCAAAATTTACTGAGTGCCTGTTTGCCTGGCTCTGTGCCATATCGTGGAAGTAGATGGTGTAAAAGACAAACAGGGCTCTGATCCTCCCGGTTTAATGTGATGAAATAAGTTCTGAACACCTTCTATTGCATAAATAAGCTTTAACACACTTTCTGTTCATCCAGAGAACCAGCTCCTCCCTGTCTATAGCAGGGTGCCTCATGCTCGGTGCTAACGACATTGGAGGTCGGGTAAGTCTTTGATGTGCGGTTGTCCTGTACACTGCAGGCTGTTTAGCAGCACCCCTGACGTCTACCCATCAGACGCCAGGAGCAATCCCCGAGTTGTGAGAACCAAAAATGTCTCCAGACACTGTCAAGTATCCCGTGGGGAGCAAAATCGCGCCGGCTGAGAAACTCCAGCCTAGCGCCTTCACAAGGGCTCTCTGTCCCCCGACCTTCCTCCTCTATCTTTTTCCGAATCTCGGCTCAAACTTCACTTCCTCGGGGAGGGCTCCCCGCCCCCTCAGACTCCGTCGGCGCCTTGGGTTCCGCGCTCCCGTACTTCGCCACCCTGCACTACTGAGTGCTGGCCGAGCAACCACCCGCGGGACGTCTACTCCTCTCCCGGGGCTGCGAGCTCCTGGAGGGCAAGAACTTCCCTCCCGCCGTGCCCTGGCGACCGGCACTGGGCCCGTCCATCGCAAAGGTCCCGAAACTGCTGCGGAGTGAGTGACGGGGAGAGAGCGAGGCGATGAGGGCGGGAGGCCACTGAGACCCAAGGAGGCGAGCGGGGGGCATTATTTCAGAAAGCCGCGGCGTCAGAGACCCAAGACGAACGGCTCAGTCGTTCTGCGCATGCTCTTCGCTCTCCCGCGGCCCTTCCCACCACGGAGGCCGGTCGAGAGTGTCTGAGGCTCCGCCAAGGCTCTCTAGGCAGGGGACAGGGTCTGTCAGTCCGACGGGGGCCCCCGAAGGGAGGAGGACTTACGTGAGCTTGAAAGCGGGCACCGAAATCCTCCACTCGGGGACACCAACCACTGCGACCACGGCGGCGGCGGACAGCGGTTCGGCACCTCAGCTCGCCTAACGGCCGTTACACACCCGCCAGGCCGCGCGCGCCTGAGAGCGCGCACCGCCCCGGCCCCGCCCCTTTCTGCCCCCCTGCGACCAATCAGAAGTCGGGCCGCGCGGGTGTCCCGCCCCCGCACGCCGCCGTCGGCGCAGAGAACCGACGGATCTCTCTGCGCATGAGCCCGCCGCGGCTCTCTGCCTTTGCCTCTACCCCTTGGCGGGTCTCGCCTCTGGGCGGAGCCCTGTTCACCCCGGCCTGAAGCGGCCTGCAGATCGAGAAGCTGGCAGCCAGCGCAGCTCCTTCCGGGATCCCACCCAACCTGCCCACCCTCCTCGCATTCCTCACCATCTATCAGTAGTCCCACCTGAAGCAGGGGGTGACGTTGTGACCAGGAGTTAGGGTGTGGCCAGAGTCACTGTCTTGTCAGGGTCAGGGCTTGGTCTGGATTAGAATCAGTGGTCGATCTGTGATCAGGACTCAGGTTGAAGGGTAAGGGATCAATCTTGCCTCCCTACTCAAACTCGGTCCCTAGGAAAAGGAACTAAGTTTATTTGCATTAATACATACTTGAAAAATCAGACTGAAATTGTTTAAAAGGAGGAACAAAGCCATCAGCCAAAGTACAGTAAAATTCCAGGTATCTGGAAACTCGACTTGGGAGGGAGAGGCATTAAAAAGTTGTGTGATACAACATGATAAATATAATTAACGGTGCTGTATTTTATATATGAAAGAGTAAATCCTGAGTTCTCATCACAAGGAAAAAATATTCTTTTTTATTTCTTTACTTTTGCATCTGTATGAGATGATGGATGTTCACTAAACTTACTGTAATCATCATTTCATGATGTATGTAAGTCATTATGCTGTACACTTTAAACTTATACAGTGCTGTGTGCCAATTATAACTCAACAAAACAAAAGAAAAATAAAAGTTGTGTGATTTCTTAACTTTGAAGAACCAGACATAAAGAGTTAATTACTGGACCAAATTCACTCTAGAGGAAGGGCTCTGGGGTTCTATCACTTGCCCTCTCTTATAGTGTTTTAAGGTAAGAATATAGATGGCAGAAAATAACAGATTTAATCGATAATGAATCTGGGTATGATATGATAGATGAATTTAGGGAGTATTCTCTGAAATTAAGACCAGAAGTCTTTATTAAAATATAAATGGTAAGGATAGGTGTGTAAATGAGTAAATTTGTGGACTGGTGGGTAGGAAATAGGCTGGTGGGTGGTGGGAACACCCACTTGATGGCTTCTATTTCTTTGGTGAAAAGCAACTGTAAGAAAGGAGGGAACAGAGGCATGTAGAGGGCTGAGAAGAATGGGGAAGATTTGAAAAGCTGATGCGGAGAATGGAAGAGAAACCAGACTGGGAACAGTGGAAGTGCTGAGATTTAAATTTACAATTGGCAAACAGTACATTTGTACAGTTTTCTCCAATGGGTATCTATATTTTAAAGGTAACTCCATTATTATAATACCAATTTTCAAATGTGAATGACTCCTCAATTATATTTTAACGAAAAATTTTGGCACTAATCTCAGAGAACATTCACAATTTTTAGTTATGACATAGTAAATCTTCAGTTACTTTATTATTTTAAAACACTTGCTGCACACTATTTACAATAGCCAGTCATGGAAGCAACCTAAATGCCCATCAACAGACGAATGGATAAAGATGTGGTACATATATACAATGGAATATTACTCAGCCACAGAAAGGAACGAAATTGGGTCATTTGTAGAGACGTGGATGGATCTAGAGACTGTCATACAGAGTGAAGTAAGTCAGAAAGAGAAAAACAAATATCGTATATTAACGCATATATGTGGAACCTAGAAAAATGGTACAGATGAACCGGTTTGCAGGGCAGAAATAGAGACACAGATGTAGAGAACAAACATATGGACACCAAGGGGGGAAAGTGGTGGCAGGGGCGGTGGGGGGTGATGAATTGGGAGATTGGGATTGACATATACACACTAATATGTGTAAAATGGATAACTAATAAGAACCTGCTGTATAAAAAATAAATAAAATAAAATTCAAAAAAAAAACCACTTGCATATTTCAGTAAGATATATGAATGGAACTATCACCTGACATGACTGAAAAAACACTAGAGTTGGTCAGTTATGTCCCACCCTAATTTAACCAAGGAAAGTGAGAAAGTAAACTAACTGCATCTTCGTAATCATGTAATTAGAGCTACTTTCACATGCATTAAGTGTTGTCTGGTGGATTATTTTATAAGCATCTATTGTTACACAGCACAGAGGCTTCTTTAACATGGTCAACTAAATATAATTTAAGTTCAATAGCTTCCTTGTTAACTTCATTTTGTTTCATTCTATTCTCTTTTTGAGATATTTAAGCATAATATAGTCAATGATATTTTTCCCTTATCCTTTAGGATCTATTTTAAACACAGGCAAGGGTTAATGCCTTTGTCAAGAGGGATATTTAAACAGTTTCTACTCCAGACTTATGAAGTGAATATGAATTCCCAATGAAATGTAATTAACTGTACTGATTTAATAAGTGTGTGATTTTTATGTACATGAAAAAATAATATGGATTAATCATTTGACTTAATTTTTTTCTGGAGCTATTAAACCATTAAATGACAAGAAGAGATTTTGCAAATTAAATGTTGAGACTGTTAAATTTAATTTTTATTTTGTTGCTTGGAACAACATATTTTCCCAAGAAATTAATTTCTAAATGATCATAGATATCAATAACAGTAGTATTTCAAAAATGAAACAACAAAAAGAGGCACAGGGCCTTCTTGTGATTTTGTGAAAGTGCCACCTCTGTCAACTTCTAAAGCCTGTCCTGCTTCCCAGTCCACACCACCTGCTTCCTGCACCCAACTGTCCTCTCTGTAAGGTCCAAGCCTGTGTCTTGTGTACTATTGAATCTCCAGGGCCTAACATAGTAGATTCCAACCTGCTTCTGAATGAATAAATGATAGCATACTGTTCCCTGTATCCACCCTCTATTAGGAAATGGGAGTTAATGAAGTTGGAAATAATTAATGGTCAGAACAATATTATATGAACACATTTAATCCTAATTCTGAAATTAAATAGCTCTTGCCCATTCTGCAGAAGAAAGGAGACTTGGAACCAGTTGGCCAAGGCCCAGCAACTTACCCTAAAATGAGAGTCATGGAGTCCCCATGTTGAAGCAGAGATCATCTGGTCAAATTCTTTCGTTTTACAAATGGGGGAACTGAGACCCATAGAGAACAAAGCGACTTCTCACATGCACACACACACACACACACACACACACACACACACACACACACCATTTCTCATAAAGCCTTGAAGCTTTGTGGTCTGATAACACAGAAAAGGAGTCAGACAAAGTAGGAAAGTTCCCTGCTGTTTATTGGCCATACCCTCTGCCCTGCCCCTTACCATATTGAGCTGCCCAATCCCACCATTGGAAGAGTTCCAGAGATGGGAAGGGAAGGTGGGATGAGGAAGCACTGCCCAAGGCTCAGTGGTCACACTCCTAACCAGATAGTAGTTGGGTCACACATGGATTCCATCTTCACCCTCAACCTCTCTGGTCCCTAACAAGAGGACAGACTACTTGCCTCTCCCTAAATCTTCCTCCACCCTACCCTTGCCTCAGGCAACTAAACTAAAGGCTAAGGACTAGAGTTGGGGGAGGTGTCTGGGCAGGATTTTATCCTAGCATCCAGCCTATCACCATCAGAAGAAAGACGGTCATCCAGGATCCTGCAGGAAAGAAAGAAATGATTATAAAGCAGGATTAGGTGGCTTTTAGAGCCTGGGAAACTTTTTAGGCTTAGATACTCCACTTTGGGGATTGTTTTGTAAGTCATTCATGCATTCTTTCAACAAAGCCTTCCTGGGACTCACCATGTGCCAGTTCTTCTGTTAGACTGGGGGTGAGGTGGTTAGAGACACAGAGATGAACTCTCTATCTCAGTGTGGACCCCACTCAACCCCTCTCACTTGTTGTTACCTTCATGGCCTTGTATCTTGAAATTTCAACCCCTACCCTAAATCATTTCTGGAAAGCCTCAGGTTCTGATGAGGGATAAAAGTCTAACTATGACTACCAACAACCTCACAATGACAACTCTACCATGTACAGCTGAGGAAGCTGAGACTTAGGGTAACTGACCTCTCCCAAGTCACATACTGTTAAGCAGGGACGAGATCCAAGACCAGCACCCTCCAGAAGCCAGTGTGCACCCCCAGACCCTGGCGCAGTCATCAGAACTTTATCACAGCAATCGCTGTGTACCAACCTGCCAAACTCCTGCTACTGGAGGCATTGGGCTCTGAAACCACAAAGGAAGAAAGATTAAGCTTAAGGAGGCATCCTGACAGTACAAGGTCAGCACACTCCCATCATTGAAAGACTGGGCAAAAGAACCCTTTGTTGAAGCAGGGACTCAGAAGGGTGTGATGATGAACCTTCTGCCTCTAAAGAATGGACTTACTAAGAAGATAGGCTTTCCCGCAAGGGTCAGAGCTTTGGAAGGTTGTCAGGGAATAGAGAGAAAGGAGAGATGGTTTCAGACCAGCAAGGAGGATTTACAAAAAGCATACTGGCACAAGGGACAAACAGACTGGTAGAAGACTGGTCTGGTGTGGCAGGAAAGATGAGAATGGGATGAGAGAAGTTTAATGAGTGAGAATGGAACCGGGACCGGGTGAGGGGAGGAGACCTCTCCAGAGCAAAGTAGGCCGAGGAGGATATGAGCTTGGGGAGGATACGGACTAGAATTGAGGGAGGAGTCTGAGGACACGCAGGTAGGAGGAGGCTCAGTGAAGGGTCGGGGTCTCAGAGCAGGTCAGTGGGAAAATCTGGAAGAGGAGTCAAGGAGGCCCCCATATGATCCAGTTACCACTTGATCTAATGGGCCCGAACACCATCCAGCCAGCGCCGCTCTCCAGACCCTCCCGAGCTGAGATCTCCCAGGCTCGATTCCTCCCAGGCGAACTCTTCTGACTACAGGTCTGCGGGGACACAACTGAAGGGTAGCGAGGTCTCTTCCCGCCCCAGCCTGGGCGGGCCTTTGTCCGAGACCCCCAGGTAGCCCCAGTGAGTTCTCCAAAATCTTGCCCTTTAGGTCAATCCACAGGCCCCTCGCCCTCGGCCCCGCCTTCAGCCCCGCCCCCCTGCAGGATAGGCCAATCCCCAGCACCGCCGCCCTCCAGGCCCCTCCTTAGTCAGGCCCCTCATTCGTCCCCCAACTCCTTAGTCCCTGCAGGCCCCTCCTTAGTCCTTACCCGACTGCATTGCTTGGGGTCCGGCTCCTCAGCTAGCCACCCGGAGCTGCGGCCGGCGGAGGCTGCAGCGACTGCCCGGAGCCTCTAGGGCTGTCTGTCTGCTCACCGGCGGACACGGGCGTCCCGCCCGCTTGTCATACAGGGTCACTCGGCTCTGCAGGTAGAGCGTATCGCCGGTCGAGAAGCGGAACAGTTTAAAGGCCAGCGTCACCTCCAGGGAGGCCCCGTTGGCCCGCAGGCCCCCCGAGCAGCCTGTTGCTGACTGGGCAGCTGTGGGGAGAGGAAGCGTCACCCACTGCTAGGAGCCCCGGCAAACACTGATTTCCCCTTTTTTGCTTGTCCTGTGTGGGTGTAGATGCTGGGTCTCATAATGAAAATTTACCTGCATTATTTCATTTCATCCTCACATCAGTGCTAGGAGGAAGACAGTTTTGCCCCCCTCTTTCTTCCTTTCTTCCTCCCTCCCTCCCTCCCTCCCTCTCTCTCCCTCCCTCCCTCCCTCTCTCTCCCTTCCGTCCTTCCTTTCTCTCCCTTTCTCCCTTCCTTCCTTCCCTCCTTCCTTCCTTCCCTCTTTCCCTCTTTCCTTCCCTCTCTCTCTCCCTCCCTCCCTTTTTTCTTTTTCTTTCCTTCCTTCCTCTCTCCCTTCCTTCCCTCTTTCCCTCTTTCCTTCCCTCTCTCTCCCTCCCTCCATCCCTTTTTTCTTCCTTTCTCTTTCCTTCCTTCCTTTTTTTTTTTCTAACACATTTTCTCTCCCTCTGTCTTTTCCTTTCTTCTCCTTCCCCTCTTCTATTATTATTTTGATGGTGTGGTGGTAGTAAATCATGGCAAGATGACCTTTAATTTTTTTGTTTGTTTGTTTTTCTAAGGCTCTCCCCTTCAATAAAGTTTGCTTCTTGACTGGGCATAGCTTATCAGTGATACTTATTAGAAGTAACTCCTCCACATTAAAAAAGGAAACTTTAGTTACTGGTGGCAAACTCTGGTAGACATAGAAAATTCTGAGCTAAGAGATTCGGAGATAGGCTTGAACTGTTCACGTTATTGTCATGGTGACTTTTTTTGAGGTGACAATAACCTAGATGTAACCCTTTCACTATAACTGGTAGTATTTGGATAGACCTATGGTGTAGAGTCCATGGGCAGAAAGAAAGTCTTATTATACATAGGCCCTGTTCTAGGTGCTTGGGAGAATTAGAGAACTGAGTGAACAAAACAGACCAAACCTCCTATTCTCTTGTGGGTGAGCGGAGACAGACAATAAATAACTTAATAAAAAAAGTAAATGATCTCATGTAATGTAGTATATAATAGGAGGTGATAAGTAGATAGAAGAAAGAAATAGGGATCTAGACTGGATGAGTGGAGGGTAGTTGCAATTTTACATAGCATGGACGGGGTAGGTTTCATTGAAATGGTGCCATTTTAGCAAAGACTAAGGAGATGAGAATTTGCCATACGGGTATCAGGGAGTTGAGGGTTCCAGGAAGAGAAAACAGCCAATGCAAAAGCCTAAGGGACAGCAAATTATCTTCCCACTGAGTTACCAGCCACACAGATGCTACCTCCTGTGGGCATTAGGGAGTCACCTCTCTGAACTCTGTCTCCTGTGCTTCCTGAAGCCCATTTAGTCTTTTTTACCCTGTGATCTTTATTCCAGGAATCAAACTCACCATCAATAAGTTCATTCTAGTTTCCCCCCTTGATGGTCTTTTTCTTTTTTAAAGATGAGGAAACTGAGGCTCAGAGAAGTTAAGTAGGTTGTCCAAGTTTCTTCAGGTAGCAACCTGGCTGCAGTGCCCTCCCATACCCTTAATCACTAGGTTCTCTTTCCTCCTGACAAAGGAAGAATTGCATGCTAGGACTGTTTTTGAGGTATTTCAGAACCGGGACTCTGGAGCATGAGTAGACCAGCATTATGTTCTGGGTCTGGTCATTAAACTCTGCACCGTCTCTAATCCCCTCATCTTTAAAGTGGGGGAAATAATACTTCACAGTGTTGTTTTCAGGTATAAATGAGGTAATGAATGATTCACTGTGTTCTGCGAAGACTTGTTAATATTAATGAAATACAACCAGAAGACAGGAGACACAGCTCCTTCTCTAGACCATAAGCTGTTGCGAGTAAGGACTTGGCCCAGCACTTAGCAAGGTCTCCTACTTCGAGTTGTGTGAACTGAGCCTAAGTTTCTCCATCTATAAAGTGGGAACAAAAATATAACTATCTCATAGAGTGTGTTGTGAGGCTTAAGTGGGTTAATATATGTGAAGTGATTTGAACAGTGTCAGGCATGGAGTAAATGTCAAATATATTACATAGTGTATAGCACCCTGAAATGTTAGTTTTGTTTTTGTTTTTTACTTTTATCACTGTAGGTCCTCAGTAATTGAGGAAGGAATACAAGGAATGAGCGTCATTAATTGGCTGTAATCTTGGACAGACCTTAATCTCCCTGCGCCTTAATTTACTCATCTGAAAAATGGGAATGGTAATAATACTTGCATATTTTTCAACAAACATTCACCCAGCACTTACTTTCTCCCACTGTCTATGTACCAGCGATACAGAGAAGAGTGACAGGATCTGTGCTCATAGGTACAAAACCATCCAGCACAAGCTACAGTCCAAGAGCTAGTGTGGCACTGAAAGGAGGTTACCAGAGTCCAACAGGTACTTACCTCTCCTTCACAAAGTAGTAGGTGGCCTTAACAGCACCTGTCCTGGAGCTGTTGGTGCTGGTAAAGACCTCACTGGCCACCAGGGCAAATCTGTCTGGGTCACTGCTTGTGGCTCTGAGGACCACGTAGAGAGGCTTGCCAAGGGGAACTGGTCTGTTCTCAAGTGGAGATGAGAGCTGAGGGTCTGTGAAGATGCCCAGGATGACAATGGTGTCCCCAGTGCCCAGGATATGGATGGTGATATATCTGGAGAGGGACGGGAATGAGACCCTCACCACAAAACCCTAGAGGTAGGGGTATCACTTGCATTCTGCCTTGCACCCTAGGTCACTGAGCACTGGTAGCCATAGAGAACTAGGGGAGGGGAGGAGCAAATCTGCTAATCTTCCTCCTGGACCTCCTAAAAAGTGAGGGGCCACATCACAGATCCCCAGACCCCAGGACCCTTGAAGCCATCTGAGCCATCCTACCTCAAGGTAATTTACATAAACAACCCATAATGCATTACTTCATAGAACATCTTTTTCTTCCAATAATACTCCAAGTCTCAATCTAAGAGGTACCTATGATGGGTGGGCATGGCGGGGCAACATCCTGAGGGTGTTGACTCCTTTTGCTTGGATTATAGGTAGCAGTGGGAACTCGAGAGCCTCCACAGGGCCCAGCCCAAGAGGCAGCTGACAGAAAAGAACTCACGGGAAGAAGACCACCGGGTAGGGGTGAGTCTGGCTGACATTTACCACCAGAGGGTACGTGCAGCTGAAGTTGAGCATTGTGGAGCCAGTATTGGTATAGTCAGGGTGAACCTGCAGAAGCTGCGCCTCCAGAGAATAAAGGGCATGGCTGTTGTTGGTCTAGAAGAAACAGGGATGCAGCCATTACTCTCAGATCTCCAGGGGAATCACTTTCTTCCATCATCATTTGCTTCAAGTTGTTGATTTAAATAAGAGTAATGACTAAAGTTTACTGAGCGTGGGTTGTATTCCGGGCACTGTGGCCTGACCACTACTCTCTGAGGAGGGTTCTGTTATTAGTCCCATTTTACAGAAGAGTAAACTGAGGTTTTTGGGGGGTTTTTTTTGGCCGCGCCGTGCAGCTTGCGGGATCTTAGTTCCCCGACCAGGGATTCAACCCGGGCCCTCAGCAGTGAAAGCGCAGAGTACTAACCACTGGACCGCCACGGAATTCCCAGAGCAGTAAACTGAGGCTTAGAAAGTTAAAAGATTTGCCCAAAGCAACTACCAAAGCCAGAATTCAACATCTCTCTGATCCCAGAGCCCATGTTCTTAACCTCTGTGCCAGTGGTTCTCAAATTTCAACGTGCATTTTAGAATCTCTTGGAAAAAAATAAAAGAATCACTGTGGGGCTTGTTAAAATTGCCAAGTCCTGGTCCTTATCCCAAGATTCAGATATCTTTTTGGTATTTCATTGTTTCCATAGGATTTTAAAAAAGGAATCAAAATGATTTGTTTTGTTGCTATAAATCAAGCAGTTTATTAAAAAAAGAACACTGATAGAGAATTCTAGGGGCAGAGCCAAGGACTTAGCTATTACGTGTTGAAACTGCCGATTCTGTTCTATGACTTAAGCAAGAGAAACCATGAATCTGTGGGTGGCAGAACAAGACACGGGAGGAACTAAATCACCCACCCCACCCTGCCGTTAGAACAAACTCTAGTTTTCAAAGTGAGCCCGGGGAGCTCCAGAGCCTCTTTGAAGGGGCGTTAAAGCCCACCTATGCACTAGGGGGAAGCTGACCCAGCAGGGCACTCTTCCTCCTACTCCATTCAATCAGACCTGCCCTGCTTTTATATATTTATTTTTATATTTGGCTTTTATGTAAGATCCCTTCCAAGGAAAGGAGGTGACAGCACAGTGAGCAGTTAGGAGCACAAATCAGCTCTGTTAATAACTAGCTGTGTGACTTGGGAAAATCCCTCAACTTCTCTGAGCCTTAGATTGCTCATCTGTAAAATGGGAACCTCACAGGATTATTGTGAAGATTTAGTGAGATAGTGCACGTAAAAAAGAATTTGACCCACAGCACATGGTACACAGTAAGAAATTTATAAATATTGGTTGTGGTTGTGGTAGTTATTATTTTAAAGGATTCTGTGGCTGACAAGTTTGGGAACCAATTTCCCAGTCCATCAATCATGGCACCATTTATAAAGGCGTTCCCAATCTGATGGGGGACAACGTGGTCTCTTCCCCAAAACGACTGGTCTGACTGCTAAGACTTGACTCCATTCTAGAGAATTATTCTTCGGTTAAATGGAAATAAAGTCACAACTGGTGCCCAATCATTCATTTCCCAGTCCCTCCCCCGAAACACACATACAGCCCAACTTCCTATCAGAGGGCCCCTCCCAGATTGCTCACAGAGAGGCGGAGTCCACAGGTACCCTCCTTCTTCTCCATCGTGAAGACCTGGACACTAAGACCCTCCTCTGTCTTACTGACACTGGAGCATCCTGAAAAGGCACCTTCTTCCAGGATCCAGTGGCGAGTCTTCAGGAAGCAGCTGCTCAGGACCACCTCAATTTCCTGCGGCTGGCAGTGCAGGGCCACCAACACCCTGGATAGTTCTGCAGGAGGACAAGAGCCAGGGCAGAGGCCTCCTGAGGCTCCTGGGATGATGCCATGGGCAAGGGTACACATTCTAATCTGGGTGGAGGAAACACTGTGGGGATATTAGCCCAACCCATAACAACTCGCTTAAACGAAGACTCTCCCCAATGGGAGGTGAGACCCCTCTGCCATGATTGCACTGGGGGACCCTGATTCCTGGACTTAGCTGATCCACTCAGAACCATTTGCCCAGGAACTGAGCCTGAAAGGAGGCGGTATAAAGCTTAAGAGTTGTGAGGCAGCCCTTTTCTGCCACGTGGGCTGAGAGGCAGGACAAGCCAGTGTGTGGAGAGGGGAACAAAGGAGGTACAGGTGCAGAGGGGGAGAAGCAAGACTGAGAGAAGAGAGAGGCAACTCCCTGGGTTCCACCACATGCATGGTTCCAAGTCCCTGGAGACCCTGGTTGGAGGCTACCCTTGGGCTCCATGAGATGCCCTTGTAATAAATTCTCCTGTTTCCCCTTCTCCAGCCCCGTTGGTTTCTGTTACTTGCCTGGCAGATTATTTTTGGAGATATTAATTTGTTTTGTTCTTTGATTTCCTTCTCATTCCAGCAGGTAACCTGGGCCTTGGGGGTTTTTGAGGGACCTAAACTGTCTGAAATCAATGGCTCTTTCTGTCTTATAAAAGCCTAAACTCCCAAAGAGACAGCACTGAGGGAGGGGAGGGAGGGAGTGCCTTTGAGAGCCATGAGGGAGAGGGACGAGTCTTCAAGTCCTTTTTAGGATTTCTTAGTTTCATGAGGCAACAAATTTTGTTTTATTTTGTTTCATGTTTTCAATTTTTTTAATTAATTAATTTTGCTCAAGCCAGTTAGTGTTGATTTTCTGCCCCTGGCACCACATGGTACCCTGATACATGTCAGGCACCAGTGGTTTCGGGTGATGAAGGAGAAGCTAATATCAATATTTAACCCTTCCCTCTTTCTGTGTCTGCTCTTTCCACACTTGCTGTTGAATTTGGGATGAACTGCTTATAGTTAGTCATTAAATAGTAAAATGTTATGGAAATACTAAATATTTCTGGACTTGTTTTATTACTTTGAATTTGAAGATTTTGTTTTCCTTTCCTTTTTTTAAAAGCTCACTGATTCTATCTTGGAAGGCATGTTTGGTCAGAGGATGGGCCCGCAGTATAAGAGCAGGTGCTTTGGGAGTTCCCTGGTGGCCTAGTGGTTAGGATTCCAGGCTTTCACTGCTGTGGCCCAGGTTCAATCCCTGGTGGGGGAAGTTACCCCACCCAAAAAAAAAGAGCAGATGTTTTGTACCAACCTGAGTTGGTGGAAGGGGAGCAGTGTAAGTCAGTCACATAACTTTCTGCTATTGTAATCAATAGTATATTGTGTGATATGGAATGCCAAATAATAATATCAGTAATAGCTAACACTCAAAAACTGATGCCCTGAAGTAAATGTGATCATATTATCTCCAGCAGAAGAAAATGAGTCATGATTCAAACCCAGACAGTCTATCTTGCAGAGTCCATGTTCTTACTCACAGGGAAGAAAGTTAACACGAAAAGAAAAGGTGTCTCATTCTCAATGCGTGAAAACACAATGATATACTTCCTATATTCTGTGGAGGGACACATGTTGCATTGTACAAGGGGCACATAACCCTGGTCTCCCCAGGAGAGTTTGAGATGGGGACAAACCTCTAATGAGCCAGAGTTTGACTAAAGCCCCCCTGGGTCAGACTTGTCATCCTGGTCACTTCTACCTTGCCCAGCCTGCTCAGCTCTCATCTGAATTCCCTCGTTGGCAACAGGGTATATTCCAAGGTACTGCTTAAATGTTCCTAAGAATGAGGTTTCTGGGGACACTCTTGGAAAATGCATGCCATAATCTGTTTTAAAAATCTGACTTTGAAAGGAGTCACAGTGAACAGTGGAATACTAAATATTAAAGGCTCTGAAAAGTCCTGCAGTCAAGAAACAGTTTTGTTTCATCCAGTATTTCCCAAATATATTTGACAATACAACCCTTTTGTTTTAGTGTAATGTCTATTGAAATCCCATAGCATTGGTGTCCCACAAAATACATTTTGGAAAATACTGGCCCATAAGTTAAGCACTGCCTAGTTTTAAATGTAATAGGAGCTTCATCCTAAGGCTGGATTATCCAATAGACCAAAGCAGGAATGCCAAGGAAATATTTTTTGAAGAAATTTGATATTTTAAAAAGCAGGGTAGGACTTCCTAGTGGTGCAGTGGTTAAGAATCCGCCTGCCAATGCAGGGGAGACAGGTTCAATCCCTGATGCAGGAAGATCCCACGTGCCACAGAGCAACTAAGCCCATGCGCCACGACTGCTGAGCCTGTGCTCTAGAGCCCACGAGCCACAAGTACTGAAGCCTGCGCATTCTAGGGCCTGTGCTCCGCAACAAGAGAAGCTACCACAATGAGAAGCCTGCACACAGCAACGAAGAGTAGCCCCCGCTCGCTGCAACTAGAGAAAGCCCACGCAGCAACGAAGACACAACACAGCCACAAAAAAAAAAAAAAAAAAAAGCAGGCTAGTCATTTTAGGAAAATCAGAATTTTGCTAACTTGAAAAGTTTTGGGGGGTTAGATTTATTTCAACTGTAGGAGGCATATGTTTGGGGGACACCATCATCTTTTTTGGTTCCCAGGACCCAGCTTCTGCCCTGCCAGAGGGTGATCCTGGGAGTTAGTTGTACTGCTACTAACACAGGGAGACCCTGTGAACCCAGCCACACTGGTCTTGCCTCAACAAGATTTTTGCCTCAGTTTCCCTGTCTAGCCCTCCAGGCCTGTGTTGGGGCTACAGCCTTTTTCTTTAGTGGATCATCATCTACTCCCTCCAGGAAGGCTTAATCTCTGGTCAGTAATTAGAATCCTGGGGGCTGGGGATTGATGAATTGTCCATTCTACCTCTGCTATATACTGAATATTTGCACACACCCCCCACCCCAAATCCATATGTTAAATCCTAATGTCCAATGTGACAGTATTAGGAGGTGAGGCCTTTGGGAGGTGATTAGGTCTTGAGGGCGGAGCCCTTATGAATGGGATTAGCGCCCTTATAAAAGAGACCCCAGAGAGCTCCCTTGCCCCTTCCATCATGTGAGGACACAGCAAGAGGACAGCTGTCTATGAACCAGGACGTGGGCCCTCACCTAATAGCGAATCTACCGGTGCCTTGATCTTGAACTTCCAGCCTCCAGAAATGTGAGAAATGTTTCTGTTGTTCATAAGCCACCCAGTGCATGGTATTTTGTTATAGCAGCCTGAATTGACTAAGACAAACTCATATGCTCAGCTACCTTTCCTCTCACTAGAAATCACCTCTGCCCAGATGGACTCTTTAGATATCAATGTCTGACCAAACCTCACTGGCCCTCCCACACCCTTTGGACATGTGTTCATCTGGGCCTTCACAGAGTTGTGAAGAGTTCTTCGCCGTACTGACATGAGTTCCTCAGACTTACCTGAGTGGGCATAGTAGCTGTTATTGCACATACAAACTCTCCTGTCCGCCGGGTATTCATCCGAAGCACAGACTCCTGCTCCAGGACTACTGTTCTTGGTGTGTTTAGGGGAGGCTTGACTGGCTCCAGTGCTGGCAGCAGATTTTGTCATCCCCGAGGAGCTGGGGATAAGGGTTGTTGAATGAGCAGCTGTTGTCTCAGGTGACTGGGCCATTGCAGTGCCAGCACTGGGGGCTGATTCCACTGGATGGGTAGGTGCTTGTGTGATGGTGTTGTGATGTCTTCGGGACAGCGCGCTCATCGTGGGGGCTGTTATTGGGGTTGGGGGTGCAGCGGTAGTTACTCCTTCCTGAGTGCCAGGCATGTCTGTCCCCAGGTGGTCACGGTTAGCGAAGCGGTGTAACTGCACTGCTTGTCACAGGTAAAGATTCTTTCACATCAGTGATTTCGTCCAGTGTTGCGGGGGATAGCGTTGTAGCTGACTTCTCAGAGACAGTGGTTCTCATGGACCCCGATGATGTGACGTCATTGCCTGGTGTGTTTAAGGCCGTTGGAGCTGTGATCGTGGCTGACTTTTGGAGAGTCAGCGACCACTGATGACTCCAATCCATTGGCTCCAGAGCTTGATGCGCATGGGGTTGCAGCTGGAGCACACTGGTTCTGTTTTGAGGGGTTTGCTGACGTGGCCATGCTGGATGAGGCTGTGCTTCTGGTTGTCCCTCCCTGGTCCTTCAATGTAGAAGTCACCATGGAATTTGGCAGTGTTGTGTCCTCAGAGGTTGTGGTGATAACTGTATTTAATCTCTCCTCTTGAGTCTCATGTGCTGGGGTTGTCTGCTCAGTGGACCCAGCAGAACTGCTGGCTGGTAGTGAAACTGGAGGAGCAGCTGATATGGTATGCTGCTGGGACTCAGACGGTTCTGTCCTCCCAGTTGTTGGTGAGGCGTTAGGTGGAACTGCAGGGCCATTGTCTCTCCCATTGTTGGATGGAGATGAAATTGTGGAGGAACACTCTATAGTTCCCACAGTTCCAGAGTCTTTCGTGGAAGATGTTGTAGCTGACCCCCAGGTTGTCATAATGCCTGTAAAACAAACAAACAAACAAAAAGAAACCTATATACCTGTTCCCTCCACCAATCCAGAGTTCTTCTCAGATGTTCTCACTTTATCAAATATCCTTATTGAAAGATTCAATAAAAATGATATCAACACCAACTACATGGGACTTCCCTGGTGGTGCAGTGGTTAAGAATCCACCTGCCAATGCAGGGGACACGGGTTTGAGCCCTGGTCCGGGAAGATCCCACATGACGTGGAGCAACTAAGCCCGTGAGCCACAACTACTGAGCCTGTGTTCTAGAGCCTGCAAGCCACAACTACTGAACCTGCGTGCCACAACTGCTGAAGCCTGCACGCCTAGAGCCCGTGCTCCACAAGAGAAGCCACTGCAATGAGAAGCCCGTGCACCACAATGAAGAGTAGACCCCATTTGCCGCAACTAGAGAGATCCTGCACACAGCAATGAAGACCCAACGCAGCCAAAAACAAAAACAAAAAACAAAACACCAACTACATTATTACTGGCGCGCATTCATTTATGTGCCAGCTCTGTGCTAATAGATCTCAGCTGATGCATGCCAGGGAGAGCGAATTTAACTAATTCTGGCAACTATGTCTCATTCCACTCGAGAACTATTACAGAGACAGAGTCAGAAAAAGATGGAAATCTATTATCACACTTGATCTTTGATTTCTCGATGCCTTTTTTGATGTGAGTTTCCTACTGCATTGAATATGATTCTAATATTTAAAGATACACATTTTTTTTTTTTTTTACAACGTGACCCCTAATCAAAAGCCAAGTGCTTCATTTAGTGCAATAGCAGTCAAAGATAATTTTGACAACCTTTGGTTTTTCACCTTGTCTGAGTAAGGTGCTGTTCCAATGTGCAAGCGTTGGTGCACTGAATCCTCACATCCACCCTGAAGTAAGGACAATTATTTCTATTTATCAGATGAAGAAACTGAGGCTCAGACAGGTGAAGGCATCTGTTCACGGTCACACAGCCAGGAAGTGGTGGCACTGGTTTTGAAATCAGATCCATCAGATCCCAGAGCCCAATGTCTTCCCTACCACGCTGCACTGCCTCACAAAGACATTGCTTCATTCTCATGTCCGAGCCAGCCACTCTCTCTAGAGAAAAAGGCCCAAATCAGCTACATTGAGCTGGATCCCTTGGAAACCTTCCTCTTTCCCCTGGGCAATGGGTAGAAATAGGCACATCACCTGATGCCCTGTCATTGCAACCTTGGTCTTTGTCAAAGGACTAATTCAGAAAACTGGAGGTGATGGGCTTGTCCTTCCCACAACCTAGCTCCAAAGAGGCACTGACACTTCTCCCCGCCCCCGCCCCATCTGGCATCTGCTCCTTCCACCTCCCACTTTCTTCTAGCCCTGAATAGAGCTAAGGGGTCACAATAGGGCAGGAGTGCTTGCCAGTATGCACGGAAAGAGTGGGGGATCTAGGCTCTAGACCTGGCTCTATTACTGACTTGCTGTGTAGTCTTGGGGAAGAACCCCACCACTCTCAGTGCTTCTACATCCCCCTCAGCACAGTGAGGGACTTGAGCTTAATATCGCAAGAGTCCTCTAAACTCTAGTGATCTGTGGGTCCGTTTGCAACAAAATTCCAGGCTGAAATGAACAGATGTCTTGCTACAAGAGTCTCGAGTTTTTATTTGCAGGAAGAGATGTTTCCACTGGATCTGATTTTATGTTTTTTCCATGTGGTTAACCAGTTGTCCCTGCCCCCTCATGGAAAAGTCCATCCTTTTCCCACTGATCGATTTGTCATGCTACCTGTTATTATGCATCCAGACTGATTTCCCTGCTCTTTCATTCCATTGGTTTGCTTGTCTATTGTTGCAACAACACCACATTATCTTACTTTAATGTAAGTCTTAGTATCTGGTAGAGTGAGTCTCCCATCTTGCTCTTCAAAGTTATCTTGGCTATTGCTGGCCTTTTGTTCTCCCTTATGTGTATTAGAATCCGCATATCAACTTCTACAAAAAACCCTGTTAGGATTTTGATTGGAAGTGTGTCACAATTAAAGATTTGGTAAGAATTGACATTTATATGATATTGAAGTTTCCTGCCAACAGCAGCTCCTTTGAGAAGCAATGGAATGTGGCCTGAACTCTAAAGTCAGAACTGGGACATACTCCCAGCTCTGATGAGGGGACAAATCACTTTATGTCTCTGAGTCTCGGTTTCCTCAACTGTAAAACAGCAGTGATAACAATACCTACCTCACTGGTGGTCATGAGGATTAAATGAGATAATGCATGTGAAGCACTTAGCACAGTGCTTAGCATACAGTAGGTGTTCAATAAGTAGAAACTGCTATTGATAATAATTATCCCCTTCTGTGCCTCTCACCAAAACTGGTATCTGCTTCCTGGGTGTTTTGCCAAGGATACTCCTGGCCTTGGAAAAAGTCATGACTCATGGGATTGCTAAAACATGCAATTTCCTGCCACCTCCCAATATCTTCCCCTATATTGTCCTAGGAGCTCAGGATCCAGGGCTGCACTCCTCCATCAGGCTCAGTGAAGCATTGGGGGTGGCGGCTGATCTTTGCTGGAGTAGGGCAGCGGAGGGCAGCAGGGGTCCAAGCCCCTGGGCCCTCAGTTCTGGGCCAGATTGAGAGGGAACTAGCCTACTGAAACCCCAAGCTATTGGCCCAGCCCAGATGGAAAGGACAGACAGAAAAGGGGAGACAGCTGAGATGACAGACAGAATGGAGGGAACAGACAGACAAATATAGCATCCTGGATGAGGATGGATGGGCAAAGCCAGAAGCTCTTTGGAGGTCATCCCATCATGTTCCTGCCCCCAAGCTCATTGGTGCCCCAAGCCTTTCAGACAATTTAGGGGTGGGTTGGGGGATGGCTGTGCTCACATGAGATCTTCCTGGGGACACTACCTGATCTTCCACCACCTTCTTCCCCTCCCTGGTGAGCCAGAAGAAGGCTGTGAGAGCCCCCAGAGAAGGATGGATGGCAAGGGTGTATGTGGCTACTCACCAGGCAGATTGAGGGCTCCATTCCCAATAAATAGCAGAAGCAGCAGCAGAAGCAGCAGCAAAAGCCACTGGCTGCCCATCGTTCTGCTGGTTGATGGTCCTGGAGTCTTGGCCCAAACAGGGGAACAGATAGCACTCCAAGACAGTGAAGCACTGCTGGGGCGCCACCTCTCACCTGCCTGCTGAGTGCACCACCCCTGCCCCAGTTGTCCAGACTCCTTCCCAGCAGGCCCCAGGGGGTTTTTCAGGGCTGGAAGCAATGCCAGTGGGAGGGGATGAAGGGTGGAGTTTCCCATCACCTGCAATCAGTGGGCCTCTGGGGATTCCCATTCCAACTGGTGAATATCCCCAAGGCCCCTAGTTGTCAGTCTTTGCTGAACAGCTGGGCAGAACTCTCACACAACATCTCTTCCAGCCTTCCCCTCACACAACATCAGGGGACCTGAGTCTCAGCCATACAGCTGATCTCATCAGTCTTCCAACTCTGGGGCTGAGTGCTGGCCATTTGATTTTAGAGCTGGTGCTCAATCTTATCCTCTCCCGATTGCACAGATTGGGAAAATGAGGCCCAGTGATTTGCCCAAGGATGAGAATCCACCAAGGCAGCTCTTCATAGTGCCCACGACTGCCACAGCTTTCTCAGACTCTGCATTTTCTACCTCAGGAACCTGCTGTGGCTCTTGATGGTCTTTGGTATGAAGCTCCCAAAGAGGTCTCACAGGTCCCAAGTTCTCCACCGGACTTCATTCACCTGACCTTCAAATTCCTCTTGATGCCTTCCAGGAAGCTTCAGTGCTCTTCTCCCCCAGAGAGCCTGCCAGGACCCACACTTCGCCCAGCCATTCTCCATTGATCCAGGATAGAGCTTCCTGTACCTGCGTGACTTGGTCGATGGTGACCCCATCAGACTAGAACTCCCCAGAATGAGGACCAGTCTCCTACACCTTCAGACACAGAGAGAGGGTAGGGTGTCTCCTTCATAAGAGAGGCACTCCCAACTGTGAGGAACTGTGAGGACCAGATTTTCACCCCCAGAATTTAGGACCCTAAGGGCAGGGATTATATCTCTACCATTAAGTCAAAAATTTTCAGGGTGTGGATTTTCTCTCCCATTAGACTGGAAGCTCTGGAGGACAGTCAGTGACTCTCCCATTGGACAAACAGGCTTTTGAGGGGCAAGGCTGCCCCAAGGGTTTGGAGATCCACCAGTCAGACACATTGATCCCAACACAAAAGTTTATTGTTGATACAGATACCTGGCCCCACTGGCCTCACCTTTCTTCTCTTGGTGCTTGGGCCCACTTAGACTCCATCTAGTTCTAGTCTAGCAGGATACCAGGGACGCCCATCCTTAGGGCAAATCCTGGCTGCCTTGGCCAGCACCCCCTTCTGTGCTCATCCTTGTGGTAGGGCTCCCACTCTCATCCAGCATCCTTCTCCATCCCGGCTCCTCTGGACCTGGGGATCACAGGCACAAGCCCTAGAGATGCCGCCCCCTTCCATCCCCAGGCATCTGCCCGGGTGTAAGGGAGAGGATGGGTTCAGGCCAGGATGTGCCAAGTCATGCTAGTGATGCAGAAGATGCAGTGGCTGGGTGTGCGTGCTCATGCCCGTTGGCTCCCGTCCTGCCCTCTCAGCGGCTGGACTTGTGTTTATTAAGGAGTACATTTGTGTTGGATTCCTGGACCTGCAAACCAAGAGGTCTTCTTGTCAATGCCCCCACCCTGACATGGCAGACGCCCCCTTACTCCCCTCCTTCAGCTCAACAGCTGTTCATCCAGGCCTGGCAGGAAGTCCTTCACATCTAACTCTAGGCTGCCGAGTCTGCTCTCTGACCGTGGGAGCTCAGGCCGTGGACATTCACAAGGCTCCCAGTCTGATGGTGTGGGAAGCAGAAAGAAACTAAATAATGTGGGAGTGTGACTTTTTCTCCATAGAATCTTCCTCCCTCAGGAGGCTGCTCCTCTTATGCACCCTAGACAGGACCTGGGGGTCCTATGCCCCCAGTGGGCCTGAGTATCTGCCACTAAACAGGAACTGAACCGCTCAAGTCTCACTAAGAAAGGGTAGGCTTGACAGCGCTGAAGACCGAGATGACTCAGTGGGTGGAGCCCTATGGGAGGGGCGGGGCCTCCCGAAAAAGGAAAAGTTGGAACCTAACCAGATTGGCGGTGACTGCTGGGGTGCTTGGGAGTCTAGGGGGCGGACCAGATCTTGGAACAGACAGAGACCTTGACTAATGGGGCTGAGGCTGAGCTGGGTGGGGTGGCGAGGTGAGTACTGATTGGGTAGGAGAGGGAAGCTGCACCTTTTCCCTGTTGACGAGCGCAGTGATCAAGTCTTGCTGGCAAGTCATCTCACGGACGGCTGTGGAGGACCCGCTCGCCCTCGACAGGCTCCACGACAAGTGCCTCTGCATCAGCTCCTCCTCCTGCTCCTGGTTGAAGCGGATGGAGCGTACTTCGTCCACTATCCTGAGGGCGGAGGGGTGGTGCGTTCCGAGGGTGAGGGTTGGAAGGCTGCCCTCCCATCTTTTCCCTGGTGTCTAGCCCCCTTCGCCCTCCCCCTTTACTCTGAGAGAGGCCGAGGCTCACGGCTCTTGTGAGATGCGAGGAACCGGGAGGTCTGGATTCCAGTTCCCTCACCGACAGGCTGGGGAAACCTGGGCAATTCACTTAACCTCTCTGGGCCCCAGGGTCCGCATTATAAAACGGTGAGGGCGTGAGGCTAGAAGAATCTGAGGCTCCACTCAGCCCTGACTCACGAGACTCGAGGGTACCCCCAGTACCCGCCCTACGTGTTGAGCTCATCTCGGATCTCCTTGTACTGCATCAGGTTCTCCTGTATTGCCTCGAGCACCAAGCAAAAGTTGTCGAATGTGTCTTCTGAGAGGTTCGTCGGGAGGCCCCCCATAAACGGCTCCTGGGGGACGCCAGATGTCTCCAAACGGGCGACCACGCAGTGCACCAGCGGCAGCTCGTTATTCCCATTTCCCTCCTCGTTGCCTGTCTGGGGAGGGGGAAATGGAGAGGGAAGGGCGGCTCAGCCGGCACCCCCTCCCCTTGCCCCTTCCTGCTTGGCTTCAGGGAGGATGAGTCTCAGGACACCAGGGTTCTAATGCCCCTCGTTTCAGCTCTAACCAATCTTAGGCTCTCTCCTTTGCCGTGGGAGCTCAACTTGAAACGCACGAGCCCATCCCTCACCTTTTTGGAAATTCTCACCCCTTTTCAAAACTTAGTGCTTCCCTCACCATTTCACTTCTGATAAATCCTACCCAGCAAACTTCTGAAACCCTATCTACTCTCAAGTCACAGCCCACAGCCCTCAACGCTTTAGGCAATACTCCATGCTACACTCCCCAGCCTTTCGGAAGCTCTACCCCTGAATGAATAACACTATAGCTAATATTTATTGAGTTCTTAGTATGTGCCAAGTACTGTTCGTTTACCCATGAAATTATCATAATAGCCCTATGAAGTACTATTATTATTTCCATTTTACAGGAGAAGAAATTGAGGCTTAGATTGGTTAAATGCCCTAAGGTCACTCAGCTGCTTAGTTTTTAGTTGCCATAGAACAAGACACCCAGGAACTCCACACCCCTCAGAAGCCCCCGTTGGTGAGTTGGTGGTGGGCAATGCTGCCTCCACATCTCAGGCTTGGCTTTCTTCAGGCCCTTGAGTGTGCGCGCACACACAAACACACATGCTCGATTCAGCACTCATATACACTCTGCCCCTCCCCCCTCTGCCCTCCCCATCTCACTCACCTCACTGAAGGCTATTTGACGCTGTTGCCCCTGTTCGCCTGCCTTCATCATTTGCTCCAGATTGGTGGTCACCACGACGACCAACAGGTTGATGCCAATGAAGGCACCGACGGTGATGAAGATGGCAAAGTAGATGGCGCCCCCAATCTCCACTGCGTACTCCCTTGTCTCCATCCTGGAGATGGCAGTCAGGGGCCCTATCACCTCCCTGGCCCTTTGGGCCTCAGTTTCCTCATCTATGAGATGGGGAAATTATCTCAAGGCCCACTGGGACTTCTGCTGCCTCACTGCTGTTGTGGAGATCTAATGCCTTACTCCTAATTGTCCCCGCAGCTGCTTTTTACTGAGCACCAGCTGTACTGCCAGACAGTGGGCGGTCCTCAAGCCAGCCCTGCAAGGTGGGGATTTGTACGTCAGAATTATCGAGTTTAATCTATTGGCTATATTCTTTAGTCATGTCGTTCTCATTATAAAAAGTAATTCAAGCTCATTATAGAAAGATCAGAAGGAAAATATACAGGAAAAAAATCCCACCCACTGTTAATACCTATTGTAAATCTCCCATAAAATATTTTCCCAAATAATAGTTTTCTCTCTCTTGCTATGCATGTGTGTGCATGTGTGTGTACACAGTGCCAGTCTCTACTAATTCTCATAGCAATCCATGACACGGTTAATAATGTATTATAATCCCCAGTTGACAGATGAGGAAACTGAGGCTCAGACGGCTGCACGGCTAGTGCAGTGGAGCAGACTCAAAACCCCAGGCCATCTTTATTGCACACTCCATGATTTTTCCACTGCTTGCATCATAATGGGTAATGAGTGCAGAAGCCCCTTCACCAACTGGGCTTCTACTCTCACACGAAGGAGATAAAAAGAAAATCAGTCAGGGGGACCCACTCCCTGGAGTGGACTGGAAACAAATAGGGTTTAGGCTTAATGGGAAAGAGGTAAAGAACAGAACCCAGGCAGCCTTCTGTGGCCAATAATGACCTTGGGCAGTGGGTCTCAGAATGAATAAATGAGACCCTAAGTTCTCAGGAGTCCAGGCAGCTTGGTGGGCTCCAGTGTGGGCTGGGAGGCTGCCTTGGAACCCTAGGTGCAACCACAGACCTGCTCCCTTGCCCAAGGCCTAGCTGCCCAGCTGCTGAGCATAATGGGAGAAATGTCCATGAATAGCCTGCAGTGGGACCTTGAACGGGTGGAGTTTCATTGGGATGACGCTTCAAGTAGACTGCAAACCCAGAGGTCTCAGCTCCAGGGAGTCTGCTTTTCTCCAGTTTAAAGCCCCAGGCATCCCCCTCCTGCTGTGCCATCCTCATCCCAAGCCCTGGAGCCGCACTCCCACCCAAGAGCCCGTCTCCCTCCCCAGTCAGTTTTTTGCCCCTGGGAGCCCAGCCCCTCCCTGCCTAGCTCGCCTGGACTGGGCCCCCCCCTCCCCTGGAAGCCCCATGGGCACTCACTGAAAGTCACCGTAGATGTCCACCCAGCCATCCTGGGTGATGCAGATGAAGAGGGTATACAGGGCAACCTGCATGTTCTGGAAATGCATGGGCACGAACGCACCAAAGAGAGTGACCCCAAATACTGAGAACACCTGCCAGAGAGACCAGAGACCCGCCCGGACTTCACCCGAGGGCCTTGGGGACAGGACATGCAAATGAGCTGCCAGGGGAGTCACAGAGCTTCAGGCCCATAGCCTCTCCTCTTCTCCAGACACCCTGTATCCCCAGGGACCTAGGGGCCTGTTCAGGGAAGGGGAGTAGCCGGGGGCAGGGGAGGGCACTGACCAGCATGAAGAAGAGGATGAGGGCCATGATGTTGGCCATGTCGGGCACTGACTGCAGGATGACACGGATGATCCGGGCCAGGGGCTCCACTGCCATGCACACGTGCACCAGACGAAGTGCCCTGTGGCAGAGCCTCTCAGGGGTGCCCCTCGGCCCTCCCCAGACCCCTCCTCCTCACCGTCCCCCCACCTGCCCAGAAAGGCAGAGCTGATCCCCACCTGGTAACAACCCCTTCCTCTCTTTCCCAGGGTCCAGACAGGTCCCTTCTTTTCTCAGAGTTCCCAGCTTACCTGAGGGTGTAGGTGATAGAGATGGCACTGAGTTCATTAACGAAGAACCCCAGGAGCAAGATAAAGATGATAAGGAAGTTGAGGATGTTCCAGCCGTCCTGGGGGGTGGGCCAGCCCCAGCAGGGTCTGTCAGGCCCAGCCCATGGGTTCATCCTGGGTCTGCCCTCCCTACACCCCAAGGATGGGGGACTCAATGGTCCTCTCGAAGCAGGGCCAGTCATCTGCCATCCACTGCTGTTACTCATCCTGCTGTCGCCCCAAACATGCCACAAATGTGCATGCACTCGCTGTCTCATACACATGTCAATAGCCAAGCGCAGCGTCTGAAGCACACAACGGAGTCTCTCACACATACACAGCCAGTTCCTAAGCTGAGCGCCCACCTTGGCTAGTGCGCTGCTGACAATGGCCTTGCCCTGCAGTTAGGTGACCTGAGAGTGTTTGGATGCTCCAGCTTTGTGTGACACACACTACAATTAATAATAAAATGAAAATAAATACTGATTAAAACATTAAGGAACAGTGCTTCAATAGCCAGGTCAGAGGTGAACTAACTCTCACTGTAGAAGAAAGGCACATTTTGCAAGCCCTTTGTCCAATATGGCACAAACTCTTTTAGAATGGGGATGGAGGAAGGAAGCTCATGTGTATGACAAATTCGAGCACAACCACTACAGAGGAGAATTTGCTCTAATAAACAATCCGCATTTACCTTTGACCAGTGATCCCACTTCTCGAAATCCGACCCACACAAACTCTAGTACAAGTACAAAATGACATTCGTAGAAGGCTGAAATAACCAAAGTGTTCAGCAGTTGGGACACTGGTTGTATAAACTATTGCACATTCATTCAGTGGAGTACAGGATAATGAGAAAGGTCTCCATGTACTGATATAGAAAGATCCATTAAGTGACAAAAAGGAAAGTGCAGAACAGTGTTTACAGTATGCTACTGTTAGGAAAGGGAAGACTAAAAATATGTACATATTTGCTTATGATTGCAAACTAAACACTAGGAGGATAAACAAGAGATTATAAATAACGAAGATTATCTGAAGAGGGTGGGGGTGAGGGAAAGGGATGAAGGGTCAGGAGTGGGAACAAGAATTCTGTGTGTGCCTTTCAATAGTCTTTTTTTTAAAATTGTAGTACAGTCGCTTTACAGTATTGTGTTGGTTTCTGCTGTACAGCAAAGTGAATCAGCCACACGTACACATATATCCCCTCTTCCTTGGATTTCCTCCCCATTTAGGTCACCACAGAGCACCGAGTAGAGTTCCCTGTGCCATACAGCCTGTTCTCATTAGTTATCTGTTTTATACACAGTAGTGTATACATGTCAATCCCAATCTCCCAATCCATCCCACCCCCCCCTTCCCCCCTTGGTTTGTTTATTTGTTTGTTTGTTTGTTATCCATTCGTTTGTTCTCTACGTCCGTGTCTCTATTTCTGCTTTGCAAATAAGTTCATTTACACCATTTTTCTAGATTCCACATATATGTGTTAATATATGATATTTGTTTTTCTCTTTCTGACTCACTTCATTCTATATGACAGTCTCTCAATACAGTTTTGACCAATATGTAGCTGCATTAAATATTCAAAAAGAAAATGATTTTTAATGGAGAAAAAGTTCTTAAATTTATTAGGCAGTCCAATAAACACAAGCCCTCCTGGTGTTTCACATTCGAAGTGTCGGTGCCTAAACATACACAGGGAGACACAAGTCTGCCTGTCTACAGATCCATCCCTCTATCCATTCAGTATTAAGCTCCTACTATATGCCACACCTCAAATCAGATCCTGAAGATATAGAATTTCTGCCCTGCTCGGCTCACAGACTATTTTGAGGGAGGTGGATAGACAGTAAATTTTAACTCCAGGTGAGAGGTGAGTACAAAGCATTAGGGAGACAGAGCAACAACTAACCTAGCCTGGGAGAGACAGGAAGACTTCCTGGAAGAGAAGACATCTGCATGAGTCTTAAGCTGTAAGTAGGAGGAAAGCAAGTGAGTAAGTGGCAAAGAGATTTTATAGACTAGGGGTCAGCATGGGCATGAGGTGAGAAACAGCAGTGTGTGTGTGTGTGTGTGTGTGTATGTGTGTGTGCATGCATGCACTTGAAAGTGTGTGTTGGGGAATGCCACTACAAGCAGCTTGATGTAGCTGGAATACCCAAGGGTAAGGCCAGGAGTGATGAGGCTGCAAAAGCAAGCAAGAGCCACATCATGGAAGGCCTTAAGCACAGTGAGGCATTTAGACCTGATCCTATAAACAATAGGGAGCCACTGGAGTAGTTTAAGGGTACTTTGTCTTGGGCCTTCGGAAAATTACTTTGATGGCAGGTGGGGTACACAAGAAGCCATAGCAACATCCTGGTGAGAGAAGACAAAGTAAGAGCTAGAACAGGGTTAGCAGAGATGCAGAGGCAGCAAGAAATCTGAGAAATATTTAGGTGGTGAAATAGTAATTAATAGGCTACGGAGGTAAGAAGGAGAGGGAGGAGCCACACGAGGGCCATAGAAAAGGGGGCACTGGGGGCAAAACTTTGGGGATCCCCACGTGCCTGGGTAATATTTGAGATATTAACTTGCAGACTTTCCTCCCTCCCCTGCATTCTCCCTTTCCATCTACCCATTCAACAGGGAGCAGTCCTTGTACGCTGGGACCAGGGGAGGGGTTGGGGGTAGGGAAGGAGACAGCAGAGGGCCTCTAACAAGCCCTGGCTTTTGGCCCTGGGAGGCTGGCCCCAGATGAAGGTTAGGGTTTGGGACATTAGTTCTCAGCCATTAGTTCTGGAGGGTGGTTTTGCCTTCCAGAGGACATCTGGCAATGTCTGGGGACATCCCTGATTGTCACAGGTAGGAAGGTGCTAATAGCATCTAATGGGTAGAGGCCAGGAATGCTGCTAAACATTCTACAATGCACAGGACAGTCCCCCGACAACAAAGAATTATCCAGGCCAACATGTCAACAGTGCCGAGGTTGAGAAATCTTGTCCTTGAGAGGACAAGCAGAGTGGCTTGGAAGAACAGAAGATTCTCAGGCTTGCTCCAGTTCTCTTGTGCTAATGAAACGCTGGAGCTTAGCTTTGAAAGTGCAGGCCCCTTGAAAGTGCAGGCCTTCCTAACTGCTGCTAAAAGTGAGACAGGCTGGGACCTGGGACCCTTGGCTGCAGTGCTTGCACCTGATACACGTCTCCTCGAGCAACAAAATACAAAGAAACTATAAGGGAGTAAAAATAACTGCCCGCATGAGCAGCTGGGGCAAATTATGGACAAAAAGATACAAAAGGCCCAAATGCCACTTCTGAAGAGCAAGGAGCAAAGGCAGGGGGTTGGGAGCAAAAGCAGGGTACTGTGCATGCCCCTTGCACACAACATCACCAAAGGGGTGGGCAGACCACCCAAGCCACAAGCTCATCCCCCCTCTGAAGCAAGTGAGCAAGGGAACTTGTTACTTGTTCTCTCTCCCCCCTGCTGCAGCAGGGGCCCCAATAAAGCCTTGCCTGAATTTCTTGTCTGGCCTCTGATCAGTTTCTATTAATTAAGGAGGCCAAGAACCCTGGCCGGTAACAAAAGAAATCTCACGTCTACAGGAAGGAATAAATATTCTCTCTTATGCAACAGATGTCTGCCTGTAACCTAGAGCTAGTTCTGAAAAAGTGGTACATTGAAATTTCACAAAAAGCATCGTACCTGTTCTCCTCTCCAGTGTGGAGACATGTAAATATGCACCATCCTATTCTATTTTCTGTTAATAAACATCCTTCCAAGTGTTGTTTTCACAAAGCAGTCTTTAAGACATCTGGACTTCAGAAATATTGTTCTAGGTTCTACATTCTGTGTTTTATGAAGTGACACCTCTAACCCCTGGAAAGCTTGTAATTCTAATTGGTTTTCCTGGTAATGGTATTTAAATGATGATTCCTTTTTATGAAAGGTATAAAAATCTGATGTGTTTTTTTTTAAAGCCTCTTCTTGCACATGCCCAAAGGCAAGATAAATCCCTTGACTCCAGAAATCCCTTGACTCTAGAAGTCCTGTTCAAACAAAGAATTTGAGTCTTTGTCTCATTTTACGTAATGTTAAGATCTGTTCCCACCCAGACAGCTTTTTGATACCCTCCAGAATAGGGGTAGGCAAACTATAGCCCAAGGGCCAAATTGACCAGCAGCCCCTCTTTTTAAAGACCCTCAGGTTTACAATGGTTTTTATATTTTTAAATGGTTAGAGGGAAAATCAAAAGAAGAATAATGTTTTGTGACGTGAAAATTACATAAAGTTCAAATTTTAGTATTCACAAATGAAATTGATTTGGAACATAGCCATGCTCATTTGTCTATGTACTGTCTATGGCTGCTTTTGTGCTCTCACAGCAGAAGTGAGTGTTTGCAACAGAGACTGTATGGCCCACAAAGCTTAAAATATTTATCTGGCCCTTGTGAAAATTAATAAAGGGAAACCTCACTACAATGGAATTGGGAGGCCAAAAGGAATTACAGGAAGAATTGTCAATTACAGACTTCAACAGAAAAATCCCAAAGGGGAAAGAATTATCAATTACAGGCCCCAACAGGAAAAGATGAACATTGCATCTCCTGCAAGAAATCGACTATTCCAGCAACTCAGCCAATGAGAGACCATCATCACCCTGAACTCTCACTTTTCTCCAGTAGATTTTGGTTCAGAACAACCCTTCCCAACTTCCTCCTTTTTCTCTATAAAATAACGTTCCTCTCCATTGTTTGTTGGACTAGCCTATGGCTTTTGCTGTAGTTTGCTAGTCCTGATTTGCGATTCCTCTGCTATTCCCAAACAAACCCTTTTTTGCTGGTAAAATAACTGACTGTTTTATTCTTCAGGTCAACACCCTTTACAGAAAATCTTTGCTGACCCCTGCTCTTGAACCCTGTAAATTAAGGTGGATACTCTCAACTGTATTTCTCCGATAAGGAAATCAAGGTTTTCCCAAGATCGCAGAACTAGGGAAGGCTGGGTCAGGAATTGGAACCCCGGGAGGCTGCACTCCTAGTACAAATTACTTTCTGCCACATCACAGACATCTCAGAAGTAGTTAGTTTCTCCTTCTGCATGAGCACGCATGCACACACATGCACACACCCCCCTCCCCCTGTGCACCTTGCAGGGCCAGGTGCACA